>NC_083577.1:18291763-18891763 GCF_027579695.1 Neoarius graeffei | reverse complement strand
TTTGAGTCATCCGGAAGTTTGAGACTGGGATGAAGGTTCACGTTCCAGCAGGACAATGACCCTAAACATACTGCTAAAGCTATACTGCAATGGTTTAAAGGGAAACATTTAAATGTCTTGGAATGGCCTAGTCAAACCCCAGACCTCAAGCCAATTGAGAACCTGTGGCATAACTTGAAGCTTGCTGTACACCAACATAACCCATCTAACTTGAAGGAGTTGGAGCAGTTTTGCCTTGAGGAATGGGCAAAAATCCCAGTGGCTAGATGTGGCAAGCTAATAGAGACATACCCCAAGAGACATGCAGCTGTAATTGCAGCAAAAGATGACTGTACAATGTGTTGACTTTTGGGGGTGAATACCTATGCACATTCCAGATTTCTGGTTTTTCATCTTAATTATTGTTTGTGTCACAATTAAAAAAAAACTGCACCTTTTTAAAGTGGTCGGCATTTTGTGTAAATCAAATGGTGCTAACCTCCCAAAAATCCATTTTAATTCCAACTCGTAATGCGGCAAAACAGGACAAACACCAAGGGGGATGAATACTTTTGCAGGACACTGTATGCTCATTTTGAATTTAGTGGCAGCAACATGTTTCAAAAAAGTTGGGTAACAAAAGACTGGAAAAGTTGTGTTATAAAAAAAAGTAATTAATAAAAAAAGCTTTATTCATTATACAACCAGCTTTGATGTGTATTTGGGGTCATTGTCCTGTTGGAACATCCAGTTGTGTTTCTGATGGGTTTGAGGTTATCCTGATGAATTCTGAGGTAGTCCTTCTTCTATACTATTCCATTACCTGCAATACATCACTTCCAGTGGCAGCAAAACAGCCCTAGAGCATGATGCTACTATGACCATGCTTAACAGCTGGTACAGTGTTCCTATGTACCTTTGGTCACTGTAGCCAAACAACTAATCTTTGTCTCATCTGATTATAAAACTTTCCTCCATAAGGCTTTTCTTTGTCCATGTGGTCAACTGCAAACTTTAGTCAAGCTTGAGGGTATTGATTTTGGAGCAGGGGCTTCTTTCTTTGATGGTAGCCTCTCAGGCTATGGAGATGTAAAACTTGCTTGACTGTAGACGGTGGTCCAGCAGCATCCAGTTGGCAGGCCTGTGCCTTGATGGTTCCTGACTTGTTCCTGACCAGCCAAACAATTTCCTTTCAGCTGAGGGTGACAGTTTGGGTCTTCTTTCAGCAAAGTGGCTTGGTAAAATGGCTACACCTCCCAATAACTTGTACTTGCATAGAATGTTTGAACTGATAATCTGGGAATCTGCAGTTGTGTAGGAATGGCTCCAAGAGACATTCCTGCATTGTATAAATCTACGATCCTCTTGTTCAATATCCTTTTTCTCAGATCTGCACTGAGCTCCAAAGATGAAACTTACTAAGTGACATTTAGCCAAATTTAACCAAAGGTGTGCTGTTTGTATAATTTTGACCCTATGTTGGTTTCAGAAAACCCAAAATAAATTAAAAACTTATGCACCAAATTCATGTTTTTTTGTTGTTTTTTTTAAATAAAGATCTTATTCAATCATTCTGCCAGAAGAAAAAGGAACAGTTCAGAGAAATAATTGAAAGCCCATTACATTCATCCCCATGATGACATTTATATTTGTGTATGTAAACTTATGACTGCAACTGTTTACATTTAAAAAAAAAAAGCTCTGATGCCATTAATATTCACCTCTGTTGCTGTGATACCACTAAATTAGTTTTAGTGCAACCCGTTACCATCAGAAGTCACATAATTAGTTGAATGGATTTGACCTTAGTGCAAATATAATTACACCTGTCTCTGGAATGTCCCAGATTTTTTTTTAAATACGTTTTTATTTCGAAGTTTGAACAAGGCAAACACACAACAATAAATAAATACATGAATGAATGAATGAATGAATGAATGAATGAGGGTTTGATACAACATACACAGCAACTTAACAGTTATATATCATACACATGGCTTAGATACATGCCTTATGTTCAAAAATAATTATTTCTTTAACTCTTTGAAGAAAGCTATAGCAGCTGACCAGTTATTGCTTGTTTGTGGTGCTTTATGAAATCTGGCTGTAGCATGCTCCAAAATCAAAACATCCAAAAAGTAGGAATGCCAGACAGATGACGGATGAATATCGGGTTCAACCCGACCTTTCAAAATTGTCTTTTTTGAGGCGGTCAAAGCTTCCATTAATATCCTTTTCTGTTGTAAGCTAAGCATTAAACCAGAGTCATCTGCTAGTAAAAGTAAACCTGGGCATAAAGGGATATCAGTCATTAAAAATTTTGAAAGTACTGTAACCACATTATTTCCAAAACTTCACAGTGGAAGGGCATTCTCAAAACATATGCATATAATCCCCAATAGAACATGTACTGCATTTATTACAAAATTTGTCATTCAACAGTTTCATCAAAAAAGCTCTGCATGGTGTTACAGTATGTAAACCCTATGGGTAAACTTAGTGTCTTAACTGATGAGACAGACATTTGGATGATGAGAAAATATTGCTCCAGATAGTTTCCCAGTCAAGTTCCACACCACGTGCATGAAATTCCCTGAACCACACTGAAACAGTACCTATAGCAGGATATTTAAGTGTAGCAAATAAATCATACAGATAAGACACCAAACCCCTGGATGATTTAAATTTCTGCAGGTGTTCAAGAAGGGGATGATTATCTAAGTGGTTATCCCACGGAACACCATATGCCGTAAGTGCAGAGTGTAGTCTAAGGTATAAGAAATAAGATGTACCAGGGAGAGAGAAGGAGTTGCAAAGGTCCTGAAAGGAGGGTAAACCATCAGAGTTGAAACAAAGGAATGTCCCAGAATTTGTTAGACAACACACGTAATCAAACAGCATGAAGCCCAAAGAGTTTAAAAAATAAATAAATAAATAACCTCAAGCTTTGAGCATCAACAAATTATTAAAACTTGGAAAGGACATGGCGCAACTATGAATCTGCCTAGAGGAGGCCATCCATCAAAACTCAGTGACTGGCTAAAGAGGGAAATGGTCATAAAAGCAATCAAGAAGGCATGGTTAGCACTCAACATGATGTTACCACCACCATGCTTCATTGTGGGAATGGTCATCGCAGGGTAATGAGCAGTGTTGGGTTTTCGACAAACATGGTGGTTTGTGCCAAGTCCACAGTGGCACTTTTGTGTCATCAGACCAAAAGAACCATTTTCTGAATTTCTGCTTTTTGGTAAACACTAAGTGGGTTTTCATATGACTCACCTCATACAGCATATCCATTCTGTGGTTGTCCTATGAACAGCTTCTACCATCTGTAGATCTCTCCTGTTCATTCAGAGTTACCCTTGGCCACTTGGTTGCTGTTCCCACTGATGCCCACTTTACCATCACTTTTGTTGGGTGGCCTCCTCTAGGCAAAGTTGTAGTTGTCTTATTATTTCCACTTTTTAAATAATGGATTTAATGCTTCTGTGACAGTTTATCAAAGTTTGGACATTTTTTAACAATTTTTATTAAAAGGGGTCATAGTGAATACTTATGCAATACTCAGGCACTGTACCTGTAAAATTAAATCATCTTATTATTTGTTACATTGGTCACGTTTAGTGACTTCAGCTATTTTAGAAAAGAGAAGCACAATTCTGTTATTTACTTAACCAAAGCTGTATTTGTGTATGTATTTATTTATTTAGAACCATTTAGGCAAACAGATTTTTAAATTTTGTAATATTTTTATTATTTATTGTTCAGAGGTTATTTGTAAAGTCTGCAGAAAAAAAACCTAAAAATATTTTGGATTATGCTTTTAAAATAATTTCTTTATTTTTGGAATGATGACAGTGTGAACCTTAATCCTGGGAGACATTAGCTTCATAAAGCCATAAGGAACCAAACTGCCATGGAGAATCGAACACCTGAACATTCATGTAATTATCCAGTCTGCGAATCATGTGACACCAGGACAGTGCATAATATCATGCAAGTCAATAGCTTCAAGTAATGTTCACATCAAACGTCAGGAGGGTGGGGTTGGGGTATAATGTGCAGCTGGAGTAACGTGTAGTTTGACAGAGAAAGAGAACGCAGAGCATTAGTTTTATCCTGTAGTGGTTTAAGTGGATGTACTTTGTGTATAGATTGCACGCTTGCAAGATGGGCTGACAGCGTAACTAAAAAAAAACTTGAGTGAACACGTGAGTTGCAGGGTTAGCCAAGTCAACCAAAACACCCTATGCTTGTGAAACCTCCATATCTGTGCCTGTACCTGTAAGAAAATCTATTAACAAAAGTGTTGACTAAATAAATAGTTTTCAAGCCAAGACAAGATGCCAGAATGTAAAGCAAAAATATTGAAATTAAATGTTTCTACATTTAAAGAAAATACTATAAAGAGCAGTAAACAGTAATAAATGCAACAAAGTCAGTATTTCTTGTGATGACCCTTTGCTTAAAAATATTGTAGTCTCAGGTAAAAACTGAGTGTAGTTTTATAAGGAAATGAGTTATAAGTTTTACTGAGCATCTTGCAGAAGCAACCACAGTTCTTCTGGACACTTTGACTGTCATACTTGCTTCTTATGTTTGCAGCAAAACCCAGAAGCCTTCATTATGTGGGTTTTTTTTTTTGGTCTGAAAAGTGGTCTCTTACTTAATATACTGCTTTTGTGGTTACCAGACGACTAGCTCCCCACTGTAACCCTAGCTAGGTAATAGGTGAGAGGCTGAGGGCTACGGAAACAGAGATTGGCAGTGCCCTATGTACCACATGGCGTGGGAAGGGACTTCGACTTTTTGACCTGACTTTCTTTACTGACCTACAAACATTTTTCTGTAACATTTAATTTTGGGATGGAAGGCTAATTTTTGGAATCTAAAATGTTTTTGTACTACATGATAATGCTGTTTTCAAATAAAAATCTATGACAAAATTTGTACTAAAAATAAATAGGGTGCCTAAGACTTTTGTACAGTAATGTATGTCATGACTAATATTTTATAATCAGTGAAAAATTTTAATGGTTGCGGATACAGTGTGGATAAGCGAGGATGTGATGTGATGTCAGATCTTCTGGTTAACATTTGGCTGCTGAATTCTGGGCTAACTGGAGTTTGTTTACATTCCTACTGGAACATCCATGAAGCAAGGCAATTATAATAGTCCAACCTAGAGGTGACAAACCATGAACTAGTTTTCCTGCATCTTTCATGGAGCACATAAACGTTATTTATTATTGTCTGTTAGGGTGCAGAGATAGGCTGCTCTAGCAGCTTTAAGAGCCTTTCTGTAGCTAAGACTGGTTCAGTTTTATACACACACGCACACACCTCCTCTCACTCCACTCTATTTAAAGTAATAAACCTGAGGTGTTCCACAAATGTGAAATGAGTAAAGGATGGCCGCACACAAAATTTCCAGTAAAAAAAAGTCCAATCTCTCCTTAAAAACTTTAAGATACAATGAACTTCACAGCAGGTAAGAAGTTGTATTTTTAAAATGTGTAAAATTGTTAAATTATAATGGTGTTAGAATGTTCAAATAATTTTTATTACAGAGCAAGACCAAACTATGCTCATCTGATTCTAGTGTCTAGGAATTTGAAACAACAAATGAAAACCAATTTGGTAAGCGGAGCCCCATAGGCATAGTGTGGATACATAAAGAAACCCATCGAATTGTTTACTGATGGTTTTGATCCTGTGTGTGTGCCTGCCACTGCAGGAAACCCAACAGCTGAGTAGTGAGTAACCCATCGAGTTGTTTTCTGATGGTTTCGGTCCTGTGCGTGCGTACCCTGACTCTACTCATCAAGCCAGAGCTATTCTCTTTCTGTGTATGTTTTGTACAACATAAGGAAACAGTATAGTAACTATAATGGTAAAGAAATAAAACAAAAGAGGCTGGCTATGACATAAGAGAATTCTACAACCCAGAAACAGATGGGAGTTCCGTTTTAAGGTAATGCCTAAATCTATATATTATCATTTTGTGTCTCAGAGCTGTGAAGTAAGCTAAAAAAATAACTAAGAGAATGTGTGTGTGTGTGTACTGATTATTTTAGACAAGATTCCAGGAACATCCACACAAGGCCATTCGAATTCTAGATCACTGGGACATAACCGTTCTATCCAAAGATCAAAAAGCATGTTTGTAGCCACTATAGTACCACAGCCTAAAACAATCACGAAAACACTCCATAAAAGTGTGAAAATTTTCAAGTTGCAATGTCTTTCATTTATCATATGCATGCATTTTGTTTATTTCATATTTAGAAGTTGAGGATATCCCAATTATTAGTGATGATGAAGCAAGTGCTTCAGGTGATGTCTATATTTCACCTTCTATTTCAGTCTATGTTCATCTAAGATGATGGTAATATAGAACACCAAGAGGAGGAGGACAATGTTGAAGAAAATAACATCAGACAAACTGATAGCAAACAAAATGAGATCAATATCACGTCAAATAAATTCTTCCAACTAAAGAAAGCTTATACAGTACCAGTCAAAAGTTTGGACACACCTCCTAATTCAGTGTTTTTTTTTTTTCTTTATTAATTAAAAGATACTTCATGTCTTGAAGTAATGATGGATGTCGTTTCTCTTTACTTAGTTGAGCGGTTCTTGACATAGATTATTACAGTTGTGGAATAAGGCTATTTATAATTTACTATTTACTGTTTGATCTTAAATGCGTTAAGAAGGCGAAAAATTGCACTAATTAACTTTTGACAAGGCACACCTGACAATTGAAAAGCATTCCAGGTGACTACCTCATGAAGCTGGCTAAGATAATGCCAATAGTGTGCAAAGCTTTCATCAAGTTTGATTATATTAAACATTTTGTTTTTGTTTTTAACACTTCTTTATGTTCCATGTGTTATTTCATAGTTTTGATGTTTTCAAGTCAGTTTATTTGTATAGGGTTTTTAACAACAGACATTGTCGCAAAGCAGTTTTACAGAAAAATAAAGTATCAGAGTGCAGGCACTTACAGATGTATGTGCAGAAGAAGATGAGAAACAAACTGTAAACGAAGCCAAAACGAGAGACGGAAATTGTGGGCGGAGACTAGCAAGGGTCAGGCGATCGGCGAACAACTTGGTAGAGATGAGATAAAGGGTGAAAACGAGAAAGGGCAAGAAAAGAGTCAGAGAAACAAAGCTTGGTATGTACTGAAATGAGCAGAACGATACTTCGCACTGAAGTGGCATGTGTGAGAGGCTTAAATGGGGAGAGCAGTGATTAGGGAAAAGAGTGTCAGCTGAGTTCAATAATTGGAAGACAGAGGGCGCTGTGAGACTTGGGAGTTGTAGTTTGAGGTGTCCATCTTTTGTAGTCCGGGTGTTCTCAGCCGATTTACTGACAGGACCCCCCGAGGAGCTCCCTCTGGGAGCTACAGTCTTCTTGGGATGACCCCTACCTCTGGGTGCTGGTTTGTCAGGATGTTGAGTGTGGAATTCTTGCATGAGCAGCAGGTCTAGGATGTCTTTGGCAGTGACCCAGCTCTGTTTTTCAGGGCTGTAACCCTCCCAGTCTACCAGGTACTCAATTTGTCCTCCTCTTCGTCTGGAGTTGAGGATCTTATTTACCTGACAGACGGGTTCTCCCTCAATGTCGAGAGCTGGGTGCTCCTGAACCAGTGTGTTCTCAGCAAGGGGCCCTGGGATGGCAGGTTTTAGACTGGAGACATGAAAAGTGGGTGCTAACCTGCTGTGAGGGGGGAGTTCCAAACGGTACGAGACCTCATTAATCTGCCGAAGGACCTTGAATGGTCTGATGTATCGTGGTTGGAGCTTTCTACAAGTGTTGGGTTCCGTTAGGTTCCTTGTTGCCACCCATACTCTGTTGCCTGGTGAAAAGTCTGGATTGTTTGCCCGATGTTTATCTGCATACTCCTTATATCGGGCATTGACTGTTTCAAGACATTGGTGGACCTCTTCCCATATTGTCTGGCTGTGAGAAAACCAATCGTCTATTGATTGTACTTAGCTGGGCGTGTCATCCCAGAGGAACAAAGGTGGCTGGTAGCCGAATATGCATTGGAATGGGGTCAGTTGCATTGCAGTGTGTTTAAGCGAATTTTGTGCATACTCGGCCCATGGGAGGAATCATGCCCAGTCCCCTGGTTATGCATGCAGAAAATTCTTAAGAAGCAGCCAATTTCTTGATTGACTGTTGCCACTTGGCTGTTAGATTGAGGATGATATCTGGACTTGAGACTCACAGATACCCCCAGTCTCTCCATGAAACATGTCCAGAAGCGTGAGATGAATTGAGGGCCCGGATCGCTGACAATGTCCTTAGGTAGGCCATAGTATCTGAAGACGTGCCGAAATATACCCCTTTTCCACCAAATCAGTTTCAGGGCTGGTTCGGGGCCAGTGCTGATGCTGGTTCACAACTCGTTCAACTTGCGAGCCAGCTGAGAACCAGTTTGCTTTTCCATGGCTCGGGGTGCTAAGGGGAGCCACGTCATTACGTCACTGTATACATCAGTTACGTACGGTAGCTGCGTTTGCATAAACCTTGGCGCAAACATCGAAGCAACAATAACACAGAGAAGAAGAAGAAGAAGCAGCAACAACAACAATAATAATGGATGACTGCTGCTTTACTGCATCCATGATATCTCGTCGCTTATTTAAAACTGCCGACCTTTCGCGGTCTTGCTATTGTTGGTCTTAACAACTCCCCCCCCCCCCCCCCCGCTGACATAAGCAGTTCTTTCCTCTGGCCCAGCAAAGAGCTGGTGCTAGCCTGGAACCGTTTTTTCTGGCCCCAGAGCCAGTTCTTTGTCAGTGGAAACAGAAAACCCTGTTCCAAACTAAGCACTGGCCCCGAACCAGCCCTGGAACTGATTTGGTGGAAAAGGGGCAACAGTAGTTCTGTGGTTTGACATGCTGTGGGGATGCCAGGTAACAGGATGAGTCTTGGAGCCTTTGAAAAGCGGTCGATGATCACTATTATGGTGGTGCTACCCTGGGGGGGGGGGAGGTCGGTGATGAAGTCAATGGCTGTGTGTGACCAGGGTCTCTGGGGTACAGGGAGTGGACAGAGTTTGCCTGCTGGCAGAGTTCTGGGAACTTTGGCTTGGGCACACATGGAGGATGAAGTGGTTGATATCAGTGATCATGCTCTCCCACCAATACTTGTTCTTTAGCAACTGGTGGGTGCGTTGGCTGCCAGGGTGTCCAGTGGCAGGAGATGCATGAGCCCAGATGGTAAGTTTATCTCTGATGCGCTTTGGTACATACAGTAGTCCCAGGGGGAGGCTGTGGGGTAGGGTCAGAGGTTGTGAGTTCCTTATCTCCCTATCTAGGTCCCAGGTGACGGACTATACAAAGCACTGCTGAGGAAGAATGGAGTGTGTGACAGTGTCCTGATGAGGTGTGGCAAAGACTCAAAACAGTGCATCAGCCTTAGTGTTCTTGGAGCTTGGGCGGAAAGATATGGTGAAATCAAAACGCATGAAAAAAGGGCTCACCTGGCCTGGCACGGGTTTAATCTCTTTGCTTTTCTGAGGTATTCCAGGTTTTTATGGTCTGTGAGGATGATAAATGGATGAGTAGCTCCCTCTAACCAGTGTCGCCATTCTCTAAGGGCTAATTTTATGGCAAGCAACTCTCTGTTCCCCACGTCATAATTCCTTTCAGCAGCTAAGAGTTTCCTGGAAAAGAAGGCTACAGGATGAGTTCTCAATTTCTCCCCAAAACATTGAGACAAGATGGCACCTACCCCAGTATCTGATGCATCAGCCTCAAGGATGAAAGGTTTCGACGGGTTGGGGTGCTGCAATATCGGAGTGGAGGTGAAAGCTTGCTTCAAACTTTCGAAGGCCTCTTCTGCTGCAGGGTTCCACTGGAGCCGCTTGGGACCCTTCTTGAGCAAAGCGGTTAAGGGGGCGGCGACCATGCTGAAACCCCTAATGAAGCAGTGATAGAAGTTGGCGAAGCCCAGGAAATGTTGGAGGTCCTCGATGGACTTGGGAGTGGGCCAGGATGTGACTGCTGAAACCTTGGATGAGTCCATGCTAACCCCTTCAGCACTGATGACAGCCTAAGAAAGAGATACGTCTCTGATGGAATTCACATTTCTCTGCTTTGACGTACAGGTGGTTCTTGAGCAGGCAAGTGAGAACAGCTCGAACATGATCCATGTGGGTTGCTTTGTCTGGAGAGCAGGGGTGAAAGTAAGCCGGTCCTGGCCGGTCTGGCGTACCACTAAAAGATTTTGCCGTACCGGAAAGAAAAATATACTGTCTCTGAAAAAAAAAATGCACTTTCAGCATAACAACACACCTGCTAATGTCCAAGTTTTCCTCAATATACATTGCATATAACTCGTTCTGACCTGTCTCTGAATTATGTCTGAAGTGAATTCCTTCCGTGTTTCACTCGACAGCCAACGTGCGAGATAGTGCGCGGAGCCCACTGCTTAACCATCTTGCGCCAACATGCACAGCTGGTATTCAAAGTGTTTTAGTAGACGGATGTTTGTTGCAAAGTCTCCCAAATAAAAACAACATATACAGAAACATATGTTGATGTTTCAATATTCTATTATGTGTACAGTGTTTCCCTGGACAAACAGCGAGCGAGCTACAGCGCACGTACGGCTTAACCAGATCTTGTACTATAACGTGCGCAGCTGGTAATCAAAGTAACTTTCACTTTTCTGTTCTGTTACACTGTTCTGTGTCCAATGTCCAAAATGAAAAGTTAGTTTTCAACTGTTCAGCTAAAAAAAAGTTATTAAAACGATTGTGTTGTTGAAATAATGTTTGCAATTTTTTTATAATCAAAAACTGATAGGTGGATGAAAGAGTGATAGTGTGATAAAGTACTATACTAGTACTACTGAGTGATAAGAAGTCCTAGTGAATGCTTGATAAGTAGACAATAATAAATAATTAGGTGTATTTTTTGGTACGCGCTGCGCGCACGCACTATGACTCAAATAATAGTACCAGCAAGAAATAAAAGTTACTTTCACACCTGCTGGAGAGTAGATGAGGATATCAATATATGCAATGGCATATTTGCCTAGCATGTCCTGTAGAACATTGGTTATTAGACACTGGAACACGCTAGGTGCTGAAGAAAGGACATACGGCATTACCCGGTATTCAAAGTGACCGGCAGTAGTGCTAAAGGTGGTCTTCCACTCATCGCCCCTTTTGATTCTTATGAGATTATAAGCGCTGCGTAAGTCAAGCTTGGAAAAGATTTTCGCAGACCTGAGTTGTTCCAAAGCTGCCGGAACCAGTGGAAGAGGATATGGATACTTTACTGAAACTTGATCAAGCCCTCTATAGTCAATGCGTGGCTGGATACCGCCACCCCATTTCTCCACAAAGAAGAATCCCGCCAAGGCTGGAGATCTGGAAGGTCAGATGTAGCCTTGTTTGAGAGCCTCCTGAATATATTCTTCCATAGCTGCGTGCTCCTTCTGGTAGAATGGGTAAATGCAGCCCTGTGGTGGTGACATACCTGGCAGCAAGTCGATCGCGCAGTCATATGGACAGTGAGGTGGTAGCCCACAGGCTTTTCCCTTGCTAAACACGTTCTTGATGTCCAGGTAGTACTCAGGGACGTTGTCAAGGGAATCAGGTTGAGGGCTTTCCACCAAGGTTTAAGAAATGTTGACTTATGGTCGATCTATGCAACTTTGGAAGCAGGCTGGTGACCACTGGAGTTTTTCTTTATTTTGCGAGGAGATCAAGGGGTTGTGAAGTTGTAGCCAAGGGTAACTGAGGACATTGTCATGCTTCTCTGTAGTGGTGACATAGAGAGAGATGAGTTCTGAATGCAACGCCCCCCATCTACATGTGAAGGGGAGTGGTGCGCCTAGTGACGAAACCCTCTCCTATGGGTCCTCCGTCAATGGCTAAGTTGCTGAGTGCACTTCGGAGAAGGGTGGTTGGAAGGTTAAACCGCTGCATAACTGAGTCGCTGACAAAGTTCCCCTCTGCTCCTGAGTCGATAAAAGCAGAAAGTACATGTGTGGCATCTGCCAATTTTAACAGTACAGGAACCTTAAATGATTTGGAATTAAAAGTTCGTGTTGGACTCACACTTCATGCTGGGGCTGCTGTACAGGACAGGCGGATGGTACATTGCCTGAGCTGGTGTTTGGCATTCCAGCAGTAAAAGCATAAGCCCTCCCATTTCCTCTTGAGACATTCAGACCATGACAGTTGAGCACATGACACTTCCATGGGTGAACTGCTGTCGGATGACTAAACCGGTTGAACACTTTCCTGAATGGAGGGGCGGTGTGTCAATAGATGATCCAGGTGAATGGCTAGGTCAATGAGTGAGTTCAGCATGCACTGTTCATCTTTGCAGGTGAGCTCGCTGAGGATTTCTGGACGCAGGCATTGACGAAAAACAGCTTTCAGAGCTGGATCATTCCACCCACTGGTTGCTGCCAGTGTCCTGAAGTCCAGGGCATATGCAGCCACACTCCGGGAACCTTGAGAAATGTTGAGAAGGCTTTCTCCTACCTCAATTCCCTTGGGTTCATGGTCGAAGACCCTCTTAAATTGGACGAGAAACTGCTCATAAGTCTTCGTTTGCTCTTCTCATTGGTTCTAAACAGCACTGGCCCATTGGAGTGCTTTGCCTTGCCTGTGAGAAAAGAGAGGAACTTCGCAATTTTATGTTCATCAGACAGGTGAGGCATAGTAGCAAAATACATGGAGCATTGTAGCAGGAAACCCTTACATGCATTTGTGTCCCCAGCAAATCTTTCTGGACCTGGAAGTTGCAGCGTGGGGCTCAGAGAAGCTTCAGGACACGCTACGAGGGCCTGCAACATCACAGAAGCTAGTTGTGCCATCCGTGTGTTGGGGTCTGCTAGCATCTGCTGATTTTCTCCTAGAAGGTGTCCCTGAGCGTTAAGCGCAGTCTGTTTCGCTTCCTCCACTACATCCATGGTAGCGAAGTATCCTGTCAGAGTGCAGGCACTTATGTGCAGAAGAAGATGAGAAACAAACTGTAAATGAAGCCAAAACAGGGGAGAGACAACATAGTGGCGAGCTGAACACAGGCGTCGACGGCTGATCCCTCCGAGCTAGTGGCTAATTCTGCAGTTAGATTAGATTAGATAAGATAAAACTTTATTGATCCCTTTGGGAGGGTTCCCTCAGGGAAATTAAGATTCTAGCAGCATCATTACAGATAAACAGAGAAAAGAAATAGAGAAAAACTTCTAGATAAATTAAGTTGTAAGACTTTGAGCAGGTGGGTGGAGCACAGAAGTACAGCAGGCCAGAACTGAGTTACAAAAACACTTTTATTTTCAGCTTTTACAATCTCCCAGTCACACAGACACACACATCAGTCGTCTGGTTGGGGAGAGAGCTCCCTTCCTCTGCTCTCTCTCTCGTTATATAGGGCATGGTCACTGGGGAAGACACACAAACACAGGTTAACTGACATCAGGCGCAGTGATTCTGCCACTTACCTTCCCTGACTCCGCCCTCCGGTCACAGACCGCCACTTGACCACACCCCCGCTGCCACATACCCCCACCGCCTGACTCAGGCCGGGCAGCCATCTGGTCTGCAGCCGACTCCCCCCCCCCGACGAGAGAGGAAGTCCGCCACGACCATCTGCGCCCCTGGCCTGTGGATCACCTTGAAGTTAAAGGGCTGGAGTGCCAGATACAAACGGGTGATCCGCACGTTGGCATCCTTCATGCAGTGGAGCCACTGGTGGGGCGCATGGTCCGAACAGAGGGTGAAAGGGTGTCCCAGCAGGTAGTAGCGGAGGGCGAGGACCGCCCACTTGATGGCTAGGCACTCTTTCTCTATGGTGTTGTAGCGCCCCTCACGCACCGACAGCTTTCTGCTGATGTACAGCACGGGGCAATCCTCCCCCTCCACCTCCTGGGACAGAACAGCCCCCAGCCCTCTGTCTGGGCCATTATTCAGGCTAGTGTCTTATCCTACCTCAAGTGTCCAGCCATGGGATTAAAGTGAGCTGCCTGGAATACCAATTCCCGGCGGCTCTTTGGGATCAAAAGTTGTGTGATCGGCTCCTTAGTCTGAGTGTCCTGCGTCACTCAGTATAACCTATCCTTCATAATGGAAAAATAGGGGAAGGACGGGGTGGCGTTTGGCTGGAGTGTTTGACTATCGATTACTCTCACTTGGTCAAACGCATGCTGCAGAGTCTCATCTCGTGACTGCTCCAACGGGAAATCTGCGAGGGATTCCCCGAGAGAGGGAGAAGGAGCCTGCTGCTCCTCACTCTGACGCGGACATGACGTAGACAGCTCTGTGACAGCTGCTCCCACCAAAGCCACACCGGGACCTCCCCCTGCTGAACTACAGCAGGACCCACTCTTCACTAAATGAGTCATTAACTCCCGAAATCCCGGCCAATCAGTCCCCAAAATTATCAAGTGGGTAAGGCGAGGATTAACTGCTGCCTTTACACTAAATTTTTACCCTCGAAATAGAATGTGGACCGACACTAAAGGGTAGTTGTGAACATCCCCGTGCACACACAACACCACCAATTGTGCTCCCCCCAATGCCTCGTCTTGCACCAGGCTTTGGTGGATTGAGGTCTGATTACAGCCAGAGTCCACCAAAGCCTGATACATATCCCCTTGGACACTCACTGGTATGCGATACGCTCCGGCCCGATCGAGGGCAGTTCCTGGCGCGTCGGGGATCCGGACCACCGCGCCCACCTCCATTGCCGAGCACTGATGCTGGAGGTGCCCCGACTCCCCGCAGCGCCAGCAAACCAGCCCGGGCTCTCTCTCTGCATCGGCGCTCTGGGGCTTGCTCACCTGAGGGGGGGGAGAGACAGACACGGAAGCAGAAAACAGGAGGGCACCGTTGGTGCGGCGGGCCGGCTGGGGTGGAGTCGGCCCCTGCCTCCGCAGTGGGAGAACGGGGCGAGGGCGAGACACAGAAGGGGAGGGGGAGGGAGAGAGAGAGGAGAAGAAGAGATCTGTGATCCTGCCGTTGGAACAGCTGCCAGATGATCCTCTGCCAATTCAATGGCCTGATCCAGCGATGCCAGGCGGTGGCACTGGACCCACTCCGTGGTCCCTTCGGGAAGTCAGGCGATGAAGTGCTCCAGTACCACTGGATCAACGATTCCATCGGCGTCTCGGTTGTCAGCCTTCAGCCACCGCCAGCAGGCGTCCCGGAGTTGCTGGCTAAATGCAAACGGCCGGCCAACCTCCTCTAGGCGTAGAGCGCGGAAGCGCTGGCGCTGTCGTTCTGGGGTGCACCCCACACGCTGGAGGACGGCCCGGCACAGGTCTGCGTAGACCAGCCGGCTGGCAGCGGGGAGCTGTAGCGCGGCCAGCTGCGCCTCGCCCATTAGCAGGGGGAGGAGGCGTACCATTCCACCGGCCAGCCCCAGGCCTCTGCTGCTTGCTCGAAGAGCGCTAGGAAGGCCTCGGGGTCATCGTGTGGGCCTGTGGTAGCGGGGGTGTGGTCAAGTGTCGGTCTGTGACCGGAGGGCGGAGTCAGGGAAGGTAAGTGGCAGAATCACTGCACCTGATGTCAATTAACCTGTGTTTGTGTGTCTTCCCCATTGACCACGCCCTATATAAGGAGAGAGAGAGCAGAGGAAGGGAGCTCTTTCCCCAACCAGACGCCTGATGTGTGTGTGCGTGTGTCTGTGACTGGGAGATTGTAGGCTGAAAAGCTGCAAATAGAGTTTTTTGGAACTCAGTTCTGACCTGCAGTACTTCTGTGCTCCACCCACCCGCTCAAAGTCCTACAGTGGTGCTGAAACCCGGGAAGGAGCACAGAGGAGAACAGCCCCATGGAGTCCTCCCCCTTCGTGGACCTGATCCATGCCCTCGCCAAGGCCCAACAGAGCCAGCACCAGGTGCTGGTGACCCTCCAAAAGGAGCAAGCACAAAGGTTCGAGGCCCTGGTGCTGGCACAACAGGAAGATCGTCAGGCGTTCCAGCACCTCCTCATGTCGGCGGGGTCCACCACCTCCACCGCCGTGGGCCCTCCCCACCTCACCCTAACGAAGACGGGCCCACACGATGACCCCGAGGCCTTCCTAGCGCTCTTCGAGCAAGCAGCTGAGGCCTGGAGCTGGCCGGTGGAACAGCACGCGGCATGCCTCCTTCCCCTGCTAATGGGTGAAGCGCAGCTGGCCGTGCTACAGCTCCCCACCGACAGCCGGCTGGTCTACGCAGACTTGCGCCAGGCCGTCCTCCAGCGTGTGGGGCGCACCCCAGACCAACAACGCTAGTGCTTCCACACTCTACGCCTAGAGGAGGTCGGCCGGCCGTTCGCGTTTGGCCAGCAACTCCGGGACGCCTGCCGGCGGTGGCTGAAGGCTGACAACTGCGATGCCGAGGGAATCGTCGATATGGTGGTACTGGAGCAGTTCATCGTCCGACTTCCCGAAGGGACCGAGGAGTGAGTCCAGTGTCACCGCCCGGCGTCGCGGGATCAGGCCATCGAGTTGGCGGAGGATCATCTGGCAGCTGTTCCAACGGCAGGATCGCAGATCTCCTCTTCTCCTCTCTCTCTCTCTCCCTCCCCCTTCCCTTCTGTGTTTCATCCTCGCCCCGTTCCCCCACCACGGAGGCGGGGGCCGACTCCACCCCAGCCGGCCCGCCGCACCCGCAGTGCCCTCCCGTTTTCCACTTCCGTGTCTGTCTCTCCCCCCCGTCAGGTGAGTGAGCCCCAGAATGCCAGTGCAAAGAGAGAGCCCGGGCCGGTTTGCTGGCGCTGCGGGGAGCCGGGGCATCTCCAGCATCAGTGCTCGGCAATGGAGGTAGGCGCGGTGGTCCAGATCCCCAACGTGCCAAGAGATTGGGCCGGAGCATATCGCATACCGGTGAGTGTCCAAGGGGATACCTATCAGGCTTTGGTGGACTCTCGCTGTAATCAGACCTCAATCCACCAAAGCCTGGTGCAAGACGAGGCATTGGGGGGAGCACAATTGGTGTAGGTGTTGTGTGCGCACGGGGATGTTCACAACTACCCTTTAGTGTTGGTCCACATTCTTTTCCGAGGAGAAAAATTTATAGTGAAGGCGGCGGTTAATCCTCGCCTTACCCACTCTATAATTTTGGGGACTGATTGGCCGGGATTTTGGGAGTTAATGACTCATTTAGTGAAGAGTGGGTCCTGCTGTAGTTCAGCAGGGGGAGGTCCTGGTGTGGCTTTGGCAGGAGCAGCTGTCACAGAGCCATCTACGTCATCTCCGTGTCAGAATGAGGAGCAGCAGGCTCCTCCTCCCTCTCTCGAGGAATCCCTCACGGATTTCCCGGTGGAGCAGTCACGAGACTCTGCAGCATGCGTTTGACCAAGTGAGAGTAATCGATGGTCAAATGCTCCAGCCAAATGCCACCCCGTCCTTCCCCTATTTTTCCATTATGAAGGATAGGTTATACCGAGTGACGCAGGACACTCAGACTAAGGAGCCGATCACACAACTTTTGATCCCAAAGAGCCGCTGGGAATTGGTATTCCAGGCGGCTCACTTTAATCCCATGGCTGGACCCTTGGGGCAGGATAAGACACTAACCCGAATAATGGCCCGGTTCTATTGGCCAGGGATTCACGGCGATGTCCGTAGGTGGTGTATGGCGTGCCGCGAATGCCAGTTAGTAAATCCAGTGGCCATTCCAAAAGCGCCTTTGCGCCTTCTGCCATTAATCGAGACCCTGTTTGAAAGAATTGGGATGGATCTCGTCGGGCCATTAGATTGTTCAACACGAGGGTATCGCTTTATTTTAGTTCTGGTGGACTAGGCAACGCAATACCTGGAAGCAGTGCCCCTTCACAATATCTCAGCATGTAGTATTGAAGAAGCGCTCGTCCACGTCATCTCCCGAGTCGGAATCCCCAAAGAGATTCTGACTGATCAAAGCACTTCGTTTATGTCATGCACACTGCGCGAACTGTATGGGTTACTGGGAATTAAGCCAAGCCGCACCAGCGTTTATCACCCACAAACGGACGGTTTAGTCGAATGGTTCAATCGCACCCTCAAGAACATAATTAAAAAGTTTGTACGTGAGGACGCACGCAATTGGGATAAATGGCTCGAACCCCTGTTATTCACAGTGCGAGAGGTCCCACAAGCCTCCACGGGGTTCTCCCCATTCAAATTATTATATGGGCGTAAGCCGCGCGGCATCCTAGATGTATTGCGGGAAAATTGGGAGGAGGGACCTTCACCGAGCAAAAATGAAATTCAATACATAATCGACCTGCGCGCAAAACTCCACACTCACACACCTAACCCAGGAGAATTTGTGGCAGGCCCAAGAATGGCAAATCCGTCTGTACGACAGGGGTACGCGCCTTAGGGAGTTCACACCGGGAGATAAAGTACTCGTACTGTTGCCCACGTCGAGCTCCAAATTGATCGCCAAGTGGCAAGGACCCTTTGAGGTCACACGGCGAGTCGGGGACGTTGACTATGAGGTGAGGCGAACGGACAGGGGTGGGGCACTACAGATTTACCACCTCAATCTGCTCAAACTCTGGAACGAGGAGGTCCCCGTGGCGTTGGTGTCGTTGGTTCCGGAGAAGGCAGAGCTGGGGCCGGAGTTTCAAAAGGGAACATTGACATCGCTTACCTCTCCGGTCCCCTGTGGAGACCACCTCTCCCCGACCCAACTCACGGAGGTTGCCCAGTTGCAGACAGAGTTTTCGGACGTGTTCTCGCCCCTGCCCGGCCGCACCCGCCTCATAGAACACTACATTGAGACGCCCCCGGGGGTGGTATTGCGCAGCTGCCCTTACAGGCTGCCCGAACACAAGAAAAAGGTGGTTCGGGAAGAACTCGAGGCCGTGCTCAAAATTGGCATTGTCGAGGAGTCCCACAGTGACTGGAGCAGCCCGGTGGTCTTGGTTCCCAAGGCCGACGGGTCGGTCTGGTTCTGTGTGGACTATAGAAAAGTCAACGCGGTGTCTAAATTCGATGCGTACCCAATGCCTCGTATTGACGAGTTCCTGGATTGACTAGGCACGGCTCGCTTTTATTCGACACTGGATTTGACAAAGGGTTATTGGCAGATCCCCTTGACTCTACTATCCCGAGAAAAAATAGCCTTTTCCACACCGTTTGGCTTACACCAATTTGTCACGCTTCCTTTTGGGCTGTTTGGGGTGCCCGTCACGTTCCAGCGGCTTATGGACAGGGTCCTCCGCCCCCACGCCACCTATGCAGCCTCATACTTAGACGACATCATAATCTATAGTAATGACTGGCTGCGGCATCTGCAACACCTGAGGGCTGTCCTTAGGTCGCTGAGGCGAGCGGGTCTCACCGCCAACCCGAAGAAGTGTGCGATTGGGCGGGTGGAAGTACGGTATCTGGGCTTCCACTTGGGCAATGGGCAGGTGCGTCCCCAAATTAATAAGACAGCAGCGATTGTGGCTTGCCCGAGGCCCAAGACCAAAAAGGGGGTGAGACAGTTCCTGGGGCTGGCTGGCTACTATCGTAGGTTTATACCTAATTATTTGGACGTCACCAGCCCGCTGACTGATCTCACTAAAAAGGGGGCACCAGATCTGGTCCAGTGGACAGAGCAATGCCAGCTGGCTTTCTCTGAGGTGAAGGCTGCACTGTGCGGGGGGGCCACTGAGACACTTCCCTGACTTTTCTCTCCCCTTTATGTTGCAGATGGATGTGTCAGACAGAGGGCTGGAGGCTGTTCTGTCCCAGGAGGTGGAGGGGGAGGATTGCCCCGTGCTGTACATCAGCAGAAAGCTGTCAGTGCGTGAGGGGCGCTACAGCACCATAGAGAAAGAGTGCCTAGCCATCAAGTGGGCAGTCCTTGCCCTCCACTACTACCTGCTGGGACGCCCTTTCACCCTCTGTTCGGACCACGCGCCCCTCCAGTGGCTCCACCGCATGAAGGATGCCAACGCACAGATCACCCGTTGGTATCTGGCACTCCATCCCTTTAACTTCAAGGTGATCCACAGGCTGGGGGCGCAGATGGTCATGGCAGACTTCCTCTCCCATCGGGGGGACTCGGCTGCAGGCCGGACGGCTGCCCAGCCTGAGTCGGGTGGTGGGGGTATGTGGCAGCGAGGGCGTGGTCAAGCGTCAGTCTGTGACCAGAGGGCAGAATCAGGGAAGGTAAGTGGCAGAATCACTGCACCTGGTGTCAATTAACCTGTGTTCATGTGTCTTCCCCAGTGACCGCGCCCTATATAAGGAGAGAGAGAGCAGAGGAAGGGAGCTCTCTCCTCAACCAGACGCCTGATATGTGTGCACGTGTGTCTGTGTGACTGGGAGATTGTAAGCTGAAAAGCTGCAAATAAAGAGTTTTTTGGAACTCAGTTCTGGCCTGCCATACTTCTGTGCTCCACCCACCTGCTCAAAGTCCTACAGGGCCCATCTTCGTTGGGGTGAGGTGGGGAGGGCCCACGGCAGTGGAGGTGGTGGACCCCGCTGATATGAGGAGGTGCCAGAACGCCTGACGATCTTCCTGTTGCACCAGGGCCTCGAACCTTTGCGCTTGCTCCTTTCGGAGGGCGACCAGCGCCTGGTGCTGGTGTTGGGCCGTGGCGAGGGCATGGATCAGGTCCGCGAAGGGGGAGGACTCCATGGGGCTGTTCTCCTCTGTGCTCCTTTCCCGGGTTTCGGCACCACTGTAAGACTTTGAGCAGGTGGGTGGAGCACAGAAGTACGGTAGGCCAGAACTGAGTTCCAAAAACACTTTTATTTTCATCTTTTCAGCTTTTACAATCTCCCAGTCACACAGACACGCGCGCACACACACATCAGTCATCTGGTTGGGGAGAGAGCTCCCTTCCTCTGCTCTCTCTGTTATATAGGGCACGGTCACTGGGGAAGACACACAAACACAGGTTAACTGACATCAGGTGCAGTGATTCTGCCACTTACCTTCCCTGACTCCGCCCTCCGGTCACAGACCGATGCTTGACCACACCCCCGCTGCCACATAAGTATTTACATATACAAATATAAAAAGAATAAGTTATGGGGAAGAGAGGAAGGGGGGAGAGAGGAGGGGAGAAAGGAAAAAAAAGGAAAAGGGGGGCAGCAGAAGAGATATTGCACATTATATTGCACATTGTCTGGTATTGCTTATTGTTAGGCTAGGCTACTGCTCCTTCCCATCCTCTGTCCTCCTGTTACCCATCCTCCCCCCCCAGAGAGGAGTTGTACAGTCTGATGGCATGAGGGACAAAGGAGTTTTTGAGTTTGTTCATCCTGCACTTGGGAAGGAGCATTCTGTCACTGAACAGGCTCCTCTGGTTGCTGATGACAATGTGCAGAGGGTGACTGGCATCATCCATGATGTTCAATAGTTTGTCCATAGACCTCTTCTCTGCCACCGTCACCAGAGAGTCCAGCTTCATGCCTACCACAGAGCCGGCCCGCCTGATCAGTTTGTCCAGCCTGGATGTGTCCTTCTTGGATGTGCTGCCCCCTCAGCACGCCACAGTGTAAAACAGGACACTGGCGACCACAGACTGATAGAACACCCACAGGAGTTTCCTGCAGGTGTTAAAGGAGGACCGCAGCCTCCTAAGGAAGTATAGCCTGCTCTGTCCCTTCCTGTATAAGTAATTGGTGTTGCAAGTCCAGTCCAGCTTGCTGTCCAGCCACAGCCCAAGGTACTTGTAGGAATCCACAGCCTCCACCTCGACTCCCTCGATCAGAACTGGTCGTGACCTTGGTGATCCCGGCGATAACAACCCTTAGAACCATTTAAGTATCCCAAATACTTTTCACAGGGAAATTGTTTCAATATGATTCAACATACTCCGAATCAAAATTGAAAACTACCATGATACAAACAAGCCAAAGTTACAGACAAAATACGAATACACTTACCCATCTGATGACAGTCGTTAAATTCTTCTCCGGAACTTTTTTAACACTGATTTCTCTCACCCATCCACACACAAACTGGTTACATGCTTGTAAGCTTTTATAAGCTCAAAATTCATCCATGAGTTTGTTTTTAAGACTAGATAGGACACAATATCCAAGAACAAAATGGCTGAATATTTGTCAGTTTCTCTGCACAATTGATTATTAGGCACCTCATAAAGGTCGATGCTGTCTATTCTTGCTACTTTTTCCTGATATCGTTGCTTTTCCTTTGAATCTAGTGATCATGGATATGATTTCTTCCATGACATGACAAACTCCTTCATACAGCTGTCAGAACTGACCTTAAATATGGTGGTCAAAAGGGTTGTCATGGGACATGTGATGTCAAAGAAAAACCTCTGGAGCCAGGGTGCCAGACATAGCAGGTAATCTTAGGGTCTTAGGCAAGCATATGTTTCCAAAGTTAGTTATTCTTGTGGGAGCTAACAATATACACCTTCATCAGCCTGAGATTACTAAGAGTAACTTTGTAGAGGTGTTTAAATTAGTGAAGGTGATGTCCAATGCTGTAATATGCTCTGGCCCCATCCCAATGCAGTGTGGTGATGTACCATACAGCAGGTTATGGTTGCTGAACTGCTGGTTGTCCAGGTGGTGCTCTGAACACAATGGAGGCTTTATAGATAATTGGAGTAATTTTGAGGGCAAAGCTGGCCTGTTAGGGTGGGACGGTATCCATCCCACTCGGGAAGGTGCTGCTCTCATTTCCTGCAGCATAGCTCATAGTCTCAGAACAGGCCTAGTTAACTTGTGACAATCCAGAGCCAAGGCCAGGGAGCAGACAAACAAGATAAATTGACTTCCACTATATTGAGACTGTGTCTGTTCCCTGGACTATATAAAAAAGTAGAAATACTCAGAGAGTTTGTTCTAGTAACCTAATTAACATAAAAGTAGATCATACTGAATGTACAGCCATTGCCAGCACCTTTTGATCTAAGAGTAGGACTATTAAAAATCAGATCTCTTACATCTAAAGCACTAATTGTTATTGAAATTATTACTGATTGGGAGTTTAATGTACAGTATTTAACAAAAACGTGGACTAAACCAAATGAGTATGTAGCATTAAATGAAGCTAGTCCTCCTGGATATATGGTTATATGCCAAATCAAATATCTGGAACAGATCCACTTTGGTGACCCCTAATGGGAGCAGCCAAAAGGAGAAGTTATCAGTTTGTTGATGTAAATGGTGATTTTTTTTCTATGCATACTAAAGCCTCACTCACAACCCGCTGTATGTGCTGTTACAGGCAGTCTACAGTAAAAAAAAATTGGCAAAACTGTGCTTGAGACCTGCACAACACTTGCATCTGTTCAGCGCCGTAGAAGGTCTCAGACTGCCCATGGAGACTTTTGGTCCTGCACATGCAAATTCTACGGGTCTTGCGACAAATCAAGAATGCATACACTACGTACATAACCTGTACTCCTTTTGTACGCCTGAACCAAGTCAGCAGCATGGCTAGTAGGGGCTTTTTGTGATGACAGTAAAGCCTCACTCACAACCTCCTGTAAGTGTTTTGGACACGCATGGGTTGCAGGGTTTGGTAACTCACAGCTGTGCCGCAGGGTTGCGGTGAACCCGGGGGAAAGTTCGGGGGAGGAGTATGGGCAAAGTATTTGTCAAGTACAGGTTGCACACCTGACTTCCTCGAGGCGTGGGAACAATTGCACTGTTAGCCCATGGAAAGCGTATGTCTGACGCATGTGATCAGTGCGTGTTCAGTGAGTGTGGAGTGTGTGAGACTTGCATTTTATCAGTTTCCTGCGCTACGAGTTCAGGCCGCACTTGTGAAGCATGTGTGATGCATGTGATTTAGCATGTTACAATCACTCATAACTTGCGTGTGATGCAAGCCAGGAGTGGGTATAACACCAGCGTGTGTGCAGCATTCTGCATCTGTCTTTCGACTGAAGAACATTGGATATTTTGTGGGAAAAATTAAAAAATTTTCAATTTAAAGTTTAGAAAATGGGACCCAAGAAGAAGCGAGCAAAAGTGAAATAACCCAGCCCGAAACAGCAGAGGGGGAGGAGGAGGAAGAATTTGATGATGGTAGCAGCACCGGCAAGCCCTGCACAGATGGAGAAGTATGCCTTCAAGCAAGCAGAAGGCACAGCACCCCACCAGAGATATTTTCACAGGTAAATACACATGCTTTAAACATTCATTTCAGTATCTATGCTTATGTAATTAATATTATATATGCTGATTTTTGGCAGCACGGTGGTGTAGTGGTTAGCACTGTTGCCTCACAGCAAGAAGGTCTGGGTTTGAGCCCCGTAGCCGGCGAGGGCCTTTCTGTGCGGAGTTTTCATGTTCTCCCCGTGTCCGCGTGGGTTTCCTCCGGGTGCTCCGGTTTCCCCCACAGTCCAAAGACATGCAGGTTAGGTTAACTGGTGACTCTAAATTGACCGTAGGTGTGAATGTGAGTGTTAATGGTTGTCTGTGTCTATATGTCAGCCCTGTGATGACCTGGCGACATGTCCAGGGTGTACCCCGCCTTTCGCCCATAGTCAGCTGGGATAGGCTCCAGTTTGCCTGTGACCCTGTAGAACAGGATAAAGCGGCTAGAGATAATGAGATGAGATGAGATGCTGATTTTCATGTATGTTTCAGCTAACGACACCCAGAAGTGAGGACACTGCAATCCCATCGTTGCTGTCAGGCCATTGTGCCATGCTCAGTGATGAGGACAAGAACATCCTGACACCCCTTCCCACCACTCAGCAGCAGTAGGAGCAGGACAGTAGCTCGGAGTCAAAGTGTGTTTCAGTGCTCAAACTGGTGGGCTATTTAGTTGGGATTTTTTACAGTGTAATAAAATGTGTTATTCCCTTATACTCATGTTTTATTATTTGACGTTTGCATGGTAAACATATACTCAAATAAAAACAGCAAATGAGTTGGTCTTCTTCCTTTCTACAATGCTACACGATCGGTTCCCTGGTTCCTCTCCAATATATATACCCAGAGTCCTGCCCCTCGTGTCACATGCAGGTGGCATGCGCTGCATGCAGGTCACGTACGCTGTGTGCACACCACACATGGGGTAAAAAGTGAGATGAACAGTGGTGCTTGAAAGTTTGTGAACCCTTTAGAATTTTCTATATTTCTGAATAAATATGACCTAAAACAATCAGATTTTCACACAAGTCCTAAAAGTAGATAAAGAAAACCCAGTTAAACAAATGAGACAAAAATATTATACTTGGTCATTTATTTATTGAGGAAAATGATCCAATATTACATATCTGTGAGTGGGAAAAGTATGTGAACCTTTGCTTTCAGTATCTGGTGTGACCCCCTTGTGCAGCAATAACGGCAACTAAATGTTTCCAGTAACTGTTGATCAGTCCTGCACACTGGCTTGGAGGAATTTTAGCCCATTCCTCCATACAGAACAGCTTCAACTCTGGGATCTTGGTGGGTTTCCTCACATGAACTGCTCGCTTCAGGTCCTTCCACAATATTTCGATTGGATTAAGGTTAGGACTTTGACTTGGCCATTCCAAAACATTAGCTTTATTCTTCTTTAACCATTCTTTGGTAGAACGACTTGTGTGCTTAGGGTCATTGTCTTGCTGCATGACCCACCTTCTCTTGAGATTCAGTTCATAGACAGATGTCCTGTAATTTTCCTTTAGAATTCGCTGGTATAATTCAGAATTCATTGTTGCATTAATGATGGCAAGCTGTCCTGGCCCAGATGCAGCAAAACAGGCCCAAACCATGATACTACCACCACCTTGTTTCACAGATGCACAGTAGCACAGAAGATAGTGTGTAGGGTGAAATAATCAGTGAGAGTGAGCTCCATGATTGACACTAGTGTACATCGCAGCTGGCCCGACAGCAGAGGATAAGCAGGCCAATTGCGGGGGCATTCCTGATTTGAGGCTGGTCAGAAACAATTATCTGCCCAAATATAATCCTGTAGTGTGAGGAATTTGCAGAGATAGTAATCTTAAGGTCACTAACCTATGATTGGGTTGCGCATGCGCATTCTGTGCTATGCGCTTCCTAGTTCCCGAGTTGTTTGTGATGTCTTTTGTCCGTGAGTGTTGGCGTTAAACACTAATCTTTTTTTATTTTTTTCTACAAACAATTTTCCAGTATCCTCTTCAGTTTTTATTGTACTTTCAATACAATACTTTCAATACAATGTACTTTTTATTGTACTTTCCTTTTTGTACTTTCCACTTTTGCTTTCCTTTTTCCGTTTTTTTCTCTCTTTTTTTGGAAGAACGCCAAGACCAGAAGCTTTCTTTTTTTTCTCCTCCTGCATAAAGACCACAAGTGGAGGCCATCCACATGGGATCTGCTTTAATATCAACAGATCTTCGATTAAGGTACGTGAATCCTTTCATCATGGCACACCTTCAGCCTGTTCAGTGTGCTGAGTGCAGGATGTTTAGTCATTCTTCCTCCATTGCTAGCGATTGCTTTATTTGTGATAAATGCAGATTAGTTAGCTCTCCAACGGAGAAGATAACAGTGTTAGAAGCGCATATCCAAGCTTTAGAGAAGGCCAGTGAGAATGAGAACAGTGTAGTTTCTGTAGGGGAAAGTCTGGATGCCCTAAGTGGAGTTAGTAATCCCCCAACTCCAGCATTAGAGCCCTTACAGCGGGGCAAATGGGTGACGGCTTGGCGGCATAAGCGTAGAGCCAAAGCTACTGATGAGGCTCGCCCACAGGAGCACCACTCCTCTCCGCTTCACATGTCGAACAGGTTTGCTCTCCTTAGTGATGCACCCACTGAGAAACCCAAAAGAGCTCTGGTTATAGGGGACTCTATCATACGGCATGTGAAATTAGCTCAGCCTTTAGGGGCACCAGCAGCTTTAGTCAGGTGTATTCCGGGAGCCAGGGTGCCAGACATAGCAGGTAATCTTAGGGTCCTAGGCAAGCACAGGTTCTCAAAGATAGTTATCCATGCAGGAGCTAATGATATATGCCTTCATCAGTCTGAGGTTACTAAGAGTAAATTTGTAGAGGTGTTTAAATTAGCTAAGGCGATGTCTGATGCTGTAGTATGCTCTGGCCCCATCCCAATGCGGCATGGCAATGTAGCTTACAGCAGGTTATGGTCGCTGAACTGCTGGTTGTCCAGGTGGTGCTCTGAAAACAGTGTGGGGTTTATAGATAATTGGGCTAATTTTGACGGCACTGCTGGCCTGTTAGGGTGGGACGGTATCCATCCCACTCGGTTAGGTACTGCTCTCATTTCCTGCAGCATAGGTCATTGTCTCAGAACAGGCCTAGTTAATTTCTGACAATCCAGAGCCAAGACCAGGGAGCAGACGAACAGGCTAAACTGACTGTCTGCTAGCTGCACAGAGTCGCCACTCAGGATCCACTACATCGAGACTGTGTCTGTTCCCCAAGCTCAACTAAAAAGTAGAAATACTCTGAGAGTTTGTTCCAGTAACCTAATCAATAAAAAATTAGATCATACTGACTGTACAGCTGCTGCCAGCACCTTTGATCTAAAGGTGGGGCTATTACAGTGGTATGCAAACGTTTGGGCACCCCAGTCAAAATTGCTGTTACTGTGAACAGTAAGCAAGTTGAAGATGAAATGATCTCCAAAAGGCATAAAGTTAAAGATGACTCATTCCCTTTATATTTTAAGCAAAAACATTTTCTTATTTTCTTCTTTTACATTTTCAAAATGACAAAAAAGGAAAAGGGCCTGAAGCAAAAGTTTGGGCACCCTGCATAGTTAGTACCTAGTAACACCCCCTTTGGCAAGTATCACAGCTTGTAAACACTTTTTGTAGCCAGCTAATAATCTTTCAGTTCTTACCTGGGGGATTTTCACACATTCGTCCTTGCAAAAGGCTTCCAGTTCTACAAGTTTCTTGGGCTGTCTTGCATACACTGCTCTTTTGAGATCTATCCACAGATTTTCAATGATGTTTAGGTCAGGGGACTGTGAGGGCCATGGCAAAACCTTCAGCTTGTGCCTCTTGAGGTATTCCATTGTAGACTTTCATCGTCTTATTGTAGGACCCATCCTCTTTTTAACTTCAACTTTTTTACAGATAGTGTGATGTTTCCTTCCAGAATTTGCTGGTATTTATTCAAATCCATGCTTCCCTCGACCAATGAAATGTGCCCTGTGCCACTGTCTGCAACACAACCCCAAAGCATGATCGATCCACACCCATGCTTCAGAGTTGGAGAGGTGTTCTTTTCCTGGAATTTGGCACCCTTTTTTCTCCAAACATACCTTTGCACATTGTGGCAAAAAAGTTCTATTTTGATTTCATCAGTCCACAGGACTTGTTTCCAAAATGCATCAGGCTTATTTATATGTTCATTTTCAAACTTCAGACACTGAATTTTGTGGCTAGGACACAGGAAAGGTTTTCTCCTGATGACTCTCCCATGAAGGTCATATTTGTTCAGGTGTCGCTGTATAGTAGAACAGTGCACCACCACTCCAGGGTCTGCTAAATCTTTCTGAAGGTCTTTTCCAGTCAAACAGGGGTTTTTATTTGCCTTTCTAGCAATCCAACGAGCAGTTCTTTCAGAAAGTTTTCTTCATCTTCCAGACCTCACCTTGATCTCCACTGTTTCTGTTAACTGCCATTTCTTAATAACATTACAGTCTGAGGAAACAGCTACCTGAAAACACTTTGCTACGTTCTTATAGCCTTCTCCTGCTTTGTGAGCATCAATTATTTTATTATTTAGAATGCGAGGGAGTTGCTTAGAGGAGCCCATGGCTGTTGATTTTAGGGACAAGTTTGAGGAGTCAGAGAGTTTATGCAGCTTTGAAATCTGCATCATCTGACCTTTCCTAACAAAGAATTTGAACAAGCCACAGTTCAATAAGCTAATTAAGGTCTGGAACCTTGGTAAAAGTTACCTGAGAACTCAAATGTATTGGGGTGCCCAAACTTTCACATGGTGTTCCCTTTCTTTTTTCACTCTCCAATTGTACAAACAAAAATAATACACAAATCTTGCAGAAAACGCTGAAAAGAAATGTGTCATCTTTACCTTTATGCCTTTTGGTGATCAGTTCATCTTCTGCTCACTTAACTATTCACAGTAACAGACATTTTCAGTAAGGCTGCCCAAACTTTTGTATGCCACTGTATTAGATCTCTTACATCTAAAGCGCTAATGGTTAATCAACTTATTACTGATCAGGAGTTTAATGTACTTTGTTTAACTGAAACATGGATTAAGCCAAATGAATATATAGCATTAAATGAAGCTCGTCCTCCTGGATACAGTTATATACACCAGCCTCGTCTAACTGGTAGAGGAGGTGTCGCGGTTATTTATAATGATTATCTAGGTGTAACACAAAAACCTGGTTATAAATTTAATACATTTGGAGTTCTTCATACTCATATCATGTATGTAGCCTCGAAAAATACGTCTACCCAGTTAATTCCGTTACTTATTATTTACAGGCCCACAGGGCCATATTCTGAGTTTCTTTCTGAATTTGCAGATTTTATCTCAGATCTGGTTATTTCCTTAGACAAAGCTTTAGTTGCCGGAGATTTTAATATTCACTTTGATAACCCAGAAGACCCTTTGAAAACAGCATTTGTGTCCATTTTAGATTCAGTAGGGATTAATCAGAATGTCATAGGACCGACCCATAATGGTGGTCACACCCTCGATCTAATACTAACATTCGGGTTAAACGTAGAAAATATAGTCATACTTCCACAGTCTGAAGTTATCTCAGAACATTATCTCATCTCATTCAAAATATGTCTGAGTAATAATATATGCACCTCGCCACGCTACTGTATTAAACGTACATTCACGCCAACTACTGCACAGAGCTTTATAAATGATCTCCCAGAGTTATCAACTTTGATTGGGCCACTGTCAGCCCCTGCAGAACTTGATCAGGCAATTGATTGCTTAGACTCAACGTTCCACTATACCTTAGATAATGTAGCTCCTCTTAAAAGAAAAATGGTCAGAGACAAAAAAAAATTAGCACCCTGGTATAATGATGACACTCGCACATTAAAACAGACTACTTGAAAATTTGAACGTAAATGGTGTCAAACAAAATTGATAGCGTTCAAATTAGCGTGGAAGGAGAGCTTCCTGAAGTATAGAAAAGCTCTTAGTGCTGCGAGATCAACATATCTCTCCTCCCTAATAGAAGATAACAAAAATAATCCTAGATTCCAATTTGATACTGTAGCAAAATTAACCAGGAATAAGTCCACTATAGACACATGCACACCTGTAGTATGTAGTAGCAACGACTTCATGAATTTTTTTAATGACAAACTTGAGAATATCCGACAAAAAATTCAAACTACTAATTTAAGGTCAGACAATGTAAGTGACCCAGTGGTTAACAATATAACTGTATCAGATCAGCAATTAGAATGTTTTATTCCCCTTAGAGAAATTGAATTACTTTCATTAATCTCCGCATCAAAAGCCTCAACTTGTGTACTAGATCCCTTACCTACACGTCTATTCAAACAGATAATACCTGAAGTAATTGAACTGCTTCTAAAAATAATAAATTCTTCTCTTACGATTGGCTATGTACCCAAATCCTTTAAACTAGCAGTTATTAAACCCCTGATTAAAAAACCTGACCTTAATCCCTGTCAGCTGTCCAATTATCGGCCAATATCAAACCTCCCCTTTATCTCCAAGATCCTTGAAAAAGCTGGGGCACAGCAGTTATGCTCATATTTACATAGGAATAACATCCATGAAGTGTATCAGTCAGGATTTAGACCTCATCATAGCACAGAGACAGCTCTGGTTAAAGTAGTAAACGACCTACTGTTGGCGTCTGATCAGGGCTGTGTCTCGCTGCTTGTGTTGCTTGACCTTAGTGCAGCATTTGATACCATTGATCATTCCATTCTTCTGGATAGACTAGAAAATGTTGTGGGAGTTAAGGGAACGGCCCCCTCCTGGCTCAGGTCTTATTTAACTGATCGCTATCAGTATGTTGATGTAAATGGTGATTTTTCTAGACACACTGAGGTAAAGTTTGGTGTTCCACAAGGTTCTGTCTTGGGTCCATTGCTTTTTTTCTTTATGTTACCTCTGGGTGATATTTTTCGTAAACATTGTATTAGTTTCCACTGTTACGCTGATGACACACAGTTGTATGTTTCTGCAAAACCTGACGAGACACACCAGCTTAATAGAATTGAGGAATGTGTGAAGGACATTAGACACTAGATGCTTATTAACTTCCTTCTGCTTAACTCTGACAAGACTGAAGTACTTGTACTAGGACCACATGCAGCTAGAAGTAAGTTTTCTGATTACACAGTAACTCTGGATGGCCTTTCTGTTTCTTCGCGTGCAGCAGTAAAAGACCTCGGAGTGATTATTGACCCCAGTCTTTCATTCGAAACTCACATTGATAAGATTACCCAGATAGCTTTCTTTCATCTCAGAAATATTGCTAAGATAAGAAATTTAATGTCACTACATGATGCGGAAAAATTAGTTAATGCTTTCGTTACCTCCAGGTTGGATTATTGTAATGCCTTACTGTATGGATGTTCCAATAAGTGCATAAACAAGCTCCAGTTAGTTCAAAATGCAGCAGCAAGAGTCCTTACTAGAACTAGAAAATATGACCACATCACCCCTGTCTTATCCACACTGCACTGTCTCCCAATCAAATTTCGTATTCATTATAAAATACTACTATTGGGGCGGCACGGTGGTGTAGTGGTTAGCGCTGTCGCCTCACAGCAAGAAGGTCCTGGGTTCGAGCCCCGGGGCCTTTCTGTGTGGAGTTTGCATGTTCTCCCCGTGTCCGCGTGGGTTTCCTCCGGGTGCTCCGGTTTCCCCCACAGTCCAAAGACATGCAGGTTAGGTTAACTGGTGACTCTAAATTGACCGTAGGTGTGAATGTGAGTGTGAATGGTTGTCTGTGTCTATGTGTCAGCCCTGTGATGACCTGGCGACTTGTCCAGGGTGTACCCCGCCTTTCGCCCATAGTCAGCTGGGATAGGCTCCAGCTTGCCTGCGACCCTGTAGAAGGATAAAGCGGCTAGAGATAATGAGATGAGATACTACGATTGACCTTTAAATACTGAATGGTCTCGCACCACAGTACCTGAGTGAACTTCTGGTCCTCTATGACCCGCCACACCTACTTAGATCAAAAGGTGCAGGCTATCTGCTGGTACATCATATAGTGAAGGCTACATCAGGGGGCAGAGCCTTTTCTTACAAAGCCCCACAGTTATGGAACAGCCTTCCAAGTAATGTTCGAGAATCAGACACAGTCTCAGCATTTAAGTCTCGGTTGAAAACATATCTGTTTAGTCAAGCCTCTTGTTAATGGTGTTTATGAGGTAAAGGAGTAGATCTAGAGCAGACCTGGGCATTTAACGGCCCGCGGGCCGCATCCGGCCCGTTGGTTCATTCTGACCGGCCCGCGTAAGGTTAATTAGAAATTACAAAATAAACGTATTTTCTAATTTTACCTCATGCATGGACTGAATGTGCATTGCTTTTATTTTGAAGTTGTGTTTAACAAAAACGCAATGCGCGCGACATGAACATGACATGAAATCCCACGAAACCTAATCCCGCGATAACTACTTCCGTAATTTGTCCAGACCAACCACAAACTTGTACGTCATCCTTCAAACGGTCCAGCCAATCACATAGTGTGACGTCACCAGCAGGCGCCGCAGCCCGAGCCGATCTGTAGATCTGATTCCTACTTTTTGGTGAATAATCTCATTATTTTTACAAAATATTACATACACAAGTGTCGATATGCCAAATCCCCCCCTTCATGGCCTGCTCTTAAGAATGAACTGTCCTTGTTACAAAAATGTCTGAAATATATAAACAATCCCCATGCAAATATACTGTACACATTCATAGCAGAAGTTAATCTTTCATAAACCCCTCGTTTTTTTTTTCCATTTTACATATATTGTGTATATATGTATTTGATAAGTTTTCTTTTTAGATTATATTTTCAGAGGAGGTGTGATTTTATGTTGTAATATAAAATAATTCTGTTTATGTTTGAATTTAATAATTTAAAGTTTATAACAAGTTATAAACAAGTTATTAGATTATATTTTCAGAGGTGTGATTTTATGTTGTAATATAAAATAATTCTGTTTGTTTGAATTTAATAAAAAAAAAAAGATCTGATTCCTACACCGAATCGACTGATGATCATCTGTCAGCTGTGCTTCGCATCTCCACCTCAGACATTCAATCTGACTCTGATGCACTCGTTAAAGACCAACAGAGACTAGATTTCTCTCACTGAACAAATAAAAAACTGAAAAAGTAAAACTGAAAAACACCAAATGAGGTGATTAGACTACAAATGTGGACATCATTATTATAATATGATGTATCTTGCTTGATATTTGGAGTAGAAAGACAATATTGTGATGTCTTTATTGTGTTTTGGGGTGAATGTGACTGAAAAAAAATGGTACAAATGTTCACATTTTGTTAACCATTGTTTTGGGAAATTTGATTGAATAAATGACATTTTTTGTAAGGCAACCTCGTTTTTTCCATACTCTTACCAGTCTTAGCAGCTTGTAAAAACAATGTTATTTATTGCTTTATATAAAGAAATACAATTAATATTATGCAGAATTTAGTTCAGCCTTTTGGTCCGGCCCTCCACAAAATTTTCTGTTTCTCATGTGGCCCCATGGAAAAAATAATTGCCCACCCCTGATCTACAGGGTCCTCAGACATGGAGTGTTTTGGTAAACTGGGATGTATGGATGCTGTCAGTCCCCCACTCGCTTGCTCACTCGAGTTTGTTGATGGTGTAGTGGCTGCTGCTTAATGTCCCGGGGCTCCCTCATGCCTGTGTTACCTTCTGGCTCTCCCCTTTTAGTTATGCTGTCATAGTTTTGCCGGAGTCCCTGCTTGTACTCAGTGCAATATGTATACTGTTCCTACTTATTCAGGTGACATTGGGCACACCTTACAATATGTGTTTTCTCTCTTTCTCCCCTCCCCCCCAATCTGTCCCTCTGAGTTACATGTCGGTCCTGGGATCAAGATGCTGACCTCTTCTGCTCCTCTGACCTGCCTGAGCCATCCTGATGCCCTGTGTCTGGTTGGAGTCTCATCACATTGCTCTTGTGGGCGACGGCCCCATATGGACAGTTGAAAGTCACACTTGGAAGATGCTCTGGACACTTACAGTCATGCTTTTATGGCTGAGGACTACAGTTGACTTGCTAACTTTAGGACTGCAGTTGTCATGAACAGTTTTGCACTCAAGTTTCCATCAATGAAGAGTTTATAACATCAACAAAACTGACTTTATGTTAAAACTGTTAATATTATAGTCATGTTGTCTGTTGTTGCCCAAATGAGGGTGGGTTCCCTTTTGAGTCTGGTTCCTCTCGAGGTTTCTTCCTCATGTCATCTGAGGGAGTTTTTCCTTGCCACCGTCGCCACAGGCTTGCTCATTGGGGATAGATTAGGGATAAAGTTAGCTCATGTTTTAAGTCGTTCAAATTCTGTAAAGCTGCTTTGCGACAATGTTTATTATTAAAAGTGCTATACAAATAAACTTGACTTGACTGGATCAGACCCTCCCCAATTTCGAATTGTAATTATCAAACGTTTGATATTTACGACTCGAAATCCTGTAGTGTGAAAGGAACAGAGATGGAATATTGAGCAGAAACCCTTAGTAACCAATGAGAATGAGCTGACTGGGAAGCGTCACCAACCAGTTGTTGCATATATGTGTAGAAAGGCATCTCCATAGCAGTGGAAGGTCGGATAATGTATAAAAATGACTACATTTCTAATGGTCACAGGTTTCACTCTCCCCTCAACCTGTGTACAAATAACATTAGTTTGTAGCAGTATTTTACACTAGCTCACCTGCAGCTTGTGCTGCAAAATGTATAAAGCCATGCTGATTCCATTCTTCTTAGCCATGAATTCAACCATTTTTTTCTTCACATTTTTGTTTTTCAGCACAAAACACAGCACATACACACGTGCAATCAACTGACAACGTCAGTCTGCCTCCATGTTTGTCTTGCTGAAGTCATATTTGATCTCGAGTTCTCTGTAGTATACTCGCCAAGTGTGTGGTCCTGCATCTTGACTGAATCATCTGGTGTGCTTTCTTACAATTAAAATATTAAAAATCAGTTAAGATGTTATTACTTGTGTGGTTTACCACATTTTAAAAATCACTTAAAGAGGAACCAAAGGCAAATTTTTTTATCAAAATTCTATTTATTTCATTTTATAAAATGTAGGAATGCATTTCTGACAGCTATTTTGTCACTGCTATAGCAAGTTATGAGTGTTTGAAATATGCTATGTAATATATCAGTCCATATGTCAACGCAATGGCCGTAAACGAGATTCACTGAGATCTGTGTGAGACCTCATAGGACAGAAGTAAAACATAAAGTGGAAATCAAAGTGACCAACATCTGCCAACATTGTCAAAAGATGCGTGCGCCCTCCTTCGAATGCTGACATAATCAAGCCGGAAGTTTTTCCTGTGTCCGAAATCGCTCCCTACTCACTATATAGGGCACTATATAGTGGGGACGCCATTGTGTAGTGCTTTCCAAAACCTGAGTGAGGATTATGTGGGAAATGCGCTCAGTATAATATGTATTTATCACAAAAATGCATGCATTTATTTATTCTTTTGAAAACCCACCAGCCACCTGATCTGGCATGTTTTAATTGTGCAACAGTAATGAGGTAAACACTAGTGCGACGGACTAGTCCTTATCCTGTCGTCTTTCCAACTCTTCTCTACGCCACGTTGGTTCGAAGTCATATGGAATAATCTCCATGTCACGTACGCGAGGGAGGCGGATGAATGTGCGGAAGTATACAGTTTAATAAAATGCAGAATATATATACAGTGAGACAATATATACATAGGCAAACAATCCAAAATGGCAGGCTAGATCAAAAACGAGAATACGGGCAAAAGGGTCGGTTGAGGCGCAAACAGTTCCTCAAAGGCTAAGCGAGGACAAGAATGAGAAACAGGCACAAGGATTGTGAAACAGGAAATCAAGACAACAGGTAGAAAGGCTCAGTCATGCGTACATGCGTATCGTAATACTTCGCGATGCAAATGCATCAGGGTAAGTCCAAGCCAAAAAGACCCAATATATAGAAAATTGGTTGCAGCAATATCTCATCTCATCTCATTATCTGTAGCCGCTTTATCCTGTTCTACAGGGTCGCAGGCAAGCTGGAGCCTATCCCAGCTGACTACGGGTGAAAGGCGGGGTACACCCTGGACAAGTCGCCAGGTCATCACAGGGCTGACACATAGACACAGACAACCATTCACACTCACATTCACACCTACGGTCAATTTAGAGTCACCAGTTAACCTAACCTGCATGTCTTTGGACTGTGGGGGAAACCGGAGGACCCGGAGGAAACCCACGCGGACACGGGGAGAACATGCAAACTCCGCACAGAAAGGCCCTCGCCGGCCACGGGGCTCGAACCTGGACCTTCTTGGTTGCAGCAATATTTTTATGTTGGAAGTTTGGTGCAGGGACCAAACACATTTTGCTATATATTATTAAGGAACTAACCATTAGTTCTATTTATAGAGTTCCAGCACCATACAGTAAGTTTGTTACAAGTACTATCTACACTCTAGACTACAAGTTTGGATCTTTGAACAGGAGCAATTTTAAAGATCACTCAGATCTCAAAACAGAAAGGAAATATCAAATAAAACTGATATAAATTATATGCACGCATTTTAAAATACTGGTGTATACATGATCTATGGAAAATTATAAATCCTGATATAGTCTCTGTCAGAAATGCAACTGTAAACAAACAATACACCCAATATCAGTCATGACAAACATATGAATAGGAGAGTGTTGCGTCTGTGATCTTAAATTACTTTTTCATGGTCAAGTATATAGTTATTTTTGAACTGTAGAGTACATGTAACAGCAAAAAAAAAAAATCGAGGGCATTAAAAATGGATGATTTGGGATTGAAAAAAGAGAATGATGCACAAATAACAAGATGACACTTCACATGTTTGTAGTGATTGAATTAATGAAACTATTTACCAAGTTGCGGACCTGTGCTACCTGTGCTTCATTTCCATTCAGGGTCTTAAAAATATGATACTTTTTGTGGGGTATGTAATTGAATCTGCCATATTTCTGTAAATACTCTATCTAGAGAGTTCCCATTATATAAGTGACCAGGCAATCTGGTTTATAATAAGACCAGGCAGTGATAGGAAAAGAATACATTTGTTTTCTAGTATTTTTAGGGCCCTAAACCCCACTCACGAGTTTTTCTTAATTTTTTAGCATTTTTGGGAAGTACCTATGGCCAGGATTTTCTAGAGTGAAGGCTCTATGTTTTCCTTCCAGATTAGCAACATGTAGAGAGTTAATTTACCAAATTTCAAACCTCTGTGTAGCCTAGAAGCTGAGAAAAATGCATTTAAAACCCCAAAAATACCTGGCGAGGATTTAGGGGGTACATTGTAGTCTAATTTCAGTGATTTTCAAAATGACCTAGTTCATTAAATACACAGAATACGGCCCTGAAATTTTTAATCAGTTCATATTTCACCAGTATCTATTACCATAAGCTCTCACAAAGAAAATGAATCTGGTGCTGCAACCACCATCTGGTCATTTGGCATGGACCTACCCATCAGCACAGTCCTTAAATAGGCAAACACACAGTTCCTTAATTGAGCTCAGGTGCACCTTGTTCATGGTGCACATGCTGGAGTCCACTCAGTGTGCGCACAGCCCAAGGCGCGCCTTCAGGTGCATGCGCCACAGAGCGCAGGACACTCCATCACTGATAAAGCTGGCAAATCTCAAATTAATCTAAATTGGAATGATATGGCGATCTGGCCGCTGTGTAAACTGTTTTCAAAACAACGGCGCTGACACGTCACGTTTAAAGTCTCGCATAAGTCTCGTGAAGATCACGTGGATAAGCGACGCCTGCCATGGACCATACGAACTACATTCAACATGGCTAAAAATCGAAAAGGCTGATAAGTGTAATATAATATGCCAATACGAGTCATGATATAAGGTTAATAAAACCGAAAACATAATTGAATAACAAATAAAGCAAGTTTAAAAATTACTTCAGTTCCCCTTTAATATTTGAAAATCCTTGAGTGTGCGCCAGGCTTGATGTCTTACAGAGGTAGTCTTTGTCAGCTTCTTCATCTATAATGGAGATAACTTCAGGTGTGTTGTTGAAGTTGTCTCCATGGTTGAAGATGCTCAGCTCCAAGGTTTCCTCTTTCTTCACAGCAGTGGCGGCTGGTAGTCTTTCAAACAGGGGAGGCTGGTCGGTTACGATATTTCCAGATTTTAAAAGAAAAAAGAAAAAAACACATCGATTTTGCCCATACTCTTGCCTCTGATCTGGCTGATTGTTGGCAGGGTCACAAACTGTGAAATAACAGGTTCTTTTGGCCCATTAGCCTACTGTCCAATATACATGATGGTGGTGTTGGGGGGGGGTATATTTTAACATTTTATATTTTAAAATTGTGCCATGTTGTTTAAAAATTGATCATTATTGAAAGCAGCTCTTTGTCAGGAACCTCAGCAGTAACAGCAGTGTTCTGGAATAGGCACAAGCACTGACCTTGGGGAGCCAAACATAGAGCTGGGTGCCACACATTTCATTCAATGACACTTTCCCTATATTTTACTTATTTTGACTGAGAAATGTTTTATTGACAATTTTGATAACCCTTCACTTTTAATCCAGGTCTGTAGTGTGAAATGTTCTCAGCTGTGTTTTTGTTTAAAAATGTTTTCCACATTGTAGCTGTGTTTAATTCATATCCAGAAAAATATATATTCCAATATAATATACTCAGCATAAACATTTTAAATAGATTCTATATTTTTGGTCCATCCATGACATATTACTAAAGTAGCCTATTTACTGTTGTTGATGTGGGTCACTTGCTGTTAGCCAATTCACTTTCTCGTACCAGGAGACCTGAAAGGAACGAGTATTATTCCCTACCTTTTTCACCAAGTCAATTTGAGGCGTTGGTCTACCCTGCTCTTTAATTTAAATTTTTTCCTCGAAAGGAAGACTGGCAAATGGCTTCGCCAAAATTAAATCAGCAATGCTTGGCATCCGTGCGCAGCTTTCTTGCTAGCTGACTAGCCCCCTCAAGTTCAAGTTCAGTCACTCAAATAAACGAAATTTCTGGAACTAAGATAGCAAACTTGACAACACTATATTTACACTTTATTTACAGTGAAAATATATACAAACTAAAAAAGCTGGTAGAAACCGTATGTAATGAATGAAATCGAAATGTAAGCTGATCTCTTACAATACACCACAGCACTTGCGAATCCGCATGGGACTGAACTGAAATTCACCGCTGCCTGTCTATAGTTGAAACGAGCTGTCAATCAAAGAAAATATCCAGCCGCTTTCACCAATCACCAGTCTCCTCGCGGAAACTGCCATGTCCCTCCCACTGTGAGGCTGGGAGTCCGTGGGGCGGGCGTTTTCGCAGTATTTGTCCAATAACCGTCTTGCATTTTGATTTTGAAAAGCGCATAGCTCCCAAATGCCATTGAAGTCCACTGAGGCTGGGAGTCCGTGGGACTCCGTGGGCGGGCGTTTTTGCAGTATTTGTCCAATAATCATCTTGCATTTTGAGATTGACAAGCGCATAGCTCCCAAATGTCAATGAAGTCCACTGAGGCTGGGCTGCATTGCGCTGTCACGAGGGGGAGAAACGCACGCACACATTAGGCGAACTGGGGAAAGTTATAACGGAATGATTTCACACTGTAGTTGGGTTGAGCACATATATTTCTATGATTCTGGATCTGAAATAGCAATGTTGTAAGGTTGGCTATAACATAAGCCTAGCACAATTCATCCTACACGATGTTCATTTTTATAGGAGGCTGAGCCTCCCTCGTTGTCTTAGAGCAATCGCTCGTGCTTCACAGAGCCTTCTAATGTGCATGTCCGGACACAGACAGGATGAGAGTCTTACACATACTGACAGAACACCACCATTAATTAGACATTTACAGTGTTTATATATCTGTATGTGTAGCAGCTGGACTGACCAGGGCTGAGAGCCATATGGACTCCTCCAGCCTGCTGGTCCACAGGGGGATCCTCTGAATCTGATATCCCTCCACTTGAAATCTCTGTTTCCAAATCCTCACACAGCTAAAGTGCAAACAAGACTTGTTCAGCAAAGAACATAAACACTGTTTAGACTTTGGTTTGCTGATCTGAAAACAGCTTTAGATCTTATTTTTCACTCCTAATTAAAGGATATGGTTAGCAGAACAGCATGTAAGTGATGAAACAAGGGATTAAAACTTAAAAGACTGGTCTAACTTTAACATCAGATTACTGATTTCTCATAGAAACTGTGAGAAAGTTCATCTCATCTCATTATCTCAAGCCGCTTTATCCTTCTACAGGGTCGCAGGCAAGCTGGAGCCTATCCCAGCTGACTACGGGCGAAAGGCGGGGTACACCCTGGACAAGTCGCCAGGTCATCACAGGGCTGACACATAGACACAGACAACCATTCACACTCACATTCACACCTACGGTCAATTTAGAGTCACCAGTTAACCTAACCTGCATGTCTTTGGACTGTGGGGGAAACCGGAGCACCCGGAGGAAACCCACGCGGACACGGGGAGAACATGCAAACTCCGCACAGAAAGGCCCTCGCCGGCCCCGGGGCTCGAACCCAGGACCTTCTTGCTGTGAGGCGACAGCGCTAACCACTACACCACCGTGCCGCCCTGTGAGAAAGTTATACACATCATTAAGCTTTACCTGTGAGCAAGCAGGATCAGGAGCCTGAGACTGCTGTCTGTCTTCTCCTGAACTCATTATAACAGGTCTAAAAAGATGACGATGATGATGATGATATAGAAAGAGTAAGCACTACATGCGTATACATGTATATAGTATACTTAGGGTCATTTTTCATCTGCACTGTAAAGTGCTGTCCAATGCAGTTTTAAACATTTGGCTGAATCTGAGCATATAATGTAGCCCTGTACACGTCAGAATTCATCCTACTGCTTTTGGCAGCAGTCACATCATCAATAAATACAAGAAAACCAGTTCTACTTTGATTTTTCAGCCAAATAATGGCTTGCTTCATTGACAGTGGCCACTCTTTGGACTTCATTTTGTGGGTTAACAACAGCAGCTCCCAAATATATATACTAGTGCATCTAAAAAAATTAGAATATTGTGAAAAAGTTCAATATTTTCCATCAGTTATTTAAGAAAGTGAAAATGTTATATATTATAGACTCATGACACAAACTAAAATGTTTCAAGCATTTTTCTATTTTAATTTTAATCAGTATGGCAAACAGTACAAAAACATAAAAAACCTCTCTCAAAATATTAGAATAATTCATTTCGAGTTTGAGTAAAACAGTATGAACACAGTGTATCTCTCGGTCTAGTTCAGTACACACAACCACAATCATGGGGAAGACTGCTGACTTGACTGTTGTCCAGAAGATGATCACTGATGCCCTCCACAAGGAGGGTAAGCAACAAAAGGTCATTGCTGGGTGGCTGGAAAAGGTGCACAAGCAACAGGGATGGCCGCAGTCTTGAGAGGATTGTCAAGAAAAGTTGATTCAAGAACTTAGGAGAGCTTCACAAGGAGTGGACTGAGGCTGGTGTCAGTGTATCAAGACCCATCACGAACAGACATCTTCAAGAAAGGGGATACAACTTTTGCATTCCTAATATCAAGCTACTCCTGAGCCAGAGACAATGTCAGAAGTGTCTTATCTGGGCTAAGGAGAGAAAGAAATGGACTGTTGCTCAGTGGTCCAAAGTCCTCTTTTCAGATGAAAGTACATTTTGCATTTAATTTGGAAATCACGGTTCTAGAGTCTGGAGGAAGAGTGGAGAGGCACAGAATCCAAGGTGTTTGAAGCCCAGTGTGAAGTTTCCACAGTCTGTGATGATTTGGGGTGCCATGTCATCTGCTGGTGTTGGTCCACTGTATTTTATCAAGCAGGGTATCTGCACATTTTTCAAGTACAAATTTAAAGACTTTTAAGACCTTTTCAAGACCTCTAAATGGAAAAATTAAGACTGTACCATGGCAAAGAAAGTGATAAATACGACAACTTAAAACTGTTTTCTGCAATAGTTTTTTTTTTTACTAACTTTAAGAAGAATGCACACAAGTGGTGAACAACAGGGTGCATCAATGGCAACTGTTAGACGTGCAAACAGCTGAAGCAAAGTCGTGTGTTTTGGGCCTGCAGAACTACTGTAGCAGCAAGGAGAAGACTAGTGTTTACTGGAGAAAACACCATGAATCATTTCAAAAACGAAAACAATAAATGGCAAGTAGAACCAGCTGAACAACCTTAGCCGGCATTATTTCAATCCGCAAAGATTATCTTTGATGATGTGTGATTTTGTGTCTGACAGCAAAATCAGTCTGAGTGTCGTACAGTATACAGCTGGCTGAGGAAGTTCTCGAGTATCTTCTGCATGATAGCAGGTAACAGCATAAACCTGTTTATGCAGTCATACAATCATCAGAATGTTACATTAAACACAGAAAAACAACTGTCATCTTTCATAACTATCATCAATATTAATCAATGTGTTGTAATAACTGTAAACTAATTATCAGTGCAATTGCTATATCAATGTTCATTATTCAAAAATAATCATTATTATCTATAATCCATGAATAATTTTGTATTACTACTACTACTACTACTAATAATAATAATAATAATAATAATAATAATAATAATAAACTACTTTTTAATAATAATTTTAAAAAATTAACTCAATTTTATAACATTTTAACAATCACTACTTATTAGCTATATTAATTAATAAGTAATAGAGTAGGAATTATTATAATTCAGTATTATTAATTACTACTTAATAAGCAGTGATTATCAAAATGTAATTTAATAATAAGGAGTAATTATTATCAACTACTAAATTATACTAATAAATAATAAGTAGTGATTATTAAAATGCTATAAAATTGAGTTATAAGATTAGTTAAAATTATTATTAAAAAAGTAGTAATTATTATTATTATTATTATTATTATTATTATTAGTAGTAGTAGTAGTAGTAGTAGTAGTGATACAAACAATTATTCATGGATTATAGATAATTTGTTTTTAATAGTGAACATTGATATAACAATTGAACTCATAATAATAACATTAACAACAAGTCTTACTAGTAGTATTATTGTTTACTATTATTAGTAGTATTACAATTATTTTATATCAGTGTTCACTATTTAAAAAAATTATCTATAATCCATGAGTATTTGTTTGTATTCTACCAATTACTACTTTTTAATAATTATTTGTAATAATTTTTAATAACAATTTTATAACATTTAATAATCCCTAGTACTTATTAATCACTAATTCATAAGTAGTAATGATTAATAATCAATAATAATTACTATTACTACTAATTATTATTAGTGGTTTTTAATATAATAATAAGAATAATATTAACAACACTGTTGTAGACGATAAGCAATAAAACAAAACTTTTTGTACAAATTAGTTATATTGTACTATATTTAGAATTATTGTATTTTCTGGAGTTCTTTTTAATTGAGTTTTGAAATAAAGGTTGTTTATATATTTATATTTAACTTAGTACAATAAACAATGTTAATTATGTAAAAAAATGCTAATTATTATTATTAGTATTATGTCCTATAAGTCCCATTTTCTACCTGACTCTTGTGCGCATGCGCAAACCCCCCTGCATTTCACTCCGGAGCACTTGACCTCTAACACACGCGCGCGCGCCTCGTGTCCATGAAAAACCAGTTTCCCAGTCCGCCGTGTCCCCAGTGCTGCATTACCGTCTTTAAACACATTTGTGCGATCCAGCGCTTTTTATCGCCAACAATTCTTCTCCTTATTTGGGGGGTATTTGTCATCCCCCAACCACTTGTTAAACAGACATCTTCCCATAATTATCAACGCTTTCTAGCGCCTGCGTAAGCTACCTGCGTATCTCTCACTCTTCACAACCACCACACCACACTTCCTCCAGTAGCCTCCTAACGTTAGTTCTTGATCTATGGAATGCACAGAATGCACAGAACCAATGCTGCCCCCAAAAGGTACGCTGGTCACTTTTAAAATTACGGTTAAAAAAATACCCCAAACCGGATGGAGACATTTCACTCGTTCGGTCCAATATTAAATTTAATACCTCCCTTTCGAAAATTCCAGTCATTCCAAACAATTTAAGACGTTTTTAGGCCTTGAAAACCGAAAGTTGTATTTAAGACTTTTTAAGGACCCGCAGGAACCCTGTCAAGTCCAAAGTCAACACAGCCATCTACCAGGAGATTTTAGAGCACTTCATGCTTCCATCTGCTGACGAGCTTTTTGGAGATGCTGATTTCCTTTTCCAGCAGGACTTAGCACCTACCCACAGTGCCAAAACTACTACCAAATGGTTTGCTGACCATGATATTACTGTGTTTGACTGGCCAGCCAACTTGCCTGACCTGAACCCCATAGAGAATCTATGGGGTATTGTCAAGAGGAAGATGAGAAACACCCGACCCAAATACAGATACGCATACAGATACGCTGAAGGCCACTATCAAAGCAACCTGGGCTTCAATAACACCTCAGCAGTGCCACAGACTGATCACCTCCATGCAGGCCCGGCGCCATGGGGGGGCGAAAGGGGGCGTCGCCCCCTCGTGGCTACAGCCCCGCCCCCTCAACGGAGACTCAGATCACTTAACTGATTTCTTATGAAAATATAATGTATTATAGACGTATTAATAATTTGCATTTTCAAATACGAAATATTAAGTGGTTGCGCATTGCACAAAAATACATTTCACATAAACCACTACTAAAACTGGCACGGTAGAACAAATCTGATTGGTTGTTATGATTCTTACGTTGCAATCATAGAATTCAACTGTATTAAGGTAGGATTATTTCAAAAAGCCTGAATTTAATATTAACCCTGTTTTAGACATATGTATCAATCCTAACTACTGGGGACTAGTTATTGTGGGTGTATGTGTGAAATGCTGACACAGCCGCGCACACACAGACCTGTGATAAGGACAGGGGGAGGGGTCGCGCTGGCGGGCGGGGGTTTTACATGCACTCTTACAAGTGCACTGTCTCTGCAATATCCTGTAATGTGCAGTCAGTTTCCGGGAGTAGTCTTTCCCCTTCCGAATTAAACCAATTCAATCACAATATTGTGAATCCATTTTCTTTCTTTGTAGGCTAAGTTTATCTCCGTTTATGTTGGTGTATGTGTTCATATATGGTCCGCTTTGTGCGCAAATAGCGTAAGAATATGTGTCGTTGACGTCACCCCCCCATGCAGCCGGGGGTGAAAATTCATCACTTCAGAGTGTTTAGTCCCCTACACGCCTAAACTGGGATCGCGGATTAAGTGGTTAGCGTTACTTGCATTGACGTTTTGTTTTCATGCCGCGGAGCTATTTGTATGTATTTTAAATGTAAAGGACTTGCCTGTAGGTTTGTGTGTGTTGTTTTATGTTTGGCATCTTTCCGGTTGTACCGCGTGTCTGTGAGAAAATTGGAGGGGAGGGGTAACAGGTGGGCATGGGGGTTGATAAAGCGCAACTGCCCTGGTTATATGCCACATGATTTTCCCGGACTAAAGCAACCTTCGGGGCCGTGGTTTTGTGGTTGGCGCAGTTAATTGTTTGAAACATGTTGTCAGACCGCCATCACTACTACACACTATATGAAAAATATTTGCCCCCTTGCGATTTCTAATTGCCCCCTTAGTAAACTGTTCCTGGCGCCGGGCCTGCCTCCATGCCACACCGCATTGATACAGTAATTCATGGTAAAGGAGCCCCAACCAAGTACTGAGTGTATAAATGAATATACTTTTCAGAAGTTGGACATTTCTGTACTGTAAATCCTTTTTTTGATTGATCTTAGGGAATATTCTAATAATTTGAGATACTGGATTTCTGATTTTCATGAGCTATAAGCCATAATCATCAAAATTAAAACAAAAAGGCTTTAAATATTTCACTTTACATGTAATGAATATAGAATATATGAAAGTTTACCTTTTTGAATTAAATTATTTTAAAAAAAGGAACTTTTTCATGGTATTCTAATTTTTTGAGATGCACTAGTATATATTGAAGTTATTCTCAGTGTTACTATGACATTTGTTATACTACTATAACAACGTTAGTAAATGGAATCTGGTCTGAAAGTATGACTTAGAACAAGTTACAGTTATTTAAATGCTTGTAAAACATACACAGATAAAACGTTTTGCTGCACTACACATTAAAACAGCTCACTAAGGCCGAATTCTAAATCACTCCACAACAAACACATAGTGCACTACATAGGGTCTAAACGTTATCCGCGGTACGATGTCGTCATATGAAAGGCCCCTATAAAGTGTACGAAAATTACGTTTACAAATCGGACATAAACCATTAGCCGAGTAGCTTCAGTTTAATTTACCTCAGGTTTTAAAGCAGAACGAGAGTTTTAGAAACTCAAATACTGACGCAATAAAGTTTTTTTATTTTTACTCGATCAAATCTATTAACTGTAAAACTTTATTAGGAATATTATAGTATGAAAATGACTAATCCGGCCTCATAATTAATCCGTTTAGGCGAAGAAGCAGCAGCTTCTTCATCATCTTCGAATTGATAGCGGTACTGGTGCATTACTGCCATCTACTGGCCTGGAGGGAAGGCGGGCGGGGGAATGTGAGTGACTCATCTCATCTCATTATCTCTAGCCGCTTTATCCTTCGACAGGGTCGCAGGCAAGCTGGAACCTATCCCAGCTGACTATGGGCGAAAGGCGGGGTACACCCTGGACAAGTCGCCAGGTCATCACAGGGCTGACACATAGACACAGACAACCATTCACACCTACAGTCAATTTAGAGTCACCAGTCACCTAACCTGCATGTCTCTGGACTGTGGAGGAAACCGGGGCACCCAGAGGAAACCCACGCGGACACGGGGAGAACATGCAAACTCCGCACAGAAAGGCCCTCGCCGGCCACAGGGCTCGAACCCAGAACTTCTTGCTGTGAGGCGACAGCGCTAACCACTACACCACCGTGCCACCGGGTTTTTATCAGATGTTCATTAATATTTCGCACCAACGTTCTGTGTGAGAATGCAGCCAGCCAGAGACACTTATATAGCCTTAGAAGGACTTTGATGCAGCACATTCTATGTACTATCTACGTCCACTAGTCTACATCCAATCCAATCCATATTAAACACTTCTGTGACCCAATCAGAGATCGTGGGCATCACACGACACAGAGTGCAGTTAGTGAACGACGGCTAGTCAAGATGCCAAAGTGGGCAAAATACAAAAAAAGTACAGAAAGGAGTGGGGAAAATGACCCAGATTTAAAGTTATGGATAGTTTCATCGAATGACGGAGAGAAGGCACACTGCAAAGTTTGCAACACTGACATAAGAGCTCACCTCAAGGACTTGAAAGACCACGCTGCAACTAAAAAGCACAAGATGAGGTGCCAGCCAACAGTCAGAACTTTTACGGTGAGGAGAGCTAACACGACTGATATCCGTGATGACCATAAACGTCATGAACTACGGATAGCAACATGCATTGCTTACAAATAGTATACTGGTCTTTAGCTGCATATTTTTACTTTACAAGATAGACATCAAGTACATTTTGGACGGTTTTAAGTGCATTTTGGCAGGTTTTGAACATATTTTGGGCTGGAAAACGTCAGCAGTATCTGGCAACACTGCCTGGTAGCTATAGTCTCCCTTGGTCATCAGTGGCGAAAGCAGCACCACCTACTGCAATGGTTGCTTAACTGAGCAGTGGGTCAGGACATCAGACCCAACCATCTGAAGTTGTTCCAGGGGTTCTTCAACACAACCAAAGCAGGGAAAAACACACCTGCATAGGAAATGGGCACCTGAAATTAGCACTTTCATCATGCACACCTATTATGAGGCATATTAGGTGAAAAATTAAATTCAAGTCTGTGTGGGTTTCCTCTGGGTGCTTCGGTTTCCCCCACAGTTCAAAGACATGAGGTTAGGTTAACGTGGGGCAACCTTAGGTTGAGGGGTAGGAGCGGGGCACCTACCCCTCAACTGCTACCTGGGAGCTGTTAACATGGCTGCCTACTGCTCTGGGTATGTGTGTATGTGTGCGCGGTCACTGCTTCAGATGAGTTAAATGCAGAGAGGAATTTCACAAGTGTACATGTGATGAATAAAGTTGTTGTTCTTCTTCTAAATTGAAATAAAAAAAAACCTGAAAGCCTAAACAAAATAAAAACTAATGAAAGTTTCAAAACTATAATAATTCTGATTCCAACAGGCCAAACTTATTGTACATAAGCACATTAAATACACACTAACACAAAAATACACATTTCACCTTACAGAAATATTAAAAACACATCTACATGCACGTCATACAATCAAAGCTATCAACATAAATATGGACATCCACAAAACTACCACAGCTCCAAAGGAAAACATGTACATTACTAACAACACATAAACATCACCTAAAATCAGCCATGGAGAAACTCATCCTCCCACGTGCTATTAAGTTAGCTAATGTGATGTGACGAACATTCATAGTGAGATCATGTTGGAATATGATGTCACTTTGTAAATATTTTACAGTGGTGCTTGAAAGTTTGTGAATCCTTTAGAATTTTCTATATTTCTGCATAAATATGAGCTAAAACATCATCAGATTTTCACAAGTCCTAAAAGTAGATAAAGAGAACCCAGTTAAACAAATGAGACAAAAATATTATACTTGCTCATTTATTTATTGAGGAAAATGATCCAATATTATACTGTATATCTGTGAGTGGCAAAAGTATGTGAACCTCTAGGATTAGCAGTTAATTTGAAGGTGAAATTAGAGTCAGGTGATTTCAATCAATGGGATGACAATCAGGTGTGAGTGGGCACCCTGTTTTATTTAAAGAACAGGGATCTATCAAAGTCTGATCTTCACAAAACATGTTTGTGGAAGTGTATCATGGCATGAACAAAGGAGATTTCTGAGGACCTCAGAAAAAGCATTGTTGATGCTCATCAGGATGGAAAAGGTGACAAAACAATCTCTAAAGAGTTTGGACTCCACCAATCCACAGTCAGACAGATTGGGTACAAATGGAGGAAATTCAAGAGCATTGTTACCTTCCCCAGGAGTGGTAGAGACACAAAGATCACTCCAAGAGCAAGGTGTGCAATAGTCGGCGAGGTCACAAAGGACCCCAGGGTAACTTCTAAGCAACTGAAGGCCTCTCTCTCATTGGCTAATGTTAATGTTCATGAGTCCACCATCAGGAGAACACCGAACAACAGAGGTGTGCATGGCAGGGTTGAAAGGAGAAAGCCACTACTCTCCAAAAAGAACATTGCTGCTCGTCTGCAGTTTGCTAAAGATAATGTGGACAAGCCAGAAGACTACTGGAAAAATGTTTTGTGGACGGATGAGACCAAAATAGAACTTTTTGGTTAAAATGAGAAGCGTTATGTTTGGAGAAAGGAAACACTGCATTCCAGCATAAGAACCTTAGCCTATCTGTGAAACATGGTGGTGGTAGTATCATGGTTTGGGCCTGTTTTGCTGCGTCTGGGCCAGGACGGCTTGCTATCATTGATGGAACAATGAATTCTGAATTATACCAGCGAATTCTAAAGAAAAATGTCAGGACATCTGTCCATGAACTGAATCTCAAGAGAAGGTGGGTTATGCAGCAAGACAACGACCCTAAGCACACAAGTCGTTCTACCAAAGAATGGTTAAAGAAGAATAAAGTTAATGTTTTGGAATTGGCCAAGTCAAACTCCTGACCTTAATCCAATCGAAATGTTGTGGAAGGACCTGAAGCGAGCAGTTCACATGAAGAAACCCACCAAAATCCCAGAGTTGAAGCTGTTCTGCACAGAGGGATGGGTTAAAATTCCTCCAAGCCGGTGTGCAGGACTGATCAACAGTTATCGGAAACGTTTAGTTGCAGTTATTGCTGCACAAGGGGGTCACGCCAGATACTAAAAGCAAAGCTTCACATACTTTTGCCACTCACAGATATGTCTCTCATCTCATTATCTCTAGCCGCTTTATCCTTCTACAGGGTCACAGGCAAGCTGGAACCTATCCCAGCTGACTACGGGCAAAAGGCGGGGTACACCCTGGACAAGTCGCCAGGTCATCACAGGGCTGACACATAGACACAGACAACCATTCACACTCAATTTAGAGTCACCAGTTAACCTAACCTGCATGTCTTTGGACTGTGGGGGAAACCGGAGCACCCGGAGGAAACCCACGCGGAGAACATGCAAACTCCACACAGAAAGGCCCTCGCCGGCCCCGGGGCTCGAACCCAGGACCTTCTTGCTGTGAGGCGACAGCACTAACCACTACACCACCGTGCCACCCCTCACAGATATGTAATATTGGATAATTTTCCTCAATAAATAAATGACCAAGTAGAATATTTTTGTCTCATTTGTTTAACTGGGTTCTCTTTATCTACTTTTAGGACTTGGGTGAAAATCTGATGATGTTTTAGTTCATATTTATGCAGAAATACAGAAAATTCTAAAGAGTTAACAAACTTTCAAGCACCACTGTATATGGCTAGCTAACTTAAAGATGACTTTTTTTCATGTTCTTTCAAAAAAGAACAGTCAGTCTACTACTGTACTTCTTCACTCAACACATAAGTCAAAAGATTGATCGGCAGTGGAGAGGTGAGTGAAAAAAACTTCAGAAAGAAAAAATAAAATGTCCGACTTTAATTAGAATTATAAATCAATTAGGACTATAAATGGTTCAAATGCCATTTTAATTTCTAATTCACTACAACATGAATGAAAGTATTTTTATTTGGAAATAATTTCTTGTGTCTGTAACTCAGCAGAAACAGCTGCTCCAGGAGATAGGTAGGGAGGAGGAACAGCTGTGGCAGGTCATAGGCAAGGAGCAGGAACAGCAGGTAGAAAGTGGAGAGGTGAGCAAATTACAAATTACAGAATCAAACAACAAGGTATGAAAGGCTATGGTGCAGATGGGTGACAAATTAAAACCAAAATGAAGTGTCTTAACAGGGAGGCCACCATCAGACTCCAGAATATTTGAGTGCTCCTTGCCAAGTCGGTGGAACTGTATTGGAGGGATGAAATTGCTTCCAAGATATTCCTTCATTTATATACAGTGGTGCTTGAAAATTTGTGAACCCTTTAAAATTTTCTATATTTCTGCATAAATATTACCCTAAACCATCATCAGTTTTTCACAGGACCGAAAAGTAGATAAAGAGAACCCAGTTAAACAAATGAGACAAAAATATTATACTTGGCCAATTATTTATCGAGGAAAATGATCCAATATTACATATCTGTGAGTGGCAAAAGTATGAGAACCTTTGCTTTCAGTATCTGGTGTGACTCCCTTGTGTAGCAATAACTGCAACTAAACATTTCTGGTAATTGTTGATCAGTCCTGCACACCGGCTTGGAGGAATTTTAGCCCATTACTCAGTACAGAACAGCTTCAACTCTGGGATGTTGGTGGGTTTCCTCACATGAACTGCTCGCTTCAGGTCCTTCCACAACATTTCGATTGGATTAAGGTCAGGACTTTGACTTGGCCATTCCAAAACATTAACTTTATTCTTCTTTAACCATTCTTTGGTAGAACGACTTGTGTGCTAAGGGTCGTTGTCTTGCTGCATGACCCACCTTCTCTTGAGATTCAGTTCATAGACAGATGTCCTGACATTTTCCTTTAGAATTCGCTGGTATAATTCAGAATTCACTGTTGCATTAATGATGGCAAGCCGTCCTGGCCCAAAAGCAGCAAAAAAGGCCCACACCATGATACTACCACCACATTGTTTCACAGATGGGATAAGGTTTTCATGCTGGAATGCAGTGTTTTTCTATCTCCAAATATAACACTTCTCATTGAACACAAAAAGTTTTATTTTGGTCTCATCCATCCACAAAACATTTTGCCAATAGTCTTATGGCTTGTCCACGTGATCTATAGCAAACTGTAGACAAGCAGCAATTTTCTTTTGGAGAGAAGTGGCTTTCTCCGTGCAACCCTGCCATGCACACCATTGTTGTTTAGTGTTCTCTGATGGTGGATGCATGAAATAATGTTCATTGGCCAATGAGAGAGAGTTAAGGTTAAGGTTGCAGCCTCCTCTGGAGGTGTGGGTTTGAATCCCACTTTTGACAAGTGCTGTAGCAGGTTGGGCTGTGGGGTCTGTGCTCAGTAGCTGAAGGTGCAGTCCAGCAGGAAGCATTTCCAGGTTGAAATGGAGAAAACAGTCACGTTCTCATATTGGTTAGTTGCTTTTAAAATGAAGCCAACCAAAACGATGATAAAAATGTTCATCAGTGAATCCTTTTCTCATGAGTAAAATGTGATGCTGATGAGACACAGACAAGTGTAACATTACTCAGTCAGTGGCAGTTGGAACGACTTGCTATTTTGCCTAACGTTAACCTGGCTAGATTAGCTGTTATATTTTTACACACAATTTAAGCATGCTTAATCAGATGAGTTTGAACTGTCTTTGAATAAACTTGTGCTAGAAATAAATCAAGAAGGCTATATAATGTGTGAAGCCACTGTCATTGTCAAGTCTGTGTCATTGTCTTTGTAACTTTGCAGATGAACTCCTTTACTAATATTGAATATTTAGGAACTACATGACTGCCCTTCTGTTCTCAACGAAGAAACAAATGAAAGGGGATGCAAGAACAGAGCATGGGAGGGTGGGCCCGTGGGCTGAGACTCTGACCTCAGTACACACTAGACACGTCCATGAGACAATGTATTTTGTTCCGAGGTGCAGGGCCTTCAGTGTCCACTGGAGGTGCCAAGGACCCTATTGTTTCCACAAGGATATTAGTTATATCATATATTTCAAAAAGGGGAAAAAAAGCAATATAATGTGTTTAAGCTTTAGTTATGCTGTGTGAGCAAGCTGATACTGATGGTGAATCTGGATATGGGATAGGATACCTCTAATTGTCACCTTTCATTTGAGGCGAAAATTCAAGACTAGTAGCCTTTTTTTATCCTATGTATGCGACCATGGTTACCAAGGATCCTTTGGAGTCTCCAAATGGTCTATTTTGGGAAATGCATAGATATACCCTTAGAAAAACATGTTGTAAAATATTCATGTTCTGTTGTATAAAATGTGAACCTGGAGTAGGTAAGACTTCCTGCTGTGGTCCCAGTGTGTTATAGCTATAGTCATCTACAGGCATCTGTTTGCAACAAAATATTCAGGCAGAAAAAAAATACCTTCTACTTCAGTGTGTTCAAACTTCTATTATTCAATGCCAGTAGCACTTAGAGTGATTCTGACTGTTGTAGAAACACGTCAGTGTTGCCTTTCAGAGAAGCCCAAAATCAAGCTTGATTTTCTGTGTCAATTTCACAACAAATAAAGGCCTTTGAAACAACATGGTCAGGTGGTGTCACTGGTGTAACCCGTATTCTTCATAAAAATATGAAGATTAATATTGAATAAAATGTAATCCTCCACTGCAGTGTAATAGCATGTTTTTTTATAAAGATATTTTTATTGAAGTCTTTATGTATAATTTCACAAACAAAGGAACAGACATACAAAATCAGAACCCCTCACCAACCCCCACCCCTGGTATGGCTAAAAAAAAAAAAAAATTATATTATATACACACACACACAGTACCAGTCAAAAGTTTGGAAACACCTTCAAATTCGATGTTTTTTCTTTATTTTAATTAACTAAAAGACACTTTGTGTCTTAAAGTAATGACTGACTGTTATTTCTCTTTACTTAGTTGAGTGGTTCTTGACATAATATGGATTACTACAGTTGTTGAACAGGGCTATTTACTGTATTTTTATTATTTACTCTTTACTGGTTGATGGTGTCAAATGCATTAAGAAGGCAAGAAATTCCATTTTTGACAAGACACACCTGTTAATTGAGAAGCATTCCAGGTGACTACCTCATGAAGCTTTTTCAGATAATGCCAATAGTATGCCAAGCTGTTATCAAGGTAAATAGTGACGACTTTGAAGAATCTAAAAGATGAAACTTTGTTTTTTTAACACTTTTTTGTTTATCATATAATTCCGTACGTTCCATATGTTATTTCATAGTTTTGATGAGTTCAGTATTGTTCTACAATGTAGGAAAAAAAATTAAAATAAAAACATTGAATCTGAAGGTGTTTCCAAACTTCTGACTGGTACTGTATATATACAAATACAATCATTTGATTGTATTTTATTTTGATTTTCAGATGTAACCAAAGGTGAATTCATGCAATTGATTATTTTATATATATATATATATATATATATATATATATATATATATATATATATATGAGTGATTCCACGCTTATGGGTACTGAAATGGGGACATGAACTTATTCACTTAAACCATTTCTTTTTTTACCATCGGGTCACAAAACATGTACTCTTTAATGAATGATATGTTAAAAGAACTTTAATTTTCTGAGATGTAATAAAAACATATTTATATGCCAAAGTCAAGCCTATGAGTTCCAAAATGATGTCTGTTACATTACTTCTGTTACAATTGTCCATCTCGCGTCTGTTACAAATTAATTACAATCTAGCTATATACCATGTTAATCTTATTGAAAGAATGTGTATGTTTATTCTACTACACATGTTTATTAATTATATTTGCTAAAACATCACCTTCCTATGTTTCAAAAAGTAATTCTACATTGTTAAAATTGAGAATATATATGTCCACAACACTTCTGTTACGTTCTGACTTTGGCATATAAATATGTTTTTATTACATCTCAGAAAATTAAAGTTATCTTTTAACATATCATTCATTAAAGATTACATGTTTTGTGACCTGATGGTAAAAAAAAAAGAAATGGCTTTAGGTGAATTTTTAAAAATAAGTTCATGTCCCCATTTCAGTACTCATAAGCGTGGAATCACTCTCTATATATATATATATATATATATATATATATATATATATATATATATATATATATATATATATATAATAAATTGCATGAATTCACCTTTGGTTACATCTGAAAATCAAAATAAAATACAATCAAATGAAGTATGAGGTCCCAAATAATCATAAAATCATAAAAGTTTAGTAGACAAAATAGTAAAAATAGTAAAGGGGAACAAGTTATATACTGACGTACTAATTAAAGTAATGTAATGATGGTAGTAAGGCCAAGAAAGAGCCCCATATCTTTTCATACTTCTCTGGGTTTCTCCTCACACTGAATAAGATTTTTTCAGGTGTGCTGTAGGATGTTAATTCATTTAACCATTGTCTCTGCGATGGAGGAAACTCTGATTTCCAATTCTGCAAAATACATTTTTTACCAGCTGTACCTGCCAGTAATATGAAATATTTTTTAGTAAAGCTTACATCTAGAGTTTGTATATCTCCCAGAATCCATATCTTCGGGTCAGGGGGAATCTTGATATTTGTAGTTTTTGAAGCTATATTAATGATGTATTTCCAATAGGTTTCCAAGTTAGGACATTTCCAAAGCATATGAAGCAAGTCCCCCTCACAGGTTCTACATCTCTGACAATTTGGAGAGGAATTGTGGTGTATTTTGTGCAGTCTATATGGAGTATAATAAGTTCCATTAAATATTTCATAACTGTATTTGTCTGTGTTTTGTTGAGATTAGTACTGATTGAAAGATTTCAGGGATATTACACCAGTCATTATTGTCATATCTTATGTTAAGATCTGATTCCCATTTCTTATTTGTATTAATCTTATTATATATTGTAAGGTTATTATTTAAAATAATATAAATAGCAGATATCACCCCCTTACTAGTGTTTAATGTTTCACACATTAAATATTTTTCAAACGGGGATTCCGGGGGGATATAAGGGAAGTTTGAACAGTTATTGCAGATCCACTGTCTAATATGAAAATATTTAAATAAGTTATGTTTGGGTAGTTTGAATTTCTCTATCAGTTGTTAAAAGTTTGAAAATTCATTTTGGATATGCAGATCTTCAACTGCTTTTATGCCCTTACTAACCCAATTGCTCAATATTCCATCTGTAATCTGATGGGTAATGTTGGGATTATCACATAGAGGAGTTTTACAAAACAGAGAGATGTTCAGACCGATGACAGCATAAGCTTCACACCATGCAGAGAAAGAGTTCAAAATGATAGGGTTCTTAGTAATGTTTAGGAGTATTTTCTTAGAGGTTAGGAAGAGACTTCAACGGAACGTTTTAATTGGTGTTGTTCAATAGGGAGCCATCTTGCCACACATTTGTCCCCATGTAACCAGCACCATACTGAGCGAAACTGAGCTGCAAAATAATAGCATCTAAAATTGGGAAGATTTAACCCTCCTTTAGAGTATGGAGCCTGAAGAGTTGATAGTTTGACTCTGGGGGATTTAGCTTTCCAAAGAAAACTACATAAAGATTTATTTAGGTCATCAAAGAAAAAATTGGGTACTTTAAATGGGATGCATTGGAAAAGATATAAGAATTTGGGGAGGATGCACATCTTAATTAGATTAACTCTGCCAATTAGTGATAACGGAAGGTCCCTCCAGTTTTGTAAATCTATTTTAACCTGGTCTAAGAGACTGATATAATTTTCTTTAAAGGTTTTATCTACAGAGGTTTGAATTTCTATGCCCAAGTATTTAAGTCCACTGGGGCGCCATTGCAAAGGTTTGGTTAAGTTCTTGATATAGTTGTCCTGTATGTTTAAGGGCAGGACCTCACTTTTCATAAGGTTTAGTTTATAGCCAGAAGCTACACTATACTGTTGGAAATATTGTAAAGGGGGGGTTTGCAGGGTCAGCCACAAAGGCTAATAGGTCATCTGCATACAAAGCCAGTTTATGCTCACTCGTCCCAAAAATACCAGTAATTGTGTTGTTAGAGCGAATAGCCAGAGGTTCTATAGCGATCAAGAACAACAATGGAGAGCAGGGGCAGCCCTAACGGACCCCCCTGGATAGTGAGAAGATATCCGATAAGACCCCATTTGTTAAAATTTTTGCTTTAGGGCCGCTGAACAGTGTTTTAATGTAGTAAATAAATTTAGTTCCAAAATTCATCGCTTCAAGAGTTTGAAAGAGAAAGCTGGGTTCGATCTTGTCGAACGCCTTTTCCACGTCCATTGACAGTATTAGCATGGGGTCCTTTTGTGAGTGGGCTGCTTCAATTATATGAAAAAGTCTACGTACATTGTCTGATCCATATCGATTTTTAACAAAACCTGTCTGATCAGCATTAATAATTTTGGGGATTATGCATTCCAATCTTAATGCAATTAACTTTGATAAAATTTTACAGTCCGAGTTCAGAAGACTGAGAGGACGATAAGAAGTACATTTTTGGCGATCCTTTCCTGGTTTTGGTAGCAAAATTATCGTAGCCAATTCCAAAGAGTTAGGGAGAGTTTTATTAGTCAGTGCTTCGTTGATCATGTTTGTTAAAGGGGTTATAAGCTTATCAGAAAAGGTTTTAAAGAAATCAACTGGAAAGCCATCTGGCCCAGGGGCTTTATTATTTTGAAGGGATTTCATAGCATCAAGAACCTCCTTTTCAGATATATTAGCATCCAGGCAGTTTTTATCAACAGGGTCTAATTTAGGCAGGGTTAATGAACTTAAAAATGTTGTTGCTTTGGTGTTCTCAATCCCATGTTCTGTCTTATATAGTGTCTCATAGAATAATTGAAATTCACGATTGATATCATATGGATTAAAAACGGATCTTCCATCGTCTGTGATAATAGAATGTATAGTTTTTTCGTTTTCTTCCCTTTTAATTTGCCAAGCTAGTAGCTTGCTGATTTTGTCATGAAATTCGTAGTAATGATAACTGGTCCTAGCTAAATCAGCTTCAGCCTTATTAGTACATAAGTTATTATATTGAATACGTTTTAAAGACAAGGTATTGAACACCACTTCACTTTTAGTGTGAGCATGATCACGCTCCAGGTCTCATTTTGTTTTCCAAATTCGCAAGAGTTTTCTTTTATTCTCTGATCTTGTGAGAGCTATACAATAGGATCTAGCCTCCCATATAAAAGCATGAGATGAGGAATTAATATTCATTTCCATAAATACATCAATGTGAGCGCTCATAAATCTAATAAATTCAGGGTCCTTCAGCATATAGGATTTAAACCTCCAGGTAAAGGGTTTCGATTGTGTAGTATCAATCTCCCAGGTTATTTTTATAGGATTATGATCAGACAATGTAGCTGATAGATAAGAGCAATCAGTGACCCTGGCGGCTATATTGTAGGGTATTAGAAACATGTCAATTCTGGAATACGACTTGTGAACATTTGAAAAGAATGAAAAGTCTTTAGCTTTTGGGTTAAGTTGCCGCCAAATATCACACAGTCCCAAATCCCTCATCCCCATGAGCAGAATTAAAGCAGCCTTAGAGCGATTAACAGATCTTGGTGTGGCTCGATCTAAATTGGGGTCCAATACCAAATTGAAGTCACCACCAACCAAACAGTGCTCCTCAGCAGTTGCAAGTTTTAATACAAGGTCATTAAAAAAAGCAGGATCGTCGTGGTTGTGGCCATACATATTAATAAGTGTAACCCTATTGGAGTTCAAGTCACCCTTAACTAAGACAAATCTTCCATTACTATCTTTTTCTATTGATGTTAATTTGAAGTTCAATTTTTTATTAATAAGGATGGCAACCCCCCTAGGTTTTGTGTTGAATGAGGAGTGGTAGACGTGTCCCACCCAATCTCTCCTTAGTTTGATATGTTCTGCATCGGAAAGGTGAGTTTCTTGAATAAATGAAACATCAATGGACTGTCTCTTTAAGTATGTCAAAATTTTCCTCCTCTTAATTGGAGAATTGATCCTTGACATTCAAAGAAATTAAGTTTAGTTGGCTAGTCATATTTTAGTAACAGATGCAACTTAAGTATATTGGGAGCCTCAGTGCTTACATATAAAATGAAAGTTAGGTGAGTAACTATGCTTTTAAATAAAAACCGTACCAAACCCCCATATGCAACCCACCCATTGATAGCCTTAGTACTAAACAACCCCATTGGGTAGGTAACTCTACTCTCTCTACATGACCTCTCAACAGTCAGAAAAAATATATATTAAGCATCAAACTATGGTGAAAATTCCAAGAAGCAGTTATATATCAAAAAGAAAGAAGAAGAAAAAGAAGAAATAAAAAATAAAAATATTACTAGGATTTAAAGCATAAACACGAGATTTGGTAGCTCAGCGTGAAGCAGACTAGAAGTATAGCATGATCCAGTGGCTTATAAGGGGAATGGCATGTAGAAGGGGAACAGAGTTAAATGATTATTTGACCCATGTTGGTGATCTATGCTCCCTGGTTCCCCTAATATATTTTACTGAATTAAAGAAAACAAATAAGTAAATAATACCACTAAGGTACACAAGTAAAAAGATAAATAACTGAAATAATTATAATATTAGCAACATCCCCAACAGCCAATAAATAACTAAGGGTGGTCAAAGTAAGTAAATATTGGTGGCTATAAGAAATAAGGGGAGCAAAGAAGAAAGATATAGATAAATAAATAAAAAATTAAAATTAACAAATTTAAAAAATAAATAAAATAATAACAATAGTAATAATAATAATAATAATAATAATAATAATGTTATAATAATAAATTTTCCTGCTACTCAAAATAAAGTGAACATATGTTTCAAAAGGTCAGCTGGATACAGCCACTATTTTTGTTATTACCGTATTAAACAAAAGTCTAAACATCCACCCGGAACCGGGAGTGGGACCATCTTTTCCACATGTCTGAAGTGGGACCAGGAACAGAACAGATGTAATGCAGGGATTAAACACATATCTAGCCAGAGTCACTTTGCGTTACGACAGACAGCTTCACGCGAGTTCAGACTGTCCACTAGTCACTGCGTTTGGGCAAAGTCATTCTAAACAGTGTGGAAATTGAGCGGGGCTCTTAAGACAATGATTTCTATCCTACTCAGTAGTAGACATATCTCAAAAGTTATGTATGAGCCCTCTTTGTAGACCGCATGTTAAGTTACGCGTAACCTCGCCTCTGCGTCACAGCAGTGCAGGTGGAGCAGCCAGGTGGGAGCCCCCTGGTGCATATACTGCTGTGACATCTCAGCTGCTCGGTCAGTTGTTATTGTCAATAGTTTTCAAAAGTCCGCCGCTGCGGAAGGTGATGCAAACCACCTAATGTTGCCCTCATGCGTAATCCATAGTTTGGCTGGATAATGCAGGGAATAAGCAATTCCTCTTGCCCGAAGGCTCTTTATAACATCCTTAAAGGTGTCTTTAAGGTGTTGCAGACTGGGGCTGCAGTCTGGGAAGATGTACACCCTGCTGTTATCGTAATGAATCTCTCCCTTTTGTCTGGTGAGGCGCATTATTTTCTCCTTGTTCTTAAAGTTGAGGAGCTTAGCGACCATGGGTCTCGGCATGTTCCCTCTGCCAGCGGGGGGTTTTCCCAGGTGGTGAGCTCTTTCACAGGTAATGGGGGTAGGAAAGTTTTCGATACCGAGGATTTCCGGTATGACTCGCTCCAAAAACCCCGCAGCATTGCGGCCTTCGGCCTCCTCGGGGAGCCCGAGTATGCGGATGTTGTTACGCCGGCTCCTGTTCTCCAAGTCGTCCACTTTATCTTTGAGGGACTGTACCTCCTTCTCCAGTTTCCCAATATGCGTGGTGACATCTTTAATGTTATCATTTGCTGATATGCGTCCCTCCATTCCTTTGACTTGGTCCGCTAGTGTTGACATCGCCGTTTCAATCTTAGAGAGTGAGGACTGGATGGAAGTTGTTTTAGCATCAATCTGTCTTGATATCTCTTCCTTACTTTCCTGAATGGCTGCCATCACTGCATCAAGAGTAGGGCTTTCACCTTTAAGAGAACTGGTCGCCATTCTGGTTGTGTGCACGGGTCTGGCTGTTTGCTTAGACAGCGGTGTAATATCCTTAAGACCCCTTAAGTTATACTGTGCCATGCGCCACAACAAAGAGTCAATTACTTTCTAGGGTTTTAGTATCATGGTTTTGAAAAGTTTAACGGAAAATAAAAGCAACTGTTGAGGTACCACCTGTGGACCTCATGCTTGCATGTCCATCCGGAAGTCCCCGTAATAGCATGTTTTTGACAAATTATTTAATAATTGTTTGTAAAGATTATTTACAAAACAGGTGTTTTCAGCACATGTCCTACTTGATATTGAAAAAGCATATAAAATTTAAATTTAGAGATAATGCTAATTATCACTATTTTCATGTGATATTTTAAAATGTAACTGTTTTTACTTACAGACTTGCACTCTCAGGGAATAAATATTTATTAATATTTCCCATTATTTTGTGGTTGCGGGGCAGCACAGTGGTGTAGTGGTTAGCGCTGTCCCCTCACAGCAAGAAGGTCTGGGTTCGAGCCCCGTGGCCGGCGAGGGCCTTTCTGTGTGGAGTTTGCATGTTCTCCCCGTGGGTTTCCTCCGGGTGCTCCGGTTTCCCCCCACAGTCCAAAGACATGCAGGTTAGGTTAACTGGTGCCTCTAAATTAACCGTAGGTGTGAATGTGAGTGTGAATGGTTGTCTGTGTCAGCCCTGTGATGACCCGGCGACTTGTCCAGGGTGTACCCCGCCTTTCGCCCGTAGTCAGCTGGGATAGGCTCCAGCTTGCCTGCGACCCTGTAGAACAGGATAAAGCGCCTAGAGATAATGAGATGAGATTTTGTGGTTGCACCACTTGATATTTTCAGGAGCATTCAGTCTTACATTTTGTAGAAAAAAAGGTGAAAATGTCATTTCAAATGACAGGAAACCAACATAAATAGAAAATGTACATTTTTATAAACTTGATGCATGTTTTTAAAGCAAGTTTTTAAAAGATTTTTCTATTACTCATCTTGCAGAAGCTCATTTGTAATAATGGGAATGACCCTTACACAGATCATTTTAAACCAAAACAATAATGATAATCATCTTTAATTTGACAAATAAAAATTATGCAATGGCTCCGTTTTAATGCACTCATGAGTCTTCAATGTAACTGAATAAGTGAAATACTTTGTTGTGTAAAACTCTTCTCACACTGTGAGCACTGATATGGCTTCTCTCCTGTGTGAATGCGCTAGTGTTTTCTTAGGTCACCCTTTCGAGTAAAGCTCTTTCCACAATGTGAGCAAAGATATGCCTTCTCTCCTGTGTGAATGCTCTGATGTTTTCGCAGATTACACTGGTGACTAAATCTCCTCTCACACAGTGAGCACTGATACGGCTTCTCTCGTGTGAATGCGCTGGTGTACTTTGAGAGTACTTTTTTGATGAAAATTCTTTCCACACTGTAAGCATTGATACGGTTTCTCTCCTGTGTGAATGCGCTGGTGTTTTCTGACGTGACTCTGGTAAATAAAACGTTTCCCACATTGCGAACACGAATACGGCTTCTCTCCTGTGTGAATGCTCTGATGTGTTTGGAGATTAAATTTGGCTGCAAAACTCTTTCCACACTGTGAGCAGTGATATGGCTTCTCTCCAGTATGAAGGTGCTGGTGTTTTTGGAGCTTACTCTGGTGATTAAAACACTTCCCACACTGTAAGCATGAATACGGTTTCTCTCCTGTGTGAATGCGCTGGTGTGTTTGGAGAGTACTCTGTTGATTAAAACTCTTTCCACACTGTGAGCAGTGATACGGCTTCTCTCCTGTATGAATGCGCTGGTGTCGTTGGAGATCACTCTGTCGGTAAAAACTCTTCCCACACTGTAAGCATGAATACGGCCTCTCTCCTGTGTGAATGCGCTGGTGTCGTTGGAGATCACCCTGTCGATTAAAACTCTTCTCACACTGTAAGCAGTGATACGGCTTCTCTCCTGTATGAATGCGCTGGTGTGTTTGGAGAGTACTCTGTTGATTAAAACTCTTTTCACACTGTGAGCAGTGATACGGCTTCTCTCCTGTGTGAATTCTCTGGTGTCGTTGAAGAGCACTCTGATGAGAAAAACTTTTCGTACACTCTGAGCAGTGATGCGGCTTTTCTCTTGTGTGAATGCGCTGGTGTGTTTGGAGATGACTCTGGTAAGAAAAACATTTCCCACACTGTGAGCAGTGGTGAATTTCCTTCTGCATTTCTTTGACAGAGGTGTCGGAGTCAAGAGTACCAGGTGATGTTTGTTGACTAAGAAAGTCTTTAGTGGGTATCTGAACGTTATATTCCATCTCAGGTGATTTCTGCACTCTCACATATTCCTCAGAGTGACATCTCTGGATGTGGTTCTGGAGATATATTTGAGATGTATCGGAAAGTGGACGCAAGGAGCAGGAGAAGACTTGCAACAGAGCGTTGTTTACTTCTAGAGTAGTGGAAGAAAAAGCAAACAAGTGAAAATTTATTTTAAGAATCTGAAACTTTTGAACTATGCATTAAAATTCTATGAGGTTAGGTTAAAATTATTATGAACACTAGTAGTCATTCACTTACAGCCTTACATCCCTGACAAGGCATAACCGGCCAGCATCATAAATTAATGTGTTTAGTTGACTCGCTACCCATCATCCAGAAAACAGCTATCAATGGGAAGTGCATTTAGTCAGCATTGACGAAGCTCCTGCATGGCATAGGTAGCTCTGTGTAGAGGTAGTACAGTTGTAGGCTATCAGCTGCACTCCTGGAGTGCACTGTTGCACTAGTCCTCACATGTCTGCTCAAAGCGCCAGACACTGGGACACCACTTCTGCTGGCTGGGCTAAAATATAATAGGGAGTGATGTTAACACTGAATCACTGGACAACTTCTGATCTCAACGGCCAAGAGTTTGGGATAAGGGTGCAACACCACCTTGTGGACTGCTGTACTGGCAATCCACATCTATGGCTTGAAATAGGAGGGAAGGTGGACATCTTCAGGCTTGTACCACAATATGCCAAAAAACATGTGACCTATAGACCTCACTGTCACCATCCTAGCTTCCTAGGCCATGACAGATGAACACACTGCACTCCATCTTAAAATTCCACTGCAGATGCACGAACCATGTCCATGTCTCCTTTTCCCAACTTGTTCTTCATATGGGCAAAGTACACTACAGAAGAAAATGTATTTCCCACTTACCATAAAATTGGAAAAGGGTAATTGCGCATCAAATCAGATAAGATTGTTGCAGCACTATCTCAGGTTTTGTTCAAACCTCGTCTATATCATGAATGGGTCCCAAAACTAAGGCCTATAAAATAGTTCTGTTCAAATCCTGTTTTCATGTTTTTTCAGCCCTTGGTATTTCATTATATAGCTTCATCTGGGAAGCCATGCTTGGGCATTAATATCCTGAGAACTATTATTCCTAGCCCCGCCAAACCTTGTAGGATGGAAGACAAAGGAGTAGGGGTGTGTGTGTGTGTGTGTGTGTGTGTGAGAGAGAGTGAGTGAGTGAGAGAGAGAACCATTAAAGCCTGTGCTGCATGCCATTTCATTTTTAGAAGATCCTAGATTTTTTTATTTTTTTGGGGGGAGGGGTAAACTTCCTAAACAAGAGTGATATTGAAGTTACTACAAACCTCATTTTTGCACCAATATGATCAGGGTTAGATCTTAACACTAGACCGCTAGCCCGTGGCTAGTGCAGATAGCCACGGGCTAGTGCAAAGTCTCTGCTACTAGCCCGTGTTGGCTAGTGCAATAACTTGACATGGGTGTGGCCATCTTGAATCACGCAAAATCTGATACAAAATCTTTTAGCTCATTCTATTTATTGTACATGGTGTAATGCATTGTTGCTGAACATTACTGTCACAGTTCATTGACACAGATTGTAACTGTGTACCATGATGAGTGCCTAATTTGCCAGACCTACCACAAGGTGGCACCACCATTCAGCACATTTAATATTCTGTAAGAGTAGGTGGCAGGGCAGTGGGGGCTGATGTCAGCCATGTTTGAAAAGTTTTGAGACGTGAGTAAGAGGAGATTTGCACTGAATTTGCAAGACAGCATAGTTTTTAACTGGCCTATCCATATGGCCAGTGATTCTGAGTGAATGAAGCATAACCTTGTGAGTATGAAAATTCAAGATGACTCCAAATCAGTCAGTTTTTAGAATTGAAATACATGTCACATTGTGCTTGTATGGCAAAGCATTAATGCCATAACATACAATTTAAAGCAATGTATTGTCATCAGTAGTTTATCATTTTGTATTTTGAAGAGTGCATTCACAATGTTTGCTCACTTGTAATTTCATTAATTTGCAGGAATGGAACAGAATTTTTAAAAATTGTGGCTGTTAAATTTTAGTTATTTTATTTTATTACCTATAAATTGTCAGTATATTATGAGCATAGAGGTAAATATCGAAGTTGATATGCCTGAAATAGAGACATGTTAAGGCCAGCTTTCTTTACCAGATTTTTTGTTGTTAATTTACTGCAGTTTTGGTTCCAGGTCCACCACTAGCCCATGCGCATAGAGCAAATGAAGTCTGAATAAAGCAGAATTGTGTTGTCATCCTCTACACACAACAGTTGCAGCATGTGGCTTAAATTGAATTGGGCTTAAAATAGCAGGCTAGTGCAACACTCTGCGGGCTAGTGCAATTTGCAAGCCACTAGCCCGGCTGGCTAGTGCAGAAAAACCTTAAGATCTAACCCTGATGATAATGATTACATTTCCTGCAAATACAATCTTATTGTGTGCCAATATTTGAGGTCTCTATCATCAATGCACATGATATTATGAATAAAACGAGGCATGGTAGCATATTTTGATTATTTCCATAGGATCAAAATAGTATGTGGCTAATAGGAACATAAATGTACATGGAAATTGCGCATGTTATTTAGGGGACAAAATGCCAGTGTCCTTCCAATTTTTTCCTTCTAACAAAAAATAGACACGGATTTGAGAGATATTTTACCTGTGGCAGAAAAATGTTACATTTTATTGCCCAAGTTTCTCCATGAATATTGAATTCCCGTATCATAGAAATTGTAATAAATAAAAGATAAACATTCTCAGTGTGCTTACTGGAATAGAGGGCATTTGAGATGGGAATTGTGCCTTTGGTAAGGTCCTGGATATTTAAAATAAGTGAAATATTGTGATAAAACTTTTGGTATAAGGAGCAATAACTGGTATCTTAAATAGCCCTCTCAGGCTCCAGTGGGAGTATCTGAACATGTTTACTGTACACTTAAAATGTTGGAGGAGCTTATAGATGTAATTTTACAGTGTGCATGTCAAAGCTACATATGGAATTTGGTACACTGGACATCATCCTCAATAAAAGTTATTTAATTTATTAAATGCTATTCTTTTTTAAATATAGTATATCAAATATACCCATTCCATTGAATATAGCATCTATCAGAGTTAATGTCTTTTTCTATAATGAGGCCCTGATAGTAAAGAATATAGCTTGCATTAATTACCTATAATAAAATGATACAGAAAACATGCATTTCTTTACTCCAGTCAATATTTCAGAGGCTGGGATACACATAAGTAGAGGCAGAGATGGGGACTCGAGTCTGAGACTCGAACTCGAGTTGCACTTAAGTCGCACAAAGAATTGAAACTTGACTTGAGACTTGACTTGAACTTGCGTGTTGTGACTCGTGAACAACGTTCATTTCATGGAAGTATTTATTTCATTATTTCAGTTTTTCCAATGTGTTGCCAGATTTCAAATCAACACTGACCATGGTGATGGCAAGTTCACCTGGAACTGTGCTATTTGTTATCGCATTTGGATATAAAGCCTTCACACAGACAGCTAACAAGCGAACGGCCACTTGCAAAGTGTGTGGCATCAGGATAAATGATGCCGGCTCAACTACATCCAACTTTATCAGGCACCTCAGAACGCACAAGGATCGGTCAGTTACTTGGTTAGGTGAAATGAAAATTTAGCGTGTATGGACAGATAACGTTACCGCTAGCAAACTAATCGAACCACAGATTACATGCAGATTATAGATTTATTGTTACCCGCCCGACGTTAGGGTTTTATTTGATTAACATCTCACCATGTTTGAGCCTACTATTATACTCTGCTACCTGTTACCAGATAGTGGCAGAGTAGGCTATATGGATGTAGCCTAACGTTAATCTTATGCATTAATCGCGGTTTCAGAATAGGCTACTGTTATGATCTGGTAAAACTACATTCACCTCCCCAAGTGTTTATTCAGAAAAAATATTAAAACGTATTTCTTTCAGAACGTCTATCACAAACATACTGTTGGCCTATTCCACTGCATTATTACTGTTATCCTAATATTGTTCTGGAGTAAATGTCATATTTTGGACAAAATGTATACAAAATAGCCTACTGGATTTTACTGCAAAAATGCAATATGGTATAAAAAAAAAAATATTGCAGCAATGCAGTTAATATAAAATAACAGCAGGGTTTTTAATTGTGAAGGTACATCCACATATAGTATTTTGTCTATAAGCAACAATATTAGCTTTAGCATCCATATTTTATAAATGGATTTATATGTTCATCTTCAGGTTTGCAGAATTCAGCAAAGCAAAGACAGGAACCAGTGAAGAGGGACAGAGCAGCACCGAGTCTTTCTTGGTTCAGACGAGAGGTGTGCAAGTATACCACCAGGGTCATCCTAGACAGAGGATCATCACTGAATCAAGTCAATGACCTGGTCATTGGATGCAATTTGCCTGTCTTTGATTGAGCACCCCAATTTCAGGAAATTTTTTGTCAGTGACAGAGGAGAGATATAAACCAGTAAGTCGATGCACCGTTACAAGACGTCTGAGTGATCTAACATCAGAGAAACAGGCCTCTATCAAATCAAAACTAGAAAAGACAGGCACTTGTGGCTGTGACTGTGGACATTTGGACAGACAGGACCATGCAAGGCTTTTTAGGGGTAACAGCCCACTTCATGGAGCTAGATAGAAGTAGCCCAAGATTCCAGACAGTTCTTTTAAGTTGTGAAAGATTCACAGGGTCACACACTGGTCAGAGAATTAGTGATGCATTTAAAGAAATGTGAGACAACTTTCACATCAAGCACAAAATAGATTTTATCATCTGTGACAATGCATCTAACATGAAGAAAGCTTTCACAGTTTGTTTTCCCTCTGCTACAAGTAGTGAAGATAATGAAGGCCTGGACAACAGTGATCTCTGGGAGGACTTAAGTGAGGAGTACCAGGATGACATAGAAACTAGCCAGAGCAGTTGCCGACAACGACTGCAGTGCTTTGCTCATTCACTACAGGTTGTCATGCAAGATGGACTGAAAGAGACAAAGGTTCTGAATAGTGCCATGGCAAAGGTGATCAAATTCTGCAGTTTACTGCATTCCACTTGTGGCCTAAAAGAAGCATTTGAGGCAGAGTATGGAGCCAACCATAGCATCCTCTCAGCTGTATCAACGCCATGGAATAGCACACTCTACCTTGTCCAGGCAGTGACTGACTTGGATCTCCAAAGTTTGAATGCACTCCTGGAAGCCCAAGGTCATAAAAGCCTGTGTCTATCAGCCAGAGAATGGGGTCAGCTGAAAGAGCTTGTGGATGTTTTGGCTCCATTTCAACAAGCCACAGACCTTACTCAAGGGGAGAAAGTGGTGACCATAAGTACAGCGCTCCCTTGTGTGCTCTCACTGAACAGTCACTTCATCAGGATGCTGAGTACGACACGTCACCTGGTGGCTTTAGTGAAAGCACTGCAGAAGTCCCTCCAGATCCGGTTTGAGGGGATGTTTGTGAATGTCAGAATGGATGGCTCCAGTAACCTGGCAGTGGATCTTCCATTTGGAGATCTACATGATTTCTGCATTGCTAGACCCATCATTCTGCTTCTTTTGGCTAGAGCAAGATATCCAAGGGCCAGACGAAGTTAAGAGTGAGGTGAAAGAGATGATTATAGGTAGATATACACAACCTTGCTAAACACCTGAACATCACATTATAGAACAAAATACAAAACAAAATTAAAGCCGCTAGCGGCCTTGACGGGCCCTCGCACGTGTGGTTCTGCAGCCCAGGACATTCCGCCACCCAACAAAACAGTCACATGTCATACATTCATCAAATGTTCCAAGGTGATGCGCATGTTACAAATGCCATGACTGCTTGACGGATGAGAGATAGACAAAGACTAAGTGTGTGTGTTTCTGTGGTGTGAAAAAGTCATTTATACATGTACAAAACTATACGTGTTTCCTCCTCATCTCTATCTCACGCTGTAATCTTAAGTCATCTTAGCTTTCCTGTGTCTGCAGTGTGTGTGTCTGCAGCAAAATGCACAATGATGGCAAGTCACTATAATTGTGTGTGTGGCTGTTTGTCAGAGGGGGAGAGAGAGAGAGAAAAAAAGTGTGTGTGTGTGAAAGAGAGTGCTCATAGATGTGTGTGCATGTGAGTGCATACTTGTGAGTGTGTGTATGCATAAATATGCATATGAGTGTGCACAGAATTGTATACGTTACCCATTCTTGTGAGTATTCATGTGTATATATAATTGCAACTGTGCGCGCGCGCATGATAGAGGTGGGGGTATCGATCTGAGTATCGATACCAAGGTGAGTATCGGAATCGAATCAATACTAGTGTGATGAGATCGATACTTTCGTCGCAGTTTCTCTTCAATACGTCCAGTAAATTACTCGAATTTCCTCAGAGTTCATGCAAGCGTAGTTTCTCTCTAAATCTGTCTGTGTACACAGCACACCTCTCTCTCTCTCTCTCTCTCTCTCTCTCTCTCTCTCTCCCACTCACACCTTGCCCCTCCCCCTCCCTGCTTTGTCAGAGAGCGGAGAGTCAGAGCACTGACTGAGAGCAGGCCGTGATGGCGGAGAGAAAGAGAAGCACTGTGTGGACATTATTCATTGCAGTTGACAAAGACAATGCCACATGTGATGTGTGCAGAAAAGTTATTCGCTACTGTGGTAACACCACCGATTTATTTAAATATATTAAAGCAGTTCACCCCAGGGAGAACAGTGAACTACAAAAAAAGTTGAGGGAGGGGGAGGGGGGAGATCCCCAAACCCAGGCCAGACCTCCGACAGAGACAGAGGTCTCTGGAAGAGACTCTTCAACCCAAAACTCAGGAACATCCAGGTAATCTCCAGCATAAAGTAATATTTTCACAGCGTAATTGGTGATCAGAGATGCAATTTCAGCAGACTAATTAAACCATTATCATATATTCAGCCCTTTGAAAAAAAATTTGTTTTACTGAAACTAAAAAAATATACACTTATATAAAGATGTCTCAAAACTGAAATATGAATATGGCTGAACATAAAAACCTTTTTGTGTTAACTGTTGAAGGAAAAATAGTATTCCTATTTAGGCCTACATGCAGATTACAGTTACAGAATTAATTATCATTTTATGTCACCTAGATAATTCACAAAGAGCACTGCCAAGATGATTGTGAAGGACCTACAACCCCTTTCTGTGGTTGAACAGGAGGGTTTTAAGGAGTTTAATCAAGACACTTGATCCCCGCTACAGAATTCCAAGTAGGAAATTTTTCATGGGAGAGAAATACCTTCAATGTATGAAGAGTGTCGCTCAAAAATAAGAAAATGTCTGGATGCTGCTGACAGTGCTGTATTGACCACTGATATGTGGACATCAAGAGCCACAGAGGCTTATTTAACTGTCACTTGCCATATTATTGATGAAAACTGGCAAATGCAAGCATGTGTGCTAGAAACCAGTAGTTTCTCAGGAAAGCACAGTGCTGATAATATTTGCTCGGAATTAAAAAGAAAATCACATATGAACGGGGCATAACTGCCAAAATTCAGGCTGTGGTCACGGATAATGCTGCCAATGTGGTTGCTGCTGTACACAGAGCAGGTTGGGCACATTATCTATGTTTTGCACACACCCTTAATCGGGTAGTGAAAGACTTCATTAAGACCCTCCCTGAGCTTCTTGACATCCAACACAGATGCAGTGCTATTGTAGCTTTTTTCCATCACAGCACAAAAGCAACAGAGAAGCTCAAAGAAATACAGAAACAATTGAAGTTTCCAGAGCACAGACTGATCCAAATCAGTTGAAACACGCTGGAACTCTGTATTTTACATGTTTGAGAGACTTTGTGAGCAAAAGGAAGCAGTGACTACCATACTTTGCCTTCTTGGCAAGAGCTCACTGTGCTTGAGTGAAGAGGATTAGTCCATGGTTCGTCTCTCCCTTGATGCCTTGAGACCATTTGAAGAAGTCACGAGGGAGATATCATCTGAAAAACATGTCAGTTTCAAAGGTGATCGCCCGGTAACATTACTTCTTAGGTCGGCTGCATCTCATGAGGCCCAAGGCAGTAAGCTAGCTGCTGTGCTGTCAGCACAGTGCCAGCACCGTTTCAGGAATACTGAAACCTACTATGCTCTCAGTACCAGCACCTACCTGGACACAAGATTTAAAAACTTTGGGTTCCGGGACATGGCAAATGTTAACACAGTGAAAAAAAAAAAACTTGTTGCTGAAATGCAGTCACTGAGCCAGTCCTCAGTCTATTCAGAATCAGATCCTAAACCTAGCACAATCTCTGCCACCAGCACTGCCTCAGCAATGGCTCCTGCAACTACCTCACACTACCCTGCAGGAGCTTCTCCATCCCCAGCTGTAGCAAAAGGCAGGATATGGACAGAGTTTGACACTCAAATCCTGCAACTGCAGCAGCATCGCACAGCTACTGTAGCACTGATGCAACTATTGAAATGCGCCGGTACACGGAAGAGAAGCCAATTCCACAGGATGGAGACCCACTTCTTTGGTGGAAAATGAATGAACCTACATTTCCCTCTCTGAGCAAGATTGCAAAAAAACATCTGGGAGTAATTGCAACATCCATACCTGCAGAAAGGATTTTCTCTAAGGCAGGACAGTTAATAACTCAGAGAAGTGCAATAAAAGGGAAGAATGTAAACATGTTACTGTTCCTGAACAAAAACCTTTAACCCTTTGGTGACTGACCCCTTGAAAATGGTTCCTCCAGGAACCATGACGTTTCAGTTGTCAAGACAACGGAAAAACTAAAATACAAATACAAAAGCATTTTGTTTTGTGCACAAGAGCATTGTGACGTATCTTTCTGTTTTTGTATTTTAGTTTTTCCGTTGTCTTGACAACTGAAACGTCATCGTTCCTGGAGGAACCATTTTCAAGGGGTCAGTCACCAAAGGGTTAAATCTGTTAACATGGGAACAGAGCCAAAAGGGCACCTCAAGGGATACTTCCTTGGACGGCTTTGTGAGCAAAGAGCCAAAGGTTACGAGCCACTTGTAGTTTACACCTGATTTGCACTACTGACTTTATTTTTCACACATATTTGCGTGCAATGGAAGGTATTTTTTTGTTGTGTTTGTTAATATTGTTTTATATTTATTACCTTGTTGCTTTTGTTTACTTATTTTGCACTACTGGCTTTGTTACTTTATTACTGACTATTTTTCACAATATTTGCGTGCAATGGAAGGTATTTTCTGTGGTGTTGACATTGTTATATTTATACTTTTATTACATTGTTGCTTTGTTATTTTGCACTAGTGACTTTTTTCTTAAACAATTGTGTAGCAGAAGGTGTTAAGGGAATTTTATTATTAATATACTGTTACATTGTTATATATTGTTGTAGTTAGTTAATAAAAACATTTTTATTTGCCTAAAATATTTGTCCTGTGTTTTATCATACTCAATCAACTAAAAAAGGCAAAATCACAAAATTATTCAATGATCATAACATTTCAAGTAAAAAGTATCGGTATCGGCGATACTAGCCCTGTATTTACTTGGTATCGGATCAATACCCAAATTCCCAATATCACCCACCCCTAGTGCGCGTGCGTGCGTGTGTGCTACATGTATAATATATGGATTTAGGCACTGCCTAAAAGCGGAGCTGCCATCTGTTTCTGGGTTGTAGAATTTTCTTATATCATAGCCAGCCTCTTTTGTTTTATTTCTTTACTGGCGAGCACTGCCCACTAGGTGGTGTGTATGACTGGTAATTACTAACACTGGCCACTAGGCGGTATGACTGGTAATTAACACTGGCCACTAGGCGGTGTGTATGACTGGTAATTACTAACACTGGCCACTAGGCGGTGTGTATGACTGGTAATTACTAACACTGGCCACTAGGCGGTGTGTATGACTGGTAATTGCTAACACTGGCCACTAGGCGGTGTGTATGACTGGTAATTGCTAACACTGGCCACAAGGCGGTGTGTGTGACTGGTAGTTGCTAACACTGGCCACAAGGCGGTGTGTGTGACTGGTAGTTGCTAACACTGGCCACTAGGCGGTGTGTATGACTGGTAGTTACTAACACTGGCCACTAGGCGGTGTGTATGACTGGTAGTTACTAACACTGGCCACTAGGCGGTGTGTATACGTTTCCTGTACACGTACGCGGACAAACCACACACAAAAAAAAATAAAATAAATACTCAATGGGTTTACCATTTTTTCTTAGGTATGGAGCTCCACGAGTTTGAGTGTGTTGGTGGCGCCATGTCAGGCATGTCATAGATCAATCCGTCAAAGCATTGAAAATTTTTGGCACATTTCCTGCTTGGCCAGATGGTGATACTGTGCTAGGCATGTGAATTAGACATGTCAATATCATCAGAATCACGATATCCAATATTTTGTAAAGTTTCAGATCAATCCATCAATGAATTGAACATTTTTTGCCCATTTCCTGCTTGGCCAGATGGTAGCGCTGTGCTAGGCATCTGAATATCATCACAATCATAATACACAATATTTTGTAAAGTGTCAGATCAATCAGTTAAGGCATTGCCGATTTCTGGCACATTTCCTGCTTGGCCAGGTGGTGGCGCTATAACAGGCAGGCCCATTGGGCGTCAGGTTATCATAATATCTATTGAAGTAAGAAGTGTCTGACCATACAGTCAATGCACTGTGGCTTTCTGACACGTTTCCTGTTTATGTGGCAAGATATTAAAATCATAAGGCCATTCCAACAAATTAGTACAAGATATCAAAAATCCCTTCGCAATTTAATATCAGCGACATCTTGGCATCACGTATAACAAATTTCACATGAATCTCATGAACCGTCGAGGAGGAGCATGTTAAAATTCATCATGTGTCAAAACACACACATTCAAAACCCTATTCTTTCCTTGGTCAGTTGGTGGCGCTATACCAGACAGGCCCATAACGGCTAAAGAGCATCAGAATCAGAATCATATTACAAGATATCAAGTTCAACATTCAGCAATATCTTGGCATATTATATGTTATAATATTTCAACATATCAAAAATCCCTACGCAATTCAACTTCAGCAATATCTTGGCATCATGTTTGCCAAGTTTGACATGAATTTGATGAACCGTCTAGGAGGAGTATGTTAAAAATGACCATGTGTAATTTCACTCCTAATGGCCTTATGACATCATTCCAAAGTTCTACCCATTCATTTCAATGGGAAATGGAAAAAGGGGTGCTATGAAGTCCCTCGGCCATGCCCGGGGCCAAACGTCTGTGGCTGAGTAGCAGTGACAATGACTGATGTGTGCATCAAATTTCATGAGTTTTCGTGCATGGGAAATGCCTCAAATAAGGCCAAACGCGATAGAAAAAAAAAAAAAATCCTTCGAAAAACAATAAGGTCTCGCACCAAACGGTGCTCGGGCCCTAATAATCTCATCTCATTATCTATAGCCGCTTTATCCTGTTCTCCAGGGTCGCAGGCAAGCTGGAGCCTACCCCAGGTGACTACGGGTGAAAGGCGGGGTACACCCTGGACACGTTGCCAGGTCATCACAGGGCTGACACATAGACACAGACAACCATTCACACTCACACCTACGGTCAATTTAGAGTCACCAGTTAACCTAACCTGCATATCTTTGGACTGTGGGGAAAACCGGAGCACTCCGAGGAAACCCACGCGGACAACATGCAAACTCCGCACAGAAAGGCCCTCGCCGGCCAAGGGGCTCGAACCCAGACCTCGAACCGGACCTTCTTGCTGTGAGGCGACAGCGCTAACCACTACACCACCGTGCTGCCCCATAATAATCCTTCGAAAAACAATAGGGTCTTGCACCGAACGGTGCTCTGGCCTTAATAATAATCCTTAGAAAAACAATAGGGTCTTCGCACTGAATGGTGCTCAGGCCCTAACAAAAAGAAGATTAATTTGTTTATTAACTTTACCCTCAACTCTGTGTATATTAATGTGCATGTGTAATGTGATGTATATTATAACTCAGTGTGGATTTATTGAACTTTTTAAGAACTCGTCTTGGCTGAGGCACGCAAAGTCACTGTACCAGACAGCAGTAGTGGTGGTGGTGATGATGATGATCAAGAGCCATCACCACCTGCAAAAATTCCACATCTCTTCTCTAGATCCAAAAAAAAGCAAGAAAAGCACTGACCATGGCTCATCTGTGAGGGCAGAGCTGATCATTCAGTTGTCAGCTAATGAAGAGGACAAGGGATGTCTGGACTTTTGGCAAAGGCATCAAAAGGCTTTCTCTGGTGGCTATGAGGGTGTTGGCTGTGCCTGCCACCAGTGCTCCTGTGGAGAGGGTGTTCAGCCAGAGCAGGATCATCATGCGCCCTCACAGAGCCAGACTTAGTGCAAAGACACTGTCAGAATTAATGTTTTTAAAATGCAACTATTCTGTTGTCTAAACCCTTTTCCAGAATGTAGATCATATTCAAAGGTTTGTTCCACAGATGTTGTTACAGCTGTGTTGGTCACCTTTTGGCAGAACTATTTTGTTATTTTTCTCATTACTTGCAGTTGAGAGTGTTAAAGGACAAGGAAATTGTTAGTTCAGTGCCTTTGGCACCATGATTGGTGGTAGAACACTATCAAAACAGATGTTAGACCTTAAGAATGAAAAGGCTACACAACATAATACATTTGTTAATGTATCCTGTGGTATTTTTTTCCAAAATATATTTATCAAGTTCAAACAAAGCTTTCATGTTTCTTCACATTACACATTGAAATAGCCCTCCTAGGTTACCATGCTCTGATAAATTTTGATAGTGTATAATAGCCTAATAGATGATAAAGTACAGTAAATGCTTTCAATCCAAAACATACAGAAACACAGTATCATCTCAGATAGCATCTAATGAGAGAATGTCAATTTCAGTCATTTGAGACTTGACTTGGGACAAAAGACTCGAGACTTGACATTGCCCGCCTCTCACCCGTAGTCTGCTGGGATAGGCTCCAGCTTGCCTGCGACCCTGTAGAACAGGATAAAGCGGCTAGAGATAATGAGATGAGATAAACACGTTGTGAATTTGATGCCTGCAACACATTCCAAAAAAAGGTAAGTTGGGGTATGGTTACCACTATTACATCACTTTCTTTTAACACTCACTGTTTGGGAACAAAGGAGAGTAATTGTCGAAGTTTAGAAAATGAAATTCTTTCCCATTCTTGCTCGATATACGACTTCAGTTGCTCAACTGTCTTTGAATCTTTGTTTCAACAGTCTATGAAAAAGCTTTCATGTTTCTTCACATTACACATTGAAATAGCCCTCCTAGGTTACCATGCTCTGATCAATTTTGATAGTGTATAATAGCTTAATAGATGATAAAGTACAGTAAATGCTTTCAATCCAAAACATACAGAAATGCAGTATCATCTCAGATAGCATCTAATGAGAGAACGTTAATTTCAGTCATCTGAGACTTGACTTGGGACAAAAGACTCGAGACTTGACTTGGCATTGGAAAGAATGACTTGTGAACATCTCTGAGTAGAGATAACAGGGTATCTGCACATTTTTCAAGTACAAATTTAAAGACTTTTAAGACCTTTTCAAGACCTCTAAATGGAAAAATTAAGACTGTACCATGGCAAAGAAAATGATAAATACGACAACTTAAAACTGTTTTCTGCAATAGTTTTTTTTTTTTTTTACTAACTTTAAGAAGAATGCACACAATTGGTGAACAACAGGGTGCATCAATGGCAGCTGTTAGACATGCAAACAGCTGAAGCAAAATCGTGTGTTTTGGGCCTGCAGAACTACTGTAGCAGCAAGGAGAAGACTGGTGTTTACTGGAGAAAACACCATGAATCATTTCAAAAACGAAAACAATAAACGGCAAGTAGAACCAGCTGAACAACCTTAGCCGGCATTATTTCAATCCCCAAAGATTATCTTTGATGTGTGATTTTGTGTCCGACAGCAAAATCAGTCTGACTGTCGTACAGTATACAGCTGGCTGAGGAAGTTCGAGTATCTTCTGCATTATAGCAGGTAACAGCATAAACCTGCTTATGCAGTCATACAATCAGAGCGTTACATTAAACACAGAAAAACAACTGTCACCTTTCATAACCATTATCAATATTAATCAATGTGTTGTAATAACTGTAAACTAATTATCAGTGCAATTGTTATCAATGTTCATTATTCAAAATGAATCATTAATTATCTATAATCCATGAATAATTGTTTGTACTACTACTACTACTAATAATAATAATAATCTACTTTTTTTAATAATAATTTTAAAAAATTAACTCAATTTTATAACATTTTAATAATCACTACTTATTAGCTATATTAATAGTAGAGTAGCAATTATAATTCAGTATTATTAATTACTTAATTAATAAGCAGTGATTACCAAAATGTAATTTAATAATAAGTAGTAATTATTATCATCAACTACTAAATTATACTAATAAATAATAGTGATTATTAAAATGCTACAAAATTGAGTTATAAGATTAGTTAAAATTATTAAAAAAGTAGTAATTATTATGGGCGGCACGGTGGTGTAGTGGTTAGCGCTGTCGCCTCACAGCAAGAAGGTCCTGGGTTCGAGCCCCGGGGCCGGCGAGGGCCTTTCTGTGTGGAGTTTGCATGTTCTCCCCGTGTCCGCGTGGGTTTCCTCCAGGTGCTCCGGTTTCCCCCACAGTCCAAAGACATGCAGATTAGGTTAACTGGTGACTCTAAATTGACCGTAGGTGTGAATGTGAGTGTGAATGGTTGTCTGTGTCTATGTGTCAGCCCTGTGATGACCTGGCGACTTGTCCAGGGTGTACCCCGCCTTTCGCCCGTAGTCAGCTGGGATAGGCTCCAGCTTGCCTGCGACCCTGTAGAAGGATAAAGCGGCTAGAGATAATGAGATGAGATGAGTAATTATTATTAGTAGTAGTGATACAAACAATTATTCATGGATTATAGATAATTTGTTTTTAATAGTGAACATTGATAACAACTGAACTGATAATAATAATAATAATAATAATAATAACAACATTACCAACAAGTATTACTAGTAGTATTATTGTTTATTATTATTAGTAGTATAGTTATTTTATATCAATGTTCACTATTTTAAAAAAATATCTATAATCCATGAGTATTTGTTTGTATTCTACCAATTACTACATTTTAATAATTACTTGTAATAACTTTTAATAACTTAAATTTTATAACATTTAATAATCCCTAGTACTTAATCACTAATTCATAAGTAGTAATGATTAATAATCAATAATAATTACTATTACTATTAATTATTAGTGGTTTTTAATATTCTTATTACATTAAAAACACTTGTAGATGATAAGTAATAAAACTAAAAAAACTTTTTGTACAAATTATTTATATTGTACTATATTTAGAATTATTGTATTTTCTGGAGTTCTTTTTAATTGAGTTTTGAAATAAAGGTTTATATATTTATATTAAACTTAGTACAATAAACAATTTTAATTACGTAAAAAAAAAATTGATGCTAATCATTATTATTAGTAGTATTATGTCCTACAAGTCCCATTTTTCACCTGACTCTTGTGCGCATGCATGAACCCCCCTGCGTTTCACTCCGGAGCACCTGACCTCTAACACACGCGCGCGCCTCGTGTCCATGAAAAGCCAGTTTCCCAGTGGGCGTGTCCCCAGTGCTGCGTTACCATCTTTAAACACATTTGTGCGATCCAGCGCTTTTTATCGCAAACGATTCTTCTCCTTATTTGGGGGTATTATTACAAAAGCACACATTTAATAAAATATGATGGTTTAATCAACTGAAACTTGTACAAAAACTAAGTTAGCATTTTAAATGCTGACTGCAACATTTGCAAAACTTTTACAAAGGTACTTAAAATGTCCAACACACAGACTTTTTGTAGTTCTAAATCGACCGTTAGGCCTAGTTCGGATGAAATTAATTACTTACTGCTGCTGTTGTGGGTAGACCCACATAGTGCCAACACAAACGACCGCCAACTTTTCCTGTCCTGCGACGCCACCATAGCCTCCTCATATGTTAGGGATTGTTGAAGGTCTCTAGTGACCGCGTTACGCCAACGCATACGCTGTCTGCCTGGGTGCCGGCGTCCTTGAGGTGCCCAATAAAGTCGGCGCGGCAGCAGTGTTGGAGGCATGCGCATAACGTGCCCAAACCATGATAGTCGTCTTTGTCGAAGGATGTTCGTTAGAGGAACCTGTCCAGTTCTTTGGAAGATCTCCGCATTGGATTTACGCTCCCTCCAGGAAACACCAAGAGTTCTGCGAAGGCATCTAGTATGGAAGGCCGATAGTCGCTTCTCTTGCTGCATTGTTGTGTTCCAGGCTTCGGCTCCATACATTAGGATGGTAATTACTACGGCCTGATAGATTGCCATTTTTGTGCGAAGCTGGATGGACTTGTGGTACATGATGGGTAGAAGTTTATTAAAGCCGTTCGCTGCTTTCCCTATACGGTTGTTAATCTCTCGGGTTAAGTTACCATCGGATGTTATCGTACTTCCCAAATAAACAAACTTCACCTTCTCCAACGCATCTTGGTTGTTTAGACTGATTGTAATGTCGCATTTATCCTTTGAGACAGCCATAACTTTGGTCTTCGTGGGGTTAATGGTTAGTCCTATTTTACTCCCTCCCTCTTTCACTTGAGTGGTTGCATACTGTAATCTTTCTTCCGACTCGTCAATAAGAGCGATGTCGTCTGCAAAGTCAAGATCAGATAATCTTTGCTGCTGGTAATGTGGGCTCCTTCGTCGTTCGAGTACAATTCCACAGTCATTCCTGTCCAGGGCTTGTTTCAGCACCCAATCGATCAATATGGCAAACAACATTGGAGACCATACACAGCCTTGTCTAACGCCTGCCGATACCGGGAACCATTCAGTTGTTTCTCCGTCGACCTTGACACAGCATTCCGATCCGTCATAGGTGTTCATGATGTTTACTATCTTCTTGGGAAACCCATATGCTTCAAGAATTTTCCAGAGGGATTCTCTGTCTACGCTGTCGAAAGCAGCTTTAAAGTCGACGAAGTTGATGTTGGCCGAGAGTTGAAATTCAAGGCACTTTTCTACTTGTTGGTGTAGGGCGAAGCACGGATTGATGCATGATCTCCCCTTTCTAAATCCACCCTGGTTTTCTGAGTCACTCATCCACGGCGAAGCTGCGCGAGAGCGGGCCGAGAGGTTGCGCGGGAGCGAAGCTGCGCGAGAGCGGGCCGAGAGGTTGCGCGGGAGCGAAGCTGCGCGAGAGCGGGCCGAGAGGTTGCGCGGGAGCGAAGCTGCGCGAGAGCGGGCCGAGAGGTAGCGCGGGAACGGGCCGCGTAATAACAACAAACGCAATGCCCCCGAAGAAAGCTCCTACGGTCGAGGAGATAGATGATATTAAAAAATCCCTCAACTTTCTGGGGGAAGAAATCTCTGCTGTCAGGATGCAGCAGAAGACCATCCTGGACCTGGTAGAAGAGGTCAAAGCTCTGAGGCTGCAGAACACGGAGAAGGCAAAGAGAATCGCCATTCTCGAGAACCGAGTGGAGGAGCTGGAGCAGTACACCCGGATGAATGACATCATTGTGACCGGACTGCAGATTCAGCCCCGCTCATATGCTGGAGCAGTGGCGAGAAGAGGTGGAGAGGAACTGAACGAGGAGGATGCTAACTCTGTGGAGAAACAGGTGTTAGCATTCCTGCACTCCAAGGGGATTGAGGTAAAAAGCAATAACATTGAAGCATGTCACCCTCTCCCACGGAGAAGCAACACTGGCAAACCAGCTGTAATAATGCGATTTGCCAACAGAAAGCATAAGATGCAATTGTTAAAACAAGGGAAGAAACTGAAAGGCTCAGATGTTTTTTTAAATGAGCACTTAACAAAAAAAAAATGCAGACATTGCAAAAAAGGCGAGACTACTAAGGAAACAGGGGAAAATCCAAAACACTTGGACACAAAACTGCAAGATTTTCATCAAGCTGAAGGGATCTCCAGAAGAGGCCAAGATCTTGGTCATCAGAGATATTGGGGAACTGGACAAATTCTGAGGGAGCCAAATAAAGCAATTTACAATCATGACACAAGGACTGGACACTGGACACAAGAACTGGACACTTTCCATTATACTGAGCACAAAATACAAGATATGGAAAATAATATTGATCCGGAAAATAATCTTTTCAGCAACATCAATATCAGCTGCCGGTATTACACTGAATATCAATACAATGCAAAGATCAGAGACGGAAATAAGATATCAATTATTCATTTCAATATCAGAAGTATGTATGCCAATTTCCATAAAATGAAGGAATATCTCAGTCAGTTCAATACTCCATTCAATATAATAGCCATATCAGAAACTTGGATCAACAATGAGATGGGAGTAGATTTTGAGCTGAACGGGTATGAATTAAATTATATCAACAGAAAGAACAAAAGAGGAGGGGGAGTGGCAATATATGTTGATAATAGTTTGGAATATAAAATTAATAATAAAATGACGGTAGCTGTTGATGATTGGATGGAGTGTATTACAGTAGAAATATGCTGTGAAAAAATGAAAAATATAATAGTGAGCTGTATATACAGATGTCCTGGATCAAGCATAGAAGTTTTTATAGATTGGATGGAAAGTATGTTTATAAAATCAACTCAGAAGGTCATGTACATCTGTGGTGATTTTAACATCGACCTCTTAAATCATAAGAAACACAAAATGACAGAAGAGTTCATTAATTCAATGTTAAGTATGGGACTGTACCCAACTATTACCAGACCAAGCAGGATCACTTCTCACAGCACCACTTTAATAGATAATATATTTACTAATATCCTGGAAAATAATATAGAGAGCGGTCTACTATTAACAGACATCAGTGACCACCTACCTATTTTTAATGTATATTACTGTAATTATAGCAAGAAAAAGGATACTAAAAATTATAAATATATAAGAGTGAAAACTGAAGAAACCATGATTGCACTAAAAAATGACTTAATACAGGACTGGAATGTAGTTTATAAAGAAAAAGATGTTGATAAAGCATATGAGGAATTTTTAATAATATTCAATGAACTATATAATAAAAATTGTCCTATAAAGAAATACAGTAATATACATAAATATACAAATAGTCCGTGGGTCACCAAGGGGCTACAAAATGCCTGCAAAAAGAAAAATATATTATACAGACAATTCTTAAAGCATCGAACTATAGAGGCAGAGGAAAAATATAAAAAATATAAAAATAAATTAACTAATATTATGAGGATATGTAAGAAAGACTATTATAATAAATTAGTGGAGAAAAATAAAAATATTAAAAGGTATACGGACTGTATTAAATGGTATTGTGAGAAATGGATCCAAAACTACAAATTACCCGGAGTATTACACTGAAAATGACAAGACCATAAATAATATGAAGGATGTGGTGAATGGTTTTAATCAATTCTTTGTAAATGTGGGACCAGATTTAGCGGCAAAAATAAAGGAACCTGAGACAACACAATGTGGGAACATAGAAGATATGGGGGACAGAAATCCAAGTACAATTTTTCTAACTGCAACTGATGAGGAAGAAATTATCCAAATTGTAAGAAAATGTAAAAACAAAACTTCTGCAGACTGGAATGATATAGACATGTTAACAGTGAAGACAGTTATTGAGGGAATTGTGAAACCACTCACCCACATCTGCAATTTATCTTTTCAATCAGGTACATTTCCAGACAAAATGAAAATTGCAAAAGTGATACCATTGTTTAAAACTGGAGATAGACACCATTTCACAAACTACAGGCCTGTTTCTTTACTCCCCCAATTTTCCAAAATACTCGAAAAACTTTTTTCAGATAGATTGGACAAATTCATTGAAAAACACAACCTCCTTACAGACAGTCAATATGGATTCAGAACAGACAGATCAACATCGATGGCACTAATGGAACTAATAGAGGAAATCACAAAATGTATAGATAATAAAAAAATAGCAATTGGAGTATTTGTGGACCTAAAAAAAGCATTCGATACTATTGATCATAATATATTATTAAGTAAACTAGAAAAGTGTGGTGTTAGGGGAGTCGGGTGGAGCTGGCTGTCGAGCTATCTAAGAAACAGGCAACAGTTTGTGCAGATAGGTGACCATAAATCTGATTTCATGAATATTAAATGCGGGGTACCACAGGGGTCAATATTAGGTCCGAAATTATTCATAATATACATCAATGACATATGTACAATTTCGAAAGAACTGAAATTTGTTTTGTTTGCAGATGACACCAATATTTTTTGTTCCGGTGAGAATTTGCAGCAGACTTTAGAGATAATCACAACTGAAATAAATAAACTAAAACTATGGTTTGACAAAAATAAATTATCATTAAATCTAAGCAAAACAAAGATTATGTTGTTTGGGAGACATAAAATAGGTTGTAATGTAGAATTGATAATAGACAATATTAAGATAGAAATGGTACAGGAAATTAAATTTCTTGGTGTGATTTTGGATCCTAAAGTCTGCTGGAAACCTCATGTAGGATATGTACAAGCAAAACTGGCAAAGTGCTTGGCAATTCTGTGGAAAACAAAATATATTCTTGATTGTAAATCTTTGCATACTCTATATTACTCATTATTTTTGCCATATCTGACTTATTGTGTCGAAGTCTGGGGAAACACCTACAAAACCACTCTGCAGCCGATATGTACAATACAGAAAAGAGCAATAAGGACAATAAACAAAACAGGATACAGAGATCACACAAACCCACTATTCATAAAATCACACATGTTGAAATTTATGGATCTGGTCAAATTCAGAACAGCACAAATAATGTACAAAGCAAGAAATAATCTATTGCCGAAAAATATACAAGGAATGTTTAGTGAGAGAGAGGGGGGATATAATCTAAGGGGAGACCTAAATTTTAAAAAACCAAAAGTTCGAACAAATATGAAAAGCATGTGCGTATCGAGCTGTGGGGTGACTTTATGGAACAGACTGGAGACAGAAACAAAAAGTGCAAATATAAATCTGTTTAAAAAAAGGTACAAAAAAATATTTTTAATCAAGTATATTACAGAGGAAGTATGTTAATGGAGGATGATGAGGGATAAATAGAATAGGGTTGATTGTTATATTAGAACTAGCTTAGTATATGGTATATAATTATTTATGGGGATAGATATCTTCATATTTACTGGGATATGTAGTAGATATTTTTTTTGTAATTATATATTTATATAGATATTTATGAAGTGTATGTGTTTGTATGTATGTATGTGTGTGTGTGTATATATATATATATATATATATATATATATATATATATATATATATATATATATGTGTGTATGTATATATGTATGTATATGTGTATATGGTATGTAGTATATATTTATTTTTGTAATTATAAATTTATATGGATAATCATGAAGTGTATATATGGTATATATTTTTATAGGTGTATTAATGTAGTTTGGATTTCGGGGTAGTTAAAAAGGGGTGGGAAATTAAAAAAAAAAAAAAGTATTGTACTTCTTCCCACTCCTTTTTCGAACAATGTGCAGTGTATTGTAATGTATTAGCTCTTTATGTTATTTTATTTATTCTTTTTTTTGTCACTTTTTTCATTTTCTTTCTTTTGTATGTACAAATAGTTACATACATTTTTATACATGTTCGAAATAAATAAATTCATCATCATCATCATCATCATCTCTAGTACGCAGGAGAACCAAGATGCAGAGTACTTTCCCAGCTATGCTTAGAAGGGTAATACCGCGGTTATTACTACAGATGGTGAGATCTCCTTTCTTTGGGAGTTTGATGATGACTCCTCTTTTCTAATCTTTTGGCACGCTTTCCGTCTTCCACACTACAATGCAGATTCGCAACAACCAGTCTACTAACTTCTCTCCTCCAGCTTTTAACATCTCTGCAGTAATTTCATCATATCCAGGTACTTTATTTTTCAGACGCTTAATGGCTTCAATAACTTCCTCCCTAGTAGGGTCATTCAGGTCAATATCAAGCTGGTCCCACTCAACGGGGATGTCCTCCATCGCATTTGCAGGTGGTTCAGCATTGAGGAGTTCACTGAAATGTTCAGCCCATCTCTCCAACTTCTTTTCCTCGTCACCTATTATATTTCCATCTTTATCTTTGACTAAACGTGATGATACACGGGGCAACTTTTTGGGCAATGTTGCCGAGCAATGTTGCTGGGCAATTGCGTTTTGACTCTCTTCTATTGAGATTGGGCAACATTGTTTCTTTCTGAATGGTTTTGATAATCTCTGGCAACTTTGAGATAAGCCAATCAGAACGCGAGTATCGAGTCATGTGACCTCCGGTGAGGTTTGGATCAGAAATTTCAAACAAATATGGCGGCCGCTCAGTGTCAGTGGAGTGAAGAGATGGAGAGACTCCTCATCTGTTTTTACGCCGGTAAGTTATTTTAATATTCTATATGGAGGAATTTACCTCACCAAAGCTCTAAAAAACAACAGACAGCTTGATTAAATGGTCACAGCAAAAATTAAGACATCGTTTTTTTTTTAGCTAACTGTAAACTGCCGTTGCTAACTGTTGTTGCCCATTGTAAGTTGCCCTGTGTCTCACCTAGTTGCCCGTTGCCAGCAACATTGCTCAGCAACATCGCCCAAAAAGTTGCCCCGTGTATCATCACCATAAGGGTGTACTGCTTGTCTTTTTGCCTGTAAGCGTCTTCACTTTTTGGTATACGACTCTCTGGTTGTTTTTAGTTGATGCTTCTTCAAGCTCCTTCGCTTGCTCATCTATCCAGGATTTCCAATCTTTCTCAGCACTGTTCTTAACGCTCTTGTCTAACTCTCTGTACTTCCTCTTGTTATCCTCCGTATTGTCATGATCTCTGACCCTCTTTGCGATTCTGCGTTGCTCAATCAATTCATATATCTCCTTACTTATCCAGCTCTTATGCTCTCTTGTCTGGGGTCCTACCGTCTCCTCAGCTGCTTTGTAGACCGTTTCTTTAAATCTACTTCATTCGTAATCTATATCCGGCTCAGATGCTATATCAGATAATGCTTCGAATTTTTCAGCTATCTTTGACTGGTAGTCTCTAGAGAAGGGTGGAAGCTGTAGATCCGTGCATTTCAGTTTAGACTTCTTTGACGTTTTCTTCTGTGCCACCAATTTAAGTTGGACTTTGGCTATAACTAAGTCATGGTCACTCCCTATATCTGCTCCCCTGAAGGTTCGAACGTCCAGTAATGACTTTCTCCACCTGCCGTTGATCAACACATGGTCGATCTGATTATGAGTGTTACCATCAGGAGATGTCCAGGTCGTCTTGTGGATGATTTTATGTTGGAATAAGGTACCACCAATGACCATGTCGTTTTCAGCACAGTACTCAACCAGCCTCAATCCATTGTTGTTCATAACATCCACACCATGGGACCCCATAACTCTTGTCCAGTTGCTATTATCGCTACCAACTTTCGCATTGAAGTCCCCAATAACAAGTCTGAGGTCGTGTCTTGGCACATCATCCGTGACTGACTGCAGAATTTCATAGAAATGATCTTTCACATCGTCTTCTGCCTCTTCGGTAGGGCCACAATGATAGTAACCTTTACTTGCTTTGTGTATAGCCTCGCTCTCAAGATTCTCTCATTAATAGTTTCGTATGGCATTAAACTTGCTCTTGTTCTTCTAGAAAGCATCAGACCTACACCGTGTGCATGAATGTCGGGCAAGCCTGAATTAATGTGTGTCCAACCTTCAATAGTCTCGATATCAGATCCGGTGATATGAGTTTCGCAGATGCCACAAACATCAAGATTGTATCGTTCCATCTCATTTACTAAGAGTTCTTGTGTTCCACAACCCAACTCTCAATGGTTTCTTCATGATTTTAAGGCTCTTCCGTTTGCCACCTCGTGTCAGACTATCGGCTTCTTGGGTCAAGCTTTGACCGTTAGTCGTCATCATACTGGCTTGTGAGGCAGTGAGGTCGCTCACAGAAGAAAGTTCAGTGATGTGATTTGTCCTTGTGTTAGATTCCGTAGCAAACTATACTCCAGGCGGGATGCTGGCCCACTGTGGAGGGTTTTTCTGTCGGGGTGGCCTTCCCTTACCCCTTTTAGTTGCCTCTTACGACACGCACGGGTTACGTTGGATGTATTCTAAAGCCCAATCCACAGGCTTTGAAATTACACTATTAAAATGATCACTGAATTATTTGTTTTTCTGAATCTTTACTATTTTGTTGTTCGCTAGAATACCATTTTGCAATTTCACACTTAAGCAAATGTTTGAAAACTCCAGATCTCCTTCCTTCATGGTGGCTGCCATTTTTTTGTGCCGCACGGCGCATGCGCAGAGCTGATCCAATTCTATATTCTGCACGGAATGCAGGGCTTTCCACAAGCGCCGGCTGCCGGCCGTACAGTCGCCTACACAATTAAGTCCAACCGGCTACTTTAATGACTACTTTTGTAGCCCACAGGCTCCAAATATTAATTTTCGATTTTAATAAAATTAAATGTTTATCTAACAGACTGAATGTCAAACTGAACCGCACTCATTTAAGTTGTGATTCGCGCTGTTTGTACCGATAACCACCACAAACTCCCCGCCGACTTCGTTGATCAAGGGAGAGTAACTCATCCGCGGCCCTGACATGCGGTGTGCGTGCGCGCACTCGGCGGAGGCAGTAGTGTGTCGGGGCCATCGGAGGGAACAGAAGCAGAGATAATGCTTCTTTTGTCTCCAGTAAACCAGTCTTCTCTCGTTCAATTACGTGCTGGCATCAAAAGACACCGTTGGTTGTAAATGAAACCAAACTGAGTCGTTGGAGTGTACTTTCATACACAAATGGAGAAATGTTCGCTGAGTGTTTGTGTAACTGCCATTGCAGACTGTTGTCGTTAATTCATAGCATGCTCAGTTGTGTGAATGTGTCATGCACCGAAAATAAGAGATTTACAAGCCAGGAATGCCTCATGATGCAATACGCAAGAAAAGAAAGATGATTTACTTAGCCTGGGCCCGCCCATCCTAAGTGTGACGCAACACGGGGGCCTGTTGCGAACTTAGCTTGCCTTTTGCCAGACTATCTCCAGCTCTTCCAAGCTCCTGAAAAATCGGGAGCCAATCAACTTTGAGCATCTCCAACGGCCCTGGGTAGAGGCGTGTTCAAGGCAGTGAGGTAGTAGAACTGCGACCAGAAGCCATAGATTGTTTACAGAATCTATGCCGGAAGCGCTTCATTCACTAGAAACATTACGAACATGGAGCAGCGGCAAGCCTTTGACACAGCGGTAGATGCTGTATTGAAAGCATTCAACGGGAAGTTCTCATTGAAAACGGAGCAAAGAGCAGCCCTGGAGGTATTTATCTTCCTGTTACTCAAGCAGTTGCCGTCGCGTCACATACGTCAGAGGAAAGAGTGATGTGATTGGTTTAAGCTTCGTCACAGCCTTTTCTGGCTTCGACCAGTAGCAAACTGAGGCATTTCAGGGAGGCGGGTCAACCACACGTTTTGAGAAACGGTTGGGCTTAATATCTTTGCCAGACCAATGCTCGCAGAGCTTTGAAGTTGCGTTAGCCAGACTAAAGGCCTCTGCATGCTCTTGCGACAAGGCTTTCGCAGATAGCTTTTCGCAGACAGTTGTAATTTATCGTTGAGCGGGGAGTAATAGGCATGCGTGATGTTATTCACCGCCACAACACAAGGGGGCACGAAGTTGCGAAATCGCTAGGAGTAGTTGGTGGGTGTGGTTAGTGGAGTGTTTATCCTCCGGTTACTTATAATGACTAGAACTGGAGTCGTATAGATGTCCGTACTTCCTCACTTCCTCGATCAACCGCTCTTCATGCTGCTCCATCTTCACTCGTGTTTTTAAAAATGGCGGTCGTGAAAACAAAACAAACCAGGAAAGTAGGGACGCGGAAGTGCGTGTACAGCGGATGTAGAGTGGACCAATCAGAGCCCTCTTGTCTGCGACGCTGTCTGCGAGGCTTCTGCGGTGGTCACAATTTTTGGGAGGTGCGTGCAGAGTGTCTGCGAAGGTGGGGGGGCTACGCAGACGCTATCTGCGACACCATCTGCGAGGACTGCGTTGTCAGCATAAATTGGCCTTAAGATTTACTGCCATTTTACTTTGTATTTGAGTAAAGTGAATAAATAAATGGTCTGTGGAAAATACATTTAATCCTGGGAACTGCGTGCACAGGAGTTTATTTTGTGTTTACTCCCCCCTGGCTGGCTACTTATTTGTCATGGCTGCCTAGTATGAGCCTTAGTGGAAAGTCCTGGGAATGCGTAAATGTCAAGTTCGAGTTTAGATTTATGAACCCAAAAAAGTGTCAAAAAAAAAAAAATTTCAACCGCACAAACGGCACTCACCCGGCCAGTGGACCGGAAACAGAACATTTTTTAATAATGGCCTCAGGGAAATTAAGATTCCAGCAGCATTATTACAGATAAACAGAAAAAATAGAGAAAAAACTTCTAGATAAATTAAATTATTTACATATACAAATATAAAAAGAATAAAAGATATGGGGAAGAGAGGAAGGGGGGGAGAGAGAAGAGGAAAAAAGGGGGGGAAAGGGGGGGGGCAGCAGGAGAGATATTGCACTTTATATTGCACATTGTCCAGTATTGCTTATTGTTAGGCTAGGCTACTGCTCCTTCCCATCCTCTGTCCTCCTGTTACCCCTCCTCCCCTCCAGAGAGGAGTTGTACAGTCTGAGGGCATGAGGGACAAATCAAATCACCATTTGATTTACACAACATACCTACCACTTTAAAGGTGTAATTTTTTTTTTTTTTTAAATTGTGACAAACAGTAATTAAGATGAAAAAACAGAAATCTAGAGTGTGCATAGGTATTCACCCCCCAAATTCAATACTATGTAGAGCCACCTTTTGCTGCAATTACAGCTACAAGTCTCTTGGGGTATGTCTCTATTAGCTTAGCATATCTAGCCACTGGGATTTTTGCCCATTTCTCAAGGCAAAACAGCTCCAAATCCTTCAAGTTAGATGGATTGTGTTGGTGTACAGCAGTCTTCAAGTTATCCCACAGATTCTCAATTGGACTGAGGTCTGGGCTTTGATTAGGCCATTCCAAGACATTTAAATGTTTCCCTTTAAACCACTCCAGTGTAGCTTTAGCAGTATGCTTAGGGTCATTTTCCTGTTGGAACATGAACCTTCATCCCAGTCTCAAACCTCTGGCTGACCAAAACAGGTTTTCCTTCAGAATTGCCCTGTATTTAGTGCCATCCATTTTTCCTTCTGTCCAGACCAACTTTCCTGTCCCTGCAGATGAAAAATATCCCCACAGCATGACACTGCCACCACCATGCTTCACTGTAAGAATGGTGTTCTCAGGATGTTGGGTTTGCACCACACATGGCATTTCCCATGATGGCCAAAAAGATCAATTTTAGTCTCATTTAACCAAAGACTATTCTTCCATATTTTTGCGGAGTCTGCCACGTGTTGTTGGGCAAACTCTAAATGTGTTTTCTTCAGCAATTACTTTTTTCTGGCCACTCTTCCATAAAGTCCCACTCTGAGGCGTGTACAGCTTAAAGTGGTCCTATGGACAGATACTCCCATCTCCACTGTGGATCTTTGCAGCTCCTTTAGTGTTATCTTTGGTGTCTTTGTTGCATCTCTGATTAATGCCCTCCTAGCCTGGTCTGTGAGCTTTGGTGGGCAGCCTTCTCTTGTTAGGTTTGTAGAGGTGCCATATTCTTTCCATTTTGCTGTAATGGATTTAATAGTGCTCCGTGGGATATTCAAAGTTTGGGATTTTTTTAATAACCCCACCCTAATCCATACTTCACATCTTTGTCTCGGACTTGTCTGAAGTGGTCCTTGGTTTTCATGTTGCTTGCTTAGTAATGTTACAGAGTCAGGGTCCTTCCAGAACAGGTTGATTTATACAGACATCATGGGGCAGATCATGTGACATTTTGATTGCACACAGGTGGATCTTAATCAACTAATTACTGTATGTGACTTATGAAGTGAACTGGTAGGTTCAGCTCTTATCTGGGGTTTCATACGAAAGGGGGTGAATACCTATGCACACTCCAAATTTTCTGTTTTTTCATCTTATTGTTTGTGTCACAACAAAACTTGCACCATTAAAGCAGTAGGCATGTTGTGTAAAGTAAATGGTGCTAATCCTCCAAACATCCATTTTAACTCCATCTTGTAATGCAACAAAACAGGACAAATACCAATGGGGATGAATACCTTTGCAAGACACTGTACCTATAACCCCTCTCCAACATATCTTGGAGTAAAACTAGACAGGCAATTGACTTTCAAACACCTTGAATCACTACGCACTAAAGTGTAATCCAGGAACAACCTCCATTATTGCCTGGCAGGTTCATCAGGGGGAGCCAGTATGTCCACCCTCCGAACTGGTGCCCTTGCCCTGGTCTACAGTGCCGCAGAATACGCCACACCAACGTGGTGCTGGAGTGTACACACAAGAAAGCTAGACACAACTCGCAAGGAGACTTTGAGAATTATCACTGTCCGTCTATGACCCACTCCTATTGACCTCCTTCCAGTGTTATTGGTATCGCACCTGCGGCTCTTCACAGAGAACACCACACCTATAGACTGGTGAACAAGGCTCTCTATGACTTCAAGCACCCTTAACACAACTTCACCCAAAACTCACAATTAGGTTGTCAATGCCTACCTGCTTACTGCCCCATCTCCTGCTATGCAGCAACCCTGTGTGGCTTTAATTTCATCATCCTTGACTCATGGAGAACTGGCTGGCGGCAGACCCCTCGAATTCCTAGCATGAAGCTGCCACCAGGTGCAGACCTACCACGCAGAGAATGGGTCACCCTGAACCAGCTATGCACAGGAGTCGACCGGTTCAATGCCAACATGTACTACTGGGGGCTGCGGCTGTTAGCAGCTTGCATATGTGGACCCACCAATAAGACCACACACCACATTCTACACGAGTGCCCCACCCTCCACCCACCCAAGGACAAAATCCTAGACTTGACCAATACATGCATTCTGCATGTATTACAACTGCACAGTCAGATGACTGCAGCGCCTGCCTGAAACTGCATAGCTACACAGCTTCCTCATATGCAAAAAGTAGTAGCTATGGATACCGCATCCTTTGGGCTAAAGAGGAGAGGGACCATTCAGCTTCTCATCAGCACACGGTTCAAAAGCCAGTATCTGTGGTGGTATGGAGCGCATTAGTGCACATGGCATGGGTAGCATGCACATCCAGGAAGGCTCCATTAATGCTGAATGATTTATATATAGATTTTGCCACAAAACATGCTGCCATCCAGATGATGTCTTTTTTGGAGGGAAAGACCTTGTTTATTTTGGCAAGATGATGCCTAACTGCATTCTGCATGTATTACAACTGCATGGTTCAACAGTAAGAGAGTCTGTGTGCTAAACTGAACTGACTGCAATCCAGACCTGTCTTCCACTGAAAACATGTGATGTGTTAGGAATTGCAAAATATGACAAAGGAGACCCCAAAATGTTCAGCAGCCGAAATCTTATATCAGGCAAGAATGGGACAACATTTCCCTTTCAAATCTACAGCAACTGGTCTCTTCAGTTCCCAAAAGTTTAGAGAGTGTTGTTTAAAACAGGGGTGATGCAACACAGTGGTAAACATGTCCCTATTCCAACTTTTTTGTAAAAAGTGTTGCTGGCATCAAATACAAAATAAGTATATAAATTTTTCAGTTTCAACATCTAATATGTTGTCTTTGTACTATTTTCAATGAACTATAGGGTTTCCATGATTTGCAAATCACCACATTGTGTAAACGTAAAAACAGCGTCCGAACTTTTTTGGAAATGGGGTTGTATTTCTACACATTTGTCACACTTAACTGCTTCAGATCTTAAAACTAAATTTAATAGAAGACAAAGCCAACTGAATAAACAAAAAATAAATATTTAAATGATCATTTTATTTTTTGAAAGGGAAAAAAAGTTATCCAACAACTGACCCTGTGTGTTTTTTGTTTTTCCAAAGACTCCTTAGGCCCTGTCCACACGGCAACGGATTCAGGTGAATCCGATAAAATTGTTTATCGTTTCGGCCTGGCGTCCACACGGCACCGGCGTTTTGGGTGCCCCAAAACGAAATCTTTTGAGAACGGGTTCCAGAGTGGAAAGATCTGGCAACGGCGCCGTTGCAAAGTCGTCTGGATGAGTAGAATGGATTTGTTTACGATGACGTCACAACCACATGTGCTTCACGCCAGGTAGAAGTGTAACGAACTCGATGCGAGTTGTCAACAAATCCTATAACTTGGTTCATGAAACGCGCTTACAAAATATTTTCACTGTGAATATTTATTGTGTAATGGTGCAAAGTGAGAGAGAGAGAGAGAGAGAGAGAGAGAGAGAGAGAGAGAGAGAGAGAGAAAATAGCCCTTAGGGCAGAGTCAATCCCGCCAGCAAAAATAGGGAAAAAAAGGAGCGATCTCACCTCTTCAGATGTTGGTTTAAGTCCTACAATACATTCCTCAAAAAGGGCGTAGAAGAACAAATTAATCCATCAACGTGTAGCATTCAATTTATTCCGGACCATTAAAGACGCCGCCTTCCGCGTAGAATCATAAGTCATCCTCGCCGCCATATTGGATGGGTCAAAGCGGAGAATAAAGATGCCTCATTCATGTGCTGCGTTTAACTGTACCAACAGGTTTGCCGTCCAAACGAGATCACATGGGATTACCTTTCACAGATGAGACTGGAAAAATACTTTTCATTGTATTTGGTTATTATAATGTAATTTTACGAACAGATTTTTCTGACTTTGGGGCTAATATGAAGTCTCGCGCATAATAGTTTATGTGCACGCGTCCTTACTTCTATTGTTCTGGTGTCTCCGAAGGGACTGTCTTACAGCGCCCCTAGAGGTGTGGCATGTGTATTGCATCGTTTTCAGCAAGCGTTGCATTGCCTTGTGTACCTGATATTTTACTGATCCGTTGCCCATGTGGACGCGATATTTTAATAACATCTCGTTGCCGTTGTCGTGTGGATGTAGCCTTAGTGACTCAACCAATGAACCAAATGTAAGTGATAATTTGGTTAATTTAGACTAGACACAACCAGGATAGATTACTGATGCTGTTGAATATACATATCATGTAAATAGGACCATTCCAGCAATGTGAAGTAGGCTAAAAGATCTCAACAATTAGCACACGATGTCATGATCAAAAGAATTTTGGAAGAGAGGAGAAAGTTGTTATAAAAATACATCAGTCTGGAAAGGATTACAAAGCAATTTCTAAGGCTCTAGGACACTAGCAAACAACATTATCTCCAAAGGGAGAGCCATTATCTTCAAATGAGCTTGGAATGGTGGTGAATCTGAAGTGGCCAACGTAATTTCTCTAAAAGCACATTGACGACTCATGCAAAAGGTCCCAAGGACCCAGATCAACATCTAAGAAACTGCAGACCTCATTCACCCAAGATAAGGTCAGCATTCATGATTCCACCATTAGAAAGAAACCAGGTATCCATGGGAGAAAATGGTATCCATGGGAGAGTTGAAAGGCAAAAACCAGAGGAACATAAAATTGTCATACTTCTGTAGAAAAAACACCTCTGATCACCCTCACGCTTTCCGGGATAATGTTCTGTAGACTGATTAGCTCTTCTCGCTATCCTGCACCTGGCTTGAATATGGTGTTTAATTAGTCTCAAAACCCATGCACATAAAAACCATGCACATGCATGTGATACAAGCCAACAGAACAAAATGCGAGCAGAAAAGCATCCTTGTGAGGGAGCATTTCTGCTCTGCATACAGAAATGTGGTCTCAAGAGGATACTGTTCTGCAGAGCAGAAATGTTCCCTTGCAAGGATGCTTTTCCACTTATGATGCCCCATAACCCACCACCTCCCCTCCCCTTTCACATTTTATTTTACCTAGTATATGAGAAGCATTGTGTGAAATTTTAGCCCTCTATCTTGAAAACACTTTGTTTTTACAAGTGTTACTAAGAACAACAACAACAACTTTATTCATCACACACTTGTGAAATTCCTCTCTGCATTTAACCCATCTGAAGCAGTGAACACACATGAGCAATGAGCACACGCACATACCCAGAGCAGCTGGCAGCCATGCTAACAGCGCCCGGGGAGCAGTTGGGAGTTAGGTGCCTCACTCAAGGGCATCTCAGGTGGGGTTTACATTAGACCGTATAAAGCGGATCATCAGATTAACGTTTTTAAAACGATTAGCGTGCACAGAGCAACACCAATACACGGATACGCTCAGCTCCGCAGGCATCCTGCGCTCCAAATCACTCCGCCCTGAAAAGCGAGTGCCCTCTGGAGGGTGCGCACTCCGGCCCTGCGCAGCTCACAGAGCACGCGAGTGTAGTGCACGAGCAGTGATTCGGGACTGAGCTGCTGTGTGTGAGATCTCAGTGCATATCACTTACCACTTGCAAGTGGAAGGATGGCAAGCCTAAAGACAATCATAACTACACAATGGGCAGTATTTGCATCAGTATTTGCAGTATTTTCATACTTTTATACTCTTTAATGAAAGGTGATACAAGGCAGAAGTCCGCGCCGTTTTTCAGCAGTCGCGTCACATGACCAACGCCAGCGAATCAGGAAGGTGGATGTCACAGTGACGTTGTCCAATGACGACGCCAGCTAGAGCTCGGCACAGCGTATCCGCGTATTCTCAATGTTTACACAGCACCGGACCAGACACGATCTAGATTGAATATGTGGACCCTGGCGGATTCCCGTTTCCCGGCGTTTTAATGTAAACGGACAGTGCATCCGCGAAGAAAACGAGACAGATACGGTCTAATGTAAACTTGGCCTCAGACCAAGGCCGTCTCATATTAACCTAACTGCATGTCTTTGAACTGTGGTGGAAACTGGAGCACCCAGAAGAAACCCACGCAGACACGAGGAGAACATGCAAACTACACACAGAAAGGCCCCCGCCGGCCGCTGGGCTCGAACCCAGAACTTTCTTGCTGTGAGGCGACCATGCTAACCACTTACACTAAGTGTATATAGTATATACAGTGGTATGCAAACGTTTGGGCACCCCTGGTCAAAATTCCTGTTACTGTGAACAGTTAAGGAAGTTGAAGATGAAATGATCTCCAAAAGGCATAAAGATGATTCATTCCTTTTATATTTTAAGCAAAAACAATTTTTAATTTTCATATTTTACATTTTCAAAATGACAAAAAAGGAAAAGGGCCCAAAGCAAAAGTTTGGGCACCCTGCATGGTTAGTACCAAGTAACACCCCCTTTGACAAGTATCACAGCTTGTAAACACGTTTTGTAGCCAGCTAATAATCTTTCAGTTCTTACCTGGGGGATTTTCACACATTCGTCATTGCAAAAGGCTTCCAGTTCTACAAGTTTCTTGGGCTGTCTTGCATGCACTGCTCTTTTGAGATCTATCCACAGATTTTCAATGATGTTTAGGTCAGGGGACTGTGTGGGCCATGGCAAAACCTTCAGCTTGTGCCTCTTGAGGTATTCCATTGTAGATTTTGAGGTGTGTTTTGGATCATCGTCTTATTGTAGGACCCATCCTCTTTTTAACTTCAACTTTTTTACAGATGGTGTGATGTTTGCTTCCAGAATTTGCTGGTATTTATTCGAATACATGCTTCCCTCGACCAATGAAACGTGCCCTGTGCCACTGGCTGCAACACAACCCCAAAGAATGATCGATCCACACCCATGCTTCAGAGTTAGAGAGGTGTTCTTTTCTTGGAATTTGGCACCCTTTTTTCTCCAAACATACCTTTGCACATTGTGGCCAAAAAGTTCTATTTTGATTTCATCAGTCCATAGGACTTGTTTCCAAAATGCATCAGGCTTATTCAGATGTTCATTTGCAAACTTCAGACGCTGAATTTTGTGGCTAGGATGCAGGAAAGGTTTTCTTCTGATGACTCTCCCATGAAGGTCATATTTATTCAGGTGTCGCTGCATAGTAGCAGTGCACCACCACTCCAGGGTCTGCTAAATCTTTCTGAAGGTCTTTTCCAGTCAAATAGGGGTTTTTATTTGCCTTTCTAGCAATCCAACAAGCATTTCTTTCAGAAAGTTTTCATCTTCCAGACCTCAGCTTGATCTCCACTGTTTCTGTTAACTGCCATTTCTTAACATTACAACCCCGATTCCAAAAAGGTTGGGACAAAGTACAAATTGTAAATAAAAACGGAATGCAATGATGTGGAAGTTTCAAAACTCCATATTTTATTCAGAATAGAACATAGATGACATATCAAATGTTTAAACTGAGAAAATGTATCATTTAAAGAGAAAAATTAGGTGATTTTAAATTTCATGACAACACCACATCTCAAAAAAGTTGGGACAAGGCCATGTTTACCACTGCGAGACGTCCACTTTTCTCTTTACAACAGTCTGTAAACGTCTGGGGACTGAGGAGACAAGTTGCTCAAGTTTAGGGATAGGAATGCTAACCCATTCTTGTCTAATGTAGGATTCTAGTTGCTCAACTGTCATAGGTCTTTGTCATATCTTTCGTTTTATGATGCGCCAAATGTTTTCTATGGGTGAAAGAGCTGGACTGCAGGCTGGCCAGTTCAGTACCCGGACCCTTCTTCTACGCAGCCATGATGCTGTAATTGATGCAGTATGTGGTTTGGCATTGTCATGTTGGAAAATGCAAGGTCTTCCCTGAAAGAGACGTCGTCTGGATGGGAGCATATGTTGCTCTAGAACCTGGATATACCTTTCAGCATTGATGGTGTCTTTCCAGATGTGTAAGCTGCCCATGCCACACGCACTAATGCAACCCCATACCATCAGAGATGCAGGCTTCTGAACTGAGCGCTGATAACTTGGGTCGTCCTTCTCCTCTTTAGTCCGTCCCTGATTTCCATAAAGAACTTCAAATTTTGATTCGTCTGACCACAGAACAGTTTTCCACTTTGCCACAGTCCATTTTAAATGAGCCTTGGCCCAGAGAAGACATCTGCGCTTCTGGATCATGTTTAGATACGGCTTCTTCTTTGAACTATAGAGTTTTAGCTAGCAACGGCGGATGGCACGGTGAACTGTGTTCACAGATAATGTTCTCTGGAAATGTTCCTGAGCCCATTTTGTGATTTCAAATACAGAAGCATGCCTGTATGTGATGCAGTGCAGTCTAAGGGCCCGAAGATCACGGGTACCCAGTATGGTTTTCCGGCCTTGACCCTTACGCACAGAGATTCTTCCAGATTCTCTGAATCTTTTGATATTATGCACTGTAGATGATGATATGTTCAAACTCTTTGCAATTTTACACTGTTGAACTCCTTTCTGATATTGCTCCACTATTTGTCGGCGCAGAATTAGGGGGATTGGTGATCCTCTTCCCATCTTTACTTCTGAGAGCCGCTGCCACTCCAAGATGCTCTTTTTATACTCAGTCATGTTAATGACCTATTGCCAATTAACCTAATGAGTTGCAATTTGGTCCTCCAGCTGTTCCTTTTTTGTACCTTCAACTTTTCCAGCCTCTTATTGCCCCTATCCAAACTTCTTTGAGATGTGTTGCTGTCATGAAATTTCAAATGAGCCAATATTTGGCATGAAATTTCAAAATGTCTCACTTTCGACATTTGATATGTTGTCTATGTTCTATTGTGAATACAATATCAGTTTTTGAGATTTGCAAGTTATTGCATTCCGTTTTTATTTACAATTTGTACTTTGTCCTAACTTTTTTGGAATCGGGGTTGTACAATCTGAGAAAACGTCTACCTGAAAACACTTTGCTACGTTCTTGTAGCCTTCTCCTGCTTTGTGAGCATCAATTATTTTATTATTTAGAATGCGAGGGAGTTGCTTAGAGGAGCCCATGGCTGTTGATTATAGGGACAAGTTTGAGGAGTCAGAGAATTTATACAGCTTAAGAAATCTGCCATCATCTGACCTTTCCTAATGAAGAATTAGAACAAACCACAGCTCAATAAGCTAATTAAGGTCTGGAACCTTAGTAAAAGCTACCTGAGAACTCAAATGTATTGGGGTGCCCAAACTTTCACATGGTGTTCCTTTTCTTTTTTCACTCTCCAATTGTACAAAAAAAAAAAAAAAAAAAAAAATCTTGCAGAAAATGCTGAAATGTGTCGTCTTTACCTTTATGCCTTTTGGTGATCAGTTCATCTTCTGCTCACTTAACTATTCACAGTAACAAACATTTTCAGTAAGGGTGCCCAAACTTTTGCATGCCACTGCAGGGCTCGAAATTCGCGGTGGTCCGGTCGCCCGAGGTGACTTAATTTGTCATTTGGCGAGTAATTCCTGTCACTAGCCAGCCCGGCTGGCTAGTTGAAAATAAAAAAAAGATATATGAAGCGAAAATTCAGACACACCGTCAACTAAAGCCGCCACATATTAAGCATGTGCCGTGTCTGTGTTAATCGATGTGTTTATTGGCAGGACGGTCAGGCTGTCGTTTTTTTCACTACTGCACATGCATATAACAGACATCCCAAGTCTCCCAGAAGTTCCAGGAGTCTCCCGCATATTGATAGTGGCTCCCTGATGCCCGCAAATTGGAGAATATCTCCCGGAATCTAGAGCAAGCGAGCAAGCGCGTGCACGCGAAACATTAATGTCTGCATCACGCATATGACGGAATGCGCGACTGAGACTGTGTGTGTGCCTGTTCATGAAGTGCATGCTAGACAAAGAGCATCCTGATTGGTTTACAGACATCGCAACTTGCAGACCCCTAACCCGCTGATGGGGAAAAAAGTCCAATATATTATTTGTTGATATTATAGTGCTCTGTGCTGTTCTCATTTATGTATTTAACAACAGTATCAAAATAATCCGGTTCTTGAAATAAATGCACATTAGTCATGAACAATGGCAACTACTCTCTTTTGTGTTATTTTTGACAGAAGTAAAATCAGGGGTGAAAGTAAGCCGGTCCTGGCCGTTCCGGCGTACCACTAAAAGATTTGGCCGTACCGGAAAGAAAGATGTACTGTCTCTGGGAAAAAAAAAAAAAAAAATGCACTTTCAGCATAACACACCAGCTAACGTCAATTTACCAAAAGCAACACGTTTTCCTCAATATACATTGCATATAACTTGTTCTGACCTGTCTCTGAATTCTGTCTGAAGTGAATTCCTTCCGTGTTTCACTCGATAGACGTGCGAGTGCGCGCGCGTAGCCCACTGCTTAACCATCTTGCGCCAACGTGCGCAGCTGGTATCCAAAGTGTTTTAGTAGACAGAATGTCCAAAATGAAAAGTTAGTTTTCAACTGTTCAGCTAAAAAATGTAATTAAAACGATTTTGTTGAAATGATGTGTTTGCAATTTATTTATAATCAAAAACTGATACAGGTGGATGAAAGAGTGATAAAGTACTATACTAGTACTACTGAGTGACAAGAAGTCCTAGTGAATGATAGACAATAATAAATAATTAGGTGTATTTTTCGGCGTGCTGTGCGTGCGCACTATTACTCAAAATAATAATACCGGCAAGAAATAAAAGTTACTTTCACCCGAGTAAAATTCATACATGAACAAATTTGGGCTAGTTGATTTTCTGTTTGGCTAGTTACTTTGAAAGGTAACTAGTCCGGCTGGCTGGTGAAAAAATATACGAATTCCGAGCCCTGCACTGTTGTACACGAAATGTACTATATACACAAAGTGGCCGCCGAACTTAAATATAGGAGTGTTTCAAAAATGCATTTGGGGAAAATGAAGAACACCATCACAAACTCTGGATATAATATAAACAGAAACATGCTCTTCCTAAAAAAGTCAATTTGGTACATGGCATCATACCTGGGGAAGTTGAAGTGAAGACACTGAAGTTGGATGAAAATGTGTGGGCATGTGAGTTTTTTCTCTGATACCATTCACCTGATTTAGACTATTTCAGACAACATATTTCATCTTGCATATGTGAAGCTGCATATATATTATCAGTTCCCTATGGTTAAAACTGTGGTTTTCTATAGGTTTTCAAATCTGCTGCCAGAATTCACACAGTTGATATTTTTAGGAAATTTAAGCACCCAGCATTCTATGGTCAAGTTGAGCTACATTCCTGAGAGTTCATAGTCATAGTACCAGATATTTATAACACATTTGAAGGACCTAGCTCAAGTATTTTTCTAGATATTGCCATTTTAAAATGGCCCCTCAATACATAATGCTAGAAAAAGACTTCAAAACACCCCCTAACTCTGTCCCTTTATAAAAAAAAAAAAAAAAAATTGAGAAAACTAATAACAGTAGAAACCAGAAATTTTGTACTTTTGTAATATCTTCAACCTGGAATTTTTTTAGGCAAATCTGACATGGCCAGGTGGGAGACATTTGATAAACTGGTATGGAATGATTAAATACATTTATTTAGCTGTTAATAATAAAATGAGTTTTAAAATAAAATATTTATTGTAAAAATATTACATTTGAACCTTACCATTTTCAAAGCACTTTTTAATCCAGAGTGAGTCAAATGTAGGGCCAAGATTTTTGGCATACTCCTTTTCAGGCCACACCAAGAGCTCCTGTCCTGGGTTAATAGGTTGACAGCAACGATAGAGAATCCCCCCGCGATACTGAAATGCCACAAGATTCTTCTCTTCATCATTACGAGCACAATTCACATACCTAGAAAATGAGTCAAAGCATCAGAAAAGGTAAAAAGAAAAAAAAAATCTCAGAAATGAAAACACAGAGGGAGAGAAAGCATGGGGAGATATCAGTGAGAGGAGAAAGACAAAGTTTTTCCAACAAATCAAGAACCGGAAAATCAAAGACTAAGCAAGGACCAAATAACCAATATATTCCTCACCTCATCCAATTAGCATACATTTCTCTCTTGGCATCTATGTATTTGTGGTACTGGTCGCTCCTGTATATCTGTAAAAAATGTACATTTCATGCATTAAATAAATCTATGCCTTCAATTTAAGAGTTCTGCAGCAAAAAGTATGATGTTCCATGCAAATATTTTCTACTAAACATTGTAAAGGCAATAGTAATCTTTTGCTTTAAACAAAATTAACAGACTCACTTGTCACGTTAATAGCAACACCTGTACACTTGCTCATTCATGCAATTATCAAATTAGCCAATCATTTGGCAACAACACAATGCATAAAATCATGCAGACACAACTCAAGAGCTTCAGCTAAAGGGAAACTCCGGGATTTTTTAACTTGGGCCCCAATTTAAGATTCAAAGATTTTTATTGTCAATTGACTATACATCCAGTTCATATAGGAGAATCAAAATGCCGTTTCTCTCTCAACTTACTTGTAAAATCAGATCAAAAAATATTTATATTAAGAAAAAATTAATAATTATTATATATATATATATATATATATACATACACACACACACACACACAGAGATAGACAGATAGTGACCAGAATGGACGAGCAGGGTAACGTCGACCCGTTTCAAGCCTAACCAAATTTCAATCTTATCTTTGGCTCTCGCAGCCAGCACTGCCTCAAGGTCGTTGCTGGAGCAACAGTCTTCCCCTGAAGATCACTGCAGTTAGACTCTCTCCCTGTATTTCCTATTATTCCCTACTATTGCACCATTCCTGCGTTTTGTTTGTTCGTTGTGTGTGTACGCTTTTATCTGTGTTGTACTATGAAAGCTAAGTAGTACTGGAGTCAAATTCCTCGTGTGTGTTCGCACACCTGAAAATAAAAGTGTTTCTGATTCAGATAGACAGACAGACAGATAAAAATACACTCTAAAATCAAACAATGTACAAAATAGCAGTAGTGCAAACAGTGCAATATCTAATGGAGAAGGTGCTTAGAAGAGTAGCTTATGAGGTGTATATGAACAGTAGTGCAAATGACCAACAGCAGCAGATACAACAGGAATGCAAATGATTGTAGTGATGTGCAAACAGATGAGATCGAGTTTCTTGTGTGAATGAATGTGTTGCAGACCAGGGGCAGGTAGTGGACAGAGTTCAGCATCCTGACAACCTGGTGGATGAAGCTGTTCAGTAGTCTTGTGGAGCAGGCCCGGAGGCTCCGGTACCTTTTCCCTGAGGGCAGGAGGCTGAAGAGCGAGTGTGAAGGGTGGGAGGTGTCACCAGCGATGCTGATGGCTCTGCGGGTGAGATGGGAGTGATAGATGTCCGTAAGGGAGGGCTGAGGGGTACCAATGATCTTGCTGACCATGTTCACTATGCTTTGCAGAGTCTTCCAGCAGGAGGCATTGCAGCCTCCATACCACGCAGTGATGCAGCCAGTAAGGACACTCTCAATGGTGCCCCGTAGAAAGAGCACATGATGGGGGTGGGACTCATGCACTCCTCAGTTTGTGGAGAAAGTAGAAGCGAGTTTGAGCCTTCTTGGTCAGCGATGTGGTGGTGTTGGACCAGGAGAGGTCCTCAGGTGATATGCACCCCTAGGAATTTGGTGCTGCTCGCCCTCTCCACTGCAGCACTGTCGATGGTCAGAGGGGGATGCTGTGAATGACCTCTTCTGAAGTCGACCACAATCTCTTTGGTCTTCCCAACGTTCAAGAAGAGATTTTTGTCTTTACTCCACTGGACCAGTTGGCTCACCTTATTCCTGTAGTTGGCTTCATCGTTGTTAGTGATGAGGCGCACCACAGTCATGTCATCCGCAAACTTGATGATGTGGTTGGTGCTGTAGATTGGTACACAGTCATGGGTCAGCAGGGTGAAGAGCAGCAGGCTGAGCACACACCCTTGTGGGGCCCCTGTGCTCAGCATGATGGTCCTGGAGGTGTTACTGCCGACCCAAACATTCTGTGGCCTCCCTTTAAGAAAGTCCAGCACCCAGTTACAAAGAGAGATGTTGAGTCCCAAATGTCCGAGTTTTTGTATTAGCTGCTGGGGAATGATTGCGTTGAATGCTGAACTGTAAATCAAGAACAACATTCGCACATGGGTGTTCTTTGAGTCCAGGTGAGTGGGGGCTGAGTGTAGAGCAGCGGAGATAGCGTCCTGTATGGACCTGTTTGACCTATATGCAAACTGGAATGGGTCATGAGAGGGAGGGAGGATGGACTTGATGTTCTGCACGACCAGTCGCTCAAAGCACTTCATGATAATGGAAGTTAGTGCTACGGGCCGATAGTCGTTATAGCTGGATGGGAGGGGCTTCTTTGGCACTAGTATTATGGTTGTAGCTTTGAAACACGTGGGGACAGCAGCTTGGTTCAGGAAGACGTTAAAGATGTCAGTAAGGACATCATTGAGGTCTCAGCTCCATGGCACAGTCCTACAGAACATGACCAGGTATGTTGTCTGGTCCAGCTGCCTTACGGGGGTTGATCCTGGAGAGGGTCCTCTCCACACTGGCTGGAGCCAGACATACAGCCTGCTCATCCGGGGGAGGAATGATAATCTGTGCTGGTGTGCTGTTTTGTATTTCAAAGCGTCCAAAGAAGTCATTTAGGCAGTTTAGCAATGTGATGTCACTCTCACAGGTCCATGGGGGTTTGTAGTTTGTGAGGGTTTGAATGCCATGCCAGAGAGACTGTGCATCTCTGGTGTTGCTGAAGTGTTCAAATATTTTCTTGCTGTACTGACGTTTTACCTCCCTGATGCCGCGGGACAGGTTGGCTTGGGCTGTTGCTAGTCCTGCGGTGTCACCGGCCCTAAAGGCTACGTCCCGAGCCTGCAGGAGCCTGTGAACCTCTTCTGTCAGCCAAGGCTTCTGGTTAGCATGAACAGTGTTTTGCACTGAGTAACATCACCAGTGCATTTCACGATGTATGCTGTGATGGCCTCGGTGTATTCCTCTAAGTCTATGTGGTCATTGTAGGTGGCTGCTTCTTTGAAAATTTCCCAGTGTGTAGTGCTAAAACAGTCTTTCAAAGCATAGGAGGCCCCCTGTGGCCACACATGTACCTCCTTTTGTGTTGGGCTGATGGCTCTCACTCTGGGTCTATGGACCCATCCCACGTGACGTCACGACAAATGCGGCTGCCATTTTGGACATGAACTACCAGTAGTCTACCACAGCCAACAACGAGGAATGACGGCGAAGCATCGAAAGGAATATAGCCATCAAAGAAAGTTTTTACTTTCAGCAAGACTTCCATCATGCCATTATATTGTTGTGCACCTGGATGTAGTAACCATCAACACACAAGGCAAGATTTATCATTTTATCGGATCCCAACAGATGCTGACCAACGGAGAAGATGGATGGTCTCTAAAATATTGTCAAAATGATGTTTATTGACATAGCAATCGTGTGTAACGGGAAGCATTTGCATATCCGAAGTGTTGTGTTTACATCAAAGATAAAATAAACCGATATGACAACGACTGCTGCTGCCAGGTTGGGGACACAAACTAGTAGAAAGGAAGTGTGCCAACACACTTCCTTTCTACTAGTTTGTGTCCCCAGAATTTTCCCACAACTTCTATCCATGTTTCCGTAGTTGCCCCTCTTTCCCACGGTTGTTTTGCTACAATGTTTGTAGTGGGTGTGGCAGTAGGTTGAGAAAGTGTTTATCATTTGGTGCATCTTCAGATCATGCGAGTGCTAGTCTTCAGCGTTAGCCATGTCGAAAAGAAAACAAGGTACTCTTTCGAGTTTTGGATTTGTTAAGAAAAGTAAAAATTCCGAGGAGCAGCAAGACGGTTCTTCAGCAGATGACAGTGGACAATCGTCTGCAACCACCATCGCTGCACCTGCTTGGAATACCGGGCCCGCTGTCAGCATGCAGCAGGATGAGCAAAACCTGCAACAGACTGCATGAGAAAAGCCTGTCATCACTACTTTTTGTGGATTTAAATGGGCCCCCACTGGAGCGATTTGACCCAGCAAATCAGTATCACATCATGGATTAAATCAGGTCATCGCCTGTCCACGTCATGGGTTTCGGGACCAACAGCCAAGGAAGAAAAGCCCAGGCCTTTGTGGTCGATTCTGCTTAAGGTAAGATGCATTTAATTATTCGTCTGCTGTGGGTTTGGAATCGGTAGCCTGACCGATTTGTTCATGTTTGTGGTGCCATTTGTTTGTTGACGTGTGTTGAAATGGAAGATTGGTTGTTGACATGATTTCCAGTGATGCTTTGGTGCTGCTGTGGATCAGATGTGTTGAGTAGCCTGACTTTTTTTTTTTTTTTTTCTTGCGTGTGGTATCATTGTTGACGCGAGGTTGTTTTTTGAACATGCCAATGCGGACACGATTTTCCCTGATGAGTTATGACTTCAGACGCGATGCGTGTGTGGAGTCCGCGTGATACAGTGGGGCAAAAAAGTATTTAGTCAGCCACCAATTGTGCAAGTTCTCCCACTTAAAAAGATGAGAGAGGCCTGTAATTTTCATCATAGGTATACCTCAACTATGAGAGACAGAATGGGGGGAAAGAATCCAGGAAATCACATTGTAGGATTTTTAATGAATTAATTGGTAAATTCCTCGGTAAAATAAGTATTTGGTCACCTACAAACAAGTAAGATTTCTGGCTCTCACAGACCTGTAACAACTTAAGAGGCTCCTCTGTCCTCCACTCATTACCTGTATTAATGGCACCTGTTTGAACTCGTTATCACTATAAAAGACACCTGTCCACAACCTCAAACAGTCACACTCCAAACTCCACTATGGCCAAGACCAGTCAAAGGACACCAGAAACAAAACTGTAGACCTGCACCAGGCTGGGAAGACTGAATCTGCAATAGGTAAGCAGCTTGGTGTGAAGAAATCAACTGTGGGAGCAATTATTAGAAAATGGAAGACATACAAGACCACTGATAATCTCCCTCGATCTGGGGCTCCACGCAAGATCTTACCCCGTGGGGTCAAAATGATCACAAGAACGGTGAGCAAAAATCCCAGAACCACATGGGGGGGGACCTAGCGAATGACCTGCAGAGAGCTGGTACCAAAGTAACAAAGGCTACCATCAGTAACACTACGCCGCCAGGGACTCAAATCCTGCAGTGCCAGACATGTCCCCCTGCTTAAGCCAGTACGTGTCCAGGCCCGTCTGAAGTTTGCTAGAGAGCATTTGGATGATCCAGAAGAGGACTGGGAGAATATCATATGGTCAGATGAAACCAAAATAGAACTTTTTGGTAAAAACTCAACTTGTCGTGTTTGGAGGAGAAAGAATGCTGAGTTGCATCCAAAGAACACCATACCTACTGTGAAGCATGGGGGTGGAAACATCATGCTTTGGGGCTGTTTTTCTGGAAAGGGACCAGGACGACTGATCCGTGTAAAGGAAAGAATGAATGGGGCCATGTATCGTGAGATTTTGAGTGAAAACCTCCTTCCATCAGCAAGGGCATTGAAGATGAAACGTGGCTGGGTCTTTCAGCATGACAATGATCCCAAACACACCGCCCGGGCAACGAAGGAGTGGCTTCGTAAGAGGCATTTCAAGGTCCTGGAGTGGCCTAGCCAGTCTCCAGATCTCAACCCCAGAGAAAATCTTTGGAGGGAGTTGAAAGTCAGTGTTGCCCAGCGACAGCCCCAAAACATCACTGCTCTAGAGGAGATCTGCATGGAGGAATGGGCCAAAATACCAGCAACAGTGTGTGAAAACCTTGTGAAGACTTACAGAAAACTTTTGACCTCTGTCATTGCCAACAAAGGGTATATAACAAAGTATTGAGATGAACTTTTGTTATTGACCAAATACTTATTTTCCACCATAATTTGCAAATAAATTCTTTAAAAATCAGACAAATGTGATTTTCTGGATTTTTTTTCTCATTTTGTCTCTCATAGTTGAGGTATACCTATGACGAAAATTACAGGCCTCTCTCATCTTTTTAAGTGGGAGAACTTGCACAATTGGTGACTGACTAAATACTTTTGTGCCCCACTGTATGTGCGTAAGATAGGCTTCTCATGTGTTTGGAGATCCACGCTCTGAGACAAGCACAAGCACCCCCCCCAAGGGAAAAAAAAGGGACCCCCCGAAAATATCGGCATAGTTCGAACACTGGGTTGGAGAAAGTAATGGCAAATAGTGAGTGCACAAACCATAGAAGGTAAACTGTACACAGCGCCAGGGCAGTGTGATGGTGTCTACTTTTAGATTGTGTTAGCTTATCAATGAACACACTCGTCACTCGACAAGTTTCACGTCTTTACGATGGATACTTAAATGTGTGTTAGGTATTATTGTTGCAGTCTAAGCAGTCGTTGTAGCAGCTAGATGAGCGAGAACCGAAAGGGTCTGTGCCATAAACCGTTATTTCTTCATGTCCAAAATGGCGGTCGCGTTTACGAAGGTCACGTGAGTGGGAAGGGTATGCAGGTATCAGCATGATGGTGATGTGATCAGAGAGACCCAGGTGGGGGAGGGGGGAGGCCTTGTAAGCTCCTTTGTGGGTTGTGTACACCAAGTCCAGTAAGTTGTCACCTCTTGTTGGAAAGTCCACATGTTGATGTAGTTTGGGCAGTAAAACCTTTAAATCTGCATGACTGAAATCTCCTGCTGTGATGAGGAATCCGTCTGGGTGCGCTGTCTGTTGTTCACTGATGGCCTGGTAGAGTTCATCGAGTGCCTCGCTCCTAACATTGGTGTTAGCGGTGGGAGGGATGTAAACAGCAACGAGCATAATCGACGTAAACTCCCTCAGTAAGTAGAAGGGTCGGCACTTGATGATGGAAAAACTCCGCCAGCGGAGAACAGTGTTTGTGTACAACAGTAGCATTCCAGCACCAAGCATCGCTGATGTAAACACACGCTCCCCCGACATGGGTCTTGCCTCCTTCCATAAAGGCTCGGTCAACGCGGTAGCATGTTAGCCCAGCTAGCTGGATAGCGGAGTCCGGGATGTTGTTATTCAGCCAGGATTCCGTAAAGATGAAAACACAGCAGTCCCTCACATCACGTAGCGCAGATCGCATGAGTTCTAGGTTATCTATTTTGTTATCTAGTCAGCATACATTGGCCAGAATGAAGGATAGTATGGCGGGTCTGTGCGGGCTAATGACTAGCCTGGCTGCCTCCACGCTTGCCACATTTCTGTTTTCTCTCTCACCACTTCTAGCACCTCCTCTCTGGGTGAGACACAGCAGGTGAGTCTGGTGATGTAGTAGCCCGGCAGAGAAGACCCAGGCCTCGAAGTTCCTCAATGACTTTCTGGTCCAAGGCGAGATGTTTGGTCATATTTCCTGTAGCGAGAAGGCAGTGGCAATGGTATCTTGTGACCGATGTCAAGTGCACTACTCGCACATATGCATAGACATAAAGCACAGAGACATACACTGGAACATGCACTTTTAGACACTAAATACGGAGAGAGAGGGGCTGCTGCATCCGTTCGCACCGCCATCTTGATATAATTTCCCATCTTCTTGCATACAAATTTTTACAAGGGACAAAAACAATCAAAATCGATCCAGTATTGAGTTAGAACCCTGGAACCAGCAACCACAAAAAGGTTATACAATATAATCCTACAGGGCAAACACCCATGTCAAAGTAAACCGCTTGTTTTCACCAATGTTAAGTGTCTGACAACGTGGAAAGGATCCAAGAGAGATACACCTGTATCTGTTTACCTCAATAAGTGTAAAGAAACTGTAGAAAACAACTGCTTCTACACTAATTGTTTTACAACCCCGATTCCAAAAAAGTTGGGACAAAGTACAAATTGTAAATAAAAACAGAATGCAATAATTTACAAATCTCAAAAACTGATACTGTATTCACAAAAGAACATAGACAACATATCAAATGTCGAAAGCGAGACATTTTGAAATTTTATGCCAAATATTGGAGCTGGAGGACCAAATTGCAACTCATTAGGTCAATTGGCATAGGTCATTAACATGACTGGGTATAAAAAGAGCATCTTGGAGTGGCAGCAGCTCTCAGAAGTAAAGTTGGGAAGAGGATCACCAATCCCCCCCCCCAATTCTGTGCCAACAAATAGTGGACCAATATCAGAAAGGAGTTCGACAGTGTAAAACTGCAAAGAGTTTGAACATATCATCATCATCATCTACAGTGCATATCATCATCAAAAGATTCAGAGAATCTGGAAGAATCTGTGTGTAAGGGTCAAGGCCGGAAAACCATACTGGGTCCCCGTGATCTTCAGGCCCTTAGACGGCACTGCATCACATACAGGCATGCTTCTGTATTGGAAATCACAAAATGGGCTCAGGAATATTTCCAGAGAACGTTATCTGTGAACACAATTCACCGTGCCATCCGGCATTGCCAGCTAAAACTCTATAGTTCAAAAAAGAAGAAGCCGTATCCAAACATGATCCAGAAGCGCAGAAGTCTTCTTTGGGCAGAGGCTCATTTAAAATGGACTGTGACAAAGTGGAAAACTGTTCTGTGGTCAGACGAATCAAAATTTGAAGTTCTTTATGGAAATCAGGGACGCCGTGTCATTCGGACTAAAGAGGAGAAGAACGACCCAAGTTGTCATCAGCGCTCAGTTCAGAAGCCTGCATCTCTGATGGTATGGGGTTGCATTAGTGCGTGTGGCATGGGCAGATCTGGAAAGACACCATCAATGCTGAAAGGTATATCCAGGTTCTAGAGCAACATATGCTCCCATCCAGATGATGTCTCTTTCAGGGAAGACCTTGCATTTTCCAACATGACAATGCCAAACCACATACTGCATCAATTACATCATCATGGCTGCATAGAAGAAGGGTCTGGGTACTGAACTGGCCAGCCTGCAGTCCAGATCTTTCACCCATAGAAAACATTTGGCGCATCATAAAACGGAAGATACGACAAAAAAGACCCAAGACAGTTGAGCAACTAGAATCTTACATTAGACAAGAAAACTGGGTTAACATTCCTATCCCTGAACTTGAGCAACTTGTCTCCTCAGTCCCCAGACATTTACAGACTGTTGTAAAGAGAAAAGGGGATGTCTTACAGTGGTAAACATGGCCTTGTCCCAACTTTGAGATGATGTGTTGTCATGAAATTTAAAATCACCTAATTTTTCTCTTTAAATGATACATTTTCTCAGTTTAAACATTTGATATGTCATCTATGTTCTATTCTGAATGAAATATGGAATTTTGAAACTTCCAAATCATTGCATTCCGTTTTTACTGACAATTTGTACTTTGTCCCAACTTTTTTTGGAATCGGAGTTGTACCTATTCCATCTTCCAATCTCTGCTGCAGCTACCCATTCAAGTGACTGCAGTCAATTATCACACGGGGTGGTTTTCTGATGTTTACAAATGGAGAAGTCATGCAGAATTTGTGAAGTCTATTTCCAAAATAATGCCTGAATATTTTGCTGAATATGACAATATGAATGAAACATTTGTATTTGATGGCCATCCCTATTTACTTGAGCCAGAGTATACAGTCCCTGTCCAATAATCGACGACAGACACTGAATGCGGCCCAGGTTAAAAAATACTGGAGTTTCCCTTAAAGGTTCACATCAAACATCAGAATGCAAAATGCAAACTTTGACTTTGAACATGGCATGGTTATGGGTGCCAAATGGACTGGTTTGAGTATTTCAGAAACTGATCATTTCTTTGAATTCTCACACATACAACAGCCTCTAGAGTTTACCCTGTAAAGCAAGGAAAACGATCAACCAAACAAAAAGAAAACTTCCAGCAAGAGAGAGAGAGAGAGATCAGAGGAGAACAGCCAGACTGGTTCAGGCTAACAGGAAGGCTACTGCACCTTAATTAACAATCTTCACAACTATAGTGAGCATAAAAGCATCTAGGAACACAGGACACGTGAAATTTTCAGAGAGATGGGCTACAACAGCAGAAGCCCACACTGGGTTTCACTCCAGTCAGTCAAGAGCAGGAATCCGAGACTACAGGTGGGCAGTTCTGCCTGGATAACTCCAGCTTACTGAAGATCAACAATTGCTGAAATACTCAAACCAGCCTATCTGACCCCAACAACTATGTTGTTTGCTGCATGGCTGTGGAAATTTCCCATTCAGCCACAAGAGCATTGGTGAGGTTAGGCTCGATGCAGGGCTCAGTTCTTCCTCTTCAAACCTGGCACACCATGTCTGAATGGAACTCGGTTTGTGCACAAGGACATTGTCATGCTTGAACAGGTTTGGGCCTCATTTCTCCAGTTAAGGGAAACTGTAATGCTACAGCATACAAAGACATTCTATACAACTGGGTGGTAAGAAGTTTACATGCACTCATCATTGGGCTTTCAATGATTTATTTGAATTGTTCTTTTTCCATGGCAGAATGATTGTAAAAGTTTTAATTTATTTTGGGTTTTCTGAAATCAATACAAGGTCAAAACTACACATACAGGGTTAAAAACATACCAACTACACACCTAATCTCTGGGTAAATATCCCTTAGCAAGTTTCACCTTCTCCAGACACTTCTGGTAGCCATAAACAAGTGCCTGGCAAAATCCTGGTTGGATATTTGACCACCCTGCTTGGCAGAATTGGTTGTGTTCAATTATATTTGTTAGCACAGATCATACTTTTAAGCACAGTCCACATATTTTCAACCATCAAGCTGATGGTTTGAGTTTATGCTGAAGAATGCCGAGGTAGACCTTTTTATTCATTATTCCATTTACTTTAACTATGCATAACAGTTGTACAGTGTTCTTGGCATTGTTCATTGTGGCCAAACAACTCAATCTTCATCTCATCTGACCATAAAACCTTCCTCCAAAACACTTTTTCTTTGGTCATGTAGTCAGCTGCAAACTTTATTTGAGCTTGAAGGTGTCAATTTTGGAGCAGGGGCTTCTTTCTTCAACAGAAGCCTCTCAGTTCATGGTGATGGATTTTTATTCACCATGTACACTGTTCTCAACAATTACATGAAAATGAGCATGCCTAACAATCTCTCTCTTGCTCTATAGCTACACATGCCACTCCCAAGATACCAGTGATGCTGACCATTCCTGTTCTCTGGACCTGCCTGATGCATCCTGATGCCCTACTTCTGGCTGGAGTTCTCATTACTTTGCTCCTGTGGAGAAGGGCTTAAAGATAGACTTAAAAGAATGGCTTTGGAAAATTAATACAAACAATTTTGTATGATGGCTGAGGACGACAACTGCCATGATAAGTTTTGGTCTGCAGTTGTCATGAACATTTTTGCACTCAAGTATCCTTCAGGAAACATTTGATAACGTCAACAAAATAGACTACAAAAACTATAGTATATAACAGGATAGTAAAAACTATAATAAATTTCCTGGTTACACAATTGCACTTTTTGAACATATAGGACACAGTTATTGAAGCAAGTTATTCATAAATCACACTATCTGTTATCACCCAGATGAGGATGGGTTCCCTTTCGAGTTTGTTTCCTCTCAAGCTTTGTTCCTCATGTCACCTCAGGGAGCTTTTCCTTGCCAGCATCACCTCAGCCTTGCTCATTAGGAATATATGTTTATAAATTCATATATGTTTAAAATAAGATATCCGAAGTGTATATATTTTTGTAAAGCTGCTTTGCAACAATGTCTATTGTTAAAAGCATTATACAAATAAAACAGACATGACAATTTACAGTGAAATGCATTTAAACTAATTCAGAGGAACTTCATCATGCTACAAGAAAATGTCCTAAAGTGCACTACCATCACAATAAAGGACTTCAACAGGAGAAACAGTGGAAGGTTTTAGCCTGGCCAGAAGAGAAGACTGAAGGGAGAAACCCCCCAAACCAGGGGCGTGTTTAGCCTATTTTTGGGGGTGCTCAAGCACCCCCAAAAACGAGCTCAGCACCCCCTAGCTCAGCACCCTCAAAAACACTGCTTTTGGACGTAATTTTCAGAAATAAGTGCCCTTGCACACTGCGCAATGAATGTGTGCGCGGGCGTGTGTGTGTTCTTGAATTCACGTGTTACGTGATAGTTCTACGACCAGTAAAATACCTCTCCTCCTTGCGTCCCCTCTGATTGGGTTGCCTGTCCGCGCGAGTGCTTGCTACGACATGGTGTTTTTTAACCCCGCCGACAGTAGTCGGAGGGGTTATTATTTTCACCTGCGTCAGTCTGTGTGTGTGTGTGTGTGTGTGTGTGTGTGTGTATCTGTCTGTCTGTGTGTCTGCAAGATATCTCAAGAACCAATGGATCGATTTGGACCAAATTTTGTACGTGTTGCCAATCACCCAGGAAGGAAACCATTAAATTTTGGAGGTCAAAGGTCAAGGTCATGGCAGAACTTCGAAATTTTCGCCCAATGTATTTTAATAGGGAAAAGGCGGGGTTTGCACTCGTTAGAGTGTCCCTGTCTAGTTTTTAACTGGATTCCACGCCGATGAGGAACTCGAAGTAGCACCTGAGTATTACTGGCATAGCGAGATGTGAAGGTACGGACTGGAGTTACAATTGTTAAACACAACACAATAATATGCATAATGCAATATTGATGTTCCCTGGTCTATGAACAGAATGATAAAAACGACATTTATCATCCATATCGAGATACTTTTGTGCAGAGCTGTACAAGTGCTACGGTGCTAGACCACCGTGTGTTAGTCAATTTTATTTAATGTAACATAGCATTTACGTTTGCTTATCATTCACAAATCCAAACCCTGGTCATTGTCTGGGGGGGGTGGGGGGGTGGGGGGGGGGGGGGTGACAGTGAGTGTGGTTTGGATATAGCCTACATTTTCAAAAGAACACTACCAAAATATAACAAAAAATATAAACTAACGTAAACTAATGTAAAATCATAATACACACTATTATTACACAATAACACATTAACAATTACCACTGTTCAAAATGAATAGCTCCAACATTACAAATGCAGTAGTAGGTCTTGTTAAGTTAAAAATATAAATATTTGTGTCAGTGGTTGTAAATGTGTAGATATCATAGTTTATTGGGTCAGCTTCTGTTAAAACATTGCATAAGTCTAGTCTTCTTGTCTAGTTAAGTCTAGTCTAAATGCGGAATAAACGTGGAAACACTGTCGTTCAAGCCAGGTGCCTCTGTCAGCTCTGGGGGCTAAGCACCCCCAAAGATCAGATGCTAGAATCGCCCCTGCCCCAAACCAAACAACAACTGAAAGAAGCTGAAGCTTGGAAAAAAGCCATCTGGATGCCATTATTGCAAGCAAGGTACATGCAACCAAATATTAAGTGTTATTTACTTTTAAGACCATCTATTCCAATACTTTTACTGACCTAAACATCGGGTGATCCGACACAGTGTTATGTTCTAAGCTGTTCAACTCATCTAGATGTAAATATCAGGAAATACAGCCGAATCTTTAATCTCTCAACTCATTTATCTTTTGATCTCAAATCCAAATGTCTTACGTTTAAACAAAAACACAAAAGAATTGGCCTTGCCATTCAAATACTTTTAAAGGGATCCATATATGGTTAAGAGTCAGAAATGAACTAACGAGGCTTGAACGATATATTAGACAAGGTACTATGCGATACTGAGGTATTTAGAAATCCTCTTTTTATCAAACATATGGAGATGCTGTATTGAGGTGATATAGTGCACAGCACGCACCACCAGTCAATCTACTGGTGAGAAAGATGGTGATTGGTTAACTACATTTCCCATGCAACTTAGGCAGTGATTACATTGTGTGTTCTGTAACAATGAGGAAGTGGAGTGGTGGTGTTGAAATAAACAGAGATGTCAACAAGAAATTGTCTCTGTGTTCACTTAGCACTCAACTTCCACACTGGCAATCCCATTTACTCTTGGACAAGTCCGATGCTGCTCTATAGGCAATTAGTTAAATACAACTAGATCTGGAATCATGAAAATATTGCCACATATAACTTTATCTTGAGATGTCTTCTTCCAACTACAAAAGCAATTCATTAGCCAATTTTTTTTTTCAACTGCCAAACAGATCATCTCCATTCAGCACACTGATGTTTCGATATCCACCGTGGCAATGTCCAGTATCTGCCGTGGCATTGGGTCCTACAGAAAGGTGTGCTGAATCTATGGAAGAAGAGCACTTATTTCCTATCAAGTATTCCATGGCTCATAAATACTACATGCTACAATGATCTCTATCACCAGCAGCTCAACTGTTGTGTTTAAATATAAATAAATAAATAAATACAAAACATCACCATAAACCCAGGAGATACCCTGGAGAAATGTCAGGATGGTATGAAGATATGAAAAAGGAGATACTGCCCAAGCCTTGAACTAACCTTGCTCTTGTGCCATTTATCACAAATTTACAAAAACTCACCACCCAGGAGTATCCACTGTTCACAGCTTCCTCTCCGTCAACCAGCTCTCCCTGGTAGGGTCCAAAGTGTGCACCAACTGGAACAGTCTCCCCCTTATTAAACACTCCCAGGCCTGCGTCAGGAATACTGGAATTCTGAATCTCTAGTCCAGGAGGAAGTGTTTGTATGGCTCGGTCAGGGACTCCCATGGGAACAGTCGTATCAGGGATGAAGAGTGCTGGACCATGAACCTCACATTTGTTGAAGAAAAAGGATTTGCAAACCTCACAGTCTGGAAGGAAAGAATTTTTAATAAATAAATGAAATATAAAGGTGAGCTTGTTTCAACCACCAGAGCCTATTTATAAGTGTGACACTAGAATACATGGCTATATGCATGTATTTGATACCTCACCACTGTTAAATACTATCTGATTAAATTGAGATGGAAATCATAGTCAGTAATTTGCTCTTCTGTTTTTTTTAGGCCCCTCCTTCAATATCCATTTTATCATGGTGGAGGGGTTTGTGTGTTCCAGTGATCCTAGAAGCTAAGTTGCTGGGGGTAATCACCCCTGGTAGGGTCTCCCAAGGCAAACTGGTTCTAGGTGAAGTACCAGACAAAAAAGCAATTCAGAAGACCCTCATAAGGAAAGATTAAAAACAAGGACACTGATAGCTCGCCCGGAACAGGGGGCTCAGGTCTGGAGCCAGGTCTGTGGGAGGGGCTTGAGGTGTTCATAAGTACACTCGGTAGCAGACAGTGTTGCCAGATTGGGCGGTTTTCCGCCCAATTGGGCTACTTTTGATTACATCTGGCGGGGAAAAAATGCATTGGGCGGGTATATACAATTTGGGCTGCTTTTGCCAACAACTGGCGGTTTTTTAATATTGTGAAAACTGCACAACAAACCTTATTTTATGGTTTAAAAACAATACAAATACAAAATTCAGTATACATCACTCACTCGTATTATGGTCATTGCAGTGAGTTATTCAGTCGCTATAACAACGTGACGTCACATCAACAAACTAGCGTAGTGCGCCGACGCAGAAGCCTGAGGCAGAAGCCCGCGCTCTCTCAACTCTGGTATCCTAGTCGTTCTAGGCTCTGTGCTGGTATTCTGGTAGCGAAATAGTCATCATGCCGAAGTGGGGAAAATATAAAAAACTTTACAGGAAGGAATGGGAGACCGACCCTGAATTAAAAACCTGGATCGCGCCTATCCCAGCAGACGACAGCAGGGCTCGTTGCAGGTATTGTAATGTTGAATTAAGAGCACACCTCAACGACTTGAAAGAACATGGTGCTACAAAAAAAGCACAAGTCTCGCTGTCAGCCCAGCATTAAAGCCTTTGCTGTCCCAGCGGGATCTGGTGCAGGACAAGCCACAATCAAAGATGATCAAAAACGTCGTGAACTTAGGGTTGCAACCTACGTTGCCTGCCATACATCCATCAATGCTGTCGATGATTTGTCTGATACTCCAAGAGGAGATGGGTGCATTCAAAATGCACAGGACAAAATGTACGGCCGTTATAACATCAGTTCTGGCACCGCACTTCAGAGATGAGTTAAAGGAGGATATCGGTGAGTCTCCGTATTCTCTCTACCTGGATGAGAGCACGGATATATCAGTGAACAAGCTCCTCTGCATTTGTGTGAAGTACCGCTCACAGAAACACGGCAAGTTTGTAAGTACCTACCTGGGGCTGGTCAACCTGCTCAGCGCAGATGCTTGTGGCATAGCAGATGCAATAGTGACTTTTCTCGGTGAGTACGGACTGGACATCAAAAATATGGTGGGCATTGCCACAGACGGCGCAAGTGTTATGGTCGGAAAAAATCATTCAGTTTTTTCACTTCTTAAAGAGAAGCAGCCTAGCTTGCAGCTTATTCGCTGCGTTTGCCACTCACTTGACATTGTTGCTAACAAAGCAATGCAACTTCTCCCAAGCAACCTGGAATACATGATCAGGGAAACGTACAATTGGTTTGCGCATTCTGCAAAACGCCAGAGTGATTATAACAGCATCTACCGGGCTATTAATGATGGCGGCTGTCCGCTTAAATTAATATCACCCAGCTCAACCCGATGGTTGGTGATCGCAGATTGCATTGAGAGGATTTTAGATCAGGAAGATGCCCTCAAGCTACACTTCAGTTTGGCATCAGGCGTAGAGCACTGCTATGCTGCCAGGATTCTGAATGATATGTAGAGTGACAAATCAAACAGGATGTACATGCACTTTCTCCGGCCTGTCTTGATTGAGATCAAGACTGTGAACAAATATTTTCAGCTGGAAACTGGAGATTCACTGGGTGTGTTCAGAGATCTTGACAGACAATACATGTCTACACTGAGGAGAATTGTGAAGCCCAGCGTACTACGCATGAACAATGACAGTCATCTCAGGGAGCTTGACCTGAAATCATCAAGCCTCTACCTTTCACACCAGGACGCAGATCTGGGTTATGACTTCCAGCGGCAGTTGGAGGCCAGTACATTAGCACCAGAAGTGAAGGAGAGGATTTTATCTCGGTGTTTTGACTTTCTAAAGGAAGTGCTGGTGCAATATCAAATGCGCCTTCCTGCATCATTGGAAATGCTGCGCAAACTGGAGCTGTTTTGCCCGACCTCTGTGATGTCCGCGACAAATAGGCCAGGAGTTAAAGATCTGCCCACTGACGACTTCTTGTGCTCATACGACACCTTGGAGTGCCAGTGGAGAAACGTTGCTTCAGCCGGCTTCTCAGGTGATCAGACAATTGACGCATTTTGGCTGCAAGTTGAAGCATTCAAAGATGCTGGTGGAAACCAGTGCTTTAAAGAATTAGCCCTCGGTGTGATCAGACTACTCACTCTGCCAATATCAAATGCTCACGTTGAGAGAGCGTTCTCCCAAGTGACACTCCTGAAGGATGACACAAGAAACCGCATGGGATTACGGCTCCTTTCCAGCCTCATGGGTGTGCGCTCTGGCCTGAGCAGAAATGGATGGACATCCGCTACCTTCAAACCTCCCCGGCAGTTGTTGGGGAGATTTGATTCATCCATGTATTAGCCAGCTGACCTGGCTTCAAGTAACTGTGCATAGTTCTAAAAGTTCTTCAAATCAAATCAAGTTCTTCAAATGAAAGACACTGATTCTGCGTAAAGGTAAGATGATTTTTTTTTATTTACGCCATGACCTTTGTTAATTGCGTCCACTGTTTTAATGCATTTACTGACTGGCTTAAAATAACTTTTCACGGCGTTGTGTGCTCTTGATCCATGTTAGCTGTCATACTGTAGACTAACAGCTGTAGCGCCGTGCGTCTTTCAGCACCCTGGTGGAGAGTGACTGTTCATGTAAATATAGTCTCCATATGTCCATAGTAATCTTTTTACGTGTAAATAGCAGGTGGTTACTGCTGCTGTGTTAACTTGGGCCTGGCACTGGGATACACGAGGTGTATTTGGCAAGTTCTGTGATTGTTTTATGATGCTCTTTTTGGTTGTGATTTGCTATCTGTAACAGTCTAGATATTTCTGCAGTGTCGAGTAAGGCCACAAGAGGGTGGCGCCTACTTTTTTGTATCGTGTATGCACTATCTTGTTCTCCCCTGCCACACGGACTTCCATTCTCTTTCTTATGCTTATATTCTCTTGTAAGTGGTGATAGCGTATCAGCCTATGCGATCCTACGCATGTATGACTAATAAACGCAAATACCGTTGAGATCTGGCAACTTAAGCCTTTGGGCGGGATTTTATTGGATTGGGCGGGTTTCAAACTGTGATTGGGCTGGAAACTGTCACTCTCATCTGGCAACACTGGTAGCAGAGCACTCTAAGTAGTAGGTCGATGATCGATTTCGTAGTCATATCATCAGACCTGTGGCTGTACGTCTTGGACACTCAGGTGAAGAGAGAAGCTGAGCTATCAACTGATCACCACCTGGTAGTGAGTTGGATCAGATGGCAGGGGAAAACACCAGACAGACCTGGCAAACCCAAAACGTATAGAGCAGGTGTGCTGGGAACATTTAGCAAAGCCCCCCGTCAGAAAGGACTTCAACTCACACCTTCACCAGAGTTTCTCCTACATTCCGAGAAAAGCTGGGGACATCGAGTCCAAATGGACCTTCAATACTGAACCAGCTGTGGGGCACTGTGGTTGCAAGGTGGTGGCAACCCCTGAACCCAGTCATGGACACCAGCAGTTAAGAGAGTCATCAAGCTGAAGGAGGCCTTCCAAGCTTATGAAACTCCTGAAGCAGCTGACAGGTATCTACAGGCCAAGTGGAGCATGGCTGCAGCAGTTGTGGAAGCAAAAACTTGGGTGTGGGAGGAATTTGGTGAGGCCATGGAAAAAGACTTTTGGTTGGCTTTGAAAAGATTCTGGCAAACTGTCAGGTGACTCAGGAGGGGAAAGCAGTGCTTTGCCAATGCTGTTTACAGCAGGGATGGAGTGCTATTGACCTCAACTGGGGATACAGTCTGGCAGTGGAAGAAATACTCTGAGGATCTCCTGAACCTGTCTGATATGCCTTCCATAGAGGAGGCAGATTTGGAGGACTTGGGGGAGGATTCTCCCAGAATTAGAGCCAAGGTTATTGAGGTTAGGGGTCGACCGATAATCGGCCTGGCCAATATATCGGGCCGATATTCTGCATTTTTAGGGTTATCGGTATCGGCCATAATTTCCACCGATATGCCGATAACATGCCTTTTTGCAGCCATTTCGTTCCTAACGCGACTGTCACTGCACATCCTTTCCTGCACTCACCTCTCTGAGTTCAAGAACACGGTCCCGCCCACCACAACCTCTGATTTGTTTGGCACAAGAGATGTAGCCAATCGACACGCGTAGCTAACCGCTGTGAACTGTTTCAAGGCGGCTGTATGGGCACTCGGGCAGAAGCAGATCCCACTTCAAGGTAAGGACATGCTGCTTTTGCCGCAATAAGTCACAAACACACAAGTTGCAAAAGCACAACATCATTATATGTTTACATTCTTCATCTACTACTCGTTAAAATTGTCCATTTGCATCTGTGTAGCCAGGCAAACTTAGCTTACGGAAGGAAGCACTTGAATTAGCCTACAACCAACTAGTCTCGCTGAAACTACATGTAATGTTGTCCATAGTAAGCAGTCCCCAGCATAACGTAGGCTGCAGTCATTTTTAAATCCCCGTCTGGAAACGTTGTGAATGTGCCAGTAGTTCTACTCGAACAGTAGAATGACAGCCATACAGGGAGGTGGTCAAGGGAAGACGAAATAAAACGTAGTGTTTGTGCTCTGTAGGCTAGCGCAAGCCTACTGGCTATTTGTTATGGTGATGAGTAAACTTCATGACGTGACTCGTGCTCAAAAAGCGCATTGCACTTGTATATGTTAGGTAACTTTATAAAGCGCTATTTGAACATTTAAACACGCCAGGTGTGATATGGTGCTAGCAGGCTATGTTTGTCAGGACGCTTGTTGTGGGCTCAGTAATTAATTGTGTCGTGGATGCACACTTGCTTGGATAAACGCTAATGAACGAAATACATCAATTAAATTCCTGACTTAAATGTTCTTATGCTACTTCACATTGCGCTGTAATGCACTCCACTAGTATTTATAATTCTTGCGCAAGTGATTCTCCTCGCTAGCGCTTCGGATTCGGAAAGCGATATACTCTTAAAGGAGCAGCCGCTCCTTTTAACCAGAGCTTTTAACATGCAGAGCAACTGTGCTTCCTTCACTACAATATAATCCTGAATTGGGAATATTAGGCTTGGGCATTAAAAGCATTAGAATGTAGATGGTTACTTGTTAAGTTGTTACATAATAGGGAGTGATAGCCTACTTTATGTTTGATTTTACTTTTAAAAAAATGCTGCAGGCAGCTCCCGACACTTGATTTGTTATTTAAAAACTACTTGAAGTTGGTAAGTCTTACTTAGTTCTTAGTGTAAAAGAATCCAGAGTGTATTTTCATTTATTTTCCACTGAAAATGGTGAGCTGTAATATAGTAGGGGGATTTATTTTTTTATTGGTGAATATTTATTTTATTATTTCTCATTTTATTCTAACTAATGTTTGACTTTATTGTACAAATGCTGCTGGCATCTCCCTGCACAAAATTTCATGTTCAATTTTACAATTAAACATACATTTCATGGATATGAAGGTCTGTGTCAGTGTGTGCTATGTTTAATTTCATGTGACTTATAATGTTTACATTTATCGGTTGCACATATCGGTTATCGGCATCCCAATTCCATAATAATTGGTATCGGTATCGGCCCTGAAAAAAACAATCGGTCGATCCCTAATTGAGGTAATCCAAAAACTCCTCAGTTGCAGGGCTCCAGGAGTGAATGAGATTCCTCCTGAGTTCCTGAAGGCTTTGGATATTGTTGGGCTGTCTTGGCTGACATGCCTCCACAACACTGTGTGGAGTGCTCCCACACCCAATCTGGGCTGTGCACTGGACTCAGTGGACCTAGTGGGAGAGAGGAGGATGTTGGCCAAGTTGTCATTCTTAATGGCGAACACCTCCCATCCACTGCAGGAGACAGTAACAGTACTGGGAAGCTCCTTCAGTGACCGGCTTCTCCATCTGCGGTGTGTTAAGGAGAGATATAGCAGCTCCTTCCTCCCTACTGCTGAGAGACTGTACAACTGGCACCTCACCAAGCACAGCACCAGTCACTCCTCACAATAATGAACAATACTGTCCAGATTACTTCTACATCCACAGAAACCCCTCTGAATGTATACTGTGTTCACTGACTATCAGCATCAGTACTTTACAGTGAACTGCTAGCTACACACTGATAAAATGGCTCTTGTGCAATTTATCTACTTGTGCAATGCTACCTGTGTAATACTGGTAATACTACCTGTGTAATACTTACACATGCAATACCACCTGTGTAATATACTTATGTTAACTGTATATATGCAAACCTGTTCATTGATGCAAATTTGTTAATTTTTATCTTTAAATCTGTAGCTTATTTCTTTTCATATATACCCTTTAATATATTTAGTACTTTTGCACTATTCCTTCACTGTCTTATCTTTTTCTCTTTCTATATTTTGCTGCTATAACAATGTAAATTTCCCCTTGGGGGATAATAAAAGGCTCTCTTATTTATTTGAATTTTAAGCAGCATTTTAATACTCATGCCAATTCACACCCTTTAACCTCCAGAGAATCTCTTCCTTCTTTCATGTGGAGTTATACAATGGGAAAACAACACAATCAACTAGAATACAGATAGCTTTGGGTTTGTATTTGTTGCTGAGCCATGTTGTTGTAGTGGTGAAGTGCCAGTAACGCAGAAAGTAGTGTGTAGGGTGAAATAATCAGTGAGAGTGAGCTCCATGATTGACACTAGGGTACATCGCGGCTGGCCCAACAGCAGAGGATAAACAGGCCAATTGCGGGGGCAGGGATGTGATTGGCCAAGGACAAAAAAGCAGGAAAATATATAGACCCATAATGCGACATGGCAGCAGTGTGGTGTGGTATAAACAGACAGTTTCAGAGAACTTTACCCAGGAATTTTATAATCTTTACTTTCTCTGCATGTTTTAAATTTACTTTAATTTTAACTTTATTCTATTTTATTCTTTATTCTATTCTGCTGGTTTCTTTTTTTTTCCTCCTCCTATTTGAACTTCTACTTCATTTTATTATTTTATTTCTACTATTGTTTAATTCTTATTCTTTTCTTTTAATTCTTTTAATTAATTGTTTTAGAATAAAAATAAAATTATGTAATTTTATTTCTCTATTGTTTACTGTTTTTGTTTTTACTTCTGTAAAGCACATTGAACTGCCATTGCGTATGAAATGTGCTATATAAATAAACTTGCCTTGCCAGGAGATGTTATAATGACTCAGCACCCCGTTAATGGCCAAATGGAATTCAAGGTGAGCAGTTTAACTCCACACAGAAAGGCCCTTGCCGGCCACGCGGCTCGAACCCAGGACCTTCTTGCTGTGAGGCGACAGTGCTAACCACTACACCACCGTGCAGTATAATAATAATAATTATTATTATATAATTATATAATATAATTATCATCATGATTATGAACAGGCCAAATCCCAAACAGCTCCTGGTTGAAGATGGAGTGCACTACTGTAGAAGCCTTTTTATATTTTCTATAGGGCGGTTTTGGAGAGAGCTGGGAGGCATTTGGGATTCAGTTAATTATTATTAACAAAAGAGCAGCTAGCTGCGGCTGAATCCCAAATGCCTCCCAGCTCTCTCCAAAACCACCCTATAGAAAGTATAAAAAGGCTTCTACAGTAGTGCACGCCGTCTCCAACCAGGAGCCGTTTGGGATTCGGCCTGTTCATACGCATGTGTAATAGCGCTCGTTTAAGGAGGTCGGTCGGTCGGACGGACATTTCCAGTGAATTCAAACTGGGACACACTTTAAAACTACTACCTAGAAAACAAAACTGTTGATGAATTAACAAACTGATTAATTCCTAACTTCACTCGTGTGTACTTATGTAAAGTATTAAATTAGTTTGCAAACTAACAGTGTAATGTGTTTCTACATCCAGGCTGCTTTAGCTCGCGCGCACACACGCAAACACAGCCAACATGGACTGAGAGAGGAACCCCACACACACACACTCAGACACTCACCCAGAAGTTTCTTCACCTCATCTTCACTCATGTAAACATTGACACTCGGGTGGTTATGGCTGTTGGTGCTGATTATCCCGCTGGGTCTGGCAAGGCACAGGGCCACCTGGAGCAGCAGGAGCAGCACGCAGCCCCCAAGTGTCCTGACGGCTGGAAGCGGCCAAGCGCGGAACTCCGTCCGGCAACCCTCAGCGCCCCGCGCCGCCTCCTTTTGCCCCAGCAGCGCACCTTCACTTTTCCCTCACACGGCTTTAGCAAACCCTCAGGCTCTACCCTCATCCAAAACTTGAGTGGCCTCAGGTGGGCAGCATTCCTATAGTAGGTGTTGATAACGACGCTCACAAAAACCCCGCTCCGTCTCCAGCCTGTTGTCCGGTGCTTCCTGGCCGAGCTAACCATACCGCTACCGACGCCAGCTAGCTAGCTAACTTTGTTCAAGTCTTCAAGACTCAGGTCACAAAGGTTACTCTCGCGTTATGCATAATGGGCTTTTTTTTTTTTTATTGGGGGCCAAGCAGCAAAGGCACCCACAGTGTTTCTATTGTTTCTTATTATTATTCAGTCCACTTCCGCCTCTGCAAGTCTATGGCAGCCCATAGAACCGTCTGGTAAAAAGTTGTGAAATTTGGCACACTGATTCTAGACAGTCTCAACATTCCTCTCTTCAAATTTCAGGCCTCTACCTGAAACCCTCTAGCGCCACCAACAGCTCAAATTCACAGGTACATTTCTACTTGTAACTTTTGAAATGTTGGTCCGATTTTAAAAAAACTTGGTATCACTGGAACCCTTGGGCCAAGACGAATCCAACGCACCCTATGACGTCATTTTCCACCCATTTAGTTTTCCCGCCATTTTGAATTTTGTGAAAATCAATTAAAATGCTACTCCTCCCTCAATTTTTGACCAATTTTTCCCCAGACTTGGTACATAGCATAAGGGGACCAAGCCGCACAAAAGTTATACTCAGTGTTTTGAATTTCATAAGCGTTTGGCCGTGGCAGCCAATCAAAATTGGCTTCGCAGACGCGAAACAGGAAGTGTGCTCATATCTCGGCCGCCCTCTGGCGTATCTTAACGAAACTTGGTGGCATTATGCCCCACCCCTCCACAAATGCCCACAAAACATTTGGAACAAATTGGAGGCTAGGGGGCGCTATAACTAGGAAAAATGTCTTTTGGCTCATATCTCATGATGCATTTTGGGTAGAAACAAAATTCCACTATCTCTGGAATCCTTGGGTCAAGACGAATCCGTCACACCCTATGACGTCATATTCTGCCTTGAGGATTTTCCGCCATTTTGAATTTTGTTAAAATCAATGAAATTCTATGGCAACCCATAGAACCGTCTGACGAGAGGTTGTGAAATTTGGCACACTGATTCTAGGCTGCCTCAAGGTTCTTGTCAGCAAAATTTCAACTCACCACCTCAAACTCTCTAGCGCCACCAATAGGTCAAAGTTGGAAGTACATTTCTGCTTGTTACTTTTGAACCGCATGTCTGATCGTCAAAATCTTAGTATCGCTGGAATCCGTCGGTCAAAACGAATCCAACACGCCCTATGCCATCATATTCCACGTGGTAGATTTTCCGCCATTTTGAATTTTGTGAAAATCAATTAAAATGCTTCTCCTCCCTCAATTTTTGATCAATTTCTCCCAAACTTGGAACATTGCAACTTTGGACTAAGCTGCACAAGGGCCTTACCCAGTGTTTTGAATTTCATAAGCGTTTGGTCGTGGCAGCCAATCAAAATTGGCTGCGCAGACGCAAAACAGTTAGTGTGCTCATATCTCGGCCGCCCTTTGGCGTATCTTAACGAAACTTGGTGGCATAATGCCCCACCCCTCCAAAAAGGCCCACAAAAAATTTGGAACAAATTGGCCGCTACGGGACGCTATAACTAGGAAAAAAATATCGTCCAAAATTTCCCATTCATTTTCTATGGAATTAATTTTAAATAAGCCACTTTTTCAAACCTCCACTGCTATGGCATGCTTTGACCTAGAGACATGATTCAGACTTCAAAACATAGGAAAACTTCTCCTCTGTGGATCTGCCATTCAACTTTTTTGCTAGGGTCTCTACTTTTGGATCAGTCCCAGCTCAAACTCTATGTGGGTGCCTGGATAAAAATCAGGCTTTATAATGGGTGTCTATTGCGTTACACACCAATGGAGCTCAGGAATTTAGAGTGTAGGCAGCCTGAAAAAAAAGCTCAAACTTTCTCTTTTAAACTGTGATTTCAGCCACAATTCTCACTCTACACACAATTTTCTCAAAAGTAGTAGCCACACTTGTCCTGATTCACACTATGTGTCTACCTCTACACGATAGGATTTACAGTTTTTGAATGAGAAGCCTGGAAGTAAGGAGAGGACAGGCGCACTTCCCCATAGACTCCCATTATAAACGTGGCAGAAAAGTCACTCATTTTTAACTCGCTCTAGTGTCCTCAATTTTTACACTACAGACAAAATAATTACATCAATGTGTTCAGGAGACCCTTGCGGCACTCAATGTGAAAGAATTGTGTGACTATCTCCTTCCGTTTTCGTGTAAATCCGCGTTGTTTGGGGGGTCCCCCCTGAGGAAAAACTGCCCTTTTTGTGTGCTTCTCTGTCTCTCTGCTTGCAGCGAGCTGGTGGGGGAGGGGCTGCTCGCTCTTATACACACACGGGAGGGAGGGGCTGCTCCCTCTCAGAGAGACACAGGCTTGTAGCTTCATGGCAAGTCACACATTCAAACAGTACAGCTCAGCTCCAGCAACTGTGACTGCTACGAAAATCCTCAAGGCAGCTACTGCCATCAACAGGTCAAAGATGGAAGTACATTTCTGCTTGTTACTTTTGAACCGTACGTCTGATCGTCAAAATCTTAGTATCGCTGGGATCCTTCAGTCAAAACGAATCCAACGCGCCCTATGGCGTCATATTCTGCTTGGCCCCCACATTGCTGCTTGCAGCTATATTTATTATCGGTACCGCTTACCCTAAGGTAGGTTATTATGCACACGCGTGGCTCATTGGAGTTGCCTATGGATAATGTGGTCCTACCCCGCCCCCCCAAAAAACCCCCCGAATTTGCATGATTCACGAGGGTCGCATTTTTATGCCTGAAAATCCGGAATTCCGGAAAAATCACATCCTCGGGGGGCATTCCTGATTTGAGGCTGGTCAGAAACTATTATCTGCCCAAATATAATCCTGTAGTGTGAGGAATTTGCAGAGACAGTAATCTTAAGGTCACTAACCTATGATTGGGTTTGCGCATGCGCATTCTGTGCTACGCACTTCCTAGTTCCCGAGTTGTTTGTGATGTCTTTTGTCTGCGAGTGTTGGCGTTAAACACGAATCTTTTTTTATTTTTTCTACAAACAATTTTCCAGTATCCTCTTCATTTTTTTTAATTGTACTTTCGCTTTGCTTTTTCTTTCCTCTCTTTTTTCGGAAGAACGCCAAGACCAGAAGCTTTCTTTTTTTCTTCTCCTGCGTAAAGACCACAAGCGGAGGCCATCCACATGGGATCTGCTTTAATATCAACAGATCTTCGATTAAGGTACGTGAATCCTTTCATCATGGCACACCTTCAGCCTGTTCAGTGTGCTGAGTGCAGGATGTTTAGTCATTCTTCCTCCATTGCTAGCGATTGCTTTATTTGTGCTTTATTTATAAATGCAGATTAGTTAGCTCTCCAACGGAGAAGATTACAGTGTTAGAAGTGCATATCCAGGCTTTAGAGAAGGCCAGTGAGAATGAGAACAGTGTAGTTTCTGTAGGGGAAAGTCTGGATGCCCTAGGTAGAGTTAGTAATACCCCAACTCCGGCATTCGAGCACGTACAGTGGGGCGAATGGGTGACGGCTCGGCAGCATAAGTGTAGAGCCAAAGCTACTGCTGAGGCTCGCCCACAGGAGCACCACTCCTCTCCGCTTCATGTATCGAACAGATTTGCTCTCCTTATTGATGCACCCACTGAGAAACCCGAACGAGCTCTGGTTATAGGGGACTCTATCATACGGCATGTGAAATTAGCTCAGCCTTTAGGGGCACCAGCAGCTTTAGTCAGGTGTATTCCGGCAGCCAGGGTGCCGGACATAGCAGGTAATCTTAGGGTCCTAGGCAAGCACAGGTTCTCAAAGATAGTTATCCATGCAGGAGCTAAGGATATACGCCTTCATCAGTCTGAGGTTACTAAGAGCAAGTTTGCAGATGTGTTTAAATTAGCGAAGGCGATGTCTGATGCTGTAGTATGCTCTGGCCCCATCCCAATGCGGCATGGCGATGTAGCTTACAGCAGGTTATGGTCGTTGAACTGCTGGTTGTCCAGGTGGTGCTCTGAAAACAGTGTGGGCTTTATAGATAACTGGGCTAATTTTGAGGGCACTGCTGGCCTATTAGGGTGGGACAGTATCCATCCCACTCGGGAAGGTGCTGCTCTCATTTCCTGCAGCATAGGTCATCGTCTCAGAACAGGCCTAGTTAATTTCTGACAATCCAGAGCCAAGGCCAGGGAGCAGACGAACAGGCTAAACCAACTGTCTGCTAGCTGCACAGAGTCGCCACTCAGGGTCCACTACATCGAGACTGTGTCTTTTCCCCAAGCTCAACAAAAAAGTAGAAATAGTGTGTTTGTTCCAGTAACCTAATAAATATAAAATTAGATCATACTGACTGTACAGCTGCTGACAGCACCTTTGATCTAAAGGTGGGGCTATTAAATACAATGGTATGCAAAAGTTTGGGGACCCCAGTCAAAATTGCTGTTACTGTGAACAGTTAAGCAAGTTGAAGATGAAATGATCTCCAAAAGGTATAAAGTTAAAGATGACTCATTCCCTTTATATTTTAAGCAAAAACATTGTTATTTTCTTCTTTTACATTTTCAAAATGACAAAAAAGGAAAAGGGCCCGAAGAAAAAGTTTGGGCACCCTGCATGGTTAGTACCTAGTAACACCCCCTTTGGTAAGTATCACAGCTTGTAAACACTTTTTGTAGCCAGCTAATAATCTTTTAGTTCTTACCTGGGGGATTTTCACACATGCATTCTTGCAAAAGGCTTCCAGTTCTACAAGTTTCTTGGGCTGTCTTGCATACACTGCTCTTTCGAGATCTATCCACAGATTTTCAATGATGTTTAGGTCAGGGGACTGTGAGGGCCATGGCAAAACCTTCAGCTTGTGCCTCTTGAGGTATTCCATTGTAGATTTTGAGGTGTGTTTTGGATCATCTTATTGTAGGACTCATCCTCTTTTTAACTTCAACTTTTTTTACAGATAGTGTGATGTTTGCTTCCAGAATTTGCTGGTATTTATTCGAATACATGCTTCCCTCGACCAGTGAAACGTGCCCTGTGCCACTGGCTGCAACACAACCCCAAAGCATGATTGATCCACACCCATGCTTCAGAGTTGGAGAGGTGTTCTTTTCCTGGAACTTGGCACCCTTTTTTCTCCAAATGCACCTTTGCACATTGTGGCCAAAAAGTTCGATTTTGATTTCATCAGTCCACAGGACTTGTTTCCAAAATGCATCAAGCTTATTTAGATGTTCATTTGCAAACTTCAGACGCTGAATTTCGTGGCTAGGACACAGGAAAGGTTTTCTTCTGATGACTCTCCCATGAAGGTCATATTTGTTCAGGTGTCACTGCATAGTAGAACAGTGCACCACCGCTCCAGGGTCTGCTAAATCTTTCTGAAGGTCTTTTCCAGTCAAACAGGGGTTTTTATTTGCCTTTCTACCAATCCAACGAGCAGTTCTTTCAGAAAGTTTTCTTCATCTTCCAGACCTCACCTTGATCTCCACTGTTTCTGTTAAGTGCCATTTCTTAATAACATTACAATCTGAGGAAACAGCTACCTGAAAACACTTTGCTACGTTCTTGTAGCCTTCTCCTGCTTTGTGAGCATCAATTATTTTATTATTTAGAATGCGAGGGAGTTACTTAGAGGAGCCCATGGCTGTTGATTTTAGGGACAAGTTTGAGGAGTCAGAGTGTTTATACAGCTTTGAAATCTGTATCATCTGACCTTTCCTAACAGAGTTTGAACAAGCCACAGTTCAATAAGCTAAGTAAGGTCTGTAACCTTGGTAAAAGTTACCTGAGAACTCAAATGTATTGGGGTGCCCAAACTTTCACATGGTGTTCCCTTTCTTTTTTCACTCTCCAATTGTACAAAACAAAAATAATACACAAATCTTGCAGAAAACACTGAAAAGAAATGTGCCATCTTTACCTTTATGCCTTTTGGTGATTAGTTCATCTTCTGCTCACTTAACTATTCACAGTAACAGACATTTTCAGTAAGGCTGCCCAAACTTTTGCATGCCACTGTATTAGATCTCTTACATCTAAAGCGCAAATGGTTAATGAACTTATTACTGATCAGAAGTTTAATGTACTTTGTTTAACTGAAACATGGATTAAGCCAAATGAATATATAGCATTAAATGAAGCTAGTCCTCCTGGGTACAGTTATATACACCAGCCTCGTCTAACTGGCAGAGGTGGTGTCGCAGTTATTTATAATGATTATCTAGGTGTAACACAAAAACCTGGTCATAAATTTAATACATTTGAAGTTCTTCATACTCATATCATGTATGTAGCCTCAAAAAATAGGTCTACCCAGTTAATTCCGTTACTTATTATTTACAGGCCCACAGAGCCATATTCTGAGTTTCTTTCTGAATTTGCAGATTTTATCTCAGATCTGGTTATTTCCTTAGACAAAGCTTTAGTTGCCGGAGATTTTAATATTCACTTTGATAACCCAGAAGACCCTTTGAAAACAGCGTTTGTGTCCATTTTAGATTCAGTAGGGATTAATCAGAATGTCAGAGGACCGACCCATAATGGTGGTCACACCCTCGAGCTAATGCTAACATTCGGGTTAAACGTAGAAAATATAGTCATACTTCCACAGTCTGAAGTTCTCAGATCATTATCTCATCTCATTCAAACTATGTCTGAGTAATAATATATGCACCTCACCATGCTACTGTATTAAACGTACATTCACGTCAACTACTGCACAGAGCTTTATAAATGATCTCCCAGAGTTATCAACTTTGATTGGGTCACTGTCAGCCCCTGCAGAACTTGATCAGGCAACTGAATGCTTAGAGTCAACGTTCCGCTATACCTTAGATAATGTAGCTCCTCTTAAAAGGAAAATGGTCAGAGACAAAAAAAAAAAAAGGCACCCTGGTTTAATGATGACACTCGCACTTTAAAACAGAATACTTGAAAATTGGAACATAAATGGCATCAAACAAAATTGGTAGCATTCAATTTAGCGTGGTAGGAGAGCTTGCTGAAGTATAGAAAAGCTCTTAGTGCTGCTAGATCAACATATCTCTCCTCTCTAATAGAAGATAACAAAAATAATCCTAGATTCCAATTAACCAGGAATGAGTCCACTATAGACACATGCACAACTGTACTATGTAGTAGCAACGACTTCATGAATTTTTTTTATGACAAGATTGAGAATATCCAACAAAAAATTCAAACTACTAATTTAAGGTCAATGTAAGTGATCCAGTGGTTAACAATATAACTATCAGATCAGCAATTAGAATGTTTTACTCCCCTTAGAGAAACTGAATTACTTTTCATTAATCTCCGCATCAAAAGCCTCAACTTGTGTACTAGATCCCTTACCTACATCTCATCTCATTATCTCTAGCCGCTTTATCCTTCTACAGGGTCGCAGGCAAGCTGGAGCCTATCCCAGCTGACTACGGGCGAAAGGCGGGGTACACCCTGGACAAGTCGCCAGGTCATCACAGGGCTGACACATATGCCGCTTTTCCACTACAAACGTGGCTGAGCCGTGCCGTGCCGAGTCGAGCTGAGCGGGGCTGTTGGAGTTGCATTTCGACTACAACCGCGCTGAACCGTGCTGGCTGGAAGTGGGTGGACACATTGGGTGGAGTTAGCGAAAGTGGGTGGACGTCATGTGATGCCGTTAAGCAGCGCAAACAGTGACATCAGTGACAGTGGCGGAACAAGTCAGAGCCGGGCCGGGGGCGGGGCAAATGACCGGGCCCTTTATTAAAGCTTATCATAACATCATTTTAGGCTACAAAATGTCCGCAACTGCGGTGTTTACCAATTTCAACACTACCGGGTGCAACTATGTTATTTAGTACATCAAGTCCTTCAAACGAACATGTAACTCAGAAACAAAAAACATTAGGATACTGTACATGGCTCATAATAAAACATCAATAGCCTATACTGCGCACATTATTTGAAGGGCATACGAATGAGCGCTCAGAGGTTGCAACGCTGACAGGAAGAGTCAGAAATAAAAGGAGGGCGGTGCAAACCTCACTGAATGCACTGTGTTTACCAATTTCAACACTCCGGGGTGCAACTATATGTTAGTTTGTACATTAAGTCCTTCAAACGAACATGTAACTCAGAAACAAAAAAAACCATTCGGCGACATACTGTACATGGCTCATAATAAAACATCAGTAGCCTACTGCGCGCATTATTTGAAGGGCATACGGCGAGCCTTGCGCTCCGCGAACTCGTCCACGATGCTCTGTATGTCACTGATTCAGTGAGCTTTTAAGCGGTAGTCTCACGACCCGGATAGTAAACAATAAACATGGAGGACATGGAGTCGTTAGTGTTGCTGGTCTTGGTGCTGTGGCTTGTTGTCACCGACAACGCGGACAGATACTGGCAAGAGCGTATAGATGAGGCGAGGCGCATAAGGCTTCAGAAATTCTCGTAATTCGTAATTATTCTTCTTCCGGGTTTGCGGTGTTTACAGATCCCAGCGCGCTCGCGGGGCGTGTGTGGGCATGTGAGGACACTCCTCCTCACCAGTCAGTGCACAGGGGAGTGTCTGCTCACGCCCCCAGCCTCAGTCGGCACGGTTTGGCTCGCTTCAGCCCTACTCCAAAACGGTGCGAGTTTTAGGGGCTAAGCAGGGCTGAAACGAGCTGAGTCGTGCTGGTTTTTGGTAGTCGAAACGCGAGCCGTGTCGGGCTGAAGTGAGCTGAAGCGAGCTGAAGTGAGCTGAAAAAGGGTAGTGGAAAAGGGCCAATAGACACAGACACAGACAACCATTCACACTCACATTCACACCTACGGTCAATTTAGAGTCACCAGTTAACCTAACCTGCATGTCTTTGGACTGTGGGGGAAACCGGAGCACCCGGAGGAAACCCACGCGGACACGGGGAGAACATGCAAACTCCGCACAGAAAGGCCCTCGCCGGCCACGGGGATCGAACCCGGACCTTCTTGCTGTGAGGCGACAGCGCTAACCACTACACCACCGTGCCGCCCCCCCCTTACCTACATGTCTATTCAAACAGATAATACCTGAAGTAATTGAACCGCTTCTAAAAATAATAAATTCTTCTCTTACGATTGGCCATGTACCCAAATCATTTAAACTAGCAGTTATCAAACCCCTGATTAAAAAAACCTGACCTTGAGCCCTGTCAGCTGTCCAATTATCGGCCAATATCAAACCTCCCCTTTATCTCCAAGATCCTTGAAAAAGTTGGTGATTTTTCTAGACATACTGAGGTAAAGTCTGGCGTTCCACAAGGTTCTGTCTTGGGTCCACTGCTTTTTTCTTTATATATGTTTAGAGATTAGCCGTGTTTCTGACAGAATCTGCATAATTAAGATCAATATTGGTGCCTCTATCCTGACAGTTGTCACTGTGTATGCTCCACAGTCAGGGCTAGATGAAAGAACAAAAGATGCCTTTTATGACCTTCAGTGCACTGTTTCTAAGATCTCTGATTCTGAGTGCCTGTTTGTCTGCGGTGACTTTAATGGTCACATTGGTGAAAAGTCTTCTGCCTATGATGGTGTACATGGTGGGTTTGGCTATGGTGAGCGTGGCTATGGTGAGCGTAACATCGAGGGGGAGAGAATCCTTGAATTCTCCACAGCCAATGACTTAGTTATTTGTAACTCCTTCTTTCATAAAAGGAATAGCCACCTTGTTACTTACCAGTCTGGAGGAGCCTCAACCCGGGTAGATTACATCTTAACCAGGAAGCGCCATTTCAAATCTGTTCGAAATGTGAAAGTTATACCGAATGAGGAATGTGCCTCCCAGCATAAGCTGCTTGTGTGTGATCTTGTTCTTACATCAAGAAAGCAGCTGAAACCTTCATTTACACCTAAGCTTCGAGTTTGGAAGCTAAAAGATCCTGCAGTAAGGAGTGAGTTTCTCAAAGAGGTGGAGACCAAAGTGAAAGACAGTCCTCATCCTTCATCAGTTAATGGTCAATGGCATCTTTTGAAAGACAGCCTCTTGGAGGTTGGTGACAAAATCTGTGGCTTCACCAAAAAGAACATCTGGAGAAAGCAAACCTGGTGGTGGGATGACTCAGTCAGCTCAGCCATAGAGAAGAAGAGGTATGTGGAAAGCCTGGAAGAATGGAGGTAGTAAAGATGACTACTATCATGCCAAGTGTGCAGCCAAGAAGGCAGTCTATGCAGCCAAGAAAAGGGCTGAGGCTGAGCATTTTGCTAACATAGAGAACGGCAAGGAAGGTATCTTTCGAATTGCCAAGCAGATGAAGAAGGAAAACCAAGACATGGTCAACGTATGCTGCATTAGAGATGATCATGGGAATCTTGCTCTCAGCACTGAGGCAAAGGCAAAGGCTTGGAAAGACCATTATGAGCACTTGTTAAATGTGGAGTTCCCCTGGTCTGTTGATGACCTGCCAGCAGCAGAACCTGTACTTGGTCCCCCCATCTTTATTAGTGCTGAGATGGTTGCTGAGGCAATCAACAAGATGAAGCAGTGCAAAGCCCCGGGACCCAGTGGTATTGTGGCCGAGATGTTAAAGGCCTCCTCTGAAGTCAGCTGCCCAATCCTCTGTGACCTTGCAAATGCAATTATTGCAGAAAAAGAAATTCCAAGTGACTGGAACATGAGCCATATCATCAATTTGTATAAAGGCAAGGGTGATGCTTTAGAAAGAGAAAGTTATCGTGGGCTCAAGCTAACAGAGCACTGTCTAAAGGTTATTGAAAGAGTGTTGGAGAAGATAACTCGCAGTCTTGTGGAAATAGATGAGATGCAGTTGGGCTGTGTCCCCAGTAAGGGCACAAATTATGCAATTTTTATCCTGCGCCAACTGCAGGAAAAACATCTGGAAAAAAGGCAAAACCCTGTACTTAGCCTTTGTTGACCTTGAAAAGGCTTTTGATCGAGTCCCACGTGAAGTACTATGGTGGGCAATGAGGCGACTGGGTATACCGGAATGGCTCGTCGGCACTGTCAAAGCAATGTACTCATTTGCTACAAGCAGTGTCAGAATTGACAATTTATACAGTGAGAGCTTTAAAGTCCAAGTTGGTGTCCACCAAGGATCAGTGCTGAGCCCCCTCCTGTTTATCATTGTCCTTGAGGCCTTGTCACAGGAGTTCCGCACTGGATGCCCTTGGGAGCTGCTGTATGCTGACGACCTGGTACTTGCCTCAGACTCCCTAGAGGGTTTGCAACAGACAGTGAGCTCCTGGAAGGCAGGCATGGAGTCAAAAGGCCTCTGTGTTAATATGAAGAAAACCAAAGTCATGATCTCAGGCATAAACCTGGGTACACTTAAAGATTCTGGTGGATACCCTTGTGGAGTATGTAGGAAGGGAGTTGGGGTGAACTCTATCCTCTGCACCAGTTGCTCCCACTGGATTCACAAGAAACGTAGTGGTATCCGTGGTAGACTGAACCCTGATCCATCCTTTAGATACAACCGGTGCCTAGGAACAGCTCGTCCCATTGATGGTAGACCATGCACTTCAGTAAGAGTCGATGACCAAGATCTTGCTGTCGTGGATTCCTTTTGTTATCTGGGGGACAGCATATCTGCAGAAGGTGGCTGTGAGGCTGCCACTGTAACTAGGGTCAGGGTTGCATGGGGTAAATTTAGAGAGCTTCTACCACTCCTCTGTTCCAGGAGTCTGTCTCTCAATACACGTGGCAAAATCTACAACAGCTGTGTTAGGGGGGCATTGCTTTATGCATGCGAATGCTGGCCCCTGAAACAGGCAGACTTGGCCAGGCTCCAGAGGAATGAAAGAACCATGCTTTGCTGGATGTGCGGCATCAAACCAACGGACAACATCCGAACCCAGGACCTCCGCCAGTGGTTGTACTTAGAAGATCTTGCTGATACCATTCGACGGAAGCGCCTCAGATGGTTTGGCCACATCCAGAGGAACAACACCTGGCTGAGTCGTATATACACCCTGGAAGTCGATGGACGTAGGCCACCTGGGTGACCTAGAAAGAGCTGGAGTGAGGTGCTGAAGGGAGACCTGAAGGCGTTGGGACTGACCCCGGGCAATGCATATGATAGAGGGTTGTGGAGGAGCAAAACCATGCAACGTCATACCCGCAGTTCAGTGGTCCAGTGACGTAAAATGGATAGTGAGTGAGTGATATGTTACCTCTGGGTGATATTATTCGTAAACATTGTATTAGTTTCCACTGTTATGCTGATGACACACAGTTGTATGTTTCTGCAAAACCTGATGAGAGACACCAGCTTAATAGAATTGAGGAATGTGTAAAGGACATTAGACACTGGATGCTTATTAACTTCCTTCTGCTTAACTCTGACAAGACTGAAGGACTTGTACTAGGACCACATGCAGCTAGAAGCAAGTTTTCTGATTACACAGCAACTCTGGATGGCCTTTCTGTTTCTTCACGTGCAGCAGTAAAAGACCTCGGAGTGATTATTGACCCCAGCCTTTCATTCGAAACTCACACTGATAACATTAGCCAGATAGCTTTCTTTCATCTCAGAAATATTGCTAAGATAAGAAATTTCATGACACTACATGACGCGGAAAAACTAGTTCATGCTTTCGTTACCTCCAGGTTGGATTATTGTAATGCCTTACTGTCTGGATGTTCCAATAAGTGCATAAACAAGCTCCAGTTAGTTCAAAATGCAGCAGGAAGAGTCCTTACTAGAACTAGAAAATATGACCACATCACCCCTGTCTTATCCACACTGCACTGTCTCCCAATCAAATTTCGTAGATTATAAAATACTACTATTGACCTTTAAAGCACTGAATGGTCTCGCACCACAGTACCTGAGTGAACTTCTGGTCCTCTATGATCCACCACGCCTACTTAGATCAAAAGGTGCAGGCTGTCTGCTGGTACATCATATAGCAAAGACTACATCAGGGGGCAGAGCCTTTTCTTACAAAGCCCTACAGTTATGGAACAGCCTTCCAAGTAATGTTCGGGAATCAGACACCGTCTCAGCATTTAAGTCTCGGTTGAAAACATATCTGTTTAGTCAAGCCTTTTGTTAATGGTGTTTATGAGGTAAAGGAGTAGATCTAGAGGGTCCTCAGACAGAGTGTTTTGGTAAACTGGGATGTATGGATGCTGTCAGTCCCCCACTCGCTTGCTCACTCGAGTTTGTTGACTGTGTAGTGGCTGCTGCTTAACGTCCCGGGGCTCCCACATGCCTGTGTTACCTTCTGGCTCTCCCCTTTTATGTTGTCATAGTTTTGCCGGAGTCCCTGCTTGTACTCAGTGCAATATGTATACTGTTCCTACTTATTCAGGTGACACTGGGCATACCTTACAACATGCGTTTTCTCTCTCTTCCCCCCCCCCCCCCCCCCCAATCTGTCCCTCTGAGTTACATATTGGTCCTGGAATCAAGATGCTGACATCATCTGCTCCTCTGACCTGCCTGATCCATCCTGGTGCCCTGTGTCTGGTTGGAGTCTCATCGCATCGCTCTTGTGGACGACGGCCCCATATGGACAGTTGAAAGTCACACTTGGAAGATGCTCTGGACACTTACAGTAATGCTTTTATGGCTGAGGACTACAGTTGACTTGCTAACTTTAGGACTGCAGTTGTCATGAACAGTTTTGCACTCAAGTTTCTCTCAATGAAGAGTTTATAACGTCAACAAAACTGACTATGGTGGGGTTTACATTAGACCATATCAGCGAATCATCAGATTAACGTTTTTAAAAACGATTAGCGTGCACACAGCAATGCCAATACACGATTCGCGTGCACACAGCAACGCCAATACACGGATACGCTAATCACATGACTAATTCGGCACGCAAGTTGAAATGTGTCAGTGCGGCTCATCGCTTCCTCCTCAGCGGCTGCGCTCCAAATCACTCCGCCCTGAACAGCGAGTGCCCTCTGGAGGGTGCGCACTCTGGCCCTGCGCAGCTCACAGAGCGCGCGAGTGTAGTGCACGAGCAGTGCTTCGGGACTGAGCCGCTGTGCACAAGTCACTTACGACTTGCAAGTGGAAGGATGGCAAGCCTAAAGACCATCATAACTACACAATGGGCAGTATTTGCATCAGTATTTGCAGTATTTTCATACTTTTATACTCTTTAATGAAAGGTGATACAAGGCGGAAGTCCGCGCCGTTTTTCAGCAGTCGCGTCACATGACCAACGCCAGCGAATCAGGAAGGTGGATGTCACAGTGACGTTGTCCAATGACGACGCCAGCTAGAGCTCAGCACAGCGTATCCGCGTATTCTCAATGTTTACACAGCACCGGATCAGACACGATCTGGACTGAATACGTGGACCCTGGCGGATTCCCGTTTCCCGGCATTTCCAGGCGGTTTAATGTAAACGGACAGTGCATCCACGAAGAAAACGAGACAGATACGGTCTAATGTAAACTTGGCCTATGTTAAAACTGTTAATCCTATATTCATGTTGTCTACTGTTGCCCAAATGAGGGTGGGTTCCCTTTTGAGTCTGGTTCCTCTTGAAGTTTCTTCCTCATGTCATCTGAGGGAGTTTTTCCTTGCCACCGTCGCCACAGGCTCGCTCATTGCGGATAGATTAGGGATAAATTTAGCTCATGTTTTAAGTCGTTCAAATTCTGTAAAGCTGCTTTGCGACAATGTTTATCGTTAAAAGTGCTATACAAATAAACTTGACTGGATCAGAGCCTCCCCAATTTCGAACTGTAATTATCAAACATGTTTGATATTTATGACTCGAAATCCTGTAGTGTGAAAGGAGCAGAGATGGAATATTGAGCAGAAACCCTTAGTAGCCAATGAGAATGAGCTGACTGGGAAGCGTCACCAACCAGTTGTTGCATATATGTGTAGAAAGGCATCTCAATAGCAGTGGAAGGTCGGATAATGTATAAAAATGACTACATTTCTAATGGTCACAGGTTTCACTCTCCCCTCAACCTGTGTACAAATAACATTAGTTTGTAGCAGTATTTTACACTAGCTCACCTGCAGCTTGTGCTGCAAAATGTATAATGATTCCATTCTTCTTAGCCATGAATTCAACCATTTTTTTCTTCACATTTTGTTTTTCAGCACAAAACACAGCACATACACACGTGCAATCAACTGACAACGTCAGTCTGCCTCCATGTTTGTCTTGCTGAAGTCATTTGATCACGAGTTCTCTGCAGTATACTTGCCAAGTGTGTGGTCCTGCATTTTGACTGAATCATCTGATGTGCTTTCTTACAATTAAAATATTAAAAATCAGTTAAGATGTTATTACATGTGTGGTTTACCACATTTTAAAAATCACTTAAAGAGGAACCGAAGGAAAATTTATCATCAAAATTCTATTTATTTCATTTTATAAAATGTAGGAATGCATTTCTGACAGCTATTTTGTCACTGCTATAGCAAGTTATGAGTGTTTGAAATATGCTATGTAATATATCAGTCCATATGTCAACGCAATGGCCGTAAACGAGATTCACTGAGATCTGTGCGAGACCTCATAGGACAGAAGTAAAACATAAAGCGGAAATCAAAGTGACCAACATCGTCAAAAGACATGCCCGCCCTCCTTCCTTCGAATGCTGACATAATCAAGCCGGAAGTTTTTCCTGTGTCCGAAATCGCTCCCTACTCACTATATAGGGCACTCTATAGTGGGGACGCCATTGTGTAGTGCTTTCCAAAATCTGAGTGAGGATTATGTGGGAAATGCGCTCAGTATAATATGCATTTATCACAAAAATACATGCATTTATTTATTCTTTTGAAAACCCACCAGCCACCTGATCTGGCATGTTTTAATTGTGCAACAGTAATGAGGTAAATACTAGTGCGACAGACTAGTCCTTATCCTGTTGTCTTTCCAACTCTTCTCTACGCCACGTTGGTTCGAAGTCATATGGAATAATCTCCATGTCACGTACGCGAGGGAGGCGGATGAATGTGCGGATGTATACGGTTTAATAAAATGCAGAATATATATACAGTGAGACAATATATACACAGGCAAACAATCCAAAATGGCAGGCTAGATCAAAAACGAGAATACGGGCAAAAGGGTCGGTTGAGGCGCAAACAGTTCATCAAAGGCTAAGCAAGGACAAGAATGAGAAACAGGCACAAGGATTGTGAAACAGGAAATCAAGACAATGGGTAGAAAGGCTCAGTCATGCGTACATGCGTATCGTAATACTTCGCGATGCAAATGCATCAGGGTAAGTCCAAGCCAAAAAGACCCAATATATAGAAAATTGGTTGCAGCAATATTTTTTATTTTAATGTTGGAAGTTTGGAGCAGGAACCAAACACATTTTGCTATATATTATTAAGGAACTAACCATTAGTTCTATTTATAGAGTTCCAGCACCATAAGTTTGTTACAAGTACTATCTACACTCTAGACTACAAGTTCGGATCTTTGAACAGGAGCAATGTTAAAGATCACTCAGATCTCGAAACAGAAAGGAAATATCAAATAAAAAGTGATATAAATTATATGCACGCATTTTAAAATACTGGTGTATACATGATCTATGGAAAATTATAAATCCTGATATAGTCTGTCAGAAATGCAACTGCAAACAAACAATACACCCAATATCAGTCATAAACATATGAATAGGAGAGTGTTGCATCCGTGATCTTAAATTACTTTTTCATGGTCAAGTATATAGTTATTTTTGAACTGTAGAGTACATGTAACAGCAAAAAAAATAAATAAATTCGAGGGCATTAAAAATGGATGATTTGGGATTGAAAAAAGAGAATGATGCACAAATAAGATGACACTTCACATGTTTGTAGTGACTGAATTAATGAAACGATTTACCAAGTTGCGGACCTGTGCTACCTGTGCTTCATTTCCATTCAGGTTCTTAAAGATATGATACTTTTTGAGGGGTATGTAATTGAATCTGCCATATTTCTGTAAATACTCTATCTAGAGAGTTACCATTATATAAGTGACCAAGCAATCTGGTTTATAATAAGACCAGGTAGTGATGGGAAAAGAATACATTTGTTTTCTAGTATTTTTAGGGCCCTAAACCCCACTCACGAGTGCGTTTTTCTTAAGTTTTAGCATTTTTAGAATTTTCTAGAGAGAAGGCTCTGTTTTTCTTCCAGATTAGCAACATGTAGAGAGTTAATTTACCAAATTTCAAACCTCTGTGTAGCCTAGAAGCTGAGAAAAATGCATTTAAAACCCCAAAAATACCTGGTGAGGATTTAGGGGGTACATTGTAGTCTAATTTCAGTGATTTTCAAAATGACCTACTTCATTAAATACACAGAATACGGCCCTGAAATTTTTCACGAGTTCATATTTCACCAGTATCTATTACCATAAGCTCTCTCAAAGAAAATGAATCTGGTGCTGCAACCACCATCTGGTCATTTGGCATGGACCTACCCATCAGCACAGTCCTTAAATAGGCAAACACATAGTTCCTTAATTGAGCTCAGGTGCACCTTGTTCATGGCGCGTGTGCTGGAGTCCACTCAGTGCGCGCACAGCCCGAGGCGCGCCTTCAGGTGCACGCGCCACAGAGCGCAGGACACTCCATCACTGATAAAGCTGGCAAATCTCAAATTAATCTAAATTGGAATGATATGGCGATCTGGCCGCTGTGTAAAATGTTTTCAAAACAACGGCGCTGACACTTCACGTTTAAAGTCTCGCATAAGCCTCGTGAAGGTCGCGTGGATAAGCGACGCCTGCCGTGGACCATACGAACTACATTCAACATGGCTAAAAATCGAAAAGGCGGATAAGTGTAATATAATATGCCAATACAAGTCACGATATAAGGTTAATAAAACTGAAAACATAATTGAATAACACTAATTAAGAAATAAAGCAAGTTTAAAAATGACTTCAGTTCCCCTTTAAGATTTGAAAATCCTTGAGTGTGCGCCAGGCTTGATGTCTTACAGAGGTAGTCTTTGTCAGCTTCTTCATCTATAATGGAGATAATTTCAGGTGCGTTGTTGAAGTTGTCTCCATGGTTGAAGATGCTCAGCTCCAAGGTCTTGTCTTTCTTCACAGAGCCTTCTAACGTGCATGTCCACACACAGACAGAATGAGAGAGTCTTACACATACTGACAGAACACCACCATTAATTAGACATTTACAGCGTTTATATATCTGTGTGTAGCAGCTGGACTGACCAGGGCTGAGAGCCATATGAACTCCTCCAGCCTGCTGGTCCACAGGGGGATCCTCTGAATCTGATATCCCTCCACTTGAAATCTCTGTTTCCAAATCCTCACACAGCTAAAGCGCAAACAAGACTTGTTCAGCAAAGAACAAACACTGTTTAGACTTTGGTTTGCTGATCTGAAAACAGCTTTAGATCTTATTTTTCACTCCTGATTAAAGGACATGATTAGCAGAACAGCATGTAGGTGAACAATGAAACAAGGGATTAAAATTTAAAAGACTAGTCTAACATCAGATTACTGATTTCTCATAGAAACTGAGAGAAAGTTATACACATCATTAAGCTTTACCTGTGAGCAAGCAGGATCAGGAGCCTGAGACTGCTGTCTGTCTTCTCCTGAACTCATTATAACAGGTCTAAAAAGATGACTGATGATGATGAAGAAAGAGTAAACACTACATACGTATACATGTATATAGTATACTTAGGGTCATTTTTCATCTGCACTGTAAAGTGCTGTCCAATACAGTTTTAAACATTTGGCTGAATCTGAGCATATAATGTAGCCCTGTACACTTCAGAATTCATCCTACTGCTTTTGGCAGCAGTCACATCATCAATAAATACAAGAAAACCAGTTCTACTTTGCTTTTTCAGCCAAATGATGGCTTGCTTCATTGACAGTGGCCACTCTCAGGACTCCATTTTGTGGGTTAACAACAGCAGCTCCCAAATCTCATCTCATTATCTCCAGCCGCTTTATCCTGTTCTACAAGGTCGCAGGCAAGCTGGAGCCTATCCCAGCTGATTACGGGCGAAAGGCGTGGTACACCCTGGACAAGTCGCCATTTGTTATACTACTATAACAACGTTAGTAAATGGAATCTGGTCTGAAAGTATGACTTAGAACAAGTTACAGTTATTTAAATGCTTGTAAAACATACACAGATAAAACGTTTGGCTGCACTACACATTAAAACAGCTCACTAAGGCCGAATTCTAAATCACTCCAAAACAAACACATAGTGCACTACATAGGGTCTAAACGTTATTACATCAATCCGCGGTACGATATCGTCATATGAAAGGCCCCTATAAAGTGTACGAAAATTACGTTTACAAATCGGACATAAAACATTAGCTTCAGTTTAATTTACCTCAGGTTTTAAAGCAGAACGAGAGTTTTAGAAACTCAAATACTGACGCAATAAAGTTTTTTTTTTTTACTCGATCAAATCTATTAACTGTAAAACTTTATTAGGAATATTACAGAAAGAAAATGACTAGCCCGACCTCGTAAGTCGATCCGTTTAGGCGAAGAATCAGCAGCTTCTTCATCATCTTCGAATTGATAGCGGTACTGGTGCATTACTGCCATCAACTGGCCTGGAGGAAAGGAGGGAGGGAAAGTGAAACACAGCGATCCTAGTGGTAGCGTTCCTAAGCCGAGAGCCATACTATTGAAAATCCCATAGACCCGATTTTAAAAAAAATCCCACGAAGTTATGACGTGGAACTTGTACACCCCCCAAAAAATATGTCGAATATGTTGGGATTATCTACTAACTGTGAAAGTATCAGGTGAAATTTCGCTGTCTTTTAAAAGGTCGAAATTGCGCCTAACCGGTCAGAAACGGACTACAACCAAACTGTCTAGTCAGAGTCGCTCATATGACGTCAGCAGTAGGCTTGATAAGTTTTGTTCTTCATACGAGCCCTTACGAGTGCTGACAGCTCTCCCTGTGAATAGCGGCAGTTGACTACATGCCCTGATCTGTAATGGTTATCCGCACGAGGGATGCATTTCTTATTGGTACAGAAATACTCAACCAACCACGCTATACAAATCGGCATGTTGATGTAGGCTACTCGCCGGCCGCTACCTGCTACAGATTTGGAAAGGCGCTAGACTTGCGGTGACGTCACATACGCGACGTCGGGTCCGTGTAGTCTTTGATCAGCTTATTAAAAACATTCAAAACAATTCAAATCGGTGGAAAAAATAAAGTATGATCACCAGGATCGATAGAGCTGCCTGACATGCACAACATATGGAAGCCGTTGTTTTAACTTTGAAGCGTGACCCGAAATGTAATTTTTTGAAAAGATATTCCCATTCATTTTGCCATAGAGGTTGGAACGCATCCAGTAGGGGGCGATGAGATTACTTTCCCTCCCTATAGTCTCCCTTGGTCATCAGTGGCGAAAGCAGCACCAGCAATGGTTGCTTAACTGAGCAGTGGGTCAGGACATCAGACCCAACCATCTGAAATTGTTCCAGGGGTTCTTCAACACAACCAAAGCAGGGAAAAACACACCTGCATAGGAAATGGGCACCTGAAATTAGCACTTTCATCATGCACACCTATCATGAGGCATATTAGGTGAAAAATTAAATTCAAGTCTGTATGGGTTTCCTCTGGGTGCTTCGGTTTCCCCCACAGTTCAAAGACATGAGGTTAGGTTAACGTGGGGCAACCTTAGGTTGAGGGGTAGGAGCGGGGCACCTACCCCTCAACTGCTCCCTGGGAGCTGTTAGCATGGCTGCCTACTGCTCTGGGTATGTGTGTGTGCATTCACTGCTTCAGATGAGTTAAATGCAGAGAGGAATTTCACAAGTGTACATGTGATGAATAAAGTTGTTGTTCTTCTTCTAAATTGAAATTAAAAAAAACCCTGAAAGCCTAAACAAAAATAAAAACTAATGAAAGTTTCAAAACTATAATAATTCTGATTCCAACAGGCCAAACTTACTGTACATAAGCACATTAAATACACACTAACACAAAAATACACATTTCACCTTACAGAAATATTAAAAACACATCCACATGCATGTCATACAATCAAAGCTATCAACATAAATATGGACATCCACAAAACTACCACAGCTCCAAAGGAAAACATGTGCATTACTAACAACACATAAACATCACCTAAAATCAGCCATGGAGAAACTCATCCTCCCATGTGCTATTAAGTTAGCTAACGTGATGTGACGAACATTCATAGTGAGATCATGTTGGAATATGATATCACTTTGTAAATATTTTACAGTGGTGCTTGAAAGTTTTGAACCCTTTAGAATTTTCTATATTTCTGCATAAATATGAGCTAAAACATCATCAGATTTTCACACAAGTCCTAAAAGTAGATAAAGAGAACCCAGTTAAACAAATGAGACAAAATATTATACTTGCTCATTTATTTATTGAGGAAAATGATCCAATATTACATATCTGGGGCGGCACGGTGGTGTAGCGATTAGCGCTGTCGCCTCACAGCAAGAAGGTCCGGGTTCGAGCCCCGTGGCCGGCGAGGGCCTTTCTGTGTGGAGTTTGCATGTTCTCCCCGTGTCCGCGTGGGTTTCCTCCGGGTGCTCCGGTTTCCCCCACAGTCCAAAGACATGCAGGTTAGGTTGACTGGTGACTCTAAATTGACCATAGGTGTGAATGTGAGTGTGAATGGTTGTCTGTGTCTATGTGTCAGCCCTGTGATGACCTGGCGACTTGTCCAGGGTGTACCCCGCCTTTCGCCCGTAGTCAGCTGGGATAGGCTCCAGCTTGCCTGCGACCCTGTAGAACAGGATAAAGCGGCTAGAGATAATGAGATGAGATGAGATTACATATCTGTGAGTGGCAAAAGTATGTGAACCTCTAGGATTAGCAGTTAATTTGAAGGTGAAATTAGAGTCAGGTGTTTTCAATCAATGGGATGACAATCAGGTGTGAGTGGGCACCCTGTTTTATTTAAAGAACAGGACTCTATCAAAGTCTGATCGTCACAACACATGTTTGTGGAAGTGTATCATGGCATGAACAAAGGAGATTTCTGAGGACTTCAGAAAAAGCATTGTTGCTCATCAGGCTGGAAAAGGTTACAAAACCATCTCTAAAGAGTTTGGACTCCACCAATCCACAGTCAGACAGATTGTGTACAAATGGAGGAAATTCAAGAGCATTGTTACCTTCCCCAGGAGTGGTAGAGAAACAAAGACATACATGTCAACCTTTGGTCAATCAAACCTGTATTACCAACCTCCAAAATCCTTATTTCCCTCATAAAATCCTTATAAGATGCAAATTAAAATAATTTACCTAAAATTTGAATGATAATTAACAATGATATATCCCAGTTACTTTTTATTCAATATTAATAACAATAAACCTTCAGAATGAATACAAAGCTCCAATGTTTGACAAAAACACAAAGTGTCACTCTAATATTCTGAATTGTACTCCATGACAGCTTTTTTAGCACTCTGCACCAATACCTCACTAAGCTGCATGTCACAGCAAGTGTCTGTGTTGATCTTACACTGCAGTAGGCCAGGTCAGTGTGTCTGCATTCAGGTCCTTTCTGCTCTCTGTGTGTATCTTCCTGACTTGAGAGAAAACTCTCTCACAGTCAGCATTACTGTGGGGTAAACAGAGCACTGCCTAACTTGAACTAAAATGCCCACTACCCTGTATTTTCTGTCTTTTCCAGTTGTTGGCATATCAGTTTTTGAGCGAGCAAATGCTGTCATCAGTGGCTGATTTTGCCTTTGGCTTGCATTCCGCTGATGTAGTTTCGATTTGAAATGTTCTTTCACATCATACACTCCCGATGCTGCAACTTTGATGTCACGCACACACAGTGTGCAGTGTGTGTATTCGTCGTTTTTGGAGGCTGCCGGTTGGATTATGCCATTGAAAAGGTCCTTCCATTCAGGGAGAAACCTACCGCTATATTGTGTTTTGAATTTCTTTGCCGGAGTGCCCATTCAGAATCTTTTCAGTCGCTAGTGAAAGTCGCTCAGGTGGAAATACGCTTTTCAAACAAAATGTTACTTCGCGGTTGGCGGGATTCTCACAATGCGGTGTGTGCATGATCAAAAGTGGAATGAAGTCTCGCTACCACGAGATAACGTGCGATTTCATAAGACTCTTTACTGGCTGTCTGTGCTTTCTGTGGTGTACAGTACGTTTGTAAATGTTATGCGCTCTTTTATCATCGTGGGAATTGATTATATGTAACGACCCTCTCTTGGTCTGCTCCAGGTGTAGGTGAATGATGGACTGGACCCAGGGGATTTCTCAGTGGCTTTTATTGCTTGCCTGCATTCAGACATTCACATAATGTTGGGCTCTATGTCTCGACTGCATGCATGTCTTCCAGCACAGGGAAATCTAGCTGGCATACAGGAGCTAGCAACTATTGCTGCATTACTATTGCTGGATTACTTAAAAAGCTTCATAAAGCATTATGTGAAATAATAGCTCACTAATATTTATGCAAGCAATAGTGTGAAGTAGACAGGATAAAATGACAGGCAATATCTGGCACACTGAGTGATCGTATAGTTTGTATAGTAACATGAACATAACATTGGCAATACATACACATTCTTAACCATATGCAATGCATATAAAACACGTACCTGCATTCACACATTCACATAAACAAAGTTGGGCTCTATGTCGCAACTGCATGCATGTCTAAAAATAGCATAAAACCAAAATTAGTCAAGACCATGCTTAAGTTATAGCGTGGCGCGATTGGCACCAGAATACACTTAAACTTGTTTACAATTTACATAGCATTTAATTCGTTACAATTTCAGAAAAACCCGTTAGTACACTTTATATATATATAAATATGCATTAAACATTTTGTGGCTTGCATGCGTCAATTTACTAAAATATCAAAGTTGTACTCAGAGCGCTTCCAAAACATGCTTACCTTCCAGCACAGGGAAATCTACCTGGAAGGTACGGGTAGTGCACGGACCCAAAAAGCATAAATATGAACATAAACGAGCAGTCGCGCAGCCCCATATTCAACATTGGTGAATGCAGGACAACACCCGAAACCTTTACAAGGAAACCAATCAAAAAGTATAACATTATAATGATACTGTATGTGATCTACAATTTTGTACGAATTCACCTCACATACCAAAGGCCATTTTTAACTCTGTTACATATAGCTCTAAATAAATTTAGAAGTTTTTTTAAAGAATCCATATAACTTTATTTGTACACCCGTATACTACATTTATTGAATCAAATCCGTATAAAATACGGACATTCCGTATAGGTTGACATGCATGCAAAGATCACTCCAAGAGCAAGGTGTGTAATAGTTGGCGAGGTCGCAAAGGACCCCAGGGTAAATTCTAAGCAACTGAAGGCCTCTCTCTCATTGGCTAATGTTAATGTTCATGAGTCCACAATCAGGAGAACACTGAACAACAATGATGTGCATGGCAGGGTTGCAAGGAGAAAGCCACTACTCTCCAAAAAGAACATTGCTGCTCGTCTGCAGTTTGCTAAAGATCATGTGGACAAGCCAGAAGACGATTGGAAAAATGTTTTGTGGACGGATGAGACCAAAATAGAACTTTTTGGTTAAAATGAGAAGCGTTATGTTTGGAGAAAGGAAACACTGCATTCCAGCATAAGAACCTTATCCTATCTGTGAAACATGGTGGTGGGAGTATCATGGTTTGGGCCTGTTTTGCTGCGTCTGGGCCAGGACGGCTTGCTATCATTGATGGAACAATGAATTCTGAATTATACCAGCGAATTCTAAAGGAAAATGTCAGGACATCTGTCTATGAACTGAATCTCAAAAGAAGGTGGGTCATGCAGCAAGACAACGACCCTAAGCACACAAGTCATTCTACCAAAGAATGGTTAAAGAAGAATAAAGTTAATGTTTTGGAATTGGCCAAGTCAAACTCCTCACCTTAATCCAATCGAAATGTTTTGGAAGGACCTGAAGCGAGCAGTTCATGCGAGGAAACCCACCAACATCCCAGAGTTGAAGTTGTTCTGTACTGAGGAATGGGCTAAAATTCCTCCAAGCCAGTGTGCAGGACTGATCAACAGTTATCGGAAACGATTAGTTGCAGTTATTGCTGCACAAGGGGGTCACACCAGATACTGAAAGCAAAGTTTCACATACTTTTACCACTCACAGATATGTAATATTGGATCATTTTCCTCAATAAATAAATGACCAAGTAGAATATTTTTGTCTCATTTGTTTAACTGGGTTCTCTTTATCTACTTTTAGGACTTGGGTGAAAATCTGATGATATTTTAGCTCATATTTATGCAGAAATATAGAAAATTCTAAAGAGTTTACAAACTTTCAAGCACCACTGTATATGGCTAGCTAACTTAAAGATGACTTTTTTTTACATGTTCTTTCAAAAAAGCACAGTCAGTAGGGATGTCCCGATCAGGTTTTTTTGCCCTCCGATCCGATACCGATCATTTGATTTTGAGTATCTGCCGATACCGAGTCCCGATCCGATACTTCTTATAATCCATAAAAAATAAAGACGAGGAAAGAAACGGATCCAGGATGTTCCTCATTTTTAATTTAACACCTTATTTTAACATCCAACAACTCCGTTAGCAAACAGAGCACTTACGTGAGGCAGTTTGAACAATAAATAACAAATTTAAAAAAATAACCTTAAAATACCTGGCAGGAATGTAAACAAATAAAAAAAAATAAAGTGCCACAGTGCCAGTAATTTGCTTTTAAGAACGCATCTCACAGAAAGAAAAAATAAGCTGTCCGACTTTAATTAGAATTATAAATCAATTAGGACTATAAATGGTTCAAATGCCATTTTAATTTCTAATTCACTACAACATGAATGAAAGTATTTTTATTTGGAAATAATTTCTTGTGTCTGTAACTCAGCAGAAACAGCTGCTCCAGGAGATAGGTAGGGAGGAGGAACAGCTGTCGCAGGTCATAGGCAAGGAGCAGGAACAGCAGGTAGAAAGTGGAGAGGTGAGCAAATTACAAATTACAGAATCAAACAACAAGGTATGAAAGGCTATGGTGCAGATGGGTGACAAATTAAAACCAAAATGAAGTGTCTTAACAGGGAGGCTACCATCAGACTCCAGAATATTTGAGTGCTCCTTGCCAAGTCAGTGGAACTGTATTGAAGGGACGAACTTTCTTCCAAGATAGTCCCTCATTTATATACAGTGGTGCTTGAAAGTTTGTGAACCCTTTAAAATTTTCTATAATTCGGCATAAATATCCCCTCCTAGAACTGCCACCTTATTGTGGTGGAGGGGTTTGTGTGCTTGAATGATCCTAGCAGCTATGTTGTCGGGGGCATTATGCCCCTGTTAGGGTTTCCCAAGGCAGACAGGTCCTAGGTGACAGGCCAGACCAAGAGCAGTTCACCAAAAAACCCCTATGGAGAAAAAATCCAGGACCGTGACGTCGCCCGGTAGGACGCAGCCGGGGCCCCACCCTGGAGCCAGGCCCGGGGTTGGGGCTCGTATGCGAGCGCTTGGTGGCCGGGCCTTTGCCCATGGGGCCCGGCCGGGCTCAGCCCGAAGAGGTGACGTGGGCCCGACCTCCTGTGGGTTCACCACCCACAGAGGTAGCAGTAGGGGTTTGGTGCAGTGTGGATTGGGTGGCAGTCGAAGGCAGGGGCCTCGACGACCTGATCCCCGGACACAGCGGCTGGCTGTTGGGACATGGAATGTCACTTCGCTGGGGGGGAAGGAGCCTGAGCTTGTGCGGGAGGTTGAGAGGTACCGGCTAGAGATAGTCGGGCTCACCTCCACGCACAGCTTGGGCTCTGGAACCCAGCTCCTCGAGAGGGGCTGGACTTTCCACTTCTCTGGAGTCGCCCGTGGTGAGCGGCGGCGGGCTGGTGTGGGCTTCCTTATAGCTCCCCAGCTCAGCCGCCATGTGTTGGAGTTTACCCCAGTGAACGAGAGGGTCGCCTCTCTGCGCCTTCGGATTGGGGAGAGGGCTCTTGCTGTTGTTTGTGCCTACGGGCCAAATAGCAGTATAGAGTATCCGGCCTTCTTGGAGTCCCTGGGAGAAGTACTGAGGGGTGCTCAGACTGGGGACTCCATTGTGCTACTGGGGGACTTCAATGCTCACGTGGGCGATGACAGTGACACCTGGAGGGGTGTGGTTGGGAGGAACGGCCTCCCCGATCTGAACCCGAGTGGTGTTTTGTTATTGGACTTCTGTGCTAGTCACAGTTTGTCCATAACGAACACCATGTTCGAGCATAGGGGTGTCCATAAGTGCACGTAGCACCAGGACACCTTAGGTCGGAGGTCGATGATCGACTTTGTAGTCGTGTCATCTGATCTCCGACCCTATGTCTTGGACACTCGGGTGAAGAGAGGGGCTGAGTTGTCAACTGATCACCACCTGGTGGTGAGTTGGATCCGCTGGCGGAGGAGGAAGCTGGACAGACCTGGCAGGCCCAAACGTATGGTGAGGGTCTGCTGGGAACATCTGGCCGAGCACTCTGTTGGGGAGGTCTTTAACTCCCACCTCCGGGAGAGCTTTTCCCAGCTTCCGAGGGAGGCGGGGGACATTGAGTCTGAGTGGACCATGTTCTCTACCTCCATTGTGGATGCAGCTGTTCGGAGCTGTGGCCGCAAGGTCTCCGGTGCCTGTCGTGGCGGCAATCCCCGAACCCGGTGGTGGACACCGGAAGTAAGGGATGCCGTCAAGCTGAAGAAGGAGTCCTATCGGGCCATCTTGACCTCCGGGACTCCTGAGGCAGCCGACGGGTATCGGCAGGCCAGGCGCGCTGCAGCTCAGGCAGTTGCGGAGGCAAAAACTCGGAACTGGGAGGAGTTCGGGGAGGCCATGGAGAAGGACTATCGGTCGGCCTCGAAGAAATTCTGGCAAACCGTCCGGCGCCTCAGGAGGGGGAAGCAGTACTCTGCCAACACTGTTTACAGTGCGGGTGGGGAGCTGTTGACCTCGACTGGGGACATTGTCGGGCGGTGGAAGGAATACTTTGAGGATCTCCTCAATCCCACCGTCATGTCTTCCACTGAGGAGACTGAGGCTGATGACTCAGAGGTGGACTCGTCCATTACCCAAGCCGAAGTCACTGAGGTGGTTTGCAAGCTCCTCGGTGGCAAGGCACCGGGGGTGGATGAGATCCGCCCTGAGTATCTCAAGTCTCTGGATGTTGTGGGGCTGTCTTGGTTGACACGCCTCTGCAACATCGCGTGGCGGTCGGGGACAGTGCCTCTGGAGTGGCAGACTGGGGTGGTGGTCCCTCTTTTTAAGAAAGGGGACCGGAGAGTGTGCTCCAATTATAGGGGAATCACACTTCTCAGCCTCCCAGGGAAAGTTTACTCCAGGGTACTGGAGAGGAGAATTCGACCAATAGTCGAACCTCGGATCCAGGAGGAACAATGCGGTTTTCGTCCTGGTCGCGGAACACTGGACCAGCTCTATACCCTTCATAGGGTGCTCGAGGGTTCATGGGAGTTTGCCCAACCAGTCCACATGTGCTTTGTGGATCTGGAGAAGGCATTCGACCATGTCCCCCGTGGTATTCTGTGGGGGGTGCTTCGGGAGTATGGGGTTCGGGGCTCTTTGCTAAGGGCTGTCCGGTCCCTGTACGAACGGAGCAGGAGTCTGGTTCGCATTGCCGGCAGTAAGTCAGACCTGTTCCCAGTGCATGTTGGACTCCGTCAGGGCTGCCCTTTGTCACCGGTTCTGTTCATAATTTTTATGGACAGAATTTCTAGGCGCAGCCAGGGGCCGGAAGGAATCCTGTTTGGGAACCACAGGATTTCATCTCTGCTTTTTGCGGATGATGTTGTCCTGTTGGCTTCTTCAAACCAGGACCTTCAGCATGCACTGGGGCGGTTTGCAGTCGAGTGTGAAGCGGCTGGGATGAGAATCAGCACCTCCAAGTCCGAGGCCATGGTTCTCGACCGGAAAAGGGTGGCTTGCCCTCTCCAGGTTGGTGGAGAAGTCCTGCCTCAAGTGGAGGAGTTTAAGTATCTCAGGATCTTGTTCACGAGTGAGGGAAGGATGGAGCGTGAGATCGACAGGCGGATCGGTGCAGCCTCCGCAGTGATGCGGTCGCTTTACCGGTCCGTCGTGGTGAAGAAGGAGCTGAGCCAAAAGGCGAAGCTCTCAATTTACCGGTCGATCTACGTTCCGACTCTCACCTATGGTCATGAGCTTTGGGTAATGACAGAAAGAACAAGATCGCGGATACAAGCGGCTGAAATGAGTTTCCTTCGCAGGGTGGCTGGGCGCTCCCTTAGAGATAGGGTGAGAAGCACAGTCACTCGGGAGGAGCTCGGAGTAGAGCCGCTGCTCCTCCACATCGAGAGGAACCAGCTGAGGTGGCTCGGGCATCTTTTTCGGATGCCTCCTGGACGCCTCCCTGGGGAGGCGTTCCAGGCATGTCCCCCCGGGAGGAGGCCCCGGGGAAGACCCAGGACACGCTGGAGGGACTATGTCTCTCGGCTGGCCTGGGAACGCCTCGGTGTTCTTCCCGAGGAGCTGGCCGAGGTGTCTGGGGAAAGGGAAGTTTGGGCTTCCATGCTTAGACTGCTGCCTCCGCGACCCGGTCCTGGATAAGCGGAAGAAGACGAGACGAGGCATAAATATTACCCTGACCATCATCAGTTTTTCAAAGGACCGAAAAGTAGATAAAGAGAACCCAGTTAAACAAATGAGATAAAAATATTATACTTGGTCAATTATTTATCGAGGAAAATGATCCAATATTACATATCTGTGAGTGGCAAAAGTATGTGAACCTTTGCTTTCAGTATCTGGTGTGACCCCCTTGTGCAGCAATAACTGCAACTAAACATTTCCCATGACTGTTGATCAATCCTGCACACCGGCTTGGAGGAATTTTAGCCCATTCCTCTGTACAGAACAGCTTCAACTCTGGGATGTTGGTGGGTTTCCTCACATGAACTGCTCGCTTCAGGTCCTTCCAAAACATTTCGATTGGATCAAGGTGAGGAGTTTGACTTGGCCAATTCCAAAACATTAACTTTATTCTTCTTTAACCATTCTTTGGTAGAACGACTTGTGTGCTTAGGGTTGTTGTCTTGCTGCATGACCCACCTTCTCTTGAGATTCAGTTCATGGGCAGATGTCCTGACATTTTCCTTTAGAATTCGCTGGTATAATTCAGAATTCATTGTTGCATTAATGATGGCAAGCCATCCTGGCCCAAAAGCACCAAAAAAGGCCCAAACCATGATACTACCACCACATTGTTTCACAGATGGGATAAGGTTGTCATGCTGGAATGCAGTGTTTTCCTATCTCCAAATATAACACTTCTCATTGAACCCAAAATGTTTTATTTTGGTCTGATCCGTCCACAAAACATTTTTCCAATAGCCTTCTGGCTTGTCCACATGATCTATAGCAAACTGCAGATGAGCAGCAATTTTCTTTTGGAGAGAAGTTGCTTTCTCCGTGCAACCCTGCCATGCTCACCATTGTTGTTCAGTGTTCTCTGATGGTGGATGCATGAAATAATGTTCATTAGCCAATGAGAGAGAGGCCTTCAGTTGCTTAGAAATTACCCTGGGGTCCATTGTGACCTTGCCAAAAATTACACACCTTGCTCTTGGAGTGATCTTTGTTGGTCAACCACTCCTGGGGAGGGTAACAAAGGTCTTGAATTTCATCCATTTATACACAATCTGTCTGACTGTGGATTGATAGAGTCCAAAAACATTAGAGACGGTTTGTCAACTTTTTCAGCCTGATGAGCATCAACAATGCTTATTCAGAGGTCCCCAGAAATCTTCTTTGCTCATGCCATGACACACTTTCACAAACATGAAGAGCCATGCACTTGGCAAACTATTGCAACACTGTAGGCAATTTTCTCATTTTTGCAAAGCCAGAGTTGCTGAAGCCTCCAATTTCACCCACCAGATGGCAAAACTCCCACCCAGGGCAACCAGCACAGACCCCACAGCCTGCTGCAGCAATTGTCAGAAGTGAGACTCAAACCCACACCTCCAGAGGAGGCCACAACCTTAACACAGCACCTCAGACCACTCAGCCACCCTGACACACTGCACCAAGCCTGAATCCGTGGCCAAACATGCTGAGGCCTCATGACAACCTCATGTGCAGGCCATACGCTTGGCTAACTATTGCAATACTCTGGGCGGTGCCTGACAAGCAACCTCTGCCAATGTTTTACGGCAGTGCTTTGACTGCACCTGTCCGGGAGAGAAGACCTTTTCGTTAGGGACAGATACCGGGATTTGGAACCGCTCCCTCTTCTGGCAGATGAGTAAAAGATTGGGTAAAAGCCACTGCAAAACAAGACTTCGGCTGCCTTTCCACAAGCCAAATTTCACATGGAGTCAGCAGCACATTCAAAGTGGTGTGGGAGACGTCAAGTATATCAATTTAACCGGGTGGCCGTGACTACACATGGGGCCTCGTGACGGCCATGCGCAAATGTCAGGAGATGCTTCGGTGCCCTTCCTTTCAAAACGTGTACACTTCAGGGAGGCAGAATCCTCAGGTTTGACGTGAACAGCTCAACAACCTAGTCTTGGTGATTCACCGGATGTACAGCCGTCTATGGGCAGTGCTGCAGATTAAAGCCAGTGTTGTAAAATGAACCTGAGAATTGACTGCAATGACCAGTTTTCACCCATCGTATGGCAAAGAGAATCTCAAACTTACCCGTGAGCCTTCTGAGTTAAGTAGGGAAACATCAAGGCAGCCATTTCAGTACCTTAAAATGCAAAACTGGAGTTCGGCACGGTGTCAGTACACCATGGGGCCTCGTGACGGCCGTGCACAAATGTCAGGAGATGCTTCAGTGCCCTTCCTTTCAAAACGTGTACGCTTCAGGAGGCAAAATCCTCAGGTTTGACGTGAGGCCAATAATCCCTGCAGGACAAGTTTTACTCATGACATGTTAATTGAACTTAAGTTAGCTTAACCAAGCCAACTTTAGCATGAAGCTAGCGGTCCCATTCATTTTTGCCAGGTCACGGTGTTTTGGAAAACTTCATAGGAAATTAATCACAGACCGATTATTGAGTGACATTAACTAAAGCTAGCAAATGTATACATGATCTGTTAAGGACTTCTTGTAATGTTAACTTACCGTCACAGAAATAGCAGCATGGTGAGCCTTTAGATGCCTCTTGAGGTTGGTCGTATTCTTGCCACATAGTTTATAGCCACAGCCTGTACCTCTGTCTCCCACTACAAGGCATTCCGTTTTATTTTCTGCTGGATTATGTGTAAAGTATGTCCATAAATCATCGCGTCTTTTTCGCCCACCAAGCCCTTGTGCTGGCATTGCCGATGGTCCATGAACTGTGTAGCTGCCCCGGTGTGCACTGTGCCTGGACATGCCTGGTGGTGGACGTGACCAAACAAGGACCGGATGCAGGTGCATTGCTGATATTTTCAGCATTTGGCAGACAGGTTGCACGCGCCGTTGGAGGAAACACCATGCATTTTGATAGTCCTATAGCCAACCCACTAACATTTTCGTTTCGTCTCGTCAATGAAAACAACAGATACGTCTCGTCATATTTTCGTGATCAAAGAGTTATGTTTAGCTCGTCACTGTCTCGTTTTAGTCATGAAAAAAGGTGCGTTAAGGAAATCATTTCGTCATCGTCATCGTTAATGAAAACAACACTGCTTACTTAGTAGTGTTGCAGAGTCAGGGTCCTTCCAGAGCAGGTTGATTTATACAGACACCATGTGACAGATCATATGACACTTTGATTGCACACAGGTGGATCTTAATCAACTAATTATATGATTATGAAGTGAATTGGTTGGACCAGCTCTTATTTCGGGGTTTCCTATGAAAGGGGGTGAATACCTATGCACACTCCAGATTTCTGTTGTTGTTTTTTTTTTCATCTTAATTATTGTTTGTGTCACAATAAAACAACAATTTGCACCTTTAAAGTGGTAGGCATGTTAATTCCATTTTAATTCCAACTTGTAATGCAACAAAGCAGGACAAAAACAAAGGGGGATGAATACTTTTGCAAGACACTGTACACATGCATAATCACCCAGACTACATTCCCCAATCTCTCCAGGTTTTTCAGAATACTTATTAGGAAATGTGAGATAAAACTTTTGTTGACATTATAGTTATCCTGGTTAGCCTAAGTACAGTGTTATTTAACTATGTTTGAATTAATTCATATAAAGTTTGAGATCACCATCATAATTTGCTATCAGGTGGAGTAGCCTACTAACAGATAGCCAACATTGGTAACTGGTTGATGTTAATAGTTTACAATGTTAGCTGGCTAATTTATTACCTTTTCTGCTCAGTAAAATCCAGTAATTTGTACAAAAAAAAAGCATACTATAAGTTACCTGCTACATTTGTTGTTTTGTGTATTCACTTAAATTCTGGCTTATTATGCTAGCTAGATGTTGACCGTCATCATCAGGTTTTTTGCTGCTCATTAGAGCGCTGGAGCAGTAGCTGAAGGTGCAGTCCAGCAGGAAACATTTCCAGGTTGAAATGATGAAATGGAGAAACCAGTCATATTCTCATATTGGTTAGTTGCTTTTAAAATGAAGCCAACCAAAACGATGATAAAAATGTTCATCAGTGAATCCTTTTCTCATGAGTAAAATGTGATGCTGATGAGACACAGACAAGTGTAACATTACTCAGTCAGTGGCAGTTGGAACGACTTGCTATTTTGCCTAACGTTGACCTGGCTAGATTAGCTGTTATACTTTTACACACAATTTAAGCATGTTTAATCAGATGAGTTTGAACTGTCTTTGAATAAACTTGTGCTAGAAATAAATCAAGAAGGCTATATAATGTGTGAAGCCACTGTCATTGTCAAGTCTGTGTCATTGTCTTTGTAACTTTGCAGATGAACTCCTTTACTAATATTGAATATTTAGGAACTACATGACTGCCCTTTGGCACGGTGGTGTAGTGGTTAGCGCTGTCGCCTCACAGTAAGAAGGTCCGGGTTCGAGCCCCGTGGCCGGCGAGGGCCTTTCTGTGTGGAGTTTGCATGTTCTTCCCATGTCCGTGTGGGTTTCCTCTGGGTGCTCCGGTTTCCCCCACAGTCCAAAGACATGCAGGTTAGGTTAACTGGTGACTCTAAATTGACCGTAGGTGTGAATGTGAGTGTGAATGGTTGTCTGTGTCTATGTGTCAGCCCTGTGATGACCTGGCGACTTGTCCATGGTGTACCCCGCCTTTCGCCCGTAGTCAGCTGGGATAGGTTCCAGCTTGCCTGCGACCCTGTGGAACAGGATAAAGCGGCTAGAGATAATGAGATGAGATGACTGCCCTTCTGTTCTCAACGAAGAAACAAATGAAAGGGGATGCAACGCTAGAACAGAGCATGGGTGGGCCCGTGGGCTGAGACCCTCACCTCAGTACACACTAGACACGTCCATGAGACAATGTACAGTATTTTGTTCCGAGGTGCAGGGCCTTCAGTGTCCACTGGAGGTGCAAAGGACCCTATTGTTTCCACAAGGATATTAGTTATGTCATATATTTCAAAAAGGGGAAAAAAGCAATATAATGTGTTTAAGCTTTAGTTATGCTGTGTGAGCAAGCTGATACTGATGGTGAATCTGGATATGGGATAGGATACCTCTAATTGTCACCTTTCATTTGAGGCCAAAATTCAAGACTAGTAGCCTTTTTTTATCCTATGTATGCGACCATGGTTACCAAGGATCCTTTGGAGTCTCCAAATGGTCTATTTTGGGAAATGCATAGATATACCCTTAGAAAAACATGTTGTAAAATATTCATGTTCTGTTGTATAAAATGTGAACCTGGAGTAGGTAAGACTTCCTGATGTGGTCCCAGTGTGTTATAGCTATAGTCTCAGCTATAGTATAGGCATCTGTTTGCAACAAAATATTCAGGCAGAAAAAATACCTTCTACTTCAGTGTGTTCAAACTTCTATTATTCAATGCCAGTAGCACTTAGAGTGATTCTGACTGTTGTAGAAAAACATCAGTGTTGCCTTTCAGAGAAGCCCAAAAGCAAGCTTGATTTTCTGTGTCAATTTCACAACAAATAAAGGTCTTTGACTGTAGAAACAACATGGTCAGGTGGTGTCACTGGTGTAACCTGTATTCTTCATAAAAATATGAAGATAAATATTGAATAAAATGTAATCCTCCACTGCAGTGCAATAGCATGTTTTTGACAAATTATTTAATAATTGTTTGTAAAGATTATTTACAAAACAGGTGTTTTCAGCATATGTCCTACTCAATATTGAAAAAGCATATAACATTTAAATTTAGAGATAATCCTAATTATCACTATTTTCATGTGATATTTTAAAATGAAGTAACTGTTTTTACTTGCAGACTTGCACTCTCGGGGAATAAATATTTATTAATATTTCCCATTATTTTGTGGTTGCAAACCAAATGGAACATTTAGAAAGTCTTGTTTGATGTACTCTGGGTCCCTGCAAATGGATGTAGAAAAAAGCTGGGATCCGATGTTGACACTATTCCTGTGTTGATAAGAAACAGAAAACATAGAGCACATTTAACCCTGGGGGTGAACCAATCTAATCTCTGTGGCAGCGGGGGCGTGGTCAAGCACCGGTCTGTGACAGGAGGGCGGAGTCAGGGAAGGTAAGTGGCAGAATCATGACACCTGAGAACAATTAACCTGTGTTTGTGTGTGTCTTCCCAGTGACCGCGCCCTATTTAAGGAGGGAGAGTGAGAGCAGAGGAGCTGATCTCCGGACTAGGCGCTGGCTGTGTGTGTCTGTCTAGCCAATATAAGATTGTTCACTGAAAAGTGTGGCAATAAAGCCATTTTGCAAACCTGATCTCTGTCCTGCCGTCCTCAGTGCTCCACCCACACGTAGGGAGTATTACAGTGGTGCCGAAACCCGGGACGTGGAGCACCAAATCAGCAGCCCCATGGAATCCTCCCCGTTCGCCGATCTGGTCCACGCCGTCGCCACGGCTCAGCAAAGCCAGCACCAGGCACTCGTCACGCTCCGAAAGGAGCAGGAGCAGCGCTTCGAAGCCCTGGTGCTGGCCCAGCAGGAAGACCGCGAGGCGTTCCGGCATCTCCTCGCGTCGGCGGGGTCCACCTGCGCTCCGGCCGCGGGCCCGTCTCCCCTCATCGTCACCAAGATGGGCCCGCAGGACGACCCCGAGGCGTTCATCACGTTGTTTGAACAGGTCGCCGAAGCCTCGGGGTGGCCGATGGAGCAGCGCGCGGCGCGCCTCCTCCCCCTGCTCACGGGAGAGGCACAGCTGGCCGCGCTACAGCTCCCCGCCGACCGCCGGCTGGCCTACGCGGACCTCCGCCGGGCCGTCCTCCAGCGCGTGGGGCGCACCCCAGAGCAACAGCGCCAGCGCTTCCGCGCGCTGCGACTGGAGGAAGTTGGCCGGCCGTTCGCGTTCGGCCAGCAGCTCCGGGACGCCTGCTGGCAGTGGCTGAGGGCCAACAATCGCGACGCCGAGGGAATCGTCGACCAGGTGGTACTGGAACAGTTCGTGGCCCGCTTACCAGCCGGAACCGCGGAGTGGGTCCAGTGCCACCGCCCGGCGTCGCTGGATCAGGCAGTCGAGCTGGCGGAGGATCATCTGGCGGCTGTCCCGGCGGCAGGACAGCAGATGGCATCGTCTCTTCTCTCCTCTTCTCTCTCTCCCTCTCCTCCTGTGTCCCGTCCTCGCCCCATTCCCCCACCGCGGAGGCGGGGGCCGGCTCCACCCCAGCCGGCCCGCCGCACCCGCGGTGCCCTCCCGTTTCTCCCTTCTGTGTCTGTCTCTCCCCCACCTCAGGTGAGTGAGCCCCAGATCACCGGTGCAGAGGGAAAGCCCGGGCCGGTTTGCTGGCGCTGCGGGGAGCCGGGCCACCTTCATCAGCAGTGCACAGCAATGGAAGTGGGCGCGGTGGTTCGGATCCCCGATGCGCCAGAGGCCGCCCTCGATCGGGCCGGAGCGTATCGCATACCGGTGAGTATCCAAGGGGCTACATATCAGGCGTTGGTGGATTCTGGTTGTAATCAGACCTCAATTCGCCAAAGCCTGGTTCAAAACGAGGCATTGGGGGGAGCACAAGGGGTGAAGGTGTTATGTGTGCACGGGGATGTTCACAGCTACCCTTTGGTGTCGGTCCACATTATTTTCAGAGGGGAAAAATTTATAGTGAAGGCGGCGGTTAATCCTCGCCTTACCCACTCTTTAATTTTGGGGACTGATTGGCCGGGATTTCGGGGTTTAATGACACGCCTAGTCGAGAGTGGGTCCTGCCATTTGACAGGGGGAGGTCCCGGTGTCGCTTTGGCGGGAGCAGCTGTCACAGAGCCGTCTACGTCATCTCCGCGTCAGAGTGAGGAGCCGCCGGCTCCTCCTCTCTCTATTGGGGAATCCCTCGCGGATTTCCCATTAGAGCAGTCGCGAGACGAGACTCTGCGGCATGCGTTTGACCAAGTGAGAGTAATCGATGGTCAAACGCTCCCGCCGAACGCCACCCCGTCCTTCCCCTACTTCGCTATTATGAAGGATAGATTATACCGAGTGACGCAGGACACTCAAACTAAAGAGCGAGTCACTCAGCTTTTAATTCCGAAAAGCCGCCGGGAATTGGTATTCCAGGCGGCTCACTTTAATCCCATGGCTGGACACTTGGGGCAGGATAAAACACTAGCCCGAATAATGGCCCGATTCTATTGGCCGGGGATTCGCGGCGATGTCCGTAGGTGGTGTACGGCATGCCGCGAATGCCAGTTAGTAAACCCAGCGGCCATTCCAAAAGCGCCTTTGCGCCCTCTACCGTTAATCGAGACCCCGTTTGAGAGAATTGGGATGGATCTCGTCAGGCCATTAGATCGGTCAGCACGAGGGTACCGCTTTATATTAGTTCTGGTGGACTATGCAACGCGATACCCGGAAGCAGTGCCTCTGCGCAATATCTCAGCACGCAGTATTGCAGAGGCACTCTTCCGCGTCATCTCCCGAGTTGGAATCCCGAAAGAGATTCTGACTGATCAAGGCACTACGTTTATGTCACAAACACTGCGCGAACTGTATGGGTTATTGGGGATTAAGCCGATCCGCACCAGCGTGTATCACCCACAAACGGACGGTTTGGTAGAACGATTCAACCGCACCCTCAAAAATATTATTAAAAAATTCGTAAGTGAGGACGCACGTAATTGGGATAAGTGGCTCGAACCCTTGCTGTTCTCAGTGCGAGAGGTCCCCCAAGCCTCCACGGGGTTCTCCCCGTTCGAATTATTATATGGGCGTAAGCCGCGCGGCATCCTGGACGTGCTGCGGGAAAATTGGGAGGAGGGACCTTCACAAAGTAAGAATGAAATTCAGTACGTTATGGACCTGCGCGCAAAACTCCACACGCTCACCCACCTAACTCAGGAGAATTTGCGGCAGGCCCAGGAACGGCAAGCCCGCCTGTACAACAAGGGTACGCGCCTTAGAGAGTTCACTCCGGGAGATAAGGTACTCGTACTGTTGCCCACGTCGAGCTCCAAATTGATCGCCAAGTGGCAAGGACCCTTTGAGGTCACACGGCGAGTCGGGGATGTCGACTATGAGGTGAGGCGAACGGACAGGGGTGGGGCGCTACAGATTTACCACCTCAATCTGCTTAAACTCTGGAACGAGGAGGTCCCCGTGGCGTTGGTGTCGGTAGTTCCGGAGAAGGCGGAGCTGGGGCCGGAGGTTCAAAAAGGAACATTGGCATCACGTACCTCTCCGGTCCCCTGTGGAGACCACCTCTCCCCGACCCAACTCACGGAGGTCGCCCAGTTGCAGACCGAGTTTTCGGATGTGTTCTCGCCCCTGCCCGGTCGCACTAACCTCATAGAGCACCACATAGAGACACCCCCGGGGGTGGTAGTGCGTAGCCGCCCTTACAGGCTACCCGAACACAAAAAAAAGGTGGTTCGGGAAGAACTTCAGACCATGCTCGAAATGGGCATCGTCGAGGAGTCCCACAGTGACTGGAGCAGCCCGGTGGTCTTGGTACCCAAGGCCGACGGGTCGGTCCGGTTCTGTGTGGACTATAGAAAAGTCAACGCGGTGTCTAAATTCGACGCGTACCCAATGCCTCGTATTGATGAGCTGCTCGATCGACTCGGCACTGCTCGATTTTATTCGACACTGGATTTGACGAAGGGATATTGGCAGATCCCCTTGACTCCACTATCCCGAGAAAAAACGGCCTTTTCCACACCGTTTGGTTTACACCAATTCGTCACCCTTCCGTTTGGGCTGTTTGGGGTGCCTGCGACATTTCAGCGGCTGATGGACAGAGTCCTCCGCCCTCACGCCACGTATGCGGCAGCATATTTAGATGACATCATCATCTATAGCAATGACTGGCAGCGGCACCTTGAACATCTGAGGGCCGTCCTTAGGTCGCTGAGGCGAGTGGGGCTCACAGCCAACCCAAAGAAGTGTGCGATTGGGCGGGTGGAAGTACGGTACCTGGGCTTCCACTTGGGCAACGGGCAGGTGCGTCCCCAAATTAATAAGACGGCAGCAATTGCGGCCTGCCCGAGGCCCAAGACCAAAAAGGGGGTGAGACAGTTCCTGGGGCTGGCTGGCTATTATCGTAGGTTTATACCTAATTATTCGGACGTCACCAGCCCGCTGACTGATCTCACTAAAAAGGGGGCACCAGATCCGGTCCAGTGGACGGAGCAGTGCCAGCGAGCTTTCTCAGAGGTAAAGGCTGCACTGTGTGGGGGGCCACTTCTACACTCCCCTGACTTTTCTCTCCCCTTTGTGTTGCAGACCGATGCGTCGGACAGGGGGCTGGGGGCGGTTTTGTCCCAGGAGGTGGAGGGGGAGGACCGCCCTGTCCTGTATATCAGCAGGAAGCTGTCGGTGCGTGAGGGGCGCTACAGCACCATAGAGAAGGAGTGTCTGGCCATCAAGTGGGCGGTTCTCGCCCTCCGGTACTACCTACTGGGGCGCCCTTTCACCCTCTGTTCGGACCACGCGCCCCTCCAGTGGCTCCACCGCATGAAAGATGCCAACGCGCGGATCACCCGTTGGTATCTGGCGCTCCAACCCTTTAATTTCAAGGTGGTCCACAGGCCGGGGGCGCAGATGGTCGTGGCGGACTTCCTCTCCCGTCAAGGGGGGGGGGAGTCGGCTGCAGGCCGGACGGCCGCCCGGCCTGAGTCGGACGGTGGGGGTATGTGGCAGCGGGGGCGTGGTCAAGCACCGGTCTGTGACAGGAGGGCGGAGTCAGGGAAAGTAAGTGGCAGAATCACGACACCTGAGAACAATTAACCTGTGTTTGTGTGTGTCTTCCCAGTGACCGCGCCCTATTTAAGGAGGGAGAGTGAGAGCAGAGGAGCTGATCTCCGGACTAGGCGCTGGCTGTGTGTGTCTGTCTAGCCAATATAAGATTGTTCACTGAAAAGTGTGGCAATAAAGCCATTTTGCAAACCTGATCTCTGTCCTGCCGTCCTCAGTGCTCCACCCACACGTAGGGAGTATTACAATCTCCTTCCTGTTTTAAAACAGCATCAGAGTGCACAACCAAATATTACTGTAAAACTAGCCCTTCTGAACATTAGATCACTTTTAAACAAGTCATTTTTAATTAATGATCTTATTTGTAAACACAATCTTGATTTTTTGCTTCTAACTGAAACCTGGCTGGATCAAGCAAATAGTGTTACCACCCTTATCGAAGCAGCTCCCCCAAATTTTAATTTTTTGAATGTTACCCGACAAGGGAAAGGTGGAGGGATCGCAAATATATTCAAAGTCTCTTTTCAATGTAAACAATCCTCACTTGGTGATTTTATGTCCTTTGAACACTTATGTGCACTTGTTACATGCTCTCCTAACATATTATTATTAACTATTTACAGGCCTCTGAGACATTCAGCCAAAGTCTTTCTTGAAGAGTTTGGTGAATTGTTATCAGTCATTTGCTTAGAGTTTGATTGTCTTATTATATCTGGGGATTTTAACTTGCATGTAGATAATACTGATAACATTTATGCCAAAGAACTATTTGCAATTATTGATAACTTTAACCTAGTACAACATGTACAGGGACCGACCCACTCCCGTGGTCATACTCTTGACCTCGTCATCACAAAGGGTCTTACTGTTTCTTATACTGTTGTTGACCTGGCCTTATCTGATCATTTCTGTGTTTTCTTTGAAGTTTCTATGGCTACGTTTACACTAGACCGTATCTGTCTCGTTTTCTTCGCGGATGCACTGTCCGTTTACATTAACCCCCCTGAAAAAGCGGGGAAACGGGAATCCGCCAGCGTCCACGTATTCAATCTAGATCGTATCAGCTCCGGTGCTGTGTAAACATTGAGAATACGCGAATACGCTGTGCTGAGCTCTAGCTGGCGTCTCATTGGACAACGTCACTGTGACATCCACCTTCCTGATTCGCTGGCGTTGGTCATGTGACGCGACTGCTGAAAAACGGCGCAGACTTCCGCCTTGTATCACCTTTCATTAAAGAGTATAAAAGTATGAAAATACTGCAAATACTGATGCAAATACTGCCCATTGTGTAGTTATGATTGTCTTTAGGCTTGCCATCCTTCCACTTGCAAGTAATAAGTGATATGCGCTGGGATCTCACACACAGCGGCTCAGTCCCGAATCGTGGCTTGTTCACTTCACTCGCGCGCTCTGTGAGCTGCGCAGGGCCGGAGTGCGCACCCTCCAGAGGGCACTCACTGTTCAGGGCGGAGTGATTTGGAGCGCAGGATGCCTGCGGAGCCGAGCGTATCCGCGTATTGGTGTTGCTGTGTGCACGGCTAACGGTTTTAGTGTAAACGCGAATCGTTTTAAGAACGTTAATCTGATGATCCGCTGATTCGACGTAATGTAAACGTAGCCTCAGTCTCCTCACATTCAGAATAGCTCAACGACTATAGGCAGGAGAGTCATAAACGACAACACATGTGCTCTTTTTAAGCAAGCTCTCTCTCAGAACTCAACCAAAATGTCAGACTCTGTAGATGATTTACTGGAATTTTTAAATTTAAATATGACCCAAATTATGGATGATATTGCTCCATTCAAAATAAAAAGTCAATGATAAGCAGAAAGCACCATGGAAGCAGTACCCGGCTGTTAAACTGCTAAAGAGAGAATGTAGAAAGACTGAAAGAAAATGGCGCAAATCTAAACTTCACATCCCTTATCAAATCCATAAAGAGATGCTTTATAATTATGAAATTCGTAAAGCAAGACAGTCTTTCTTCTCCAATATCATCAGCAGGAATATGAACAATGCCCGTGTGCTATTTTCAACAGTAGAGAAGCTAACTAATCCCCCACCACAATTAGCACCTGAACTTCTCTCAGTTAATAAATGCAATGAGTTTGCATCTTTCTTCAAAGGTAAAATTGATAAAATACAGCAGAATATTTCTCATAATATATCTCAGTTGCAAAAAATTGAAAAACTGCAATCACCAATGACACAGATAGATAACTTTAACACAATGTCAGAATTTTGTTTAATTGATTATGAGACTCTTGAAAAAACTGTACAAAATCTCAGTTCCTCAACATCTGAACTGGACATTCTGCCCACCAACTTTTTTAAGTCTGTTCTTCATCTTATAATTACAGATGTGCTTCAAATTATAAATACATCCTTGGAGACTGGTGTTGTTCCTGTGTCCCTAAAAAAAAGCTGTTGTAAAGCCCCTTCTTAAAAAAAATAATCTGGATCCTTCAGTGTTAAATAATTACAGGCCAATATCAAATCTACCATTCATCGGGAAAATCCTGGAAAAAATTGTCTTCAATCAATTAACTGCCTTCTTGATATCAAACAGCCGTTTTGATAATTTTCAGTCAGGATTTCGTGCCAATCATAGCACTGAAACAGCGCTGATTCAAGTTATAAATGACATACCTCTTAATACTGATGCAGGCAAAACATCGGTCCTGGTATTACTGGACCTCAGTGCAGCTTTTGATACTGTTGATCACAACATACTGCTATATCGACTTGAACACTGGGTTGGATTGACTGGTAAAGTTATCAATTGGTTAAAATCATACTTAAAAGATAGAAGCTTCTTTGTTACCCTGGGAAATTGTTCCTCAACGTCAATGCCCTTGACCTGTGGTGTCCCCCAGGGGTCGATTCTTGGACCATTACTTTTCAACCTTTATATGCTCCCACTTGGGCAAATTATCAATAAAAATTCAATTTTGTATCACTGCTATGCAGATGATACCCAAATTTATTTTGCTCTATCACCAAATGATTATGCCCCCCTTGAATGTCTCTACCAGTGTATCGATCAAATCAATAGCTGGATGTCACAAAATTTTCTTCAGCTGAACACAGATAAAACAGAAGTAATTCTATTTGGAAAAAAAGATGAAAGACTCAGGATTACCACTATTCTTGACACAAAAGGGATTAAAACTAAAGAAATGGTTAAAAATCTTGGTGTTTTCATTGACAGCGAGCTAAACTTTGACAGTCACATGAAAGCAATCACTAAAACGGCATTTTATCACCTAAAAAACATTTCCAAACTAAGAGGACTTATGTCAAAACATGATCTGGAAAAACTAATACATGCCTTCATCTCTAGTAGGGTTGATTACTGCAATGGCCTTTTCACAGGCCTGCCAAAAAAGACCATCAAACGACTTCAGCTGGTTCAAAATGCAGAGGCTAGGGTTCTCACACGAACAAAAAGAACAGAGCACATTACTCCAATTCTAAAGTCCCTTCACTGGCTTCCAGTAAGCTACAGAATTGACTTTAAAGTATTGCTGCTGGTGTACAAATCTCTAAATGGTACAGGGCCCAATTACCTCTCTGATATGTTGCAGCGGCCTAACCCAATCAGATCTACCAGATCGCAACAGAAAAATTTACTATTAAAACCAGTTGTTAAAACAAAGTGTGGTGAAGCAGCTTTTAGCTACTATGCAGTACAGCTATGGAACCAACTGCCAGAGGACATTAAAAATGCTCCTGCTGTTGGCAGCTTCAAATCTAGGTTAAAGACCAAGCTGTTTTCAGATGCTTTCTGTTAAATAATTAATATTTTTACATTTTTTATAATCTTTACTTTCTCTGCATGTTTTAAATTTACTTTAACTTTATTCTGTTTTATTCTGCTAGTTTCTTTTTTTTTCTTTCTTTTTCTCCTTTTTCTTTTTGGCATTTTAATATTTTATTTCTACTATTGTTTAATTCTTATTATTTTCTTTTAATTCTTTTAATTAATTATTTTAGAATAAAGATAAAATTATTTTATGTAATTTTATTTCTCTATTGTTTACTGTTTTTGTTTTTACTTCTGTAAAGCACATTGAACTGCCATTGTGTATGAAATGTGCTATATAAATAAACTTGCCTTGCCTTGCCTTGCCTTGCACCACTTGATATTTTCAGGAGCATTCAGTCTTACATTTTGTAGAAAAACAGGTGAAAATGTCATTTCAAATGACAGGAAACTAACAAATACAAAATGTACATTTTTATAAACTTGATGCATGTTTTTAAAACAAGTTTTTAAAAGATTTTTCTATTACTCATCTTGCTAAGGCTGATTTGTCACTGACCCTTACACAGATCATTTTAAACCAAAACAATAATGATAATCATCTTTAATTTGACAAATAAAAATTATGTAATGGCTCTGTTTTAATGCACTTATGAGTCTTCAATGTAACTGAATAAGTGAAACACTTCCTACACCGCGAACAGTGATATGGTTTCTCTCCTGTGTGAATGCGCTGGTGTGTTAAGAGATGACCATGATGATAAAAACACTTCCCACACTGTGAGCACTGATACGGCTTCTCTCCTGTGTGAATGCGCTGGTGTGTTAAGAGATGACCATGATGACAAAAACATTTCCCACACTGTGAGCACTGATACGGCTTCTCTCCTGTGTGAATGCGCAGATGTCGTTGGAGAGTACTTTGTTGTGTAAAACTCTTCTCACAGAGCACTGATATGGCTTCTCTCCTGTGTGAATGGGCTGGTGTTTTCTTAGGTCACCCTTTCGAGTAAAGCTCTTCCCACAATGTGAGCAAAGATATGCCTTCTCTCCTGTGTGAATGCTCTGATGTTTTCGCAGATTACACTGATGACTAAATCTCCTCCCACACAGTGAGCACTGATACGGCTTCTCTCGTGTGAATGCGCTGGTGTACTTTGAGAGTACTTTGTTGATGAAAATTCTTTCCACACTGTAAGCAGTGATACGGTTTCTCTCCTGTGTGAATGCGCTGGTGTTTTCTGACGTGACTCTGGTAAATAAAACGTTTCCCACAGTGCGAACACGAATACGGCTTCTCTCCTGTGTGAATGCTCTGATGTGTTTGGAGATTAAATTTGGCTGCAAAACTCTTTCCACACTGTGAGCAGTGATATGGCTTCTCTCCAGTATGAAGGTGCTGGTGTTTTCGGAGTTTACTCTGGTGATTAAAACTCTTCTCACACTGTAAGCATGAATATGGCTTCTCTCCTGTGTGAATGCGCTCGTGTGTTTGGAGAGTACTCTGCTGATTAAAACTCTTCCCACACTGTAAGCAGTGATACGGCTTCTCTCCTGTGTGAATGCGCTGGTGTCGTTGGAGATCACCCTGTCGATTAAAACTCTTCTCACACTGTAAGCAGTGATACGGCTTCTCTCCTGTATGAATGCGCTGGTGTGTTTGGAGAGTACTCTGTTGATTAAAACTCTTTTCACACTGTGAGCAGTGATACGGCTTCTCTCCTGTGTGAATTCTCTGGTGTCGTTGAAGAGCACTCTGATGAGAAAAACTTTTCGTACACTCTGAGCAGTGATATGGCTATTCTCCTGTGTGAATGCGCTGGTGTGTTTGGAGATGACTCTGGTAAGAAAAACATTTCCCACACTGTGAGCAGTGGTGAATTTCCTTCTGCATTTCTTTGACAGAGGTGTCGGAGCCAAGAGTACCAGGTGATGTTTGTTGACTAAGAAAGTCTTTAGTGGGTATCTGAATGTTATATTTCATCTCAGGTGATTTCTGCACTCTCACATATTCCTCAGAGTGACATCTCTGGATGTATTTCTGGAGATATATTTGAGATGTATCGGAAAGTGGACACAAGGAGCAGGAGAAGACTTGCAACAGAGCGTTGTTTACTTCTAGAGTAGTGGAAGAAAAAGCAAACAAGTGAATATTAATTTCTTTTAAGAATCTGAAACTTTTGAACTATGCATTAAAATTATATGAGGTTAGGTTAAAATTATTATGAACACTAGTAGTCAGTCATTCACTTACAGCCTTACATCCCTGACAAGGCATAACCGGCCAGCATCATAAATTAATGTGTTTAGTTGACTCACTACCCATCATCCAGAAAACAGCTATCAATGGGAAGTGCATTTAGTCAGCATTGACGAAGCTCCTGCATGGCATAGGTAGCTCTGTGTAGAGGTAGTACAGTTGTAGGCTATCAGCTGCACTCCTGGAGTGCACTGTTGCACTAGTCCTCACATGCCTGCTCAAAGCACCAGACACTGGGACACCACTTCTGCTGGCTGGGCTAAAATATAATAGGGAGTATTCTTTAAATTCGTTTCTTAAGACAAGGATTTTTTTAAGATGTTACTGTGGCAGCGGGGGCGTGGTCAAGCGCCGGTCGGTGACAGGAGGGCGGAGTCAGGGAAGGTAAGTGGCAGAATCACGACACCTGAGAACAATTAACCTGTGTTTGTGTGTGTCTTCCCAGTGACCGCGCCCTATTTAAGGAGGGAGAGTGAGAGCAGAGGGGTATCTCCGGACTAGACGCTGGCTGTGTGTGTGTGTCTGTCTAGTCACCGTAACGATTGTTCACTGAAAAGTGTGGCAATAAAGCCTTTCCCCAAACCTGATCTCTGTCCTGCCGTCCTCAGTGCTCCACCCACACGTAGGGAGTTTTACAGTGGTGCCGAAACCCGGGAGGTGGAGCACCAAACCAGCAGCCCCATGGAATCCTCCCCGTTCACCGATCTGGTCCACGCCCTCGCCACGGCTCAGCAAAGCCAGCACCAGGCACTCGTCACTCTCCGAAAGGAGCAGGAGCAGCGCTTCGAAGCCCTGGTGCTGGCCCAGCAGGAAGATCGCGAGGCGTTCCGGCATCTTCTCGCGTCGGCGGGGTCCACCAGCGCTCCGGCCGCGGGCCCGTCTCCCCTCATTGTCACCAAGATGGGCCCGCAGGACGACCCCGAGGCGTTCATCACGTTGTTCGAACAGGTCGCCGAAGCCTCGGGGTGGCCGATCGAGCAGCGCGCGGCGCGCCTCCTCCCCCTGCTCACGGGAGAGGCGCAGCTGGCCGCGCTACAGCTCCCCGCCGACCGCCGGCTGGCCTACGCGGACCTCCGCCGGGCCGTCCTCCAGCGCGTGGGGTGCACACCGGAGCAACAGCGCCAGCGCTTCCGCGCGCTGCGACTGGAGGAAGTCGGCCGGCCGTTCGCGTTCGGCCAGCAGCTCCGGGACGCCTGCTGGCGGTGGCTGAGGGCCAACAATCGCGACGCCGAGGGAATCGTCGACCAGGTGGTACTGGAACAGTTCGTCGCCCGCTTACCAGCCGGAACCGCGGAGTGGGTCCAGTGCCACCGCCCGGCGTCGCTGGATCAGGCAGTCGAGCTGGCGGAGGATCATCTGGCGGCTGTCCCGGCGGCAGGACAGCAGATGGCATCGTCTCTTCTCTCCTCTTCTCTCTCTCTCTCTCCCTCTCCTCCTGTGTCCCGTCCCTGCCCCATTCCCCCACCGCGGAGGCGGGGGCCGGCTCCACCCCAGCCGGCCCGCCGCACCCGCGGTGCCCTCCCGTTTCTCCCTTCTGTGTCTGTCTCTCCCCCATCTCAGGTGAGTGAGCCCCAGATCACCGGTGCAGAGGGAAAGCCCGGGCCGGTTTGCTGGCGCTGCGGGGAGCCGGGCCACCTTCATGAGCAGTGCACAGCAATGGAAGTGGGCGCGGTGGTTCGGATCCCCGACGCGCCAGAGGCCGCCCTCGATCGGGCCGGAGCGTATCGCATACCGGTGAGTATCCAAGGGGCTACATATCAGGCGTTGGTGGATTCTGGTTGTAATCAGACCTCAATTCGCCAAAGCCTGGTTCAAAACGAGGCATTGGGGGGAGCACAGGGGGTGAAGGTGTTGTGTGTGCACGGGGATGTTCACAGCTACCCTTTGGTGTCAGTCCACATTATTTTCAGAGGGGAAAAATTTATAGTGAAGGCGGCGGTTAATCCTCGCCTTACCCACTCGTTAATTTTGGGGACGGATTGGCCGGGATTTCGGGGTTTAATGACACGCCTAGTCGAGAGTGGGTCCTGCCATTTGACAGGGGGAGGTCCCGGTGTCGCTTTGGCGGGAGCAGCTGTCACAGAGCCGTCTACGTCATCTCCGCGTCAGAGTGAGGAGCCGCCGGCCCCTCCTCTCTCTATTGGGGATTCCCTCACGGATTTCCCATTAGAGCAGTCGCGAGACGAGACTCTGCGGCATGCGTTTGACCAAGTGAGAGTAATCGATGGTCAAACGCTCCAGCCGAACGCCACCCCGTCCTTCCCCTACTTCGCGATTATGAAGGATAGATTATACCGAGTGACGCAGGACACTCAAACTAAGGAGCGAGTCACGCAGCTTTTGATTCCAAAAAGCCGCCGGGAATTGGTATTCCAGGCGGCTCACTTTAATCCCATGGCTGGACACTTAGGGCAGGATAAAACACTAGCCCGAATAATGGCCCGATTCTATTGGCCGGGGATTCGCGGCGATGTCCGTAGGTGGTGTACGGCATGCCGCGAATGCCAGTTAGTAAATCCAGCGGCCATTCCAAAAGCGCCATTGCGCCCTCTACCATTAATCGAGACCCCGTTTGAAAGAATTGGGATGGATCTCGTCGGGCCATTAGATCGGTCAGCACGAGGGTACCGCTTTATATTAGTTCTAGTGGACTATGCAACGCGATACCCGGAAGCAGTGCCTCTGCGCAATATCTCAGCACGCAGTATTGCAGAGGCACTCTTCCGCGTCATCTCCCGAGTTGGAATCCCGAAAGAGATTCTGACTGATCAAGGCACTACGTTTATGTCACGAACACTGCGCGAACTGTATGGGTTATTGGGGATTAAGCCGATCCGCACCAGTGTATATCACCCACAAACGGACGGTTTAGTAGAACGGTTCAACCGCACCCTCAAAAATATCATTAAGAAATTCGTAAGTGAGGACGCACGTAATTGGGATAAGTGGCTCGAACCCTTGCTGTTCTCAGTGCGAGAGGTCCCTCAAGCCTCCACGGGGTTCTCCCCGTTCGAATTATTATATGGGCGTAAGCCGCGCGGCATCCTGGACGTGCTGCGGGAAAATTGGGAGGAGGGACCTTCACAAAGTAAGAATGAAATTCAGTACGTTATGGACCTGCGCGCAAAACTCCACACGCTCACCCACCTAACTCAGGAGAACTTGCGGCAGGCCCAGGAACGGCAAGCCCGCCTGTACAACAAGGGTACGCGCCTTAGAGAGTTCACACCGGGAGATAAAGTACTCGTACTCTTGCCCACGTCGAGCTCCAAATTAATCGCCAAGTGGCAAGGACCCTTTGAGGTCACACGGCGAGTCGGGGACGTCGACTATGAGGTGAGGCGAACAGACAGGGGTGGGGCGCTACAGATTTACCACCTCAATCTGCTCAAACTCTGGAACGAGGAGGTCCCCGTGGCGTTGGTGTCGGTAGTTCCGGAGAAGGCGGAGCTGGGGCCGGAGGTTCAAAAAGGGAGTTTGGCATCACGTACCTCTCCGGTCCCCTGTGGAGACCACCTCTCCCCGACCCAGCTCACGGAGGTCGCCCAGTTGCAGGCCGAGTTTTCGGATGTGTTCTCGCCCCTGCCCGGTCGCACTAACCTCATAGAACACCACATAGAGACACCCCCGGGGGTGGTAGTGCGTAGCCGCCCTTATAGACTACCCGAACACAAAAAAAAGGTGGTTCGGGAAGAACTTCAGGCCATGCTCGAAATGGGCATCGTCGAGGAGTCCCACAGCGACTGGAGCAGCCCGGTGGTCTTGGTTCCCAAGGCCGACGGCTCGGTCCGGTTCTGTGTGGACTATAGAAAAGTCAACGCGGTGTCTAAATTTGACGCGTACCCAATGCCTCGTATTGATGAGCTGCTCGATCGACTAGGCACGGCTCGCTTCTACTCGACACTGGATTTAACGAAGGGATATTGGCAGATCCCCTTGACTCCATTATCCCGGGAGAAAACGGCCTTTTCCACACCGTTTGGCTTACACCAGTTCGTCACACTTCCGTTTGGGCTGTTTGGGGCGCCCGCTACGTTTCAGCGGCTGATGGACCGGGTCCTCCGGCCCCACGCCACCTATGCGGCCGCCTACCTGGACGACATTATCGTTTATAGTAACGACTGGCAGCGGCACCTGCAACACCTGAGGGCCGTCCTTAGGTCGCTGAGACGGGCGGGGCTCACTGCCAACCCAAAGAAGTGTGCGATTGGGCGGGTGGAAGTACGGTATCTGGGCTTCCACTTGGGCAACGGGCAGGTGCGTCCCCAAATTAATAAGACAGCAGCGATTGCGGCCTGCCCGAGGCCCAAGACCAAAAAGGGGGTGAGACAGTTCCTGGGGCTGGCTGGCTACTATCGTAGGTTTATACCTAATTATTCGGACGTCACCAGCCCGCTGACTGACCTCACTAAAAAGGGGGCGCCAGATCCGGTCCAGTGGACGGAGCAGTGCCAGCGGGCTTTCTCGGAGGTAAAGGCTGCACTGTGTGGGGGGCCACTTTTACACTCCCCTGACTTCTCTCTCCCTTTTATGTTACAGACGGATGCGTCGGACAGAGGGCTGGGGGCCGTTTTGTCCCAGCAGGTGGAGGGGGAGGATCGCCCGGTCTTATACATCAGCCGGAAGCTGTCAGTGCGTGAGGGGCGCTACAGCACGATTGAAAAGGAGTGCCTGGCGATCAAATGGGCGGTCCTCGCCCTCCGGTACTACCTGCTGGGGCGCTCTTTCACCCTCTGTTCGGACCACGCGCCCCTCCAGTGGCTCCACCGCATGAAAGATGCCAACGCGCGGATCACCCGTTGGTATCTGGCGCTCCAACCCTTTAATTTCAAGGTGGTCCACAGGCCGGGGGCGCAGATGGTCGTGGCGGACTTCCTCTCCCGTCAAGGGGGGGGGGAGTCGGCTGCAGGCCGGACGGCCGCCCGGCCTGAGTCGGGCGGTGGGGGTATGTGGCAGCGGGGGCGTGGTCAAGCGCCGGTCGGTGACAGGAGGGCGGAGTCAGGGAAGGTAAGTGGCAGAATCACGACACCTGAGAACAATTAACCTGTGTTTGTGTGTGTCTTCCCAGTGACCGCGCCCTATTTAAGGAGGGAGAGTGAGAGCAGAGGGGTATCTCCGGACTAGACGCTGGCTGTGTGTGTGTGTCTGTCTAGTCACCGTAACGATTGTTCACTGAAAAGTGTGGCAATAAAGCCTTTCCCCAAACCTGATCTCTGTCCTGCCGTCCTCAGTGCTCCACCCACACGTAGGGAGTTTTACAGTTACCTTGACAGTTTCGGCGATAAACTTCCGCCTTCTTCAAAACAGTCACCAGGGTCCGGTTTCACTAAAGTAGTTTAGACTGGTCTATGGGTTAAGATTGGTCTTAAGTTTCTTTATAGACCAGTCTAATGCAAGTAAGACAGTTTCACAAAAGTTAAGACTAATTTTTTAAGTCTAATTTTAGGCTTAAAAAGTAAGACACCCTCCCCCCAGTCTAATATGTGTCTAAGGGCTATAAAATTTAATTAAAAAAAAAAAACAGTCAAGCCATAAGTGCCATCAATGTCAATAACTACAAGAAAGCTTGAAATGTTAAGGCAGTGAAGTACATTGCAAGTATGTAATACACAAATTTAGGCTATTATAATCTAACTATAAAGTATTCAATAAAGAACAAACAGTGTAATGCCAGCTTATTCATTTTATTACTTATAAATATATATAAATAATATAAATATCAATTAATTTATGCATATAATTACATCACCACTCATCACTTATCTCTCTCTCTGTCTCATACACTCACACACACACACACACACACATATATATATATATATATATATATATATATATATATATATATATATATATATATATATATATATATATTACTACATCACTCCTCCATCTGCATGAGTCTCTTCAATTTAAGTTGCAGTCTTTCCTTTTGGTAGGCTCTTCGTGTAGTGTCACACCCGCGCAGGTACTGGGTGATGACAACTCCGAGGGTGAAGGAGCCTCAGCTTCAACGTTGCTAGCAACGTTGCTAGGGGAGTTGCTGCTGGGTCTGGCGAAGCCGGTTACTCCGCTCTCCTTTCCTCCTTTCACTCCCCAGAATAAGGGCGACTCATCGCCATAAATGTTGATGACCATTTCGGTGGTTACTTTTAGTTTCCGTTTCTGCACGGCAGCAGCATCTCTTCTTGCAGATGGATTAACGCTATTCACAGACGACGTTATTTTTTCCCACACTTCATGTTTTTTCTTATTGCTACGTTCTTCGCTGAATTTGCCTAATAAAACGTCTTTGTAGGAATTAAATTCCTCTAATATAGCCAGATTTTCCGAGTGGCTAAACGGCACTGAACGACCACTGTCCGCCATTTTTTTTGTTTTGAAAAGAGTCTTAAAATACCCACAATCCTTTGCAGCATAGTACGACTTAAGATAGTCGGAGTCTTAACTGCTTTGTGCAACAGTATTTGTTAGACGTCTATGTTAAGCCCGACTATACCCGCTGTCTAAGTTAAAGTCATAGTCTAACTTAGTGAAACCGGCTGCAGATGTCGAGTGGTGACGTGCCTTATCAGCTGATGTTACTCTAAGGAGGCATGAACGTCCCGCCCAATTTGACAGGTAGTTCATGCCTCCTGCTGTCAGGTCGCTCCTCCAGGACGGCGCTCCAGGTGTGTGACAGCGCGTACGCTCCCTCATCCCGGTTCATCGTTCTCTGCGCACGCTTTCGTATCTCCACTGCCTCGAAAATCCAACGCTGGAATCTATTTTCTTCAGCGCGAATGACTCTGGCCTCTTCCCAATTCATTATATGATTTTGCCATTTACAGTGGTCTGAAATGGCTGATTTTAAGTTTTCTTGGTGTGCTTTTTCTTTTTCGGATCTTGTGAGTCTTTTTGTTGTTTCTTTTTCACATTCTATTTGGTGTTCTTTTTTGCGAATATGGAAGCATCTGCCCATTTCGCCAATATAAACTTTATTACATGAACGGCAAGGGAGTTCATATATGACGTTGCATTTATTGTCCAGTTTTATTTTGTCTTTGGGGTGAACTAGCAGCTGTCGAAGGTTTTTGTATGGTTTGACCGGGGTGTTGATGTGGTATTTCTTCATGGATCGTTGGATGCATTCTGTAACTCCTTTTATGTATGGTAGTGTGACAAAGCCTCGGTTTGTTTTTTCTGTGTTTTTCCTTGTTTGTTTGTTTTTTTCCTTTGTTTGTGTCTGTAATTTCCTTTTTCGGATTGCCCACGGTGGATATTGGCAGTTTTTTAATGCCTGTTGGATGTGTTGTTCCTCCTCCTGTCTGTCTTTCTCCTCCGTGATGTTCTGTGTTCGGTCGTATAGTGTTCTGATTACTGACATTTTGTGTGTGATGGGATGTTCAGATGTCCAGAGTAGATATTGGTCGGTATGTGTAGGTTTTCTGTATGTTGTGATTTTAATGTTCCCTTCTTCTGTGTGGTGTATTTTTAGGTCCAGAAAAGCTATTGTCTTGTCCGTTTCCTCTTCGTGTGTGAATTTGATGTTGCCTGTCTTGTCTATGGAGTTTAGATGATCCGTGAATTGTTGTGTGTGACCTGTTTTGGTTATTTCAAGAATGTCATCAACGTATCTTTTCCAGAAGATAGGTTTGCGGTCATCCGGTGCTGTTTCTATGGCTCGGGTTTCCAGATCCTCCATAAAAAAGTTGCATAGAGTGGCAGATAGCGGGTCCCCCATTGCAAATCCCTCTTTTTGGCTTTGTCACACTACCATACATAAAAGGAGTTACAGAACGCATCCAACGATCCATGAAGAAATACCACATCAACACCCCGGTCAAACCATACAAAAACCTCCGACAGCTGCTAGTTCACCCCAAAGACAAAATAAAACTGGACAATAAATGCAATGTCATATATGAAATCCCTTGCCGTTCATGTAATAAAGTTTATATTGGCGAAACGGGCAGATGCTTCCATACTCGCAAAAAAGAACACCAAATAGAATGTGAAAAAGAAACAACAAAAAGACTCACAAGATCCGAAAAAGAAAAAGCACACCAAGAAAACTTAAAATCAGCCATTTCAGACCACTGTAAACGGCAAAATCATATAATGAATTGGGAAGAGGCCAGAGTCATTCGCGCTGAAGAAAATAGATTCCAGCGTTGGATTTTCGAGGCAGTGGAGATACGAAAGCGTGCGCAGAGAACGATGAACTGGGATGAGGGAGCGTACGCGCTGTCACACACCTGGAGCGCCGTCCTGGAGGAGCGACCTGACAGCAGGAGGCGTGAACTACCTGTCAAATTGGGCGGGATGTTCACGCCTCCTTAGAGTAACATCAGCTGATAAGGCACGTCACCACTCGACATCTGGTGACTGTTTTGAAGAAGGCGGAAGTTTATCACCGAAACTGTCAAGGTAACATCTTAAAAAATCCTTGTCTTAAGACACGAATTTAAAGAATAGTTTCAATAGGTAGACATAATGAACTTTCACTACATATAATAGGGAGTGATGTTAACACTGAATCACTGGACAACTTCTGATCTCAACGGCCAAGAGTTTGGGATAAGGGTGCAACATCACCTTGTGGACTGCTGTACTGGCAAATCCACATCTATGGCTTGAAATAGGAGGGAAGGTGGACATCTTTAGGCTTGTACCACAATATGCCAAAAAACATGTGACCTGTGGACCTCACTGTCACCATCCTAGCTTCCTAGGCCATGACAGATGAACACACTGCACTCCATCTTAAAATTCCACTGCAGATGCACGAACCATGTCCATGTCTCCTTTTCCCAACTTGTTCTTCATATGGGCAAAGTACACTACAGAAGAAAAGGTATTTCCCACTTACCATAAAATTGGAAAAGGGTAATTGCGCATCAAATCAGATAAGACTGTTGCAGAACGATCTCAGGTTTTGTCTATATCATGAATGGGTCCCAAAACGAAGGCCTATAAAATAGTTCTGTTCAAATCCTGTTTTCATGTTTTTTCAGCCCTTGGTATTTCATTATATAGCTTCATCTGGGAAGCCATGCTTGGGCATTAATATCTTGAGAACTATTATTCCTAGCCCCGCCAAACCTTGTAGGATGGAAGACAAAGGAGTAGGGGTGTATGTCACTGTCTCTGTGTGTGCGTGTGAGAGAGAGAGAAAACCATTAAAGCCTGTGCTGCATGGCATTTCATTTTTAGAAGATCCTAGATGTATTATTATTTTATTTTTTTGGGGGGGGAGGGGTAAACTTCCTAAACAAGAGTGATATTGAGGTTACTACAAACCTAATTTTTGCACCAATATGATAATGATTACTTTTCCAGCAAATACAATCTTTTATTAATTGTGTGCCAATATTTGAGGTCTCTATCATCAGTGCACATGAAGATATTACGAATAAAACGAGGCATGGTAGCATATTTTGATTATTTCAATAGGAACAAAATAGTATGTGGCTAAAAGGAACATAAATCTACATGGAAATTGCGCATGAATGTTATTAAGGGTACAAAGTGCCAGTGTCCTTCCAATTTTTTCCTTCAAACAAAAAATAGACATGGATTTGAGAGATATTTTACCTGTGGCAGAAAAATGTTAGAGGGCGGCACGGTGGTGTAGTGGTTAGCGCTGTCGCCTCACAGCAAGAAGGTCCTGGGTTCGAGCCCCGGGGCCGGCGAGGGCCTTTCTGTGCGGAGTTTGCATGTTCTCCCCGTGTCCGCGTGGGTTTCCTCCGGGTGCTCCGGTTTCCCCCACAGTCCAAAGACATGCAGGTTAGGTTAACTGGTGACTCTAAATTGACCGTGAGTGTGAATGGTTGTCTGTGTCTATGTGTCAGCCCTGTGATGACCTGGCGACTTGTCCAGGGTGTACCCCGCCTTTCGCCCGTAGTCAGCTGGGATAGGCTCCAGCTGCCTGCGACCCTGTAGAAGGATAAAGAGGCTACAGATAATGAGATGAGAGAAAAATGTTAGATTTTATTGCCTAAGTTTCTCCATGAATATTGAATTCCTGTATCATAGAAATTGTAATAAATAAAAGATAAACATATTCTCAGTGTGCTTACTGGAATAGAGGGCATTTGAGATGGGAATTGTGCCTTTGGTAAGGTCCTGGATATTTAAAATAAGTGAAATATTGTGATAAAACTTCCGGTATAAGGAGCAATAACTAGTATCTTAAATGGCCCTCTCAGGCTCCAGTGGGAGTATCTGAACATGTTTACTGTACACTTAAAATGTTGGAGGAGCTTATATATGTAAATTTACAGTGTGCATGTCAAAGCTACATATGGAATTTGGTACACTGTACATCATCCTCAATAAAAGTTATTTAATTTTTTATTAAGTGCTATTCTTTTTTTTAAATATAGTATATCAAATATACCCATTCCATTGAATATAGCATCTATCAGAGTTAATGTATTTTTCTATAATGAGGCCCTGATAGTAAAGAATATAGCTTGCATTAATTACCTATAATAAAATGATACAGCAAACTTGTATTTCTTTACTCCAGTCAATATTTCAGAGGCTGGAATACACATAAAGTAGAGGCAGAGATGGGGACTCGAGTCTGAGACTCGAACTCGAGTTGCACTTAAGTTGCACAAAGACTTGAAACTTGACTTTAGACTTGCCCTCAATTACTTGAGACTTGACTTGGACTTGCGTGTTGTGATTCGTGAACAACGTTCATTTCACGGAAGTATTTATTTCATTATTTCAGTTTTTCCAATGTGTTGCCTAGCCTTATGGGAAAATCGGAGGCAGACTGAATATTTCCCTCCCTTGACAGGCTATTACGCACAACGTAACGCATGCGTGCAGCCACAGATGTCAAATCAACACTGACCATGGCGACGGCAAGTTCACCTGGAATTGTGCCTTTTGTTATCGCATTTGGATATAAAGCCTTCACACAGACAGCTAACAAGCGAACGGCCACTTGCAAAGTGTGTGGCATCAGGATAAATGATGCCGGCTCAACTACATCCAACTTTATCAGGGACCTCAGAACGCACAAGGATAGGTCAGTTACTTGGTTAGGTGAAACGAAAATTTAGCGTGTATGGACAGATAACGTTACTGCTAGCAAACTAATCGAACCACAGACTACATGCAGATTATAGATTTATTGTTACCCGCCCGATGTTAGGGTTTTATTTGATTAACATCTCACCACGTTTGAGCCTACTATTATACTCTGCTACCTGTTACCAGATAGTGGCAGAGTAGGCTATATGGATGTAGTTCATGGATGTAGCCTAACGTTAATCTTATGCATTAATCGCGGTTTCAGAATAGGCTACTGTTATGATCTGGTAAAACTACATTCAACTCCCCAAGTGTTTATTCAGAAAAAATATTAAAACGTATTTCTTTCAGAACGTCTATCACAAACATACCGTTGGCCTATTCCACTGCATTATTACTGTTATCCTAATATTGCGCTGGAGTAAATGTCATATTTTGGACAAACTGAATGTATACAAAATAGCCTACTGGATTTTGCTGCAAAAATGCAATATGGTATAAAAAATATTGCAGCAATGCATTTAATATAAAATAACAGCAGGGTTTTTAATTATGAAGGTACATCCACATATAGTACTTTGTCTATAAGCAACAATATTAGCTTTAGCATCCATATTTTATAAACAGATTTATATGTTCATCTTCAGGTTTGCAGAATTCAGCAAAGCAAAGACAGGAACCAGTGAAGAGGGACAGAGCAGCATTGAGTCTTTCTTGGTTCAGACGAGAGGTGTGCAAGTATACCACCAGGGTCATCCTAGACAGAGGATCATCAGTGAATCAATAGTCAATGACCTTGTCATTGGATGCAATTTGCCCGTCTTTGATTGAGCACCCCAATTTCAGGAAATTTTTGTCAGTGACAGAGGAAAGATATAAACCAGTAAGTCGATGCACAGTTACACGATGTCTGAGTAATCTAACATCAGAGAAACAGGCCTCTATCAAATCTCAACTAGAAAAGACAGGCACTGTGGCTGTGACTGTGGACATTTGGACAGACAGGACCATGCAAGGCTTTTTAGGGGTAACAGCCCACTTCATGGAGCTAGACAGAAGTAGCCCAAGACTCCAGACAGTTCTTTTAAGTTGTGAAAGATTCACAGGGTCACACACTGGTCAGAGAATTATGGCCCTTTTCCACTACCCTTTTTCAGCTCACTTCAGCCCGACATGGCTCGCGTTTCAACTACCTTAGAGCAGCATGACTCAGCTCGCTTCAGCCCTGCTTAGCACCCACAACTCGCACGGTTTTGGAGTAGGGCTGAAGTGAGCCAAACCGAGCCGAGTGGGGCTAGGGGCGTGAGCAGACACTCCCCTGTGCACTGATTGGTGAGGAGGAGTGTCCTCACATGCCCACACACGCCCCGCGAGCACGCTGGGATCTGTAAACACCGTAAACCCGGAAGACGAAGAATTACGGATTACAAGAATTTCTGAAGCCTTATGCGCCCCGCCTCATCTATACACTCTTGCCAGTATCTGTTGGCGTTGTCGGTGACAACAAGCCACAGCACCAAGACCAGCAACACTAACGACTCCATGTCCTCCATGTTTATTGTTTACTATCCGGGTCGTGAGACTACCGCTTAAAAGATCACTGATGTCACTGTTTGCGCCGCCTAACGACATCACGTGACGTCCACCCACTTTCGCTAACTCCACCCAACGTGTCCACCCACTTCCAGCCAGCACGGTTCAGCGCGGTTGTAGTAGAAATGCAACTCCAACAGCCCCACTCAGCTTGACCTAGCCCAACTCGGCACGGCACGGCTCAGCCCAACTCAGCCGCGTTGGTAGTGGAAAAGTGGCATTAGTGATGCATTTGAAGAAATATGTGACAACTTTCACATCAAGCACAAAATAGATTTTATTATCTGTGACAATGCATCTAACATGAAAAAAGCTTTCACAGTTTGTTTTCCCTCTGCTACAAGTAGTGAAGATGATAATGAAGGCCTGGACAACAGTGATCTCTGGGAGGACTTAAGTGAGGAGTACCAGGATGACATGGAAACTAGCCAGAGCAGTTGCCGACAACAACGACTGCAGTGCTTTGCTCATTCACTACAGCTTGTCGTGCGAGATGGACTGAAAGAGACAAAGGTTCTGAATAGTGCCATGGCAAAGGTGACCAAATTCTGCAGTTTACTGCATTCCACTTGTGGCCTAAAAGAAGCATTTGAGGCAGAGTATGGAGCCAACCGTAGCATCCCCTCAGCTGCATCAACGCGATGGAATAGCACTCTCCACCTTGTCCAGGCAGTGACTGACTTGGATCTCCAAAGTTTGAATGCACTCCTGGAAGCCCAAGGTCATAAAAGCCTGTGTCTATCAGCCAGAGAATGGGGTCAGCTGAAAGAGCTTGTGGATGTTTTGGCCCCATTTCAACAAGCCACAGACCTTACTCAAGGGGAGAAAGTGGTGACCATTAGTTCAGCGCTCCCTTGTGTGCTCTCACTGAACAGTCACCTCATCAGGATGCTGAGTACGACATGTCACCTGGTGGCTTTAGTGAAAGCACTGCAGAAGTCCCTCCAAATCCAGCTTGAGGGGATGTTTGTGAATGTCAGAATGGATGGCTCCAGTAACCTGGCAGTGGATCTTCCATTTTGAGATACTCTCTACATGATGTCTGCATTGCTAGACCCATCATTTTGCTTCTTTTGGCTAGAGCAAGATGTCCAAGGGCCAGACAAAGTTAAGAGTGGGGTGAAAGAGATGATTATAGGTAGGTATACACAACCTTGCTAAACACCTGAACATCACATTATAGAACAAAATACAAAACAATAAGATTAATTTGTTTATTAACTTTACCCTCAACTCTGTGTATATTTATGTGTATGTGTAATGTGATGTATATTATAACTAAGTGTGGATTTATTGAACTTTTTAAGAACTCGTCTTGGCTGAGGCACGCAAAGTCACTCTACCAGACAGCAGTAGTAGTAGTGGTGGTGATGATCAAGAGTCATCACCACCTGCAAAAATTCCACGTCTCTTCTCTGGATACAAAAAAAGCAAGAAAAGCATTATGATTAATATACCTCTGGGTATATTAATTCTGTTAGAAGTTGCAAGCTTTGAAGGATGATAAAGACTTTCTCAGCAACACTAAGTAGGGATATGCCTCTACAGTTTTTGCATTCACTTTTGTCACCCCTTTTAAACAAAATGACAATGATCGCCTCAATCCAGTCCAAGGGGATTATCTCTGAAGCCCAAGAGATGTTGAACAAGGTAAGCAGAAAAGCCCTCAGGTGGCTACCACCATACAGAAGTACTTCAGGAAGGATTCCATCAGCACCTAGGCTTTTCCCTAATCTGGTGTTCGTTAGAGCTTGATCCAGTTCTTGTTCTTCAATTGAGCAATCCATTGATTTAATGATTGGTAGCTGGTCTATCTCATCAGCAGTGCTTAAGTCGACATCAGTTGGCTGGTTTAACAGATCACTAAAATGCTCAACCCATCTGTCCTTGAGAGCATCGGGAGCAGTCAGGAGCTCACCGTTTTTGGACCTTATTGGATGCAAAGTAGGGTGTGGCTGGTCCCCACCAAAATCTAAAATTTTATTTTATCTTACCTGACTTTTTTTTGGTAATGAGGTTACACATGTAGAGTATAATTGTGAAATTTCATCAATTTTGAAGAAGTTTTAGGGGTGGCTGATTGCAATTTTATTTTTCATGCATTTAAAAATCAGACAAAAAATATCAATGAAGGAAAATAAATTTATTTTGTACTCAGATTGTACTGCTATACATAATACATTCAGTAACTCACTTAGATTATTAATTATTAAACACAAAAGACTTAATATAAAAATGACAGATAATAATTTCTTCATTTAATCTAGTATTAAGCTCCAAGTTTCCGGATCTAGGCACTTTTGTCGTTTATGCTGGTCTGGAACATTCTTCCTGTCATTTTCAACCACTTGCAAAATCTGTTGGTATTTGTCCTCATTCTTTGAAGACTGCAGAAAGTCTGCTGCAAGCTTGACTCCTCTCTCAGCACTGTCATTTGACACTCTTAATGCATCTACTATCTCTTTACCTTTCACATAGCTATCATTTTCGGCCCACTCTTCAACAGGCTTGTCCAAAAAGGAGCTATCAATATGAAGCAGAGTGAAGAACTGCCATGAGTCAGTTCCAGCTAGTTTGTCTAATGTTGTGCCTTGTTCAATACAAGGAAATGTTGGCTTGCCAAATGATGTACCAAATCTAGAACAATATGAATCAAGTTTGGGATGGGCAAAAATAGCGTCTGCCAAATTTCGCCTTTCTCTGTCACCAAGTTCATCATCAAAAAGTGCTAAGGGGATCAAATCTGGCACCAGATACCACAAATGCCTCTGAAATGCTAGTTTGGCTGCCTCTGCTACAACAGCATCAATGTCTTTGTATTTGTTCAAGTTCTCAATCAATGTTAAGTCACTGGAAGGTGCTGCACTGCTTATGCCACATGTAAACCACCATGGTACATAGATATGCACCACAAATGTGACAAAACGGTTAAGTTTTGCAGCCTGATATCTTGTGCATATTCCTGGTGACTTTTCAATATTCTTCTGAAGAAGCACCATTTTAAGGGCATATAAAAGTTTCCCCATCCATCTTGCTCTGTGAGTTGCCCCTGGTTTACAAAGAGAGAAGCTCTCTGGACACTCCCCAGTGAGGTACAATAAGGTTAGATCCAATAGTTCCTTATAGTCAGCACGAACTAAATTATTGAACTTGTCTTGCCTGAGGGTTTGAAGAAGATCACATACTGTTTGCCTCTGTTCTAAGAGGAACACATCAGAAGCTGGATCTGCATATGTGTAAGTGGTTGAATCATCGTGTTTCAGAATGGAAAAGTGATCTCTGAATCTTTGGAATATGGTTATATCCTTGCTGGCAGATACCTCCATTTTGAGACCCTCCCATACTTTTGTTAAGACAATCTCACCAATGTGCTTTCTACAGGCACACCACAATAGTGCCCTTCCTAGCTGTTGCTGTATGCAAATACAACCAGCTGTCAAGTGACCTGAAAAATTAAGACATACATGTAAATTTAAATTAAATCCTTACTAAAATGAGCTAATAGTTATATTCTATTTATGTGATTGTGTACTTCACCTGTGTTTGCAGCTGTTGTGTCAAACACCATGGCAGAAACATTTCCTTCACATTGCCAGGATTTCAGTAGGCCAACAGTAGCATCAGCTATTAGGTTTCCTGCTGGCTGGGATGACTTCACTGGCAGTCCTGGAACACCAAGGAGCTTAACACCACCCACTCCTGAGATAAGAGTTGGAAGTCTATCAACTTTCTTGTATTTGTCACCAAGGGTCTCCAAGAGCTTCCCATCCCAGTGCAGGCTAGCTGGATTTGGGGGTGTCCAATCACTCTTTATATTTTCAGCAATTTCCTGCACAGCCTGTACCCTGTACCTGAAAGACAGGCAAATTATACATTTAATAACATTTAAATTACTCATATTTTAAAGGTTGCAATTGTATTTTTTTTTAATCAAAACTGCTTCTTACCTGTATGACTGACTTTGATGTAGCTTTAACTTTGATGTACTATCACCTTTGCAGGTACTTATCAAAGCATGCATGGATGATGCAAGAGCCGTTGGAGAAATGTTTCTCACTGCAGTAGAGACTAACTGTGGTGATTTTAAGATATCATAGGGAATATGAATGTCCTCCCCAGTCTTCTTTGTGCGTTTATGTGATGACTTGGGGTGTTTTGGCCAAAAGACTTCATCAACATCATAGTTATCTTCCTCCATGTCATCATCAATTTCTTCACCTCTTGTTACTGTTGTCAGCTGTCTCTTCCTAATAGCTTCTCTTTCAACATGCTTTGTGGCTTCTTGCTCCCTTTTTTCTCTGTTTCTGTCTTTCTTTTCTTGAATTTTATCAACTCCAGTCATACTGGCTTTTCTGTCACCTTGCATACTTATCAGAAATGCTCTATCTTCTTCTTTCTCAATCCTCTGTAGTGCATCCCTAGGCCAAAACTTCATTGTCTGATGCATACCCTTCTTAAATTCTGTTATTCTCTGAAGTGGCTTTCCTTCCTTTTCTCTTTCACTCTGTGGAATTTTAAGCAGGTCTTTAAATACAGAATAATACTTCATAATCTCTTCAGCCATTTTGTTTCTTGCCAGGGCAGGGATTTTAGCCTTTTCATAGAATGTTACAACCAAGTCAGAAGTTGCATTGGCAGCTTCTCTCAACAGTTTCTTGCTTGGGTCTTCTTTGGCTAATTCTTCCTTGTGAGCAATAAAAGAAAGCAACACTTGTCTTCTGGTTGGCAACTTGGCTCCAGTTAATAACTTGTCATCTGATGTTGGGACTGTGTCCAGCAAGAAGTACCTTGGGTCTTTTGCTCGTGCCATCTTACTGCAGTCACCCAAGGATCTCTCTTCATGACATTTAATACAAGAAAGTTTTGACCATTACAGTGAGCCACCAATTGGCTTACTGAACTAAACATGAGAAAGAAACTGTCAAGACAGGTTAAATCTCATTACTTTTACCAAAGGAACAATTTACAAACCTTCTTTGTAATATGTATTTGTATTTATAATTAGGTGACATACGGATTTAATGAAAATTTAGCACAAATATTGACATACAATCAGCCACCCCTAGACCTTCATGAAATTACATGAAATTTTGTACTTTTAATATTGATACCAAACCTCACACAGAAAAAAAAAGTCAGGCTTTATCAGAGAAAGTTGGGGGATCAGCCACACCCTAATGCAAAGCTCTAGATCTAGGACTATAGACAGAGTTAAGAGTGTCATAGAACTTCCTATGATTCTTTTCCTTGGAGTACCGCTCTGCTTCTTCAGCTTTCTGTTGGAACCACTTGTCCTTGAGCACTCTAATGCGTCTTCTCAAAGTGTGTCTGTCCAAATTCTTGTCTTGTAAGAGATTTTGAATTTTCACATCTTGATCATCAAACCAGTCATTCACTCTCCTCTTCTTCTTTCCAAACACATGGGTAGCTGCATTTTGGAGAACTTCTTTAAACTTGTCATAGTCACTGTTACAAGCAGACAACCTCTCATCAAGAAACTGCTCTAGCCTCACTTTCTTGTCATCATCAAAATGCATGTCCAACTTTTTTGGTGGTCTTATACATTTCTTCTTTAACTTGAAAGAGAAACAACACTTGGACACTAGAAGCTTATGATCAGTAATGCAGTTTGCAGCTTAATTGACCATTGTCACTATAATATACTGTCTTGCAGCCTGATTTGATAGAACATGGTCAAGTTGGTGCCAGTGCTTCCAACGTAGATGTTGCCATGTGTTCTTCAAACTATCTTTCAATTGGAACATTGTACCTATTATGCTGAATGGAAATCTGATACAGAACTCCAACAGCATAAGGCCATTGGGGTTCATGTTTCCGACACCAAGTTTGGCAATAGCATTTGGCCATGATTTCCAGTCTTTACCCGCATGAGCATTAAAGGAACAGTCCACCGTACTTCCATAATGAAATATGCTCTTATCTGAATTGAGACGAGCTGCTCCATACCTGTCCGAGCTTTGTGCGACCTCCCAGTCAGTCAGACGCAGTCAGATGCGCTGTCACTCCTGTTAGCAATGTAGCTAGGCTCAGCATGGCCAATGGTATTTTTTTGGGGCTGTAGTTAGATGCGACCAAACTCTTCCGCGTTTTTCCTGTTTACATAGGTTTATATGACCAGTGATATGAAACAAGTTCAGTTACACAAATTGAAACGTAGCGATTTTCTATGCTATGGAAAGTCCGCACTATAATGACAGGCGTACTAACACCTTCTGCGCGCTTCCACAGCGCATTGATACGGAGCTCAGATATCAATGCGCTATGTAAACAGGAAAAACGCGGAAGAGTTTGGTCGCATCTAACTACAGCCCCAAAAAATACCATTGGCCATGCTGAGCCTAGCTACATTGCTAACAGGAGTGACAGTGCGTCTGACTGCGTCTGACTGACTGGGGGGTCGCGCAAAGCTCGGACAGGTACGGATCAGCTCGTCTCAATTCAGATAAGAGCATATTTCATTATGGAAGTATGGTGGACTGTTCCTTTAAAGTCACCCAGGATTAAGATGAGGTCATTATCAGCTGCAGATATGCAGCTTCCAAGCTTTCCAAAGAAGACCTCCTTCTCTTCAGGTGATCTTTGGATGGTTGGCGCATATACACTGATGAGAGACAAATAAATCACCGCTCCTCAACTGTATGCACAGTGACATGGAGTCTGTTGCTGATTGGTATTGGAGTGACACCTTGAGCGGCTAGCCTGTTAGAAATAGCAACGCCTGCTATTCTCTCTACTCCGCCACTCAAGAAAATTGTATGACTTCTCTCAACTATATTCCCAGTGCCAGGTCACTGTACTTCACTCAGAGCACAGATGTCAATATTAGCTTTCTCTAGTTCATGACAGATGAGTGCTGTTACACGTTCTGGTCTTATCCAGGTGCCCTTGAGCAAGGCACCTAACTCCCAACTGCTCCCTGGGCGCTGTTAGCATGGCTGCCCACTGCTCTGGGTATATGTGTGTGCTCATTGCTCATGCGTGTGTGCGCATGTGTGTGTTCACCACTTCAGATAGGTTAAATGCAGAGAGGAATTTCACAAGTGTGTGATGAAGTTGTTGTTCTTCTTTTTATCATCAAAGAATCGCCGTCGTTAGTTGTGCAAACATTCCAAGTGCCAAGAGTATAAAAACAAAAAAAACCTTCTTTTTCAAGAGTAAAAAGCTGTTTTTTGGGCGCATTATGCTTGTGGAGATGTTGTCATTCATCGGTCGCCCCAAATGCAGTAGCAGTATATGGACTTCGTCTACTTGTCACCACTGCCATATCGTGTGGTGCATCGGTTCCCCCATATGCGGTAACCGTATCTTCTCTCCTAGTCTGTACTACCATTAATACAAATAATACTATGAACTGTGAGGCTGCACCTGAGATGACGACACTGCCTGGTGCAAGGGCAGCATCCCTTGGCAAGAAGCTCTGTTAATTGACAACACAGCGTAGCTGAGATGTTCACAGAGATGACTTGTTGCCTAATGCTGGAGCTGATGTCGAGTTGACAGTCAGAACCACCAACTGTGTGTTGGCTGGTGGCTTGCCAGGAGCTCATCTGCCCTTTGACAGGTCTTGTTTTTAATTCTGCTGGGTGACATGCTACCCTCCTCACCAGTATACACTCGTGGAGGGGGCCAATTTAGAAGCCGACCACCTGTCCATGCAGCAGGTAGTACTGGGTTACAATCTTACCAGTACCAGACTCCTGTCTGACCTGACAACCCCAGCATTACCCCATGACCAAAAAAAAAAAAGGTTCAAATATCACCTGTGTATAGTGTGCTGCTGATGTCAGCTGGAAGAAATTACAGCAGTGCAACTGATGGAGATGGGCTGATTCATTTACTTGCTTCAAGACAAATTTATGTGAATAATAAAGAAACAAGGCTTCCAAGGAACTGTATTGCTCACTGAGGTGACAATTATCAAAGGGCACCCTTGCCAGTCAAGGTGATCAGAGGACCCAGATGGAGGGAGAACACCCTCAGAGAAAAGCTTTCTTGAACTAATGCCACCAAGAGAGCAGCTGAAATCCAGAGTACTGGAAAATAGCTCTTTGCAAAAACCAACCAACTGCAGCCTGCAAAGCTCAGTTATAGGACAGTCCTAACTGGCAGGATGCAACAATAAGAGATCTTGAGTGGGTGGGTGGGAGGTTCCTGGTACATGCACTGTTGGATTTAGGCAGTACTGACTTCCAGGTAAGATACCAACCTCAGTCTTATCACACAATTCTTAATAAGGTTATAGAGCTAGTGCAGCAAACATAAAAATAAAACCATATGAATGTAGCCACAATACAGAGAAAAGTACTTTCCCCCTGATTTTTTTTTTCTTTTCCTGATTTCTTCTACAACCCCATTTCCAAAAAGAAAAAAGCTGGGATGCTGTGTAAATTGCAAATAGTAACAGAATGTGATGGAAACCCTATATTTCATTTAAAACAATACAAAGACAATGTATTAAATGTTGAAACTGAGATATGTATTTTTTATTATTTTGAAAAATATATGCTCATTTTGAATTTAATGCCAGCAACACATTTAAAAAAAAAAGTTGAGACAGGGGCAACAAAAGACTGGAAAAGTTGTATAATATAATATAATATAATATAATATAATATAATATAATATAATATAATATAATATAATATAATATAATATAATAATGATTAGGTTAATTGGCAACAAGCCAGCAACATGACTGGGTATAAAACAAGTATCACAGAGAGGCTGAGTCTCTCAGAAGTAAAGATGGGGAGTGGTTCACCACTCTGTAAAAGACCACGTGGGCACATAGTGCAACAATTTAAGAATAACATTCCTCAGCGTAAAAATACAAAGAATTTCGGGATCACATCATCAATGGGACATAATATCATTAAAAGATTCAGAGAACCCAGAGAAATCTCTGCACCCAAGTGACAAGGCCAAAAACAACATTGCATGCCCATGATCTACAGACCCTCAGGTGACACTGGATTAAAAACAGACACGATTCTGTAGTGGAAATCGCTGCATGGGCTCAGGAACACTTCAGAAAACCATCGTCTGTGAAAACAGTTCATCACTGCATCCACAAATGCAAGTTAAGCATGTATATAAACAATATCCAGAAACACTGCTGCCTTCTCTGGGCCCGAAGCTCATTTACCATGGACTGAAATGAAGTGGAAATCTCTCCTTTGATCTGCTGATGAAATGAAATGTGAAATTCTTTTTGGAACTGACATTTACATTGTTATGGATACCCACTGCTGTAGCTGTCTCTAGATACCTTGGCAGCAACACAAGTGGAAGGTGTCACTATTACCAACGTCTACAAGCCTTCTATACAGTTAGGTCCATATATATTTGGACACTGACACAAATTTTGTTTTTTTACCTGTTTACTGAAACATATTCAAGTTATAGTTATATAATGGACATGGACATAAAGTCCAGACTTTCAGCTTTCATTTGAGGGTATCCACATTAAAATTGGATGAAGGGTTTAGGAGTTTCAGCTCCTTAACATGTGCCACCCTGTTTTTAAAGGGACCACAAGTAATTGGACAGTTGACTCAAAGGCTATTTCATGGGCAGGTGTGGGCAATTCCTTCATTATGTCATTCTCAATTAAGCAGATAAAAGGCCTGGAGTTGATTTGAGGTGTGGTGCTTGCATTTGGAAGATTTTGCTGTGAAGAAAACATGCGGTCAAAGGAGCTCTCCATGCAGGTGAAACAAGCCATCCTTAAGCTGCGAAAACAGAAAAAAAACATCCGAGAAATTGCTACAATATTAAGAGTGGCAAAATCTACAGTTTGGTACATCCTGAGAAAGAAAGAAAGCACTGGTGAACTCATCAATGCAAAAAGACCTGGACGCCCACAGAAGACAACAGTGGTGGATAATCGCAGAATAATTTCCATGGTGAAGAGAAACCCCTTCACAACAGCCAACCAAGTGAACAACACTCTCCAGGAGGTAGACGTATCAATATCCAAATCTACCATAAAGAGAAGACTGTATGAAAGTGAATACAGAGGGTTCACTGCACGGTGCAAGCCACTCATAAGCCTCAAGAATAAAAAGGCTAGACAGGGATCCCAGCAGTAATTGAAAAAAATAGAGGAATGTAAGAAACTATCAGCAGGGGTCAAGGAGGCTGCAAGCCCCTTGCGGGGGGGTACAGAGGGCGAAGCCCCCTGAAGCTGTTGAGATTTTAACATTTAAAGATGCTACAGAACACATTTTTTACATAGCTTTAACATAGAAAAGCAACAGAATTTAACAATGTGTATCTATTTGGTGCCATATTTTGTAATCAATGACATAAGTGGCAAAAAAAATTATGAAAATGTAGCTTTGAAGAATATACTTGCCTAAATATTCCACTGATTTTGTTATAACAATAGTATCCATAGTTCATCTCATTGTTTATTTTTTGTTTCGAGTTAGTCAATACGAGTCTAATATAAGCCACATTCATTTTTCAAAAAATCATAAATATGAGCAGAAATCAATGATTCAGTAATAGTAGATATATACATATGTACAGCAAATATTGGAGATATTTGATTTAAACCTCTCTTTTTGAAAGGTTTCACTACAGAGGAATTTAATGCTCTTTTCCGGGGTGCATTCTGTGATCTTTCCTCCAGTTTTCTCTGCTTTTGTTTCTCTGATCTTTCCTTCTGCTTTTTCTGATGTTCCTGCAGTGCTCTGAATTAAGTTCAACGCTGTGGCAGCGGGGGCGTGGTCAAGCATCGGTCTGTGACAGGAGGGCGGAGTCAGGGAAGGTAAGTGGCAGAATCACTACACCTGCCGTTAAGTAATGTGTTTGTGTGTCTTCCCAGTGACCGCGCCCTATTTAAGGAGAGAGAGCGAGAGCAAAGGGAGCTCTCTCCACAACTAGACGACTGATGTGTGTGCGCGAGTGCAGATATAAGCTGAAAAGCTGAATAAAAGCGAGTTTTGTGAACTCAGTTCTGTCCTGCCGTCCTTCTGTGCTCCACCCACCTACACGAACTGTCACAGTGGTGCTGAAATCTGGAATCGAGCACAGAAGGACGGCAGGACAGAACTGAGTTCACAAAACTCGTTTTTATTCAGCTTTTCAGCTTATATCTGCACTCGCGCACACACATCAGTCGTCTAGTTGTGGAGAGAGCTCCCTCTGCTCTCGCTCTCTCTCCTTAAATAGGGCGCAGTCACTGGGAAGACACACAAACGTTAATTAACGACAGGTGTAATGATTCTGCCACTTACCTTCCCTGACTCCGCCCTCCTGTCACAGACCGATGCTTGACCACGCCCCCGCTGCCACGAACGCATTAGAAACAAAAGCACGAACGGAGTTAAAACATGTTTTCTAGCAAATGGGCGCAGCCATATTGTTTTCTCGTTCTATCGCGTACAGTCTCGCGGTATTTACATCAATTTAACTTCCGAGTGTTCCTGAATGATAACGAGAACAAACGAAGCCGACGAAAACATTGCTAAACAAGCAAACCAAATCAGAACGTATTCTGCTGGTCATTTTACTTAAACATATTTTTAACGGATATACAAGAGATTTAAAAAAAAAAGAAACACTTTGGCTAGAAAAATAGCGGAATTCCGCTAAATAGCGGACATCTGGGATCCCTGGCTAGATTGGACTTTGCTAAAAAAACATCTAAAAAAGCCAGCACAGTTCTGCAAAAACATTCTTTGGACAGATGAAACCAAGATCAACCTCGACCAGAATGATGGAAAGAAAAAAGTATGGCAAAGGTGTGGTACAGCTCATGATCCAAAGCATACCACATCATCTGTAAAACACGGCGGAGACAGTGTGATGGCTTGGGCATGCATGGCTGCCAGTGGCACTGGGTCACTACTGTTTATTGATAATGTGACACAGGACAGAAGCAGCCGGATGAATTCTGAGGTATTCAGAGACATACTGTGTGCTCAAATCCAGGCAAATGCAGCCAAACTGATTGGTCGCCATTTCATAATACAGATGTACAATGACCCAAAACATAAAGCCAAAGCAACCCAGGAGTTTATTAAAGCAAAGAAGTGGAATATTCTTGAATGGCCAAGTCAGTCACCTGATCTCAACCCAATTGGGCATGCATTTCACTTGTTAAAGACTAAACTGCAGACAGAAAGGCCCACAAACAAACAGCAACTGAAAACTGCTGCAGTAAAGGCCTGGCAGAGCATTAAAAAGGAGGAAACACAGCGTCTGGTGATGTCCATGAGTTCAAGACTTCAGGCAGTCATTGCCAACAAAGGGTTTTCAACAAAGTATTAGAAATGAACATTTTATTTACAATTATTTAATTTGTCCAATTACTTTTGAGCCCCTGAAATGAAGGGATTGTGTTTTAAAAAATGCTTTAGTTCCTCACATTTTTATGCAATCATTTTGTTCAACCCACTGAATTACAGCTGAAAGTCTGAACTTCAACTGCATCTGAATTGTTTTGTTCAAAATTCATTGTGGTAATGTACAGAACCAAAATTAGAAAAATGTTGTCTCTGTCCAAATATTTATGGACCTAACTGTATCTTGGCTTCATGCAGACACCATCCCTGCTTTTGACTCACCCTGTATTTATGCTGGAGACTTCAACTGTCATAGCATTACCTAGGGCTACAGCACAACTAGTCTGGACAGTGTCAAACTCGAGGACTGGGCCTCAGCATCTGGAGTGCACCTTCTGTATGATTCCAAACAACGAGACAGCTTCCACTCTGATAAATGGAACATGACCTCTTACCTAAACCTGGCCTTTGCAAACCTGAATGGTCCTTCACCCGCACTGCATCATCATGGACTCTTTTCCAAGATCACAACACAGGCTATCTGTGATCATCCCTGACAGCCCAATAGAACCCATCCATCTATCCATTATCTGTAGCCACTTATGCTGTACAGGGTCGCAGACAAGCTGGAGCCTATCCCAGCTAACTATGTGCGAGAGGCAGGGTACACCCTGGACAAGTCGCCAGGTCATTGCAGGGCTAACACAGAGACAAACAACCACTCACACTCACGGTCAATTTAGAGGCATCAGTTAGCCTAATCTGCATGTCTTTGGACTGTGAGGGAAACCAAAGCACCCAAAGGAAACCCACGCAGACACGGGGAGAACATGTAAACTCCACACAGAAAGGCCCTTGTCGGCCGCTGGGTTCAAAGCCAGGACCTTCTTGCTGTGAGACAACAGTGCTTACCACTACACCACCATGCTGCCCCCAATAGAACCAGTACCAACCAAACCAGTGAAGAGGTGGAATTTTCGCAAGGCTAAATGGGACCAGTTCACAAACCTGGTGGACTCAGGCATAGACAGTATTCCCATTCCATTTTCTTCCAATCTGGACTATACCTACTCAGCCTTCTGCAAACTTCTCATCAGGGCAGCAAAGCGTGCCATTCCACAAAACAACATGGTTTTCAAAGTTGTTTCATCCCCACTTGGGACGAGGAGTGTGATGCACATTATGATGATTTCCTGCATGCAGGACCTGGTGCAGAGGCAGCCACCAAGCCACCAGCCACCAAGCACGGTGGTGTAGTGGTCAGCGCTGTCGCCTCACAGCAAGAAGGTCCAGGTTCGAGCCCCGTGGCCGGTGAGGGCCTTTCTGTGCGGAGTTTGCATGTTCTCCCCGTGTCCGCGTGGGTTTCCTCCGGGTGCTCCGGTTTCCCCCACAGTCCAAAGACATGCAGGTTAGGTTAGCTGGTGACTCTTAATTGACCGTAGGTGTGAATGTGAGTGTGAATGGTTGTCTGTGTCTATGTGTCAGCCCTGTGATGACCTGGCGACTTGTCCAGGGTGTACCCCGCCTTTCGCCTGTAGTCAGCTGGGATAGGCTCCAGCTTGCCTACAACCCTGTAGAACAGGATAAAGCGGCTACATGGGTGCAAGTATAAAATTTTCAAAAACCTGAAAAGTCTGACAAAGTCAGACGTGCATGGCGCAGCCATGCGGGGGGGTTACAAAGGGGGCTGAGCCCCCCGTAGGGCTTGAAAAAAAATTTAAATTACAAGTTAAAATGGTTGTCTCTCATGCAATCTCATGCAAACATTTATAATATTATAGTTATATGATTTGCATACTTACATCAAATGTTTAATAAATTTCATCAATTCATCTGAAATAATATTTCAAGTACAAGGCTTGATATTTCAAAACATCTAGCAACTACTAATTTAAATGTTGAAACAACCATTTTTAATATACCTTTTTTTACAATATATACACAGCTTGAGTTAAAATAAGGGGCCACATGTCTTTATGTCCTCAGAAACTCCTGGATTTTAGCAAATAACAAGATTCAGCTTTTTCCATATACAAAAATATCTATATTTTATAATCCATTACTGACTACAAATGAGTTTTCAACCTAACAACCACATTAGAAAAGATGATAAAAAAGCTAACAAACTTATTTCAAGACCTACCTTACTTTTTATTTAATAATTGAAAGGTAATCAAATGTAAAAAAAAAACGTTTATAAAAGCAGATACTTGTGATGAATAATTTCAATTCTAGAAGAAAGCACATTGCATTTGCACATCACACAATATCAGATGACAATCACCAATATATGTTTTGAATTCACTTATTACTACATAGCACAAAAATCAGAAAAGTGATTAGTCTCATCGGCGTGACTTTTAAGTCCCTTCTTCCCGCTGGAGCCGTACTTGATAGTCTTTGAACAGCAGTCATAATACGCAACTCCCGGGACGTCCAGTTTTCTCAGCCATATTCCCCATTTGTCACAGTTTTTGTCACACTCGCTTAACCATTCCCATCTCCATTTATTTCTAGATGTCTTTTCTAATTCTTTTGTATTGGAGCCTTCCGATAAAAACTTCATTTTTACATATTTTGATCAGCAACCAGAAGCAAAGCACTTGGATCTGTCGCAAGGGAGGGAAGCGAAGTAAGGCTTATTATAAAAGCTGAAGTTTCATTGGACGGCAGTTAACAGTGAGCCAATCAAAAGCACCGTTCTAACTTGCACCAAAAGAAACGGCGACTCATGGGAATAGCTGTGTTGATTTGGTCGAACAACGTGCGTGAAACATGATATCACACATGTATAACACCGTGAAACAATGGGCTAGTCAGGACCGCTCGTCGGTGAATGGTGTATAAATTGAATGAGGTTTGTGGTGAAGATGAGATGAAAAGATTTGTCTCATGCAGAGGCTGTACCACGGTAACCCGGTAATACGCTGAGAGTGAGACAGTGAGAGGGCCACCCCTATACCCCCCACCGGAAAATCTCAACGGATTTACACGATTTGGAAAAATGACTTTTTCAGAACCGAAAAAACCGGAGCTTCCGGGACATGCCGGAAAACTTGCACCCATGCGGCGAGAGATAAGGAGATGAGATGAGATGAGATTTCCTACATTCCAGCAGGCAGGCCTGGAAGACTTTCAAAGCTCCAGACCAACACAATGCCCTGTGACAGCCAACTCAATTGCTGAGCAGCTCCTTGCAAATGGTCGATTTCAGAACACAAACAAGGATCACACCTGCTCCATCAAGCAAGCAACAACCAAATTATGGCAAGGCCCAGGAGTTGATGGCCTTCTCTCAGCACCTTTCACATCTAAAGAGCTCTCTTCCGCTATCAGTCAACTGAAAGGCCCAAGGGCCTGACAACATCCCTCCAGAGTTCTTGCTCCACTATGGCCCAAAATGCCTGGACTGGCTTCAATTGTTTTACTCCTCATGCCTCCTCCACCAGTCCATACCCAAGATCTGGAGGAAGGCAACTATCATTGCCCTGCCAATACCAAAAAAGTCCATGGACAACCCAAAGAACTACCATTCCATCCCACTTCTCTGTGTCCCCCTCAAGCTTCTTGAACAACTCCTCCTGGCTTGGCTGGAACCTATAGTCAACCCCCAACTTCCTGATGAACAAGTAGGTTTCCTCCACGGATACAGCATCGTACATCAGATCGTAAAGCTTTCAAATGACATAGAATCCAGCTTTGAAAAACACCACAAAGCAGGAGCTATCCTGGTGGACCTGACTGCAGCCTACCATACTGTGTGGCATCAGGGCCTGATCCCGAAGCTCCTCCAGACCATCCCTGATCACCATCTAGTGCAGTTCATCTCCAAAATCCTTGCCAAATGCAGCTTTGTTCTGAAGACAAGTGATTGACTGGACTGTTTGTCATGATGCCTCAGAAATTTCCTCAAGGCTCAGTACTGGCCCCCATGCATTTCAACTTGTATATCAGTGATCTGCCACGCACAACATCAGGGCTCTGCAGACGACCTCACATTTCTTCTCTCACACAGAATCTGGTCTAAAGTAGAAGTTGTACTGATGACAGATATGGCACTAATAACTACGTATCTTAAGACTTGGAGATTGAAGTGGAGCATGGCAAAAAACACTGCAACAGCCTTCCACCTTAACATCAAGTAAGCATGGTGCATGCTCAAAGTCAATCTCAGTGGGTCACAACTTACAGTGTCTTGCAAAAGTATTCATCCCCCTTGGTATTTGTCCTGTTTTGTCGCATTACAAGTTGGAATTAAAATGGATTTTTATGGGGTTAGCACCAGATCAGATTAGATTAGATTAGACAGATTAGATAAAACCTTATTGATCCCTTTGGGAGGGTTCCCTCAGGGAAATTAAGATTCCAGCAGCATCATTACAGATAAACAGAAAAAAGAAATAGAGAAAAAACTTCTAGATAAATTAAAATAAATTAAGTATTTACATATACAAATATAAAAAGAATAAGATATGGGGAAGAGAGGAAGGGGGAGAGAGAAGAGGAAAAAAAAGGGGGGCAGCAGGAGAGATATTGCACTTTATATTGCGCATTGTCCGGTATTGCTTATACCGGACAATAGGCTAGGCTACTCCCGTCCTCTGTCCTCCTGTTACCCCCCCAGAGAGGAGTTGTACAGTCTGATGGCATGAGGGACAAATCAAATCACCATTTGATTTACACAACATACCTACCACTTTAAAGGTGTAAATTGTTTTGTTTTGTTTTCTTTTAATTGTGACACAAACAGTAATTAAGATGAAAAAACAGAAATCTGGAGTGTGCATAGGTATTCACCCCCCCCCCAAATTCAATACTATGTAGAGCCACCTTTTGCTGCAAGTCTCTTGGGGTATGTCTCTATTAACTTAGCATATCTAGCCACTGGGATTTTTGCCCATTTCTCAAGGCAAAACTGCTCCAAATCCTTCAAGTTAGATGGATTGTGTTGGTGTACAACAGTCTTCAAGTTATGCCACAGATTCTAAATTGGATTGAGGTCTGGGCTTTGATTAGGCCATTCCAAGACATTTAAATGTTTCCCTTTAAACCACTCCAGTGTAGCTTTAGCAGTATGTTTAGGGTCATTTTCCTGTTGGAACATGAACTTTCATCCCAGTCTCAAACCTCTGGCTTACCCAAACAGGGTTTCCTTCAGAATTGCCCTGTATTTAATGCCATCCATTTTTCCTTCTGTCCTGACCAACTTTCCTGTCCCTGCAGATGAAAAATATCCCCACAGCATGACGCTGCCACCACCACCACCATGCTTTACTGTAGGAATGGTGTTCTCAGGATGTTGGGTTTGCACAATACATGGCATTTCCCATGATGGCCAAAAAGATCAATTTTAGTCTCATTTAACCAAAGAATATTCTTCCATATTTTTGGGGAGTCTGCCACATGCTGTTGGGCAAACTCCAAATGTGTTTTCTTCAGCAATTACTTTTTTTCTGGCCACTCTTCCATAAAGTCCCACTCTGAGGCGTGTACAGCTTAAAGTGGTCCTATGGACAGATACTCCCATCTCCACTGTGGATCTTTGCAGCTCCTTTAGTGTTATCTTTGGTGTCTTTGTTGCATCTCTGATTAATGCCCTCCTAGCCTGGTCTGTGAGTTTTGGTGGGCAGCCTTCTCTTGTCAGGTTTGTAGAGGTGCCATATTCTTTCCATTTTGCTGCAATGGATTTAATGGTGCTCCGTGGGATATTCAAAGTTTGGGATTTTTTTTTTTGTTATAACCCCACCCTAATCCATACTTCTTCACATCTTTGTCTCTAGCCTGTCTGAAGTGGTCCTTGGTTTTCATGTTGCTTGCTTAGTAATGTTACAGAGTCAGGGCCTTCCAGAACAGGTTGATTTATACAGACATCATGGGACAGATCATGTGACACTTTGATTGCACACAGGTGGATCTTAATCAACTAATGACTGTATGTGACTTATGAAGTGAACTGGTAGGTTCAGCTCTTATCTGGGGTTTCATACGAAAGGGGGTGAATACCTATGCACACTCCAAATTTTCTGGGTTTTCATCTTAATTATTGTTTGTGTCACAACAAAACAATTTGCACCTTTAAAGTGGTAGGCATGTTGTGTAAAGTAAATAGTACTAATCCTCCAAACATCCATTTTAATTCCATCTGGTAATGCAACAAAACAGGACAAATACCAATAGGGATAAATACCTTTGCAAGACACTGTACCGATAGCCCCTCTCCAACATATCTTGGAGTAAAAAAACTAGATAGGCAATTGACTTTCAAACTAGAAAAGCACTCGGAGAGCGCAGACCTCCGCCAAGAATCTTTAAAAAAAATCCAGGATCCAGAAGGTGATCCAGATCACCGCCAAAATTTAATGGATTGTTACTTGTGCCCAGTCACACCTCTGGAAAAAATTTCAGAGCAATCCGTTCATAACTTTTTCCGTAATGTTGCTAGCAGACAAACCAACAAACAAACCAACGCTACCGAACACATTACCTCCTTGGCGGAGGAAACAACACCTTGAATCACTACGCACTAAAGTGTCATCCAGGAACAGCCTCCTTTATTGCCTGGCAGGTTCATCAGAGGGAGCCAGTACGTCCACCCTCCGAACTGGTGCCCTTGCCCTGGTCTACAGTGCCACAGAATACGCCACTCCAACGTGGTGCTGGAGTGTACACACAAGAAAGCTAGACACAACTCGCAAGGAGACTTTGAGAATTATCACTGTCCGTCTATGACCCACTCCTATTGACCTCCTTCCAGTGTTATTGGTATCGCACCTGCGGCTCTTCACAGAGAACACCACACCTATAGGCTGGTGAACAAGGCTCTCTATGACTTCAAGCACCCTTAACACAACCTCACCCAAAACTCACAATTAGGTCGTCAATGCCTACCTGCTTACTGCCCCTTCTCCTGCTATGCAGCAACCCTGTGTGGCTTTAATTTCATCATCCTTGACTCATGGAGAACTGGCTGGCAGCAGACCCCTCGAATTCCTAACATGAAGCTGCCACCAGGTGCAGACCTACCACGCAGAGAATGGGTCACCCTGAACCGGCTACGCACAGGAGTCAACCGGTTCAATGCCAACATGTACCACTGGGGGCTGCGGCTGTTAGCAGCTTGCATATGTGGACCCACCAATAAGACCACACACCACATTCTACACGAGTGCCCCACCCTCCACCCACCCAAGAACAAAATCCTAGACTTGACCAATACATGCATTCTGCATGTATTACAACTGCACAGTGAGATGACTGCAGCACCTGCCTGAAACTGCATAGCTACACAGCTTCCTCATATGCAAGAAGTAGTAGCTATGGATACCGCATCCTTTGGGCTAAAAAGGAGAGGGACCATTCAGCTTGTTATCAGCACACGGTTCAAAAGTCAGTATCTGTGATGGTATGGAGCGCATTAGTGCACATGGCATGGGTAGCATGCACATCCGGGAAGGCTACATTAATGCTGAATGATTTATATATAGATTTTGCCACAAAACATGCTGCCATCCAGATGATGTCTTTTTTTAGAGGAAAAGACCTTGTTTACTTTGGCAAGATGATGCCTAACTGCATTCTGCATGTATTACAACTGCATGGTTCAACAGTAAAAGAGTCTGTGTGCTAAACTGAACTGCCTGCAATCCAGACCTGTCTCCCACTGAAAACATGATGTGTTAGGAATTGCAAAATACAACAAAGGAGACCCCAAAATGTTCAGCAGCCGAAATCTTATATCAGGCAAGAATGGGACAACATTTCCCTTTCAAATCGACAGCAACTGGTCTCCTCAGTTCCCAAAAGTTTAGAGAGTGTTGTTTAAAACAGGGGTGATGCAACACAGTGGTAAACATGCCCCTATTCCAACTTTTTTTGTAAAGTGTTGCTGGCATCAAATACAAAATAAGCATATACCGGTAAATATTTCAGTTTCAACATCTAATACGTTGTCTTTGTACTATTTTCAATGAACTATAGGGTTTCCATGATTTGCAAATCAATACATTGTTTTTACATTTACACAACGTCCCAACTTTTTTGGAAATGGGGTTGTATTTCTACATATTTGTCACACTTAACTGCTTCAGATCTTAAAACTAAATTTAATAGAAGACAAAGCCAACTGAGTAAACAAAAAATAAATATTTAAATGATCATTTTATTTTTTGAAAGGGAAAAAGTTATCCAACAACTGACCCTGTGGGTTTTTTTGTTTTTCCAAAGACTCCTTAGTGACTCAACCAATAAACCAAATGTAATTGATAATTTGGTTCATTTAGACTAGACACAGCCAGGATAGATTACTGATGCTGTTGAATATACATATCACGTAAATAGGACCATTCCAGCAATGTGAAGTAGGCTAAAAGATCTCAACAATTAGCACACGATGTCATGATCAAAAAAATTTTGGAAGAGAGGAGAAAGTTGTCATAAAAATACATCAGTCTGGAAAGGATTACAAAGCAATTTCTAGGCTCTAGGACACTAGCAAACAACATTATCTCCAAAGGGAGAGCCATTATCTCCAAATGGGGAAAACGAGCGTGGAATGGTGGTGAATCTGAAGTGGCCAACCTAATTTCTCTAAAAACACACTGACGACTCATGCAGAAGGTCCCAAGGACCCAGATCAACATCTAAGGCTACATCCACACGACAACGGCAACGAGATGTTATTTAAAAATATATCGCGTCCAAATGGGCAACGATCAGTAAAATATCAGGTCCATATGGCAACGCAACGCTTGCTGAAAACGATGCAATACACATGCCACACCTCTAGGGGCGCTGTAAGACGGTCCCTTCGGAGACACCAGAACAATAGAAGAAGTAAGGACGCATGCGCATAAACTATTATGCACGAGACTTCATATTAGCCACAAAGTCAGGAAAATCTGTTCGTAAAATTACATTATAATGACCAAATACAATGAAAAGTATTTTTCCAGTCTCACCTGTGAAAGGTAATCCCATGTGATCTCGTTTGGACGGCAAACCTGTTGGTACAGTTAAACGCAGCTAATCTTTATTCTCCGCTTTGACCTATCCAATATGACGGCGAGGATGACGTATGATTCTACGCGGAAGGCGGCGTCTTTAATGGTCCGGAATAAATTGAATACTACACGTTGATGGATTAATTTGTTGTTTCTCACCTGTGAAAGGTAATCCCATGTGATCTTGTTTGGACGGTAAACCTGTTGGTACAGTTAAAGGCAGCGCATGAATCTTTATTCTCCGCTTTGACCTATCCAATATGGCGGCGAGGATGACGTATGATTCTACGCGGAAGGTGGCGTCTTTAATGGTCCGGAATAAATTGAATGCTACACGTTGATGGATTAATTTGCTCCTCTACGCCCTTTTTGAGGAATGTATTGTAGGACTAAAACCAACATCTGAAGAGGTGAGATCGCTCCTTTTTTTTCCCCTATTTTTGCTGGCGGGATTGACTCTGCCCTAAGGGCAGAGTCTCTCTCTCTCTCTCTCTCACTTTGCACCATTACACAATAAATATTCACAGTGAAAATATTTTGTAAGCGCGTTTCATGAACCAAGTTATAGGATTTGTTGACAACTCGCATCGCATCGCAATGAGATCATTGGCACTACTGGTGTTAAGAATCAGACCATTTCATAAATAAATATTTTGCTGTAGAGCTGCAGTGTTTGTACAATTGCATGTTTTTGCTTCACTATTACTGTCACTATTCTGCTTCTTGCATTACTACTGTGAACTAACACTGAACATAATAATAATAATAATAATAATAATAATAATAATAATAATATCCAAGCTCATGTTTCACTCTCACTAGTGCTCTGTAAGGCTTTTTCCTGGTGATATCCTGGTGATATTCGTTACACTTCTACCCGGCGTGAAGCACTCACAGTCATGTGGTTGTGACGTCATCGTAAACAAATCCGTTCTACTCATCCAGACGACTTCACAACGGCAACGTTGCCAGATCTTTCCACTCTGGAACCCGTTCTCAAAAAGATTGCGTTTTGGGCACCCAAAACGCCGGTGCCGTGTGGACGCCAGGCCTAAATGATAAGCAATTGTATCGGAGTCACCTGAATCCGTTGCCGTGTGGACAGGGCCTAAGAAACTGCAGACCTCATTCACCCAAGATAAGGTCAGCATTCATGATTCCACCATGAGAAAGAAACCAGGTATCCATGGGAGAAAATGGTATCCATGGGAGAGTTGAAAGGCAAAAACCAGAGGAACATAAAATTTTGTCATACTTCTGTAGAAAAAACACCTCTGATCACCCTCATGCTTTCCGGGATAATGTTCTATAGACTGATTAGCTCTTCTCGCTATCCTGCACCTGGCTTGAATATGGTGTTTAATTAGTCTCAAAACCCATGCACATAAAAACCATGCACATGCATGTGATACAAGCCAACAGAACAAAATGCGAGCAGAAAAGCATCCTTGTGAGGGAGCATTTCTGCTCTGCATACAGAAGTTTGGTCTCAAGAGGATACTGTTCTGCAGAGCAGAAATGCTCCCTTGCAAGGATCCTTTTCCACTTATGATGCCCCATAACCCACCACCTCCCCTCCCCTTTCACATTTTATTTTACCTAGTATATGAGAAGCACTGTGTGAAATTTTAGCCCTCTATCTTGAAAACACTGTTTTTGTTTGTTTGTTTTTACAAGTGTTACTAAGAAGAACAACAACAACTTTATTCATCACACACTTGTGAAATTCCTCTCTGCATTTAACCCATCTGAAGCAGTGAACACACACACATGAGCAATGAGCACACACACATACCCAGAGCAGCGGGCAGCCATGCTAACAGTGCCCGGGGAGTAGTTGGGAGTTAGGTGCCTCACTCAAGGGCACCTCAGACCAAGGCTGTCTCATATTAACCTAACTGCATGTCTTTGAACTGTGGGGGAAATTGGAGCACCCGGAGGAAACTCACGCAGACACGGGGAGAACATGCAAACTCCACACAGAAAGGCCCCCGCCGGCCGCTGAGCTTGAACTCAGAACTTTCTTGCTGTGAAGCGACCGTGCTAACCACTTACACACTCACTAAGTGTATATAGTATATACAGTGGTATGCAAACGTTTGGGCACCCCTGGTCAAAACTGCTGTCACTGTGAACAGTTAAGCAAGTTGAAGATGAAATGATCTCCAAAAGGCATAAAGTTAAAGATGATTCATTCCTTTTATATTTTAAGCAAAAACAATTTTTAATTTTCATCTTTTACATTTTCAAAATGAGAAAAAAGGAAAAGGGCCCAAAGCAAAAGTTTGGGCACCCTGCATGGTTAGTACCAAGTAACACTCCCTTTGACAAGTATCACAGCTTGTAAACACTTTTTGTAGCCAGCTAATAATCTTTCAGTTCTTACCTGGGGGATTTTCACACATTCGTCATTGCAAAAGGCTTCCAGTTCTACAAGTTTCTTGGGGTGTCTTGCATACACTGCTCTTTTGAGATCTATCCACAGATGTTTAGGTCAGGGGACTGTGTGAGCCATGGCAAAACCTTCAGCTTGTGCCTCTTGAGGTACAGTGGTGCTTGAAAGTTTGTGAACCCTTTAGAATTTTCTATATTTCTGCATAAATATGACCCAAAACATCATCAGATTTTCACACAAGTCCTAAAAGTAGATAAAGAGAACCCAGTTAAACAAATGAGACAAAAATATTATACTTGCTCATTTATTTATTGAGGAAAATGATCCAATATTACATATCTGTGAGTGGCAAAAGTATGTGAACCTCTAGGATTAGCAGTTAATTTGAAGGTGAAATTAGAGTCAGGTGTTTTCAATCAATGGGACGACAATCAGGTGTGAGTGGGCACCCTGTTTTATTTAAAGAACAGGGATATATCAAAGTCTGATCTTCACAACACATGTTTGTGGAAGTGTATCATGGCACGAACAAAGGAGATTTCTGAGGACCTCAGAAAAAGCGTTGTTGATGCTCATCAGGCTGGAAAAGGTTACAAAACCATCTCTAAAGAGTTTGGACTCCACCAATCCACAGTCAGACAGATCATGTACAAATGGAGGAAATTCAAGACCATTGTTACCCTCCCCAGGAGTGGTCGACCAACAAAGATCACTCCAAGAGCAAGGCGTGTAATAGTCGGCGAAGTCACAAAGGACCCCAGGGTAACTTCTAAGCAACTGAAGGCCTCTCTCACATTGGCTAATGTTAATGTTCATGAGTCCACCATCAGGAGAACACTGAACAACAATGGTGTGCATGGCAGGGTTGCAAGGAGAAAGCCACTGCTCTCCTAAAAGAATATTGCTGCTCGTCTGCAGCTTGCTAAAGATCATGTGGACAAGCCAGAAGGCTATTGGAAAATTTTTTGTGGATGGATGAGACCAAAATAGAACTTTTTGGTTTAAATGAGAAGCGTTATGTTTGGAGAAAGGAAAACACTGCATTCCAGCATAAGAGCCTTATCCCATCTGTGAAACATGGTGGTGGTAGTATCATGGTTTGGGCTTGTTTTGCTGCATCTGGGCCAGGATGGCTTGCCATCATTGATGGAACAATGAATTCTGAATTATACCAGCGAATTCTAAAGGAAAATGTCAGGACATCTGTTCATGAACTGAATCTCAAGAGAAGGTGGGTCATGCAGCAAGACAACGACCCTAAGCACACAAGTCGTTCTACCAAAGAATGGTTAAAGAAGAATTAAGTGAATGTTTTGGAATGGCCAAGTCAAAGTCCTGACCTTAATCCAATGGAAATGTTGTGGAAGGACCTGAAGCGAGCAGTTCATGTGAGGAAACCCACCAACATCCCAGAGTTGAAGCTGTTCTGTACGGAGGAATGGGCTAAAACTCCTCCAAGCCGGTGTGCAGGACTGATCAACAGTTACCGCAAACGTTTAGTTGCAGTTATTGCTGCACAAGGGGGTCACACCAGATACTGAAAGCAAAGGTTCACATACTTTTGCCACTCACAGATACGCAATATTGGATCATTTTCCTCAATAAATAAAGGAGCAAGTATAATATTTTTGTCGTATTTGTTTAACTTGGTTCTCTTTATCTACTTTTAGGACTTGTGTGAAAATCTGATGATGTTTTAGGTCATATTTATGCAGAAATATAGAAAATTCTAAAGGGTTCACAAATTTTCAAGCACCACTGTATTCCATTGTAGATTTTGAGGTGTGTTTTGGATCATCGTCTTATTGTAGGACCCATCCTCTTTTTAACTTCAACTGTTTTACAGATGGTGTGATGTTTGCTTCCAGAATTTGCTGGTATTTATTCGAATACATGCTTCCCTCGACCAATGAAACGTGCCCTGTGCCACTGGCTGCAACACAACCCCAAAGCATGATCGATCCACACCCATGCTTCAGAGTTAGAGAGGTGTTCTTTTCCTGGAATTTGGCACCCTTTTTTCTCCAAACATACCTTTGCACATTGTGGCCAAAAAGTTCGATTTTGATTTCATCAGTCCACAGGACTTGTTTCCAAAATGCATCAGGCTTATTTAGATGTTCATTTGCAAACTTCAGACGCTGAATTTTGTGGCTAGGACACAGGAAAGGTTTTCTCCTGATGACTCTCCCATGAAGGTCATATTTGTTCAGGTGTCACTGCATAATAGAACAGTGCACCACCACTCCAGGGTCTGCTAAATCTTTCTGAAGGTCTTTTCCAGTCAAACAGGGGTTTTTATTTGCCTTTCTAGCAATCCAATGAGCAGTTCTTTAAGAAAGTTTTCATTTTCCAGACCTCACCTTGATCTCCACTGTTTCTGTTAAGTGCCATTTCTTAATAACATTACAATCTGAGGAAACAGCTACCTGAAAACACTTTGCTACATTCTTGTAGCCTTCTCCAGTTTTGTGAGCATCAATTATTTTATTATTCAGAATGCAAGGGAGTTGCTCAGAGGACCCCATGGCTGTTGATTTTAGGGACAAGTTTGAGGAATCAGAGAATTTATACAGCTTTGAAATCTGCATCATCTGACCTTTCTTAATGAAGAATTTGAACAAGCTCAACAAGCTCAAAAAGCCCAATTAGCTCAATAAGCTAATTAAGGTCTGGAACCTTAGTAAAAGCTACCTGAGAACTCAAATGTATTGGGGTGCCCAAACTTTCACATGGTATTCCTTTTCTTTTTTCACTCTCCAATTGTACAAAAAAAAAAAATACACAAATCTTGCAGAAAATGCTGAAATGTGTCGTCTTTACCTTTATGCCTTTTGGTGATCAGTTCATCTTATGCTCGTTTCCTTCCTGACATTTCCTTATGCATGCTTTGAGCCAATCAGAGCATATACGCCTGCAATGGGCTGTTGGGGCTCATCAGAGACGGGCTAATACGACTGGTTCTGGGCTCGCTAACTTGAATCTACAATCTATGACACAGACAGGCCAGCAGAACTGATTGTACTGGCCTCCAGGCAGATTTATTTGCCTGGCAACAAATGATGGTTGAAATGTGATTGGTTAAAAATGCTTCAACATGAAAAATACACGTCTGGCAGCAGCGCAGCCATGGGAAAGGAAACGGCCAGACTATTTGGAATTATTTAATAGTTATGAAATGAAATAAAAATAATAAACAAAAAATTAACATCAATCAAAAAGACTTCAAAACACCCCCTAACTCTGTCCCTTTATAAAAAAAAATTGAGAAAACTAATAACAGTAGAAACCAGAAATTTTGTACTTTTGTGATAAGTATATCTTCAACCTGGAATTTTTTTTCGGCAAATCTGACATGGTCAGGTGGGAGACATTTGATAAACTGGTATGGATTGATTAAATACATTTATTTAGCTGTTAATAATAAAATTATTTTTAAAATAAAATATGTATTGTAAAAATATTACATTTGAACCTTACCATTTGCAAAGCACTTTTTAATCCAGAGTGAGTCAAATGTAGGGCCAAGATTTTGGCATACTCCTTTTCAGGCCACACCAAGAGCTCCTGTCCTGGGTTAATAGGTTGACAGCAACGATAGAGAATCCCCCCGCGATACTGAAATGCCACAAGATTCTTCTCTTCATCATTACGAGCACAATTCACATACCTAGAAAATGAGTCAAAGCATCAGAAAAGGTAAAAAGAAAAAAAAATCTCAGAAATGAAACAGAGGGAGAGAAAGCATGGGGAGATATCAGTGACAGGAGAAAGACAAAGTTTTTCCAACAAATCAAGAACCGGAAAATCAAGGACCAAATAACCAATATATTCCTCACCTCATCCAATTAGCATACATTTCTCTCTTGGCATCTATGTATTTGTGGTACTGGCTGCTCCTGTTTATCTGTAAAAATGTACATTTCATACATTAAATAAATCTATGCCTTCAATTTAAGAGTTCTGCAGCAAAAAGTATAACGTTCCATGCAAATATTTTCTACTAAACGTAAAGGCAATAGTAATCTTTTGCTTTAAACAAAATTAACAGACTCACTTGTCACGTTAATAGCAACACCTGTACACTTGCTCATTCATGCAATTATCAAATTAGCCAATCATTTGGCAACAACACAATGCATAAACTCATGCAGACACAATTCAAGAGCTTCAGCTAAAGGGAAACTCCGGGATTTTTTAACTTGGGCCCTAATTTAAGATTTAAGATTCAAAGATTTTTATTGTCAATTGACTATACATCCAGTTCATATAGGAGAATCAAAATGCCGTTTCTCTCTCACCTTACTTGTAAAATCAGATAAAAAAAAATTATATTAAGAAAAAAAATAATAATATATACACACACATAGATAGATAGATAGATAGATAGATAGATAGATAGATAGATAGATAGATAGATAGATAGATAGATAGGTAAAAATACACTCTAAAATCAAACAATGTACAAAATAGCAGTAGTGCAAATACTAAAATGGGCAATGGCTAGACTCTGCTTGGAGCCGGTCCAGAATGGAGATGTAAGGCGCCTCCTTCCCTCCACTAGCCTGGGTGGACACCTTGGGCAAGTGTTATTACACCCTTAGCCTCCCTCGGCCAGGGTTACGGTTCCTACTGCCTTGTAGGTGGCTAGGGATAGTCAAAGGCTAAGGGAGCAAACCCCTACAGAAAAACCTGGAGCGGAAAACTTCGAAATCAAGTCCCAGTAAATTCAAGCTACTGTGAGGGCAGCCCTCTGGATGAGGTAACTGGCCAGCTGCTGCGCCTCCACCCAGTGGGTGCACGTTTCAGCTCCCGAACCTGTACCCATAACTGACTGACAGGAAGAGAGGGTGTCCTGGGATTGCACGACCCATCGCCACCTTAATCACCCACTGTGCAGGTTTGTTTCCCTGCCACCTTTTCCACCATATTCCACCCCATGCAAGTCCTGTGGTGAGGGATAAGTGGCAACGGAGGCAGGGGGAGGATGCTCCTGGAAGCCTGTAGTCACGAGTCCACACGTATGGCGGCCCTGGTGTGATGGTCGCTCAGGGAATGATCTGGAGAACGCCCCTGTTCGTATCCTGCCAGGACAACAAGGCAGCCCTATTCAGGGACAGCGCTGCCTTCTCCAATTTGGAGAGGGGGGTATAAAAGATCCCCTAAAAAAAGCTTGCTCCACTTCGACTTGGCCATTGACCGCGATGGTCTGGTCATCCAGTTCTGCAGTAGAAACAGTAAGGAAAAGATTCACTTAGCAGCATGGAACGTTCGTACACTGCAGGATAATTCAAACAATCTGGAACACTGTACAGCCATTGTGGCCCAAGAACTTCAATGCTATAACATCGCTATTGCAGCCCTCAGTGAAACCCTACTTCCGGAAAGCTCTCAACTTACAGAAAGTGGCTCCGGGTACACTTTTTTCTGTTCTGGTCGACCTAAAGACGAACCCAGACAAGCTGGAGTCGGCTTTGCCATTAACAACCGGTATCTTAGCCTTTTAGACTCTGTGCCCCATGGGGTCAATGAACACCTTATGTCACTTCGTCTTCACCTAGAAGCTGGTTATGTCACCTTAATCAGTGCGTACGTCCCTACCATGACCCACACTGATGAGACTAAAGAGCAATTCTATGAAGAACTAGACAAACTCCTACAAGCCGTCCCTCGCTCAGACAAACTCGTGTTACTGGGTGACTTCAATGCCAGGGTGGGTCATGACTTCACCTCCTGGGACAAAGTCATTGGTCGACATGGCGTTGGGCAGGTGAACTCAAATGGAATCCTCCTTCTTACAACATGTACGCAGTGTCAGCTAGTCATCACGAACACCTTATTCCAACAATGTAGTGCAAGGAAAACCACTTGGATGCACCCCCGCTCCAGGCATTGGCATCAGATCGACTTTGCTATTGTCCGTCAGAGGGATGTCAGTGATGTCCACCATACAAGATCCATGTTGGGCTCTACCTGCTTCTCCGATCACCGTTTGCTCCGTGTCTCCATTGCATTCTCCTTCAAAACACCAAAAAGGAGGGTTAGACTGGCGGTACCAGCTAAGAAGCTTGATGTCTGAAAACTGTCCTCCCCTGGAGTGGCAACTCAGTTTCTTCAAAAGTCCGAAAGTGCCTTGAATAGCATTAGAACAGAGGGAATGTCTCTTGAGGATCACTGGAGCACTCTCCATGACACACTCCATAGCTCTGCAGAGGAAACCATTGGGTTCGTGAAACGTAAACATCGTGATTGGTTCGATGAGAATGATCCCATAGTTCAGGATCTCCTGGTTTGCCTACACCATGCCCACATTAGATACATGATGGATAAATCATCCCAGTCCAGGAAAGACCTTTACCTTTGTCTCAAGAGAGAAGCACAGGCCACCCTGAGAGACATGAAGAACCGTTGGTGGAAAGATCGTGCGGATGACCTGCAACTTGCTTACAACCAGAAAGACTCCAAAGCCTTCTTCACTGGACTGAGGGCCGTTTACGGTCCCTCATCCCATGGCAGCACGCGATTGTATGCTGCAGACGGCCAGACGCTCAAAGATCAGACTGGCATTCTCAACCGGTGGGCAGAACACTTTAATTCTGGATTGAACTGTGTGTCGACCATCTCTGATGAAGCCATTGACCAACTTCCTCAAAGACCCATCCATGAAGAACTTGACAATGCTCCCACAGAAGCCGAGACCATCAAGGCTGTTAAACAGCTCTCACCGGGAAAAGCAGCTGGCGCTGATGGGATACCTGCCAAAATCTACAAGTGTGGCGGCGAGCCAGTTGCAGTCGAGCTCATGTGGCTGTTTAATGTTATCTGGGATAGGGAATCTGTTCCACAGGACTTTAAAGATGCCCCGTTTGTACACCTTTTCAAAAACAAAGGTAACAGACACATCTGTGACAATCACCACGGCATTTCACTCCTGGCAATAACGGGTAAAATTCTTGCAACGATCATCAATCAATCACCTCATTGCCGCTATTGTGGATGAGATAATTCCAGAAAGCCAGTGTGGATTTCGTGCCTTGCATGGCACCACCGATATGCTCTTCTTCAGTGGGTCGTGAGGGTCTTTGGAAAATATTTGCCAAAGCTGGATGCCCTCCCTGTATAGTCAACATCATCCGCTCGTTTCATGATGGCATGGTTGGCCGCGTTGTAGACCAAGGCTCAATTTCTGCGCCTTTTGCCGTCGGTAATAGAACCAAACAAGGTTGTGTCATGGCTCCCCTGCTTTTCAACATAGTGTTTTCATCCATGCTCCACAATGCCTTCAAAGACTGCGATAAAGGTGTAATGATCTGCTTTAGAAGTGATGGCAGCATCTTTAACTTAAGGCATCTTCAGGCCAAGACCAAAACGTCATCTATGCTACTCCGGGATCTACTGTATGTGGATGATTGCGCTCTTATCGCCCATTCCTTTGATGACGCTCAGCTCATTGTTGACAACTTTTCAAGAGCTTGCTGCAGATATGGCCTTACCATCAGCATCAAGAAGACAGAGGTACTATACCAGCCGAGGCCTGGATCACCATCATGCTCTCAGTCCATCACTGTTTGCAGAGAAGCATTGAAATTGGTCGAGAAATTCTGCTATCTTGGAGGTATTCTTGCACAGAATGCTAAAATCGATGACGAAATCACAGCACGCATCAGTAAGGCTGGTTCTTCCTATGGCCGGCTGCAACACCACCTCTGGTCTGACCATGGCATACGGTAGAGGTCTGCGCGGGTCGGATTTTTCAGTCCCGCTCCCGCCCGCATTGTGCAGTCCCACTCCCGCCCGCGCCCGCAAAGAATTATGATTTTCAGTCCCGCTCCCGCCCGCGCCCACAAAGAATTATGATTTTCAGTCCCGCTCCCGCCCGCGCCTGCCATATTTTGTCCCGCTCCCGCCCGCAAATCCCGCATGATGCAGACGTTCGCGTTATTTCTCAGGAAAGTTCTTGTCTTGACACAGCGTGATGGTGCCCCGCCCCCTACTTTGAGTGGATTTGAGCATAAATATCTACAGCTTACGTTCACGTTTGTTATTATTTACCTTGTTTCTGAATTCAGCATGTAGTGTCTCTAATAATAATAATAATAATAATAATAATTAGTGCTGTCAAGCGATTAAAATATTTAATCACGAATCGCACATTTTTGTCACATGAGAAACCATTGTAATTCTCTGATCAGCATAAAAAAGTGAATGGGCTTGCTTTGTACCAATGTTTTTTTTTTTTTTATTGCAAAGCAGAGCTAGCAAGAGAACCATGAGTGAAGTGATTTACTGCTTGAGTTAGTCTACAACTCTAATCAGAGAGACAGGTTACACAGTGACGGTAGGCTTGACATGCTTGATTATAATATAAAGTACACTATTATATTAACTTTAAGTTGTTCGTTGATAAATATTGCATTGAATCTGATCTTTACTGTTTCAGCTCACTTAACACATTTTGTACTTTTACACTTTCTGCCTGTTGATGCGTCGCGCTGTCCAATCAGAGGCGGCCAAATTTGCATATTACAGGAAGGATTTCTGGGATAGCATTGAGTTTACAGACGCTGTCTTCTTAAAACTGAATAAATATTTAAAAAGAGCCAAATGAGCCAGTCTTTTGAACGGCTCTTTTCAAAGAACGGATCACAAAGATGCGGATCCCATCAAAGAGCCATAAATCCCATCTTTACTAGTTTTAAAAGCTTATGAGAAACCTACATCATGTCACAGAGCGTTAATCTCGCGATAAAAAAAATTATCGCCGTTAAAATTGAGTCAAGTTAACGCGATAATAACGCGACATTTTTTACAGCACTAATAATAATAATAATAATAATAAAAGACAGGCGAGCACATAATTCCAAGTGGAAATTTGGTATATTTATTGTTCAGCCATACAAAACATTAGGCTAACCCAGTTTACATTTGTTAAGCATTTCTAACTAGAATATCCTATAGAATACCCTATAAGCATAGCATATATAAATGTTATAACAAAACACAGTCCTAGCCTACAACAACAAAAAATCGACAGTATAGGCTACTGTAGCCATTATAGGGCTATGGTTGCACATTTCTAAAACTATTTGGGCTTGAGCCTCCGTGCAAGTGTTAAACTCAATATAACATAGCTGACCTTGTTTGAATATGAATAAGAAAAACGAGAAAATCAAACGCAGGTAAACGAAACAACTAAGCCTATTGCTTAGGCTATCGGGTTCTTTGAACAGCTATGGAGAAACAGCAAATTGTTCACTGTTGAGGGCTTCAACATACTGCGCCTTTCCTCCAGTATGCGACCACATATGCTGAACGTGCGCTCGGATGGTGCGCTGGAACCTGGAGTGGCCAGTACATGCCGTGCCAGTTTGGCAAGTGTGGGAAAGTCATAGCAGTGATTTTTCCACCACAGCAGGATATCTTTAGATTGGTGTGATTCGGATCCAATGAGTTTCACTTTCAGATAATCATCAATCTCGGAGTTTAAAGACTTCGATTCAGCACCCGTAGCACCGACATCCTCCCATTCCTCAAACTCACGAAAAGTGACCTTTTTAGGTGGAGGTGGCTCCGCGCTTTCATCAGTTTGGACATCAAACCCCAACTCCTCGGTCATCTCTTTCACAGCTTCCGTCACGTATTGTCTTTCATTTGCATTGATCATCCTAAGATTTCAGGACTCTTGACTTTTTAACAGTAAATGTACCTCTTTTTAAAGCAGCACTTACTTTTGAAGCACTGTGAGATTCAGTAAAGGAGCTCTGCTCTTCTGCCATGATCGGAGATCTCAAACACGGAAGAGGAAAGGAATCGAGAAACGAACGAGAGTTATTTATCCTCTCGTGGATCAGAATCAGAATTCTGATGACCAGCTCATCTAAGGTGTCATTGAGGCATCATGTTAGTGTGGGTCACTGGAGGCTGGGTGTGAACGGCGAGTCATTAGAGTGATCAAAGGATTGCCCGTTAGGGTGATCAATGGCAAATTTAAGATGCCATTCCTCACTCAATCTGGCAATCTGATTCTCTGCAAATTTAGGCATCTTAAAATGTTTTTATTAATGCCAAATAAAATATCCAGCACAAATTATATATGATAGACATAAATTAATAATTTATAAATTTTATTTCAAACACATTTTTAGTTAGTGGGACTGCAGCTTATCACCGCTCCCGCTCGTGCCGCATATGTGCACTCCCGCTCCCGCCCGCGACCGCATATGTGCACTCCTGGTCCCGCCCACGCCCGCAATGAGCTTTCAAAATTTGTCCCGCGCCGCACTGCTTTGCGGCGGGTCCCGCAAGTCCCACGGGACTCCCGTGGGAGTGCAGGGCTCTAGCATACGGTTAAGCACAAAAGTCCAGGTGTACAGGACTGTGGTACTGAGCACTCTCCTCTATGGCTGCGAAACATGGACCCAATACCGTCATCACATCAAAGCGTTGGAGCAGTTCCATCAACGCTGCCTTCTCAAGATCTGCAACTTGACCTGGAAGGACAAAGTTCCTAACACTACAGTTTTAGATTGCTGTAAAATCCCAAGTGTAGAATCGCTTGTTACATGCACACAGCTGGGCTGGGCCCGACATGTAGTGCGCATGGGTCCTGAAAGGATTCCGAAAGCCCTCATATTTGGCGAGCTGTCAACTGGAAAAAGATCGCAGGGCGGACAGCGTAAGCGCTACAAAGATGTCCTTAAAGCTTCTCTGAAGGGCTATAGGATCGACCCTGGGTCATTCGAGAAGACCGCCAAAGATCGGACTCAGTGGCACAGGACCTGCAACAAGGGTTGCCAGCTGTTTGAGGAAGCGAGGACTACCAGGCTGAATGAACAGCGTCGTCGTTGCCATGCTGCTATTACTGCCCCGCAAACTTCACAAGATTTGCAGTTTGTCTGCATTGACTGTCAGCGAGTTTGCGCTTCGTGCATCGGGCTGATCAGCCATCGCAGACATAGACACTAAGTGGCCGGGGACAGAAATTCATCATATCGATGACTCAATCCATCATCACCATCATCAGTGCAAATACAGTGCAATATCTGTAATGGAGAAGGTGCTTAGAAGAGTAGCTTATGAGGTGTATATGAACAGTAGTGCAAATGACCAATAGTAGCAGATACAACAGTAATGCAAATGATTGTAGTGTGACGTGCAAACGGATGAGATAGAGTTTCTTGTGTGAATTAATGTGTTACACAGGGTATCTGCACATTTTAAGTACAAATTTAAAGACTTTTAAGACCTTTTCAAGACCTCTAAATGAAAAAATTAAGACTGTACCATGGCAAAGAAAATGATAAATACGACAACTTAAAACTGTTTTCTGCAATAGTTTTTTTTTTTTACTAACTTTAAGAAGAATGCACACAATTGGTGAACAACAGGGTGCATCAATAGCAACTGTTAGACAGGCAAACAGCTGAAGCAAAGTCGTGTGTTTTGGGCCTGCAGAACTACTGTAGCACCAAAGAGAAGACTGGTGTTTACTGGAGAAAACACCATGAATCATTTCAAAAACGAAAACAATAAACGGCAAGTAGAACCAGCTGAACAACCTTAGCCGGCATTATTTAAATCCCCAAAGATTATCTTTGATGATGTGTGATTTTGTGTCCGACAGCAAAATCAGTCTGAGCGTCGTACAGTATACAGCTGGCTGAGGAAGTTCTCGAGTATCTTCTGCATTATAGCAGGTAACAGCATAAACCTGTGCAGTCATACAATCATCAGAGCGTTACATTAAACACAGAAAAACAAATGTCACCTTTCATAACCATGATCAATATTAATCAATGTGTTGTAATAACTGTAAAATAATTATCATCAGTGCAATTGTTATATCAATGTTCATTATTCAAAAATAATCATTAATTATTATCTATAATCCATGAATAATTGTTTGTATTACTACTACTACTACTAATAATAATAATAATTACTTTTTTAATAATTTAAAAAATTAACTCAATTTTATAACATTTTAATAATCACTACTTATTAGCTATATTAATTAATAATAGAGTAGCAATTATTATAATTCAGTATTATTAATTACTACTTAATAAGCAGTGATTACCAAAATGTAATTTAATAATAAGTAGTAATTATTTTTATTAACTACTAAATAATACAAATAAATTATAGTGATTATTAAAATGCTATAAAATTGAGTTATAAGATTAGTTAAAATTATTATTTAAAAAGTAGTAATTATTATTAGTAGTAGTAGTGATACAAACAATTATTCATGGATTATAGATAATTTGTTTTTAATAGTGAACATTGATATAACAATTGAACTGATAATAATAATAATAATAATAATAATAATAATAATAAGTATTACTAGTATTATTATTATTATTATTATTATTAGTAGTAGTAGTAGTAGTAGAAGAGTTATTTTATATCAATGTTCACTATTTTAAAAAATTATCTATAATCCATGAGTATTTGTTTGTATTCTACCAATTACTACGTTTTAATAATTATTTGTAATAATTTTTAATAACTTAATTTTATAACATTTAATAATCCCTAGTACTTATTAATCACTAATTCAGAAGTAGTAATGATTAATAATCAATAATAATTACTATTACTACTAATTATTATTAGTGGTTATTAATATTATTCTTATTATATTAAAAACACTGTTGTAGATGATAAATAATAAAACTAAAAAACTTTTTGTACAAATTATTTATATTGTACTATATTTAAAATTATTGTATTTTCTGGAGTTCTTTTTAATTGAGTTTTGAAATAAAGGTTGTTTACATATTTATATTAAACTTAGTACAATAAACAATGTTAATTATGTAAGAAAATGATGCTAATCACTATTATTAGTAGTATTTCCTATAAGTCTTATTTTCCACCTGACTCTTGTGTGCATGCGCGAACCCCCCTGCGTTTCACTCCGGAGCGCTTGACCTCTAATGCCGCTTTTCCACTACCAACGCGGCTGAGTCGGGCTGAGCCGTGCCGTGCTGAGTTGGGCTGAGTCGAGCTGAGTGGGGCTGTTGGAGTTGCATTTCGACTACAACCGCGCTGAACCGTGCTGGCTGGAAGTGGGTGGACACATTGGGTGGAGTTAGCGAAAGTGGGTGGACGTCATGTGATGTCATTAAGCAGCGCAAACAGTGACATCAGTGAGCTTTTAAGCGGTAGTCTCACGACCCGAATAGTAAACAATAAACATGGAGGACATGGAGTCGTTAGTGTTGCTGGTCTTGGTTCTGTGGCTTGTTGTCACCGACAACGCCAACAGATACTGGCAAGAGCGTATAGATGAGGCGAGGCGCATAAGGCTCCAGAAATTCTCGTAATTCATAATTATTCTTCTTCCGGGTTTACGGTGTTTACAGATCCCAGCGTGCTCGCGGGGCGTGTGTGGGCATGTGAGGACACTCCTCCTCACCAATCAGTGCACAGGGGAGTGTCTGCTCACGCCCCCAGCCTCACTCGGCTCGCTTTGGCTCGCTTCAGCCCCACTCCAAAACGGTGCGAGTTTTAGGGGCTAAGCAGGGCTGAAGCGAGCCGAGTCGTGCTGTTCTTTGGTAGTCGAAACGCGAGCCGTGTCAGGCTGAAGTGAGCTGAAGCGAGCTGAAGTGAGCTGAAAAAGGGTAGTGGAAAAGGGCCATATCACGCGCGCGCCTCGTGTCCGTGAAAAACCAGTTTCCCAGTCTGCCGTGTCCCCAGCGCTGCGTTATCGTCTTTAAACACATTTGTGCGATCCAGCGCTTTTTATCGCAAACGATTCTTCTCCTTATTTTGGGGGTATTTGTAATCCCCCAACCACTTGTCGTTAAACAGACATCTTCCCATAATTATCAACGCTTTCTAGCGCCCACGTAAGCTACCCGCGCATCTCTCACTCTTCACAACCACTGCACCACACCACCTCCAGTAGCCTCCTAACGTTAGTTCTTGATCTATGGAACGCACAGAACCAATGCTGCCCCCAAAAGGTATGCTGGTCACTTTTAAAATTACAGTTAAAAAATACCCCAAACTGGATGGAGACATTTCACTCGTTCGGTCCAATACTAAATTTAATACCTCCCTTTCAAAATTCCAGTCATTCCAAACAATTTAAGATGTTTTTAGGCCTTGAAAACCGAAAGTTGTATTTAAGACTTTTTAAGACTTTTTCAGGACCCGCGGGAACCCTGGTTACAGACCAGGGGTAGGGGGTAGGTAGTGGACAGAGTTCAGCATCCTGACAGCCTGGTGGATGAAGCTGTTCAGTAGTCTTGTGGAGTGGGCCGGGAGGCTCCGGTACCTTTTCCCTGAGGGCAGGAGGCTGAAGAGTGAGTGTGAAGGGTGGGAGGTGTCACCAGCGATGCTGATGGCTCTGTGGGTGAGATGGGAGTGATAGATGTCCGTAAGGGAGGGCTGAGGGGTACCAATGATCTTGCTGGCCATGTTCACGATTAATTGCAGAGTCTTCCAGCAGGAGGCATTGGAGCCTCCATACCACGCAGTGATGCAGCCAGTAAGGACACTCTCAATGGTGCCCCTGTAGAAAGAGCACGTGATGGGGGTGGGACTTGTGCACTCCTCAGTTTGTGGAGGAAGTAGAGGCGAGTTTAAGCCTTCTCGGTCAGCGATGTGGTGTTGTTGGACCAGGAGAGGTCCTGAGTGATATGAACCCCAAGGAATTTGGTGCTGCTCGCCCTCTCCACTGCAGCACTGTCGATGGTCAGAGGGGGATGCTGTGAGTGACCTCTTTTGAAGTCGACCACAATCTCTTTGGTCTTCCCAACATTCAAGAAAAGATTGTTGTCTTTACTCCACTGGACCAGCTGGCTCACCTTATTTCTGTAGTTGGCTTCATCGTTGTTAGTGATGAGGCCCACCACAGTCATGTCATCCACAAACTTGATGATGTGGTTGGTGCTGTAGATTGGTACACAGTCATGGGTCAGCAGGGTGAAGAGCAGCAGGCTGAGCACACACCCTTGTGGGGCCCGTGCTCAGCATGATGGTCCTGGAGGTGTTACTGCTGACCCAAACATTCTGTGGCCTCCCTGTAAGAAAGTCCAGCACCCAGTTACAAAGAGAGGTGTTGAGTCCCAAATGTCCGAGTTTTTGTATTAGCTGCTGGGGAATGATTGTGTTGAATGCTGAACTGTAATCCAAGAACAGCATTCGTACATAGGTGTTCTTTGAGTCCAGATGAGTGGGGGCTGGGTGTAGAGCAGCAGAGATAGCGTCCTCTATGGACCTGTTTGACCTATATGCAAACTGGAATGGGTCATGAGAGGGAGGGAGGATGGACTTGATGCTCTGCACGACCAGTCGCTCAAAGCACTTCATGATAATGGAAGTCAGTGCTACGGGCCGATAGTCGTTATAGCTGGATGGGAGGGGCTTCTTTGGCATAAGTATTATGGTTGTAGCTTTGAAACACGTGGGGACAGCAGCTTGGTTCAGGGAGATGTTAAAAGATGTCAGTAAGGACATCAGTGAGGTCTCAGCGCCATGGCACAGTCCTTCAGAACATGACCAGGTATGTTGTCTGGTCCAGCTGCCTTACGTGGGTTGATCCTGGAGAGGGTCCTCTCCACACTGGCTGGAGCCAGACATACAGCCTGCTCATCCAGGGGAGGAATGATCGTCTGTGCTGGTGTGCTGTTTTGTATTTCAAAGTGTCCAAACAAGTCATTTAGGCAGTTCAGCAATGTGATGTCACTCTCACAGGTCCATGGGGGTTTGTAGTTTGTGAGGGTTTGAATGCCATGCCAGAGAGACTGTGCATCTCTGGTGTTGCTGAAGTGTTCAAATATTTTCTTGCTGTACTGACGTTTTGCCTCCCTGATGCCACGGGACAGGTTGGCTCGGGCTGTTGCTAGTCCTGCGGTGTCACCAGCCCTAAAGGCTACATCCTGAGCCCGCAGGAGCCTGTGAACCTCTTCTGTCAGCCAAGGCTTCTGGTTAGCATGAACAGTAATTGTTTTGCAGTGAGTAACATCATCAGTGCATTTCGCGAAGTATGCCTCTAAAGCCTCGGTCACAAAAAACGCAAGAAACGCACGGAGGGCGTGTGTGTGACGTGCTTATTTTCAAGCCGTAGACTGGCCGCAGACCGGCCGCAGAGGTTCTTTGTCATGTCAAACAAACTCTACGGGTGCTTACGTTTTTTTCAGGTTGCAAGACAAACTTACGGCCAATGTGCATCTTTCTCCACGAACAAAAAAAAAGCAGCGATTTGGGAAACGCCAAAAATCCTACGTCCTGTGACCTAGGCTTAAGTCTATGTGGTCATTGTAGGTGGCTGCTTCTTTGAAAATTTCCCAGTGTGTAGTGCTAAAACAGTCTTTCAAAGCATAGGAGGCCCCCTGTGGCCACACACGTACCTCCTTTTGTGTTGGTCTGATGGCTCTCACTCTGGGTCTATATGCAGGTATCAGCATGATAGTGATGTGATCAGAGAGACACAGGTAGGGGGAGGGGGGAGGCTTTGTAAGCTCCTTTGTGGGTTGTGAACACCAAGTCCAGTAAGTTGTCACCTTTTGTTGGAAAGCCCACATGTTGATGTAGTTTGGGCAGCAAAACCTTTAAATCTGCGTGACTGAAGTCTCCTGCTGTGATGAGGAATCCGTCTGGGTGCGCCGTCTGTTGTTCACTGATGGCCTGGTAGAGTTCATTGAGTGTCTTGCTCCTAACATTGGTGTTAGCGGTGGGAGGGATGTAAACAGCGATGAGCAGAATCGACGTAAACTCCCTCGGTAAGTACAAGGGTCGGCACTTGATGATGATAAACTCCACCAGCGGAGAACAGTGTTTGTGTACAACAGTAGCATTCCAGCACCAAGCATCACTGATGTAAACACACACTCCCCCACCATGGGTCTTGCCTCCTTCCATAAAGGCTCGGTCAACGCAGTAGCATGTTAGCCCAGCTAGCTGGATAGCGGAGTCCGGGATGTTGTTATTCAGCCAGGATTCCGTAAAGATGAAAACACAGCAGTCCCTCACATCACGTAGTGCAGATCTCATGAGTTCTATGTTATCTATTTTGTTATTTAGTCAGCGTACATTGGCCAGAATGAGGGATAGTATTGCGGGTCTGTGCGGGCTAATGACTAGCCTGGCCCGGATGCCTCCATGCTTGCCACGTTTCTGTTTTCTCTCACACCAGTTCCAGCGCTTCCTCTCTGGGTGACACACAGCAGGCAAGTCTGGTGATGTAGTAGTCCGGCAGAGAAGACCCAGGCCTCGAAGTTCCTCAATGACTTTCTGGTCCAAGGCGAGATGTTTGGTGATATTTCCTATAGCTAGAAGGCAGTGGCGATGATATCTTGTGACCGACATTGCCAGTGCACTACTCGCACATGTGCGTAGACATAAAGCACAGAGACATACACTAGAACATGCACTTTTAGACACTAAACGCGGAGAGAGAAGGGACGCTGCATCCGTCCGTGCCGGCATCTTGATATAATTTCCCATCTTTTTGGGTCCAAATTTTTACAAGGGACAAAAACAATCAAAATCGATCCAGTATTGAGTTAGAGCCCTGGAACCAGCAACCACAAAATGGTTATACAATATAATTCTACAGGGCAAACACCCATGTCAAAGTAAACCGCTTGTTTTCACTAATGTTAAGTGTCTGACAACGTGGAAAGGATCCAACAGAGATACACCTGTATCTGTTTACCTCAATAAGTGTAAAGAAACTGTAGAAAACGACTGCTTCTACACTAATTGTTTTACAATTAGGTACTAATTGTACCTATTCCTTCTTCCAATCTCTGATGCAGCTACCCATTCAAGTGACTGCAGTCAATTATCACATGGGGTGGTTTTCTGATGTTTACAAATGGAGAAGTCATGCAGAATTTGTGAAGAAGTCTATTTCCAAAATAATGCCTGAATATTTTGCTGAATATGACAATATGAATGAAACATTTTAATTTGATGGCCATCCCTATTTATTTGAGCCAGAGTATACAGCCCCTGTCCAATAATCGACGACAGACACTGAATGCGGCCCAGGTTAAAAAATACTGGAGTTTCCCTTAAAGGTTCACATCAAACATCAGAATGCAAAATGCAACCTTTGACTTTGAACATGGCATGGTTATGGGTGCCGAATGGACTGGTTTGAGTATTTCAGAAACCAGGGATGTGATTTGGGGCTGGTGAAATTATCTGAAAATTTTAGGCGGGGGTCTGGGGGCCGCAGGCCCCCAGCTGGTCCAGGGCAGTGCCCTGGTGGGGGGACAAGGGGGGAAGCCCCCCGAAGCTCCTGGGTTTTTCTGACTTAAAAATTGTACTAAAATGGCAAGCAAAACACACAAGAAAAAACTTGTCATAATTAACAAATTCAAGCCAATTTAATGGTCAACATGCAACTCTGACACACGCTCACTCACTCTCACACACACTCGCTCACTCTCACACACACTCGCTCACTCTCACACACACTCGCTCACTCTCACACACACTCGCTCACTCTCACACACACTCGCTCACTCTCACACACAGTCACTCACTCTCACACACAGTCGCTCACTCTCACACACACTCACTCTCACCCCCCCCCAAAGAACCAGCGCGAGCAGGGCCCGCTAGCCTTGGGACGTAATTCGCCCTGAGGCGAGCCGCGGCGCTCCGCTTAGGTTTCATTTCTATCCCGACTTTGGACGCTCGTAGCTCGGGCAGGGGAGGTCCCAGTATCCCCAAACTTGACAGCCAGAGACCTCTGCCCTCTCCCCAAAGAACGAAATCGCTGAACAAATGTCTCACAGTCTTATGTCCAACGTCTGTAGCAACCTCTTTCTCCAACCATTCCCAGCGGAACTTGTTTTTCACTATTCTGTCGATTTCTTTAACTCGATTTGCATCTTTTCGCTCGATCACGGAGGCTGCCATCTTTCAACTCTTTGTTTGAAGCGAGCTTACGCACAGCTAACAAGCGCGTTCATTGGTTGTTACAGAGCGATGGGCCAATCACGTACCTCGTTTCATCTCATTGACGTAATTACGTCATTTACGCAATTACGTCATTGAGATGAAACGAGGTACGTGATTGGCCCATCGCTCTGTAACAACCAATGAACGCACTCGCTTCAAACAAAGAGTTGAAAGATGGCAGCCTCCGTGATCGAGGCATAAAGATGCAAATCCGAGGCTGCCATCTTTCAAACAAAGTCAGAACGAATAGGATACGAATGTGGATTTGAGGGAAAAATCGGAAACATTTTTTTTCAAGTTTTGAGGTGAAAAAAGCGGAATTCCGCGAATTCGCGGAAAAATCACATCCCTGAGAAACTGATCATTTCTGTGAATTTTCACACACGCAACATCCTCGAGAGTTTACCCAGTAAAGCAAGGAAAACAATCAACCAAACAAAAGAAAACTTCCAGCAAGAGAGAGAGAGAGAGAGAGAGATCAGAGGAGAACAGCCAGACTGGTTCAGGCTAACAGGAAGGCTACTGCACCTTAATTAACCATCTTCACAACTATAGTGAGCATAAAAGCATCTAGGAACACAGGACACATTAAATTTTCAGAGAGATGGGCTACAACAGCAGAAGCCCACACTGGGTTTCACTCCAGTCAGTCAAGAGCAGGAATCTGAGACTACAGGTGGGCAGTTCTGCCTGGATAACTCCAGCTTACTGAAGATCAACAATTGCTGAAATACTCAAACCAGCCTATCTGACCCCAACAACTATGTTGTTTGCTGCATGGCTGTGGAAATTTCCCATTCAGCCACAAGAGCATTGGTGAGGTTAGGCTCGATGCAGGGCTCAGTTCTTCCTCTTCAAACCTGGCACACCATGTCGGAATGGAACTCCGTTTGTGCACAAGGGCATTGTCATGCTTGAACAGGTTTGGGCCTCATTTCTCCAGTTAAGGGAAACTGCAATGCTACAGCATACAAAGACATTCTATACAACTGGGTGGTAAGAAGTTTACATGCACTCATCATTGGGCTTTCAATGATTTATTTGAATTGTTCATTTTCCATGGCAGAATGATTGTAAAAGTTTTAATTTATTTTGGGTTTTCTGAAATCAATACAAGGTCAAAACTACACATGCAGGGTTAAAAACATACCAACTACACACCTAATCTCTGGGTAAATATCCCTTAGCAAGTTTCACCTTCTCCAGACACTTCTGGTAGCCATAAACAAGTGCGTGGCAAAATCCTGGTTGGATATTTGACCACCCTGCTTGGCAGAATTGGTTGTGTTCAATTACATTTGTTAGCACAGATCATACTTTTAAGTACAGTCCACATATTTTCAACCATCAAGCTGATGGTTTGAGTTTATGCTGAAGAATGCTGAGGTAGACCTTTTTATTCATTATTCCATTTACAACCCCGATTCCAAAAAAGTTGGGACAAAGTACAAATTGTAAATAAAAACGGAATGCAATAACTTACAAATCTCAAAAACTGATATTGTATTCACAATAGAACATAGACAACATATCAAATGTCGAAAGTGAGACATTTTGAAATTTCATGCCAAATATTGGCTCATTTGAAATTTCATGACAGCAACACATCTCAAAAAAGTTGGGACGGGGCAATAAGAGGCTGGAAAAGTTAAAGGTACACAAAAGGAACAGCTGGAGGACCAAACTGCAACTCATTAGGTCAATTGGCAATAGGTCATTAACATGACTGGGTATAAAAAGAGCATCTTGGAGTGGCAGCGGCTCTCAGAAGTAAAGATGGGAAGAGGATCACCAATCCCCCTAATTCTGCCCCGAAAAATAGTGGAGCAATATCATAAAGGAGTTCGACAGTGTAAAATTGCAAACAGTTTGAACATATCATCATCTACAGTGCATAATATCATCAAAAGAATCAGAGAATCTGGAAGAATCTCTGTGCGTAAGGGTCAAGGCCGGAAAACCATACTGGGTGCCCGTGATCTTTGGGCCCTTAGACGGCACTGCTTCACATACAGGCATGCTTCTGTATTGGAAATCACAAAATGGGCTCAGGAATATTTCCAGAGAACATTATCTGTGAACACAATTCACCATGCCATCCGCCGTTGCCAGCTAAAACTCTAGAGTTCAAAGAAGAAACCGTATCTAAACATGATCCAGAAGCGCAGACGTTTTCTCTGGGCCAAGGCTCATTTAAAATGGACTGTGGCAAAGTGGAAAACTGTTCTGTGGTCAGACGAATCAAAATTTGAAGTTCTTTACGGAAATCAGGGACGCCATGTCATTCGGACTAAAGAGAAGGACCACCCAAGTTGTTATCAGCGCTCAGTTCAGAAGCCTGCATCTCTGATGGTATGGGGTTGCATTAGTGCGTGTGGCATGGGCAGCTTACACATCTGGAAAGACACCATCAATGCTGAAAGGTATATCCAGGTTCTAGAGCAACATATGCTCCCATCCAAACGACGTCTCTTTCAGGGAAGACCTTGCATTTTCCAACATGACAATGCCAAACCACATACTGCATCAATTATAGCATCATGGCTGCATAGAAGAAGGGTCCGGGTACTGAACTGGCCAGCCTGCAGTCCAGATCTTTCACCCATAGAAAACATTTGGCACATCATAAAACGGAAGATACGACAAAAAAGACCTAAGACAGTTGAGCAACTAGAATCCTACATTAAACAAGAATGGGTTAACTTTCCTATCCCTAAACTTGAGCAACTTGTCTCCTCAGTCCCCAGACGTTTACAGACTGTTGTAAAGAGAAAAGGGGATGTCTCACAGTGGTAAACATGGCCTTGTCCCAACTTTTTTGAGATGTGTTGTTGTCATGAAATTTAAAATCACCTAATTTTTCTCTTTAAATGATACATTTTCTCAGTTTAAACATTTGATATGTCATCTATGTTCTATTCTGAATAAAATATGAAATTTTGAAACTTCCACATCATTGCATTCCGTTTTTATTTACAATTTGTACTTTGTCCCAACTTTTTTGGAATCGGCTTGTAACTTTCATAAATGTTACCATATACAGGGCTTTCCATAAGTGCCAGCTGCTGGCCATACAGCCGACTACACAATTAAGTCCAGCCGGCTACTTTAATGACTATTATTTTTGTAGCCCACAGGCTCTAAATATTAATTTTTGATTTTAATAAAATTAAATGTTTATCTAACGGACTGACAATAATGTCAAACTGAATCGTACTCATTTAAGTTGTGATTCGCGCTGTTTGTACCGATAATAACCACAAATCCCCCGCCGACTTCGTTGATCAAGGGAGAGTAACTCATCTGTGGCCCCAACATGCAGTGTGTGCGCGCGCGCACTCAGCGGAGGCAGTAGTGTGTCGGGGCCGTCGGAGGCGACATCGGAGGGAACAGTAGCAGAGATGACGCTTATTTTGTCTCCAGTAAACCAGTCTTCTCTTGTTCAATTACGTGCTGGCATCAAAAGACACCGTTGGTTGTAAATGAAACCAAACTGAGTCGTTGGAGTGTATTTTCATACACAAATGGAGAAATGTTCGCTGAGTGTTCGCTGAGAAATGTTCTCCCTCAACCTGGACAAAAATGTCCAGGTTGAGGGAGAAGGTGTGGCAAGCACCAGGGAGAATCTCAGTAGGGCCCTTTTTGAGCTGGGCATGGACTCTGATCCTGAATGGGAAGATAGTGATAGTGAAGATGATTGCGATGGAAATGGGGATAAAACTATTTAAATGTATTCTGAAGTGCTGGTAGCATTCTGGACTTTTGTTGAATGATATTTAACTTTTATTTCAGAGTATTTTTATTTGTACATTTTAGGTTATATTTTTGTCACTCTGACTGTTATTCAACAGGTTATAATGACCTGCAACCTCAGTTTGTCAGTTGAACGCAAGAAAAGAAAGAAGATTTACTGCTATTTTGCTTTGTATTTGAGTAAAGTGAATAAATAAATGGTCTGTGGAAAATACATTTAATCCTGGGAACTGCGTGCACAGGAGTTTATTTTGTGTTTGAATCTGTCAGGAAATTTCTGTAGCACGAGTGAATGGCCCATGATCTCCTTTTAAACTCAGTGAACATGACTGTGTTTAATGGCAGCATGTAAATATTTTAAATGATACATTTTCTCAGTTTAAACATTTGATATGTCATCTATGTTCTATTCTGAATAAAATATGGAATTTTGAAACTTCCACGTTATTGCATTCCGTTTTTATTTACAATCTGTACTTTGTCCCAACTTTTTTGCAATCAGGCTTGTCCTTTAACTATGCATAACAGTTGCACAGTGCTCTTGGTATTGTTCATTGTGGCCAAACAACTCAATCTTCATCTCATCTGACCATAAAACCTTCCTCCAAAACACTTTTTCTTTGCCCATGTAGTCAGATGCAAACTTTATTTGAGCTTGAAGGTATCAATTTTGGAGCAGGGGCTTCTTTCTTCAACAGAAGCCTCTCAGTCCATGGTGATGGATTTTTGTTAACCATGTACACTGTTCTCAACAATTACATGAAAATGAGCATGCCTAACAATCTCTCTCTTGCTCTCGAGCTACAGTACACATGCCACTCCCAAGATACCAGTGATGCTGACCATTCCTGTTCTCTGGACCTGCCTGATGCATCCCGATGCCCTACTTCTGGCTGGAGTTCTCATTACTTTGCTCCTGTGAAGAAGGGCCTGAAGATAGACTTAAAAGAATGGCTTTGGAAAATTAATACAAACAATTTTGTACGATGGCTAAGGACTACAATTGCCATGATAAGTTTTGGTCTGCAGTTGTCATGAACATTTTTGCACTCAAGTCTCCTTCAGGAAACATTTGATAACGTCAACAAAATAGACTACAAAAACTATAGTATATAACAGGATAGTAAAAACTATAATAAATTTTCTGGTTACACAATTGCACTTTTTGAACATATAGGACACAGTTATTGAAGCAAGTTATTCATAATCACACTATCTGTTATCACCCAGATGAGGATGGGTTCCCTTTCGAGTCTGTTTCCTCTCAAGGTTTGTTCCTCATGTCGCCTCAGGGAGCTTTTCCTTGTCAGCATCACCTCAGCCTTGCTCATTAGGAATATATGTTTATAAATTCATATGTTTAAAATTGATATCCAAAGTGTATATATTTTTGTAAAGCTGCTTTGCAACAATGCCTATTGTTAAAAGCATTATACAAATAAAATAGACATGACAATTTACAGAGAAATGCATTTAAACTAATTCAGAGGAACTTCATCATGCTACAAGAAAATGTCCTAAAGTGCACTACCATCACAATAAAGGACTTCAACAGGAGAAACAGTGGAAGGTTTTAGCCTGGCCAGAAGAGAAGACTGAAGGGAGAAACCCCCCAAACCAAACAACAACTGAAAGAAGCTGAAGCTTGGAAAAAAGCCAGCTGGATGCCGTTATTACAAGCAAGGTACATGCAACCAAATATTAAGTGTTATTTACTTTTAAGACTATCTATTCCAATAATTTTACTGACCTAAACATCGGGTGATCCGACACCAAAAGTGTTATGTTCTAAGCTCTTCAACGCATCTAGATGTAAATATCAGGAAATACAGCCGAATCTTTAATCTGTCAACTCATATTTATCTTTTGATCTCAAATCCAAATGTCTTACGTTTATACAAAAAAACAAAAGCATTGGCCTTGTCATTCAAATACTTTTAAAGGGATCCATATATGGTTAAGAGTCAGAAATGAACTAACTAAGCTTGAACGATATATTAGGCAAGGTACTATGCTATACTGAGGTATTTAGAAATAATCTTTTTATCAAACATATGGAGATGCTGTATTGAGGTGATATAGTGCACAGCAGGCACCACCAGTCAATCTACTGGTGAGAAAGATGGTGATTGGTTAACTACATTTCCCATGCAACTTAGGCAGTGATCACATTGTGTGTTCTGTTGTCTCTTGGACAAGTCCGATGCTGCTCTATAGGCAATTAGTTAAATACAACTAGATCTGGAATCATGAAAATATTGCCACATATAACTTTATCTTGAGATGTCTTCTTCCAACTACAAAAGCAATTCATTAGCCAATTTTTTTTTAACTGCCAATCTGCCGCACAGATCATCTCCATTCAGCACACTGATGTTTCGGTATCCACCGTGGCGATGTCCAGTATCTGCCATGGCATTGGGTCCTACAGAAAGGTGTGCTGAATCTATGGAAGAAGAGCACTTATTTCCTATAGAGTATTCCATGGATCATAAATACTACATGCTACAATGATGTCTATCACCAGCAGCTCAGCTGTTATGTTTAAAAATAAATAAATAAATAAATAAATAAATACAAAACATCACCATAAACCCAGGAGATACCTTGGAGAAATGTCAGGATGGTATGAAGATATGAAAAAGGAGATACTGCCCAAGCCTTGAACTAACCTTGTACTTGTGCCATTTATCACAAATTTATAAAAACTCACCACCCAGGAGTATCCACTGTTCATAGCTTTCTCTCCATCAACCAGCTCTCCCTGGTAGGGTCCAAAGTGTGCACCAACTGGAACAGTCTCCCCCTTATTAAACACTCCCAGGCCTGCGTCAGGAATACTGGACTTCTGAATCTCTAGTCCAGGAGGAAGTGTTTGTATGACTCGGTCAGGGACTCCCATGGGAACAGGCGTATCAGGGATGAAGAGTGCTGGACCGTGAACCTCACATTTGTTGAAGAAAAAGGATTTGCAAACCTCACAGTCTGGAAGGAAAGAATTTTTAATAAATAAATGAAATATAAAGGTGAGCTTGTTTCAACCACCAGAGCCTATTTATAAGTGTGACACTAGAATACATGGCTATATGCATGTATTTGATACCTCACCACTGTTAAATACTATCTAATTAAAGTGAGATGGAAATCATAGTCAGTAATTTGCTCTTCTGTTCTTTTTATGCCCCTCCCTCAATATCCATCTTATCATGGTGGAGGGTTTTGTGTGTTCCAGTGATCCTAGAAGCTAAGTTGCTGGGGGTAATCACCCCTGGTAGGGTCTCCCAAGGCAAACTGGTTCTAGGTGAAGTACCAGACAAAAAAGCAATTCAGAAGACCCTCATAAGGAAAGATTAAAAACAAGGACACTGATAGCTCGCCCGGAACAGGGGGCTCAGGTCTGGAGCCAGGTCTGTGGGAGGGGCTTGAGTTGTTCATAAGTACACTCGGTAGCAGAGCACTCTAGGTCGTAGGTTGATGATCGATTTGGTAGTCATATCATCAGACCTGTGGCTGTATGTCTTGGACACTCAGGTGAAGAGAGAAGCTGAGCTATCAACTGATCACCACCTGGTAGTGAGTTGGATCAGATGGCAGGGGAAAATGCCGGACAGACCTGGCAAACCCAAAATGTATAGAGCAAAGCCCCCTGTCAGAGAGAACTTCAACTCACACCTTCACCAGAGTTTCTCCTGCATTCCGAGAAAAGCTGGGGACATTGAGTCCAAATGGACCTTCAATACTGAACCAGCTGTGGGGCACTGTGGTTGCAAGGTGGTGGCAACCCCTGAACCCAGTCGTGGACACCAGCAGTTAAGAGAGTCGTCAAGCTGAAGAAGGAGGCCTTCCAAGTTTATGAAACTCCTGAAGCAGCTGACAGGTACAGGTATCTACAGGCCAAGTGGAGCATGGCTGCAGCAGTTGTGGAAGCAAAAACTTGGGTGTGGGAGGAATTTGGTGAGGCCATGGAAAAAGACTTTTGGTTGGCCTTGAAAAGATTCTGGCAAACTGTCAGGTGACTCAGGAGGGGAAAGCAGTGCTTTGCCAATGCTGTTTACAGCAGGGATGGAGTGCTGTTGACCTCAACTGGGGATACAGTCTGGCAGTGGAAGAAATACTCTGAGGATCTCCTGAACCTGTCTGATGTGCCTTCCATAGAGGAGGCAGATTTGGAGGACTTGGGGAGGATTCGCCCAGAATTAGAGCCAAGGTCATTGAGGTAGTCCAAAAACTCCTCAGTTGCAGGGCTCCAGGAGTGAATGAGATTTGTCCCGAGTTCCTGAAGGCTTTGGATATTGTTGGGCTGTCTTGGCTGACATGCCTCCACAACACTGTGTGGAGTGCTCCCACACCCAATCTGGGCTGTGCACTGGACTCAGTGGACCTAGTGGGAGAGAGGAGGATGTTGGCCAAGTTGTCATTCTTAATGGCGAACACCTCCCATCCACTGCAGGAGACAGTAGCAGCACTGGGAAGCTCCTTCAGTGACCGGCTCCTCCATCTGCGGTGTGTTAAGGAGAGATATAGCAGCTCCTTCCTCCCTACTGCTGTGAGACTGTACAACTGGCACCTCACCAAGCACAGCACCAGTGACTCCTCACAATAATGAACAATACTGTCCAGATCACTTCTACATCCATAGAAACCCCTCTGAATGTATACTGTGTTCACTGACTATCAGCATCAGTATTTTACAGTGAACTGCTAGCTACACACTGACAAAATGGCTCTTGTGCAATATATCTACTTACTTGTGCAATACACATGCAATACCACCTGTGTAATATACTTATGTTAACTGTATATCTGCAAACCTGTTCATTTATGCAAATTTGTTAATTTTTATCTTTAAATTTGTAGTTTATTTCTTTTTATATATACCCTTTTTTATATACTTAGTACTTTTGCACTACTCCTTCACTGCCTTATCTTTTTCTATATTTTGCTGCTGTAACAATGTAAATTTCCCCTTGTGGGATAATAAAAGACTCTCTTATTTATTTGAATTTTAAGCAGCATTTTAATACTCATGCCAATTCACACCCTTTAACCTCCAGAGAATCTCTTTCTTCTTCATGTGGAGTTATACAATGGGAAAACAACACAATCAACTGGAATACAGATAGCTCTGGGTTTGTATTTGTAGCTGAGCCATGTTGCTGTAGTGGTGAAGTGCCAGTAGCGCAGAAGATAGTGTCTAGGGTGAAATAATCAGTGAGAGTGAGCTCCATGATTGACACTAGGGTACATCGCGGCTGGCCCGACAGCAGAGGATAAACAGGCCAATTGCGGGGGCATTCCTGATTTGAGGCTGGTCAGAACCGATTATCTGCCCAAATATAATCCTGTAGTGTGAGGAATTTGCAGAGACAGTAATCTTAAGGTCACTAACCTATGATTGGGTTGCGCATGCGCATTCTGTGCTACGCACTTCCTAGTTCCCGAGTTGTTTGTGATGTCTTTTGTCTGTGAGTGTTGGCGTTAAACACTAATCTTTTTTTATTTTTTCTACAAACAATTTTCCAGTATCCTCTTCATTTTTTTATTGTACTTTCGCTTTCCTTTTTGTACTTTCCACTTTCGCTTTCCTTTTTCCATTTTTTTCTCCCTTTTTTCGGAAGAATGCCAAGACCAGAAGCTTTCTTTTTTCTCCTCCTGCATAAAGACCACAAGTGGAGGCCATCCACATGGGATCTGCTTTAATATCAACAGATATTCGATTAAAGTACGTGAATCCTTTCATCATGGCACACCTTCAGCCTGTTCAGTGTGCTGAGTGCAGGATGTTTAGTCATTCTTCCTCTATTGCTAGCGATTGCTTTATTTGTGATAAGTGCAGATTAGTTAGCTCTCCGACGGAGAAGATTACAGTGTTAGAAGCGCGTATCCAGGCTTTAGAGAAGGCCAGTGAGAATGAGAACAGTGTAAGTTTCTGTAGGAGAAAGTCTGGATGCCCTAGGTGGAGTTAGTAACCCCCCAACTCCAGCATTAGAGCCCTTACAGCGGGGCGAATGGGTGACGGCTCGGCGGCATAAGCGTAGAGCCAAAGCTACCGCTGAGGCTCGCCCACAGGAGCACCACTCCTCTCCGTTTCATGTGTCGAACAGGTTTGCTCTCCTTAGTGATGAAAGAAACCCGAAAGAGCTCTGGTTATAGGGGACTCTATCATACGGCATGTGAAATTAGCTCAGCCTTTAGCGGCACCAGCAGCTTTAGTCACATGTATTCCAGGAGCCAGGGTGCCGGACATAGCAGGTAATCTTAGGGTCCTAGGCAAGCACAGGTTCTCAAAGATAGTTATTCATGCAGGAGCTAATGATGTACAGTACGCCTTCATCAGTCTGAGGTTACTAAGAGCAAGTTTGCAGATGTGTTTAAATTAGCTAAGGCGATGTCTGATGCTGTAGTATGCTCTGGCCCCATCCCAATGCGGCATGGCGATGTAGCTTACAGCAGGTTATGGTCGCTGAACTGCTGGTTGTCCAGGTGGTGCTCTGAAAACAGTGTGGGGTTTATAGATAATTGGGGTAATTTTGAGGGCACTGCTGGCCTGTTAGGGTGGGACAGTATCCATCCCACTCGGGAAGGTGCTGCTCTCATTTCCTGCAGCATAGGTCATCGTCTCAGAACAGGCCTAGTTAATTTCTGACAATCCAGAGCCAAGGCCAGGGAGCAGACGAACAGGCTAAACCAACTGTCTGCTAGCTGCACAGAGTCGCCACTCAGGGTCCACTACATCGAGACTGTGTCTGTTCCCCAAGCTCAACAAAAAAGTAGAAATAATCAGAGAGTTTGTTCCAGTAACCTAATCAATATGAAATTAGATCATACTGACTATACAGCTGCTGCTAGCACCTTTGATCTAAAGGTGGGGCTATTACAGTGGTATGCAAACGTTTGGGCACCCCAGTCAAAATTGCTGTTACTGTGAACAGTAAGCAAGTTGAAGATGAAATGATCTCCAAAAGGCATAAAGTTAAAGATGACTCATTCCCTTTATATTTTAAGCAAAAACATTTTCTTATTTTCTTCTTTTACATTTTCAAAATGACAAAAAAGGAAAAGGGCCTGAAGAAAAAGTTTGGGCACCCTGCATGGTTAGTACCTAGTAACACCCCCTTTGGCAAGTATCACAGCTTGTAAACACTTTTTGTAGCCAGCTAATATTCTTTCAGTTCTTACCTGGGGGATTTTCACACATTCATCCTTGCAAAAGGCTTCCAGTTCTACAAGTTTCTTGCGCTGTCTTGCATACACTGCTCTTTTGAGATCTATCCACAGATTTTCAATTATGTTTAGGTCAGGGGACTGTGAGGGCCATGGCAAAACCTTCAGCTTGTGCCTCTTGAGGTATTCCATTGTAGATTTTGAGGTGTGTTTTGGATCATCGCCTTATTGTAGGACCCATCCTCTTTTTAACTTCAACTTTTTTACAGATAGTGTGATGTTTGCTTCCAGAATTTGCTGGTATTTATTCGAATACATGCTTCCCTCGACCAATGAAATGTGCCCTGTGCCACTGGCTGCAACACAAAGCATGATCGATCCACACCCATGCTTCAGAGTTGGAGAGGTGTTCTTTTCCTGGAATTTGGCATCCTTTTTTCTCCAAACATACCTTTGCACATTGTGGCCAAAAAGTTCGATTTTGATTTCATCAGTCCACAGGACTTGTTTCCAAAATGCATTAGGCTTATTTAAATGTTCATTTGCAAACTTCAGACGCTGAATTTTGTGGCTAGGACACAGGAAAGGTTTTCTCCTGATGACTCTCCCATGAAGGTCATATTTGTTCAGATGTCGCTGCATAGTAGAACAGTGCACCACCACTCCAGGGTCTGCTAAATCTTTCTGAAGGTCTTTTCCAGTCAAACAGGGGTTTTTATTTGCCTTTCTAGCAATCCAACGAGCAGTTCTTTAAGAAAGTTTTAATTTTCCAGACCTCACCTTGATCGCCACTGTTTCTGTTAAGTGCCATTTCTTAATAACATTACAATCTGAGGAAACAGCTACCTGAAAACACTTTGCTACGTTCTTGTAGCCTTCTCCTGCTTTGTGAGCATCAATTATTTTATTATTTAGAATGCGAGGGAGTTGCTTAGAGGAGCCCATGGCTGTTGATTTTAGGGACAAGTTTGAGGAGTCAGAGTGTTTATGCAACTTTGAAATCTGCATCATCTGACCTTTCCTAACAAAGAATTTGAACAAGCCACAGTTCAATAAGCTAATTAAGGTCTGGAACCTTGGTAAAAGTTACCTGAGAACTCAAATGTATTGGGGTGCCCAAACTTTCGCATGGTGTTCCCTTTCTTTTTTCACTCTCCAATTGTACAAAACAAAAATAATACACAAATCTTGCAGAAAACGCTGAAAAGAAATGTGTCATCTTTACCTTTATGCCTTTTGATGATCAGTTCATCTTCTGCTCTGTGAAAAATGGCGAGCGGTGGTAATTACATTTTTCACAGAGCGCCACTACATCTCATACATGTATTCGCCTACACTCACAGATACCGCTCGACACTCAGACACTCTCTTTCATGCGCTAACAAACACACACACACATACGCATGCGCATGTAGCCAAGACACCGGTTAGCTTTTGCAAGCACTCATTCAGCATTCGGGGCAAGTTACTTTTTATCGCGGCCAGCGCGAAATGACACCCACACACAATATCATGTATATTTGGTTGGAATATTCGTTTATTTACCATCTTAGCGAGCAGCGTGGTACCCGTTGTCTCAGCTCCATAATCTATATGCACTCCAACTTCACGCGACCAGCAAACATTTCACTCATCTCACTTTCTGTGCGTCAGCCATCAGGTCCGGGGGGAAACCAGAGCCTCTCGGAACCTAAGTTCTTATACACTGATCTGGGACAGTGGAGAGAACGTTTCCACATGGAAGTGTAGGGTTTTGGGGAAATTGTATTGTGCAGCTTTATTTCCAACATGTAAGTCTGTCAAAGTGTTCTGTGTCATTTCTTTTATTTTTAATGTGGGTTGGAGAGTATGGTGGTATTTTGTATTGGACTTTAAATGTGTGTTTTAATATTTTTTGTAACATAATTTTTCCTATTGGTTGATTACAGGACCAATCAGCAGTGATGTGGAGTCTGGGAACCCTTTAAAAAGGGCTGGTCTTTTTCATTTTGGGAAGAGAGGGGTAGGTGAGCACAAACTTGCTGTGAGGCGGTGTTGCGATAAGTAAGTGCTAAGAAGTGTGTATTTAGAAAATATTGTGATGTAGTTTGTGATTTTATTTGCCTGATTGAGGCCGGTTTTGTTTTGCGTTTATTTAGTTTTTGGTTTCCTATGTTGAATACTCACTTCTGCATTGTAAATAAATCTGCACCCGTATTCACTATATATTTTTAGTTGCCTAGTTTCGTCTTTCTTCATTTTGTTATTGGTGAGGGCCAGTCCTGACATGAGTTGGGGGGGGTGGAGAAGCCCCTGTCTCACAAGTGGTGTCGAGAAGTGGTGACAGTGGCGCCTCGGAAGACCCTGAAGAAGACCATAGGCAGACGGGTTCAGCCTAGACGAGGCATGGCGTATCGGCGTCTACCCCGAGATACCCTGGAGGAGGTGACAGCCGAGGAGGAGAAGCATGATGCTGGTGAGGGGACAGAAGGAGCCATTGGCGGAGGAGATGGTGTTCCACAGACACTGGATATGAGCTCGCTGTACAGTCTGCTACAGAAGTCCATCCTGGACCAGCAACGCGAGGCGCACAAGCAGGGCATGAGATGGCACAGCGTCCAGACCCAGCTCAACACTGTGCACGGCGAGCTGGAGAGAGAGCGATGAAAGGCAGCAGAGGAGCGGCATCAGCAGCTAGATGACGACGGCACCAGGGCTCCATTACAGCTAAGACCTCAACACAATCCAGCAGCACCAGCATCAGTGCCAGCAGCGCCGAGGCAGCCTCCAGCACAGCAAGCAGCGTCACCTCCAATAGGGCCAGCCACACTGACTCCAGTTGCTTGGACAAGGGCGGCAGTGCCGAAGCTGGAAGAGGGAGATGATATTGAACAATATCTCACAACATTTGAAAGACTTGCCTTGGCCTACAGGTGGCCTAGGGCAGACTGGGCCATCTACCTGGTGCCATATCTGACGGGTCGGGCCCGAGCGGCATACGTCACAATGGACATGAACGAGGCCATGGATTATGATCAAGTGAAGGCAGCAATCCTCTCGAAGTACGAAATTAATGGTGAGACATACCGGCAGCGTTTTCGTGATCCAGATGTGCAAGCAGAGGAGACCCCCCGGGAACTGTACAACCGCCTGATGGACCTATATAAGAAGTGGGTGAGACCAGCAGGCAAGACTGTGGAGGAGGTTGGAGAAATCCTTGTGCTTGAGCAGTACCTGCGCACCCTAGCTCCTGAAATCCGGGTCTGGGTTAAGGAACACAACCCAGCTACAGGCCAGCAGGCAGCTGAACTCATGGAGGCGTTCCTGGCAGCTCAACCGGGTCCGAAGGTGTTCCGCAGCCAGAACTATAACCGACCAGCCGGAGGTGGTAAGTCTGGGGTTCCTGGTGTGGGAGTTGGTCCTAGGGGGTTAGGTCAGGTCAGGCCACTGCACCACACCTACACTTCCCCTTACACCCCATCGTCTAGGCCTCCTATACGCCCCTACGCTCCACCGCCTAGATACTCAGCACCCACAGCTACCACACATCGGCCACCCTTCACATGCCATCACTGTAACAAACCGGGTCACATTGCCAGAGACTGTCCGGGCAAGAAAGCTCAGGGGTCCAGTTTTTTTAATGTCCCTAGACCTGACAGCGAAGTTGATGACACGGTATCCAGAGTGCAGTCTATCACTGTGATTGTAAATGACAAGCCAACATTTGCTTTACTAGACACTGGCAGCACACACACTCTAGTCAAACCACACCTGATCGATAAGTCAGAGGAATTGAGGACAGAACAGCTTAGGGTGTGTTGTGTGAATGGAGACGAGCATGTGTATCCAGTGGCAGACATTTGTCTTGAGGTTCAGGGGCAAGCCTTTTTGCTGAGGGCAGGCATTGTACAAGGTTTATGGTATCCTGTAGTGTTGGGTCAGGATGTCCTTATTTTGCCTGAGCTGGTGCGGTCAGCAGAGCCTGTGAGCATGGTGGTTATCAGGGCCAGGGCTAAGCAGTCTGCTGAGGAAGAGGCAAAGAAAGCTATTTGTGAGATGATACCCTATAACCAGTGTGACATTGACCCCCCTGTTGCTACTAGAATGCCTAAGACACGTAGACAGCGCAGACATGCTAAGCTGCAGGGCACAGCAGATAAGGTTGTCAGCCAGTTGCCAAAACCTGTTGATGAAAAGGATGTGTGGAAGCCTCCTCATAATCTGAGTGACCTGCAGAAAAATGATGACTCGTTGAAGGATGCATTTGCTAAAGTGACAGAGATTGATGGTGTTGAGACTGGTGTGGTTAAGGAGCTAACTGGTGAATATTACTTTGTGACAGATGGCCTACTGTACCACCAACCTGAAGACGGCAGTGTAGAGCAGGTGGTTGTGCCAAAATGTTTGAGAGAGTGCTCAGTTTGGGACATGATATACCCTGGGTGGGGCATTTGGGTACTGTTAAGACCCTAGAAAGAATTACACAATGCTTTCACTGGCCAGGGCTCTACACAGATGTTCAAAAATACTGTCGCACATGTTCTACCTGTCAACGTACTAGCAAACACAAGGCTAGACCCTTCCCTCTGCAACCACTCCCCATAATGGGTATTCCATTTCAGAGGATAGGGATGGACATTGTGGGACCCTTGGAGAGAACTAGGTCAGGGCACAGGTTCATTTTAGTTATGTGCGATTATGCCACATGTTACCCGGAAGCATTCCCCCTTCGAAAGATAACTGCAGGGTCAGTTGCAAGAGCATTGTTACAACTAATATCACGGGTAGGCATACCACATGAAATTCTAACAGACCAGGGCACTGCATTTCTATCCAGAACACTTAGACAAGTGTATAGTTTGCTGGGGATTAAGGGGATTCGGACTACTCCCTACCACCCTCAGACTGATGGGCTGGTGGAACGTTATAACCAAACCCTCAAGTCGATGTTGAGGAAATTTGTGGCAGAGAACGGCAAAGATTGGGACCAGTGGTTGCCGTACCTCCTTTTTGCCTACAGGGAGGTACCACAGGCTTCCCCCCAGTTGAGTTGCTGTATGGGCGCCAGGTCCGGGGTCCATTGGATCTACTCCGTGACGCCTGGGTGACACCAAAGCCCCAGGAGCCAGACAGTGTGCTTTCCTACATCCTGAAGATACAGGAGAAGATGGGGAAGATGGCCAGCTTGGTGGAGGAGAACATGACTAAGGCCCAGCAGACGCAGGCACGGTGGTACGATCAGAGGGCGAGGCAGAGGAGCTTCACACCTGGGCAGCAGGTTCTCTTGCTGTTGCCAACTACAGAGAAGAAGTTGCTGGCCCGCTGGCAAGGTCCCTACACTGTGGTGCGTCAGCTGGGGTCGGTGACTTACGAGGTGGGGATGCCAGGTCGATGAAAGACAAAGCAAGCCTTCCACATCAACCTGCTTAAGGAGTGGCATGTACGGGAGACGCCGTTCAGCCAGCAGCTCCTGGTGCAGGACGTGGAGGGTGATGTGGAACCGCAGGAGCAGTTCTTCCCTGCAGCAGTCGTACCAACTGAACCGGATGTCTCCCACCTGACAGCTCGGCAAGCACAGGAGTTGCAGGCCATCATCCCTCCGGGCTTGTTCTCTGAGCAGCCTGGGCGCACTTTGTTGGTGGAGCATGACCTCCAATTGAAGGACTCAAAACCAGTGCGGCAAAGGATGTACCGCATCCCAGAGCGGTTGCTTCCCGCTCTGCAGGAGGAGCTGGATATAATGAAGCAGCTGGGGGTTACTGAGCGTTCCAGCAGCAGCTGGAGCAGTCCGGTGGTGCTGGTCCCAAAGAAGGACGGCAGCATCCGCTTTTGCATCGATTTTAGACAGTTGAACTCTCAGTCTACATTCGACGCCTACCCAATGCCCAGGCTGGACGACTTGATCGAGGGGCTTGGGAGGGCGTCTTACATCACGATCCTTGACCTCTGCAGGGGGTATTGGCAGGTCCCGCTGGCTGAGGGGGCAAAACAGTACACTGCCTTCCGTACCCCTCAAGGCCTGTACCAGTTCACCACCATGCCCTTTGGCTTGCAGGGGGCACCGGCGACCTTCCAAAGACTCATGGACCGTGTCCTGGAGGACACGGGGGGCTTCGCCGCAGCTTATCTTGATGATGTGGTGGTTTGGAGCGCCACCTGGGGGTAGCACCTCCAACATCTGGCTGAGGTGTTCCGGCCAGGGATGTGATTTGGGGGTGGTGAAATTATCTGAAAATTTTAGCCGGGGGTCTGGGGGCCACAGGCCCCCAGCTGGTCCAGGGCAGCGCCCTGGTGGGGGGACAAAGTAGTCAATGAACCAAAGTAGTCAAATTTTGAAATGCAAGGTAGAACTGTCCAGACAAGTCGCCAGGTCATCACAGGGCTGACACATAGACACAGACAACCATTCACACTCACATTCACACCTACGGTCAATTTAGAGTCACCAGTTAACCTAACCTGCATGTCTTTGGACTGTGGGGGAAACCGGAGCACCCGGAGGAAACCCACGCAGACACGGGGAGAACATGCAAACTCCATACAGAAAGGCCCTCGCCGGCCACGGGGCTCGAACCCGGACCTTCTTGCTCTGAGGCAACAGTGCTGACTGCTACACCATCGTGCCACCCTTAATTTTTTTTTTTTTATTGCTGTAAATTTTGTTAATTATGCCTTAGATATCACGGTAATGTGTAAATAATGTAATGTATCTACACTGGTTGTAAATTTAATTAAGTTCATTTCATTCATTCATAATTATCATACTTTTTAAAAAAATAATTTAAAAAATAATAAATAAATAAATAAATAAATAAATTTAACAACCTGGCTGATAACACTGGTAAAGATGATGTTGACACTTCTCTAAAACGAAACTAACTTTATATAGTAGCCTCCATATACACACACTGAAGGCTCAATCCCAAATCACTTCCTCCTTCCTATACAAGTGCCCTACACCGCACACACAGCGAGCCCCTGTAGTCTCTCTAGTGCACTCTATATGCCTTATGGAGCGGTTTGGTCTTCAGCGCAACAGATTTCCTCTTCATCAGCGCGGTGGAGCAACAGGACAGGGGGCGTTTCCAGCTGCGCAGCGCTCACTTTCACTTGGCCTGTTAGCCAGAGCAGGCAGCTGCAACACATATTTTGACTTCCTATGTAGCCAGAAGAAGCTATACATGCTCCAAAATAGGATTAAATTATAAATAAATGCCCTTGACAAACTTGTGTTTAAGCGGTGCATTAAAGCTCTTGCTAGCTACATGGCTAAGTAGCAACAAGCCTGAGTGTAAAGTAACAGAACTTCACTGCTACTAGCAAGCCGTGCTAACTCAGGAGCTAACTCTGGTGTCGGGTCTGTTCCCTGAGCAAATGTTCCAGTCATTTTACACCCAAAGTGGAAATATTTCCACGGACTAAATGACGAACGGCATCTCCTCCTCTCTTTCCTTTCCTCTCCTCTCCGCCCAGCGCGCCGGTATGTGAACTCATTCCGGGTGACCGTCAGCCAACCTCTCGCCTCCCTAAACACACACATGCAAAGCCCACTAGCTCGACCCAGACAACCATGTCCTGTCAAACACACTTGGCTCTGCCACGTCGGACAAAACGCACACATAAAAAGCTGAGTTTGTTCGTGACCAAACGCCACACACTCACAGATAACACGCTGATGCGTAGAGGGGCCTCCAGCAAGCATGCCATCTCTCTCTCCCCCTGAGCGAGAGACAATCCACCCCGATCTGAACAAATGTCTCACAGTATTATGTCCAACGCCTGTAGCAACCTCTTTCTCCAACCATTCCCAGCGGAACTTGTTTTTCACTATTCTGTCGATTTCTTTAACTCGATTTGCATTTTTACGCTCGATCACGGAGGCTGCCATCTTTCAACTCTTTGTTTGAGGAGAGCTTACGTACAGCTATCTAACAAGCGCGTTCATTGGTTGTTACAGAGCGATGGGCCAATCACGTACCTCGTTTCATCTCAATGACGGAATTACTGAAAGTCAGAACGAATAGGATACGAATGCGGATTTTTGAGCGAAAAATCGGAAAAAAAATTTTTTTTTCAAATTTTGAGGTGAAAAAAGCAGAATTCCGCGAATTTGCGGAAAAATCACATCCTTGTCCGGCGCATCAGCGAGGCTGGCTTGACCATTCAGCCAAAGAAGTGTTCCCTGGCCCAACAGGAGGTTCGTTACCTAGGGCACATCATTGGCAAGGGGGTGATCAAGCCCCAGAAGGACAAGGTCGAGGTGGTCCGGGACTGTCCGTGACCCCGTACTAAGAAGGACGTCCGCTCTTTCCTGGGCCTTGCCGGGTGGTATCGGAGGTTCATTCCGAACTTCGCCACCCGTGCTGCAACCCTTACAGATCTGACTCGCAAGTCGGGGTCAACCAAGGTGAAGGTGGAGTGGGGGGAGGTGCAGGAGCATGCCTTCCAGGACCTGAAGGGGGCTCTGCTTTGTGAACCTGTGTTACAGAGCCCAGATTTCGCACAGACATTTACTGTACAGACAGATGCCTCTGGGGTGGGGCTGGGGGCAGTCCTACTTCAGGGAGAGGCGGAGCAGCAGAAACCGGTGGCATATATTAGCCGAAAGCTTTTCCCCCGAGAAACAAGGTACTCGGTGGTGGAGCTTGAGTGTCTTGCTGTGAAGTGGGCGCTAGAGACATTCAAGTATTACCTGTTGGGCAGAGACTTTTTATTAGAGACTGACCACAGAGCATTGCAATGGTTGGGGCGAATGAAAGACTCTAATGCTAGAATTACACGTTGGTTTCTCTCTTTGCAGCCCTACAGGTTCACAGTGAAATACAGGGCAGGGTCACAGAACCCTGTAGCGGACTTCCTGTCTCGCCACCCTGGTGGCGAGCCAACCGAAGGGGGAGGAAATGTGAAAAATGGCGAGCAGTGGTAATTACATTTTTCACATAGCGCCACTACATCTCATACATGTATTCGCCTACACTCACAGATACCGTTCGACACTCAGACACTCTCTTTCATGCGCTAACAAACGCACACACACATACGCATGCGCATGTAGCCAAGACACCAGTTAGCTTTTGCAAGCACTCATTCAGCATTCGGGGTAAGTTACTTTTTATCGCGGCCAGCGCGAAATGACACCCACACACAATATCATGTATATTTGGTTGGAATATTCGTTTATTTACCATCTTAGCGAGCAGCGTGGTACCCGTTGTCTCAGCTTCATAATCTATATGCACTCCAACTTCACGAGACCAGCAAACATTTCACTCATCTCACTTTCTGTGCGTCAGCCATCAGGTCCGGGGGGAAACCAGAGCCTCTCGGAACCTAAGTTCTTATACACTGATCTGGGGCAATGGAGAGAACGTTTCCACACGGAAGTGTAGGGTTTTGGGGAAATTGTATTGTGCAGCTTTATTTCCAACATGTAAGTCTGTCAAAGTGTTCTGTGTCATTTCTTTTATTTTTAATGTGGGCTGGGGAGTATGGTGGTATTTTGTATTGGACTTTAAATGTCCCCTCCTAGAACTGCCACCTTATTGTGGTGGAGGGGTTTGTGTGCTTGAATGATCCTAGGAGCTATGTTGTCGGGGGCATTATGCCCCTGTTAGGGTTTCCCAAGGCAGACAGGTCCTAGGTGACAGGCCAGACCAAGAGCAGTTCACCAAAAAACCCCTATGGAGAAAAAATCCAGGACCGTGACGTCGCCCGGTAGGACGCAGCCGGGGCCCCACCCTGGAGCCAGGCCCGGGGTTGGGGCTCGTATGCGAGCGCTTGGTGGCCGGGCCTTTGCCCATGGGGCCCGGCCGGGCTCAGCCCGAAGAGGTGACGTGGGCCCGACCTCCTGTGGGTTCACCACCCACAGAGGTAGCAGTAGGGGTTTGGTGCAGTGTGGATTGGGTGGCAGTCGAAGGCAGGGGCCTCGACGACCTGATCCCCGGACACAGCGGCTGGCTGTTGGGACATGGAATGTCACTTCGCTGGGGGGGAAGGAGCCTGAGCTTGTGCGGGAGGTTGAGAGGTACCGGCTAGAGATAGTCGGGCTCACCTCCACGCACAGCTTGGGCTCTGGAACCCAGCTCCTCGAGAGGGGCTGGACTTTCCACTTCTCTGGAGTCGCCCGTGGTGAGCGGCGGCGGGCTGGTGTGGGCTTCCTTATAGCTCCCCAGCTCAGCCGCCATGTGTTGGAGTTTACCCCAGTGAACGAGAGGGTCGCCTCTCTGCGCCTTCGGATTGGGGAGAGGGCTCTTGCTGTTGTTTGTGCCTACGGGCCAAATAGCAGTATAGAGTATCCGGCCTTCTTGGAGTCCCTGGGAGAGGTACTGAGGGGTGCTCAGACTGGGGACTCCATTGTGCTACTGGGGGACTTCAATGCTCACGTGGGCGATGACAGTGACACCTGGAGGGGCGTGGTTGGGAGGAACGGCCTCCCCGATCTGAACCCGAGTGGTGTTTTGTTATTGGACTTCTGTGCTAGTCACAGTTTGTCCATAACGAACACCATGTTCGAGCATAGGGGTGTCCATAAGTGCACGTGGCACCAGGACACCTTAGGTCGGAGGTCGATGATCGACTTTGTAGTCGTGTCATCTGATCTCCGACCCTATGTCTTGGACACTCGGGTGAAGAGAGGGGCTGAGCTGTCAACTGATCACCACCTGGTGGTGAGTTGGATCCGCTGGCGGAGGAGGAACCTGGACAGACCTGGCAGGCCCAAACGTATGGTGAGGGTCTGCTGGGAACGTCTGGCCGAGCACTCTGTTGGGGAGGTCTTTAACTCCCACCTCCGGGAGAGCTTTTCCCAGCTTCCGAGGGAGGCGGGGGACATTGAGTCTGAGTGGACCATGTTCTCTACCTCCATTGTGGACGCAGCTGTTCGGAGCTGTGGCCGCAAGGTCTCCGGTGCCTGTCGTGGCGGCAATCCCCGAACCCGGTGGTGGACACCGGAAGTAAGGGATGCCGTCAAGCTGAAGAAGGAGTCCTATCGGGCCATGTTGACCTCCGGGACTCCTGAGGCAGCCGACGGGTATCGGCAGGCCAGGCGTGCTGCAGCTCGGGCAGTTGCAGAGGCAAAAACTCGGAACTGGGAGGAGTTCGGGGAGGCCATGGAGAAGGACTATCGGTCGGCCTCGAAGAAATTCTGGCAAACCGTCCGGCGCCTCAGGAGGGGGAAGCAGTACTCTGCCAACACTGTTTACAGTGCGGGTGGGGAGCTGTTGACCTCGACTGGGGACATTGTCGGGCGGTGGAAGGAATACTTTGAGGATCTCCTCAATCCCACCGTCATGTCTTCCACTGAGGAGACTGAGGCTGATGACTCAGAGGTGGACTCGTCCATTACCCAAGCCGAAGTCACTGAGGTGGTTTGCAAGCTCCTCGGTGGCAAGGCACCGGGGGTGGATGAGATCCGCCCTGAGTATCTCAAGTCTCTGGATGTTGTGGGGCTGTCTTGGTTGACACGCCTCTGCAACATCGCGTGGCGGTCGGGGACAGTGCCTCTGGAGTGGCAGACTGGGGTGGTGGTCCCTCTTTTTAAGAAAGGGGACCGGAGAGTGTGCTCCAATTATAGGGGAATCACACTTCTCAGCCTCCCAGGGAAAGTTTACTCCAGGGTACTGGAGAGGAGAATTCGACCAATAGTCGAACCTCGGATCCAGGAGGAACAATGCGGTTTTCGTCCTGGTCGCGGAACACTGGACCAGCTCTATACCCTTCATAGGGTGCTCGAGGATTCATGGGAGTTTGCCCAACCAGTCCACATGTGCTTTGTGGATCTGGAGAAGGCATTCGACCGTGTCCCCCGTGGTATTCTGTGGGGGGTGCTTCGGGAGTATGGGGTTCGGGGCTCTTTGCTAAGGGCTGTCCGGTCCCTGTACGAACGGAGCAGGAGTCTGGTTCGCATTGCCGGCAGTAAGTCAGACCTGTTCCCGGTGCATGTTGGACTCCGTCAGGGCTGCCCTTTGTCACCGGTTCTGTTCATAATTTTTATGGACAGAATTTCTAGGCGCAGCCAGGGGCCGGAAGGAATCCTGTTTGGGAACCACAGGATTTCATCTCTGCTTTTTGCGGATGATGTTGTCCTGTTGGCTTCTTCAAACCAGGACCTTCAGCATGCACTGGGGCGGTTTGCAGTCGAGTGTGAAGCGGCTGGGATGAGAATCAGCACCTCCAAGTCCGAGGCCATGGTTCTCAACCGGAAAAGGGTGGCTTGCCCTCTCCAGGTTGGTGGAGAAGTCCTGCCTCAAGTGGAGGAGTTTAAGTATCTCGGGATCTTGTTCACGAGTGAGGGAAGGATGGAGCGTGAGATCGACAGGCGGATCGGTGCAGCCTCCGCAGTGATGCGGTCGCTTTACCGGTCCGTCGTGGTGAAGAAGGAGCTGAGCCAAAAGGCGAAGCTCTCAATTTACCGGTCGATCTACGTTCCGACTCTCACCTATGGTCATGAGCTTTGGGTAATGACAGAAAGAACAAGATCGCGGATACAAGCGGCTGAAATGAGTTTCCTTCGCAGGGTGGCTGGGCGCTCCCTTAGAGATAGGGTGAGAAGCACAGTCACTCGGGAGGAGCTCGGAGTAGAGCCGCTGCTCCTCCACATCGAGAGGAACCAGCTGAGGTGGCTCGGGCATCTTTTTCGGATGCCTCCTGGACGCCTCCCTGGGGAGGTGTTCCAGGCATGTCCCCCCGGGAGGAGGCCCCGGGGAAGACCCAGGACACGCTGGAGAGACTATGTCTCTCGGCTGGCCTGGGAACGCCTCGGTGTTCTTCCCGAGGAGCTGGCCGAGGTGTCTGGGGAAAGGGAAGTTTGGGCTTCCATGCTTAGACTGCTGCCTCCGCGACCCGGTCCTGGATAAGCGGAAGAAGACGAGACGAGACTTTAAATGTGTGTTTTAATATTTTTTGTAACATAATTTTTCCTATTGGTTGATTACAAGACCAATCAGCAGTGATGTGGAGTCTGGGAACCCTTTAAAAAGGGCTGGTCTTTTTCATTTTGGGAAGAGAGGGGTAGGTGAGCACACGCTTGCTGTGAGGCGGTGTTGCGATAAGTAAGTGCTAAGAAGTGTGTATTTAGAAAATATTGTGTTGTAGTTTGTGATTTTATTTGCCTGATTGAGGCCAGTTTTGTTTTGCGTTTATTTAGTTTTTGGTTTCCTATGTTGTATACTCACTTCTGCACTGTAAATAAATCTGCACCCGTATTCACTATATATTTTTAGTTGCCTAGTTTCGTCTTTCTTCATTTTGTTATTGGTGAGGGCCAGTCCTGACGTGAGTTGGGGGGTGGAGAAGCCCCTGTCTCACATGCTCACTTAACTATTCACATTAACAGACATTTTCAGTAAGGCTGCCCAAACTTTTGCTTGCCACTGTATTACATCTAAAGCGCAAATGGTTAATGAACTTATTACTGATCAGGAGTTTAATGTACTTTGTTTAACTGAAACATGGATTAAGCCAAATGAATATATAGCATTAAATGAAACTAGCCCTCCTGGATACAGTTATATACACCAGCCTCGTCTAACTGGCAGAGGAGGAGGTGTCGCGGTTATTTATAATGATTATCTAGGTATAACACAAAAACCTGGTTATAAATTTAATACATTTGAAGTTCTTCATACCCATATCATGTATGTAGCCTCAAAAAATAGGTCTACCCAGTTAATTCCGTTACTTATTATTTACAGGCCCACAGGGCCATATTCTGAGTTTCTTTCTGAATTTGCAGATTTTATCTCAGATCTGGTTATTTCCTTAGACAAAGCTTTAGTTGCTGGAGATTTTAATATTCACTTTGATAACCCAGAAGACCCTTTGAAAACAGTGTTTGTGTCCATTTTAGATTCAGTAGGGATTAATCAGAATGTCATAGGACTGACCCATAATGGTGGTCACACCCTCGATCTAATACTAACATTCGGGTTAAACGTAGAAAATATAGTCATACTTCCACAGTCTGAAGTTATCTCAGATCATTATCTCATCTCATTCAAACTATGTCTGAGTAATAATATATGCACCTCATCACGCTACTGTATTAAACGTACATTCACGTCAACTACTGCACAGAGCTTTATAAATTATCTCCCAGAGTTATCAACTTTGATTGGGTCACTGTCAGCCCCTGCACAACTTGAACAGGCAACTGAATGCTTAGAGTCAACGTTCCACTATACCTTAGATCAGGGTTCTTCAATCCTATCCGCAAAGGGCCGGTGTAGCTGCAGGCTTTCATTACAGCCAAATTGGAGGCTCACTTGATTGTTGACTGGAGACGAGGGTGAAATGATTAAACAAGTGAAATCAGGTGTAGCTCCTGCTTGGTTGGAATGAAAGCCTGCAGCCACACTGGCCCTTTGTGGATAGGATTGAAGACCCCTGCCTTAGATAATGTAGCTCCTCTTAAAAGGAAAATGGTCAGAGACAAAAAAAAAAAATAGCACCCTGGTATAATGATGACACTCGCACTTTAAAACAGACCACTTGAAAATTGGAATGTAAATGGCGTCAAATAAAATTGGTAGCGTTCAAATTAGCGTGGAAGGAGAGCTTCCTGAAGTATAGAAAAGCTCTTAGTGCTGCTAGATCAACATATCTCTCCTCCCTAATAGAAGATAACAAAAATAATCCTAGATTCCCATTTGATGCTGTAGCAAAATTAACCAGGAATAAGTCCACTATAGACACATGCACACCTGTAGTATGTAGTAGCAACGACTTCATGAATTTTTTTAACGACAAAATTGAGAATATCCGACAAAAAAATTCAAACTACTAATTTAAAGTCAGACAGTGTAAGTGACCCAGTGGTTAACAATATAACTGTATCAGATCAGCAATTAGAATGTTTTACTCCCCTTAGAGAAACTGAATTACTTTCCTTAATCTCCGCATCAAAAGCCTTAAAGTGCCATTCCACCATTGGATGTATTCCTTGGCATAAAATACAATATATTTTATGACAACATGACTAGACAGAGAAATCTTTTAGCTTCAAAATGATATATCAAACATAATTTTTTGACAACGACAAGTATATTAATTTTGCGACCAAAGTCACCTACCCTTTTAATTTCCGTGCGGTAGTGAAACGTGATGTCATTGGCAGGTTCCCCTTCTTGTGTACCACGTGTCGGTCTATTTTTAGACCAGGAAACCCCCAAAGTGAGAGAGTCATTTCTCCTCGTATATGGGGGCCAAAAAAATTGCGAAAAATTTTGAGTTAATCTTTCAGTTAGCTAGATTTATTGGTATTAGCTAGATTTATTGGTATTATTTTTATCGCGTTCTATCCGCCATTGCTGATAATATGTGCCACGTCACACATCATGTGGTACACAAGAAGGGGAACCTGCCGATGATATCACGCGCGGAAATTAAAAGGGTAGGTGACTTTGGTCGCAAAATTAATATACTTGTCGTTGTCAAAAAATTATGTTTGATATATCATTTTGAAGCTAAAAGATTTCTCTATCTAGTGATACCATTTATATATGTTGTCAAAATATATTGTATTTTATGCCAAAGAATACATCCAATGGTGGAATGGCACTTTAACTTGTGTACTAGATCCCTTACCTACCGGTACATGTCTATTCAAACAGGTAATACCTGAAGTAATTGAACCGCTTCTAAAAATAATAAATTCTTCTCTTAGGATTGGCTATGTACCCAAATCCTTTAAACTAGCAGTTATCAAACCCCTGATTAAAAAATCTGACCTTGATCCCTGTCAGCTGTCCAATTATCAGCCAATATCAAACCTCCCCTTTATCTCCAAGATCCTTGAAAAAGCTGGGGCACAGCAGTTATGCTCATATTTACATAGGAATATGTATCAGTCAGTATTTAGACCTCATCCTAGCACAGAGACAGCTCTGGTTAAAGTAGTAAACGACCTACTGTTGGCGTCTGATCAGGGCTGTGTCTCGCTGCTTGTGTTGCTTGACCTTAGTGCAGCATTTGATACCTCTGATCATTCCATTCTTCTGGATAGACTAGAAAATGTTGTGGGAGTTAAGGGAACGGCCCTCTCCTGGCTCAGGTCTTATTTAACTGATCGCTATCAGTATGTTGATGTAAATGGTGATTTTTCTAGACATACTGAGGTAAAGTTTGGTGTTCCACAAGGTTCTGTCTTGGGTTCACTGCTTTTTCTTTATATATGTTACCTCTGGGTGATATTATTCGTAAACATTGTATTAGTTTCCACTGTTATGCTGACGACACACAGTTGTATGTTTCTGCAAAACCTGATGACAGACACCAGCTTAATAGAATTGAGGAATGTGTGAAGGACATTAGACACTGGATGCTTATTAACTTCCTTCTGCTTAAAGGAACAGTCCACCGTACTTCCATAATGAAATATGCTCTTATCTGAATTGAGACGAGCTGCTCCGTACCTGTCTGAGCTTTGCGCGACCTCCCAGTCAGTCAGACGCAGTCAGACGCACTGTCACTCCTGTTAGCAATGTAGCTAGGCTCAGTATGGCCAATGGTATTTTTTGGGGCTGTAGTTAGATGCGACCAAACTCTTCCGCGTTTTTCCTGTTTACATAGGTTTATATGACCAGTGATATGAAACAAGTTCAGTTACACAAATTGAAACGTGGCGATTTTCTATGCTATGGAAAGTCCGCACTATAATGACAGGCGTACTAACACATTCTGCGCGCTTCAGCAGCGCATTGATACGGAGCTCAGATATCAATGCACTGCCGAAGCGCGCAGAAGGTGTTAGTACGCCTGTCATTATAGTGCGGACTTTCCATAGCATAGAAAATCGCTATGTTTCAATTTGTGTAACTGAACTTGTTTCATATCACTGGTCATATAAACCTATGTAAACAGGAAAAACGCGGAAGAGTTTGGTCGCATCTAACTACAGCCCCAAAAAATACCATTGGCCATACTGAGCCTAGCTACATTGCTAACAGGAGTGACAGCGCGTCTGACTGACTGGGAGATCGCGCAAAGCTCGGACAGGTACGGAGCAGCTCGTCTCAATTCAGATAAGAGCATATTTCATTATGGAAGTACGGTGGACTGTTCCTTTAACTCTGACAAGACTGAAGGACTTGTACTAGGACCACATGCAGCTAGAAGTAAGTTTTCGGATTACACAGTAACCCTGGATGGCCTTTCTGTTTCTTCACATGCAGCAGTAAAAGACCTCGGAGTGATTATTGACCCCAGTCTTTCATTCGAAACTCGCATTGATAAGATTACCCAGACAGCTTTCTTTCATCTCAGAAATATTGCTAAGATAAGAAATTTAATGTCACTACATGACGCGGAAAACTCGTTAATGCTTTCATTACCTCCAGGTTGGATTATTGTAATGCCTTACTGTCTGGATGTTCCAATAAGTGAATAAGCAAGCTCCAGTTAGTTCAAAATGCAGCAGCAAGAGTCCTTACTAGAACTAGAAAATATGACCACATCACCCCTGTCTTATCCACACTGCACTGTCTCCCAATCAAATTTCGTATTCATTATAAAATACTACTATTGACCTTTAAAGCACTGAATGGTCTCGCACCACAGTACCTGAGTGAACTTCTGGTCCTCTATGACCCGCCACGCCTACTTAGATCAAAAGGTGCAGGCTATCTGCTGGTACATCCGATAGTGAAGGCTACATCAGGGGGCAGAGCCTTTTCTTACAAAGCCCCACAGTTATGGAACAGCCTTCCAAGTAATGTTCGGGAATCAGACACAGTCTCAGCATTTAAGTCTCAGTTGAAAACATATCTGTTTAGTCAAGCCTTTTGTTAATGGTGTTTATGAGGTAAAGGTGTCGATCTAGAGGGTCCTCAGACATAGAGTGTTTTGGTAAACTGGGATGTATGGATGCTGTCAGTCCCCCACTCACTTGCTCACTCGAGTTTGTTGACGGTGTAGTGGCTGGCTGCTTTATGTCCCGGGGCTCCCTCATGCCTGTGTTACCTTCTGGCTCTCCCCTTTTAGTTATGCTGTCATAGTTAGTTTTGCCGGAGTCCCTGCTTGTACTCAGTGCAATATGTATACTGTTCCTACTTATTCAGGTGACATTGGGCATACCTTACAACCTGTATTTTCTCTCTCTTTCCCCCCTCCCCCCCAATCTGTCCCTCTGAGTTACATGTCGGTCCTGGGATCAAGATGCTGACCTCTTCTGCTCCTCTGACCTGCCTGAGCCATCCTGGTGCCCTGTGTCTGGTTGGAGTCTCATCGCATCGCTCTTGTGGACGACGGCCCCATATGGACAGTTGAAAGTCACACTTGGAAGATGTTCTGGACACTTACAGTAATGCTTTTATGGCTGAGGACTACAGTTGACTTGCTAACTTTAGGACTGCAGTTGTCATGAACAGTTTTGCACTCAAGTTTCCATCAATGAAGAGTTTATAACATCAACAAAACTGACTTTATGTTAAAACTGTTAATGTTATAGTCATGTTGTCTGTTGTTGCCCAAATGAGGGTGGGTTCCCTTTTGAGTCTGGTTCCTCTCGAAGTTTCTTCCTCATGTCATCTGAGGGAGTTTTTCCTTGCCACCGTCGCCACAGGCTTGCTCATTGGGGATAGATTAGGGATAAAATTAGCTCATGTTTTAAGTCGTTCAAATTCTGTAAAGCTGCTTTGCGACAATGTTTATTGTTAAAAGTGCTATACAAATAAACTTGACTTGACTGGATCAGAGCCTCCCCAATTTCGAATTGTAATTATCAAACATGTTTGATATTTACGACTCGAAATCCTGTATTGTGAAAGGAACAGAGATAGAATATAGATAGAAACCCTTAGTAGCCAATGAGAATGAGCTGACTGGGAAGCGTCACCAACCAGTTGTTGCATATATGTGTAGAAAGGCATGTCCATAGCAGTGGAAGGTCGGATAATGTATAAAAATGACTACATTTCTAATGGTCACAGGTTTCACTCTCCCCTCAACCTGTGTACAAATAACAACATTAGTTTGTAGCAGTATTTTACACTAGCTCACCTGCAGCTTGTGCTGCAAAATGTATAAAGCCATGCTGATTCCATTCTTCTTAGCCATGAATTCAACCATTTTTTTCTTCACATTTTGTTTTTCAGCACAAAACACAGCACTTACACACGTGCAATCAACTGACAATGTCAGTCTGCCTCCATGTTTGTCTTGCTGAAGTCATATTTGATCTCGAGTTCTCTGCAGTATACCCGCCAAGTGTGTGGTCCTGCATCTTGACTGAATCATCTGGTGTGCTTTCTTACAATTAAAATATTAAAAATCAGTTAAGATGTTATTACATGTGTGGTTTACCACATTTTAAAAATCACTTAAAGAGGAACCGAAGGCAAATTTTGTATTATCAAAATTCTATTTATTTCATTTTATAAAATGTAGGAATGCATTTCTGACAGCTATTTTGTCACTGCTATAGCAAGTTATGAGTGTTTGAAATATGCTATGTAATATATCGGTCCATATGTCAACGCAATGGCCGTAAACGAGATTCACTGAGATCTGTGTGAGACCTCATAGGACACAAGTAAAACATAAAGCGGAAATCAAAGTGACCAACATCTGCCAACATTGTCAAAAGACGCGCGCGCCCTCCTTTGAATGCTAACATAATCGAGTCGGAAGTTTTTCCTGTGTCCGAAATCACTCCCTACTCACTATATAGGGCACTATATAGTGGGAACGCCATTGTGTAGAGCTTTCCAAAACCTGAGTGAGGATTATGTGGGAAATGCGCTCAGTATAATATGTATTTATCACAAAAATACATGCATTTATTTATTTATTCTTTTGAAAACCCACCAGCCACTTGATCTGGCATGTTTTAATTGTGCGACAGTAATGAGATAAATACTAGTGCGACGGACTAGTCCTTATCCTGTTGTCTTCCCAACTCTTCTCTACGCCACGTTGGTTCGAAGTCATATGGAATAATCTCCATGTCACGTACGCGAGGGAGGCGGATGAATGTGCGGAAGTATACAGTTTAATAAAATGCAGAATATATATACAGTGAGACAATATATACACAGGCAAACAATCCAAAATGGCAGGCTAGATCAAAAACGAGAATACGGGCAAAAGGGTCGGTTGAGGCGCAAACAGTTCCTCAAAGGCTAAGCAAGGACAAGAATGAGAAACAGGCACAAGGATTGTGAAACAGGAAATCAAGACAACGGGTAGAAAGGCTCGGTCATGCGTACATGCGTACCGTAATACTTCGCGATGCAAATGCATCAGGGTAAGTCCAAGCCAAAAAGACCCAATATATAGAAAATTGGTTGCAGCAATATTTTTATTTTAATGTTGGAAGTTTGGTGCAGGGACCAAACACATTTTGCTATATATTATTAAGGAACTAACCATTAGTTCTATTTATAGAGTTCCAGCACCATAAGTTTGTTACAGGTACTATCTACACTCTAGACTACAAGTTCGGATCTTTGAACAGGAGCAATGTTAAAGATCACTCAGATCTCAAAACAGAAAGGAAATATCAAATAAAAAGTGATATAAATTATATGCACGCATTTTAAAATACTGGTGTATACATGATCTATGGAAAATTATAAATCCTGATATAGTCTCTGTCAGAAATGCAACTGTAAACAAACAATACACCCAATATCAGTCATGACAAACATATGAATAGGAGAGTGTTGCATCTGTGATCTTAAATTACTTTTTCATGGTCAAGTATATAGTTATTTTTGAACTGTAGAGTACATGTAACAGCAAAAAAAATTTGAGGGCATTAAAAACGGATGATTTGGGATTGAAAAAAGAGAATGATGCACAAATAACAACAAGATGACGCTTCACATGTTTGTAGTGATTGAATTAATGAAACTATTTACCAAGTTGCGGACCTGTGCTACCTGTGCTTCATTTCCATTCAGGGTCTTAAAGATATGATACTTTTTGTGGGGTATGTAATTGAATCTGCCATATTTCTGTAAATACTCTATCTAGAGAGTTCCCATTATATAAGTGACCAAACAATCTGGTTTATAATAAGACCAGGTAGTGATAGGAAAAGAATACATTTGTTTTCTAGTATTTTTAGGGCCCTAAACCCCACTTACGAGTGCGTTTTTTTTTATTTTTAGCATTTTTAGGAAGTACCTATGGACAGAATTTTCTAGAGAGAAGGCTCTATGTTTTCCTTCCAGATTAGCAACATGTAGAGCAGTGGTCGGCAATTAGGGGCCCGCGGGCCAAAACTGGCCCGCCATCAATTCTATCTGGCCCGCGAGATGACGTTAATTTATTGTTTAAAAAATATGATTTTTAATATATTTTTTAAACCTCATGTTTTATTTTAAAAAAATACAACAATTCCACCGATTTCGTAACATTTATTGAAGTGTAGCTGATAAGTAACGTGACAAAAGCAACAGGTAGAACATCCTTGCAGCCTGTTTAGCCTTACTTGACGCACAGGTCGGAACGGTAATTGGCACGCGTGTGCGCGTAATCTTATGGAAAACAAAAGTGTCCTGTCTTCCTCTCGCAACGGACAAGGTGAAAAAATAGCCTATGTTTCATTAGGCTACATTAAAAAAAACATAAGGTCGGCTCAAATATCAAATAGCCTAATTAAAAAAAAAAAAGAAAAAAGCGAATGCACATCAGCGGCGTGGGAGAAGGATCTGCACTGTTCCTGAATAAAGAAAGAAAAAAGAGGAAATTACGATTTAAATAAGATCAAACAATATGACTATTTAAAAAGACTATTAACAAGGCCAGTAGTCACTTAATGGGAAAAGTGACACTTCCCATCGGTCACAATTTTGTGGATGTCGGGCGACAGGGATGTCACTTTTATCCTCAAGCAGTTCTCCAAGGATTGTATTGGTCAGACGGTTCCTCTCGTGTGTTTTGATTGCGTTCATTGAAGAAAAGCTTGACTCACAAGTGTAGGTAGATGGAAACATCGTCAGCACAAAAAGGGCAAGTTTCTTAATCCCCGTGTACTCCTCCGAGCATCCGATCCAGAAATCCTCCACGGAATGCTCACTAAACGCATCACGGACGAGGGAGCTTGTCTGGAAATCAATGAGCTCCAACTGAAACGTTGCCTCGTCTAACGAGCTGATGGTTTTTTTCACCAATGAGGAGAATTCCTCGCTTCGGATGGAGAATGGGTCGCGGACAAAACCAACGATTTCCCTTGGGACACAGTAGTGTTGGAACCATGACTGAAAGTTGGCCCGTAGCTTTTCGATGAATTCAATCATTATTCCTGTCACTCGCCCCCCTCCCTGTGATTTTAATGTTGCGAAGTGCAAGAGCCTTCCACTTGATATATCTGACTGGAACAACTCCAGTTTCCTTGTAAACGAATCCATCTTCTCGATCAGGTCCACAGTGGTTTTCCCTCTCCCTTGTAGCTGCAGGTTCAGCTGGCCAAAAATGTCCGTTAAAAACACGATGTTTGAAATGGACATTTCATCTTCTAGAAAAGCCAGGTGGTCGTCTGAAGCACACATCTTGCTCAATCGCAGGAAGGCTTTAACTTGCTCTAGTAGCGCACAGAAGCGCTCCAGCGCTTTTCCTTTACTTAACCAGCGCACATCATTGTGAAGCAGCAGATCCTCGTAGCAGGCCTCTGACTCAGCCACAAGTTGGCGGAAAAGACGGTGCTGAGTGCTTGATGCACCCTGGACAAAATTAATGACTCGCATCACTTTATCCATAACACTCTTTAGCTCACCACTGAGTCTGGCGCACAGAACACTCTGGTGAATTAGGCAATGCAATGCAATGCGTGCATTTGGGGTGCTGTCTCCTTCAATCGGGCCACCAGACCTCTGTGGCAACCAACCATGGCAGGTGCCCCATCTGTCATGATGAGGTTTATTTTCTCAAATGGCAATGCATGTAGTTTAAACAATTCCTCCACTTTGGCAAACATAACATCCCCAGTGGTGTTCCCTTCTAATGGAATTAGAGACAACAACTCCTCCCTGAACTCCTTCCCATCAAAATACCACACGCAGATGCACATCTGGCTTATATCAGTGTTGTCTGTACTCTCATCAATGGCAACTGAAAAGTAATTGGCCTGACTCAGGCTACTCATAATTGATCCCCGCACAGCGTCAGACAGGCTTTCTATGCGTCGGGAAGCTGACCTCGCAGAGAGCAGCATCTGTTTAACTGAGGCAATCACACCATCCATCGACTTATCAGTAACCAGCTCCTCCAAAACAGCCACCATCACTTCCTTAAAAACCTCTGTGTCAGTAAATGGTTTGCTGTGATGGGTAAGAACCCATGCTGCTTTAAGGGACGCACTTGTAACCTTTTGCTGCTCGGTGAGTGACTGAATCAGGATCTTGCTGCTGTGTGCATATCCAGCCTCCAAGGCTTTAATTTTCTGTGTTCGCATCTCTGTCCCAGGAGGATATGCGTTTTTGAAGTGGCCATGCTTTGTGTCATGGTGTCTTCTAATATTGTATTCTTTACAAACGGCAACAACCTCGTTGCAAATGAGACACGTCGGCTTGGCATTAATAAATGCAGGCAGGATGAACGCATACCTTTGCTTCCATTCTTCTTTGTAGGTCCTGCATTCGGAATCAACTTTTCTTTTCATGGCTTTTGACAACGACATTTTGCATCAATAGCTAGCAATCTTCAGCTAATCATTTACATGTCATCCAAAAGAATAAACAACCGGCAATTGTATACATTAGGTACGGCAGGTTGCTAGGCAGGTCGCCTGTTTCATGAGAGACGCCAGGAGATGCAGCAGTCGGCATAATAACAGCGCATAGAAGCAAATTAATGTTTTAAATGAAATTAAATTAAATGCATTTTTTTAAAGATTTTTTTGGGCTTTTTTCACCTTTATTGGATAGGACAGTGTAGAGACAGGAAATGAGCGGGAGAGAGAGATGGGGAGGGATCGGGAAATGTCCTCGGGTCGGAATCGAACCCAGGTCCCCGGATTTATGGTATGGCGCCTTATCCACCTGAGCCATGACGCCCCCAAAATAAATGCATTTTAAAAGTTAAATAACGTTTATTTTAAATATAATAGAAAAAATATATAATTTTTTCCTCCATTAGAAAAGCATGGCCATGGCCCGCGATGCCATTGTCAGAAAAAAATTTGGCCCGGGTCCAAACTTAATTGCCGACCCCTGATGTAGAGAGTTAATTTACCAAATTTCAAACCTCTGTGTAGCCTAGAAGCTGAGAAAAATGCATTTAAAACCCCAAAAATACCTGGCAAGGATTTAGGGGGTACATTGTAATCTAATTTCAGTGATTTTCAAAATGACCTAGTTCATTAAATACACAGAACAGGGCCCCGAAATTTTTCATCAGTTCATATTTCACCAGTATCTATTACCATAAGCTCTCACAAAGAAAATGAATTTGGTGCTGCAACCACCATCTGGTCATTTGGCATGGACCTACCCATCAGCACAGTCCTTAAATAGGCAAACACATAGTTCCTTAATTGAGCTCAGGTGCACCTTGTTCCTGGCACGCGTGCTGGAGTCCACTCAGTGCACGCACAGCCCGAGGCTCGCCTTCAGGTGCACACGCCACAGAGCGCAGGACACTCCATCACTGATAAAGCTGGCAAATCTCAAATTAATCTAAATTGGAATGATATGGCGATCTGGCCGCTGTGTAAAATGTTTTCAAAACAACGGCGCTGACACTTCACGTTTAAAGTGTCGCATAAGTCTTGTGAAGGTCGCGTGGATATGCGACGCCTGCCGTGGACCATACGAACTACATTCAACATGGCTAAAAATCGAAAAGGCTGAGAAGTGTAATATAATATGCCAATACAAGTCACGATATAAGGTTAATAAAACCGAAAACATAATTGAATAACACGTTAATTAAGAAATAAAGCAAGTTTAAAAATGACTTCAGTTCCCCTTTAAGATTTGAAAATCCTTGAGTGTGCACTAGGCTTGATGTCTTACAGAGGTAGTCTTTGTCAGCTTCTTCATCTATAATGGAGATAACTTCAGGTGCGTTGCTGAAGTTGTCTCCATGGTTGAAGATGCTCAGCTCCAAGGTCTCCTCTTTCTTCACATAGCCTTCTAATGTGCATGTCCGCACACAGACAGAATGAGAGAGTCTTACACATACTGACAGAACACCACCATTAATTAGACATTTACAGTGTTTATATATCTGTATGTGTAGCAGCTGGACTGACCAGGGCTGAGAGCCATATGAACTCCTCCAGACTGCTGGTCCACAGGGGGATCCTCTGAATCTGATATCCCTCCACTTGAAATCTCTGTTTCCAAATCCTCACACAGCTAAAGCGCAAACAAGACTTGTTCAGCAAAGAACAAACACTGTTTAGACTTTGGTTTGCTGATCTGAAAACAGCTTTAGATTTTATTTTTCACCCCTAATAAAAGGATATGATTAACAGAACAGCATGTAGGTGAACAATGAAACAAGGGATTAAAATTTAAAAGACTGGTCTAACTTTAACATCAAATTACTGATTTCTCATAGAAACTGAGAGAAAGTTATACACATCATTAAGCTTTACCTGTGAGCAAGCAGGATCAGGAGCCTGAGACTGCTGTCTGTCTTCTCCTGAACTCATTATAACAGGTCTAAAACGATGACGATGATGAAGAATGTGTAAACACTACATACGTATACATGTATATAGTATACTTAGGGTCATTTTTCATCTGCACTGTAAAGTGCTGTCCAATACAGTTTTAAACATTTGGCTGAATCTGAGCATATAATGTAGCCCTGTACACTTCAGAATTCATCCTACTGCTTTTGGCAGCAGTCACATCATCAATAAATACAAGAAAACCAGTTCTACTTTGATTTTTCAGCCAAATGATGGCTTGCTTCATTGACAGTGGCCACTCTTTGGACTTCATTTTGTGGGTTCACAACAGCAGCTCCCAAATATATATACAGTTGTGCTCATAAGTTTACATACCCTAGCAGAATCTATGATTCTTTGACCATTTTTCAGAGAATCTCATTATCTCTAGCCGCTTTATCCTTCTACAGGGTCGCAGGCAAGCTGGAGCCTATCCCAGCTGACTACGGGCGAAAGGCGGGGTACACCCTGGACAAGTCGCCAGGTCATCACAGGGCTGACACATGGACACAGACAACCATTCAGACTCACATTCACACCTAAGGTCAATTTAGTTTTTCAGAGAATATGAATGATACCACAAAAACATATTTTCCACTCATGCTTAGTGGTTGGGTGAAACCATTTATTGTCAAACAACTGTGTTTTCTCTTTTTAAATCATAATAACAACAGAAACTACCCAAATGACCCTGATCAAAAGTTCACATACCCTGGTGATTTTGGCCTGATAACATGCACAGAAGTTGACACAAATGGGTTTGAATGGCTACTCAAGGTAACATCCTCACCTGTGATCTGTTTGCTTGTAATCAGTGTGTGTGCATAAAAGCTGAGTGAGTTTCTGGGATCCAGACAGACTCTTGCATCTTGCATCCAGCCACTGACGGTTCTGGATTCTGAGTCATGGGGAAAGCAAAAGAATTGTCAACGGATCTATGGGAAAAGGTAGTTGAACTGTATAAAACAGGAAAGGGATACAAAAAGATATCCAGGGAATTGATAATGCCAGTCAGCAGTGTTCAAACTGTGATTAACAAATGGAAAATCAGGGGCTCTGTTAAAACCAAACCACAGTCAGGTAGACCAACAAAAATTTATGCCAAACAGCACAGAGACAAGCCTCAAAACTTCTGGACCATGGTAATTCAGAGTGATGAGACCAAAATTGAACTTTTTGGCCACAACCATAAACGTTACATTTGGAGAGGTGTCAACAAGGCCTATGATGAAAGGAACACCATTCCTACTGTAAAGCACGGAGGTGGATCGCTGATGTTTTGGGGATGTGTGAGCTACAAAGGCACAGGAAACTTGGTCAAAGTTGAAGGAAAGATGAATGCAGCACGTTATCAGCAAATACTGGAGGCAAATTTACGCTCATCAGCCCGGAAGCTGCGCATGGAACATACTTGGACGTTCCAACATGACAACGATCCAAAACACAAGGCCAAGTCGACCTGTCATTGGCTACAGCAGAACAAAGTGAAGGTTCTGGAGCGGCCATCTCAGTCTCCTGACCTCAATATCATTGAGCCACTCTGGGGAGATCTCAAGCACGCAGTTCATGCAAGACAGCCCAGGAATTTACAGGAACTGGAGGCTTTTTGCCAAGAAGAATGGGCAGCTTTACCATCTGAGAAAATAAAGAGCCTCATCCACAACTACCACAAAAGACTTCAGGCTGTCATTGATGTTAGAGGGGGCAATACAAGGTATTAAGAACTGGGGTATGTAAACTTTTGATCAGGGTCATTTGGATGTTTTTTGTTGTCATTATGATTTAAAAATAGAAAACACAGTTGTTTATCAATAAATGGCTTCACCCAACCACTAACCATGAGTGGGAAAAAAGTTTGTGTGTTATCATTCATATTCTCTGAAAAAAAAAAAGGCCAAGAAAGCAAAAATTCTGCCAGGGTATGTAAACTTATGAGCACAACTGTATATATTGAAGTTATTTTCAATGTTACTATGACATTTGTTATACTACTATAACAACGTTAGTAAATGGAATCTGGTCTGAAAGTATGACTTAGAACAAGTTACAGTTATTTAAATGCTTGTAAAACATACGTTTGTAAAAAAAAAAAAAAAAAACAAGCATTTGTAAAACGTTTTGCTGCACGACACATTAAAACAGCTCACTAAGGCCGAATTCTAAATCACTCCAAAACGAACACATAGTGCACTACATAGGGTCTAAGCGTCATTACATCAATCCGCGGTACGATGTCGTCATATGAAAGGCCCCTATAAAGTGTACGAAAATTACGTTTACAAATCGGACATAAACCATTAGCCGAGTAGCTTCAGTTTAATTTACCTCAAGTTTTAAAGCAGAACGAGAGTTTTAGAAACTCAAATACTGACGCAATAATGTTTTTTTTTTACTCGATCAAATCTATTAACTGTAAAACTTTATTAGGAATATTCTAGTATGAAAATGACTAATCCGGCCTCATAATTCATCCATTTAGGCGAAGAATCAGCAGCTTCTTCATCATCTTCGAATTGATAGCGGTACTGGTGCATTACTGCCATCAACTGGCCTGGAGGGAGGGCGGGGGAATGTGAGTGCGTGTTTGTTTATTACAGGGAGGGTGAACTTACCGACCGTTGCTAGGATGTGCGCGCAGCCTGAGCCCTGGGCCCTGTACTACGAAGCGGGTTTTCTGGCTTATCAGGGTAACTTCGAGAGTAACTTGATCACGTGCAGCGTAACTTCCCGATTAACCCATACTACGAAAGTTGGCTATGTTCAAACCGAGGTATGCTGCCATGGCAACTTACGCTGCATCTCAAACCTGCTCGTCTCAGGTCAGGGCCGTAACCAGGATTTTTCAAATACCGAGGTCAAACATTGCGATACATCTTATTTGCCAAAAAAAAAGTCCTAATATGGTGACTTTTCATACATTTTGGAAACGAGTCAAAATCACAAGCCCAACAAGATGAACATGTAGGTGAACATGTTTATTTTAACAATTTCAAAACTGCACGATCACAAAAGTATTTTGTGCGTGCGTGAGTGAGAGAGAGAGTGTGTGAGAGTTTGAGTAAGTGATGGAGTGTGAGTGAGTGAGTGAGAGAGAGAGAGAGAGAGAGAGTGACAACGCAATCTAGCCGAGCCTGAATGGACTTCAATTGCTTTTTAAAAAATATATGCCCTTTTCAATAGCAAAATACTAGACGGTTATTGGACAAAACCGACTAAAACGCTACATTCGGAGACTGAGCCTCACTGGAGATGGGAATCAATAAGAGGGGCGGGACAAGACTTCCCGAGAGGAGGCTCATCTCCAGCTGCTGATTGGAGGAGGAGCTGTGAACGCGGCTGGGCTGGTCATGATTGACAGAAAGCAGTCAGAGGCGGTACATCATGTTGTAAATAAAATGTGAACATAATAAGTTTGCTACCCGTTTTCATTTCCGTTCGAAAATACAATCAATGATCAAAACAATAGTGTCTTGTGTTCACGTTAGCCTATAGTCTGGTAAGTTAGCAAAATAGCTCAAGTCTCGTCAGCACCCAATAACTTCATAAACAACAGGTCACGACTGTCCAGCCTTTTCTGATCTGAAACGCACCAAATCAAATCGAGACGAGAGAGAATAAAAGAGTTTGTGCCGCCTGGAAAACGAAAATCCTATCTAGCTAAGTGGCTCCCACTGTTGTTGCTTGAAATGCTAATTAAAATTGCACTGTTAATGATCATAAGCATTCCGGACTGGCAAAATTAACTCACCTTCTTCCCTCTTTCTTTTTCTCTCACTTGTTGACTTTCCAAAGCTGAGTTTGGTTTGTTTTAATGTAGTAGACTTCTTCATCTTATGTCAATTTTCAGATTCCACGACTAACTGACTGGCTGCGGAGTCGGACCTTGATGAGAACACTTCTCAACTCTTGTATATCCCGTGGTGCTTAGCTGACTATCGCGAGGCTGCCTGATATGAAATGTTTCCAATGTCGGATATTTCAGCTCGGTTTAAAAATGATTATGTGGACTTTATTTTTAGACAAACAAATGAGAACAGGGGGATGCAAGCTGAATTTAGAATTTTCCACCGATCAAAGTCAGAACGAGTTTCATCATATATTAATTTCACATTTCTGAGTGAAAAAAAAAATACCGTGGGAAAAAAATGCCGAGGACATGACCTCGGTGTCCTCAATGGTAGTTACGGCCCTGTCTCAGGTTATGTTCTTGGTTAACTCGAGGTTTCCGATTAACCACACCCTATTTAAACACCACGTCTCCACCGACATTTCCTCTAGAGACAATGCCAGCGTACCTGGATGACCCGTGCGATATCGGAGCGCAGATTAGAGATGGGGTTTATGGCTCTTTGATGGGATCCGCATCTTTGTGATCCGTTCTTTGAAAAGAGCCGTTCAAAAGACTGGCTCATTTGGCTCTTTTTAAATATTTATTCAGTTTTAAGAAGACAGCGTCTAAAGAAGCCAGATCCCTCTGCTTAGACAGTGACATCAATATTTCTGGACATACCTTTTATATAAAGCAACCTCGACTTACATTATTGTAACCCCTAAACGCTCATAAATAACCATTAAAAAACAATGAGGGCTTCAATGAATGTCCATGCAGAACGGCTTTTCTGTAAAAAAAAAAAAAAAAGAACCCACTCAAGAACATAGTTATCAAGAACGCAAGAATATTTTATAGAAAAACACTTGTTTTACAAAAATACAAAATATATACAACTACAATAAATATAACACAAGAACTAGTTATCACACAAGAACATTTTAATAGAAAAAACAAAACTTTCTATATTAAAAATATTGAAATTGTAACAAAAATAGATACAACTAAACAGTCAGATAAATAGATAAAGTTATAACAAGAACACAAGATTAATAGGAAAAAACAAACTATTAATGCAAAAAATATATTATTATTAGAAAAATAGATACAACTAGACAAACAGATAAATAAATAAAATACACGAAAATAGAACAAACAAAATGACGATAGAATAAATTAAATGAATGTCCGTGCAAAGTAGTTTTCCCACAATATTATCATTAATATCACACAACAACATTATAAACTGTATACAAAACAATTTGAACTATTAGGGAAACAGATAAAACTTGAATAAATAAAAGGCAAATGAATGCTTGCTTGCACGCGCACACACACACCATTATGAATGATGTTTTGATATTTCATTTTCACCTGTTGCCAGGTGCGTTTGGCACTGCTGTTGCCTCTGAAATGTTCACAGGACATACACCAACTTAGTCAAAGGGACTGAACAGTCAGTCATCCTAATTCATGTGACTCTGTGCACATATCAGCTTAAGTAGGCTACCCCATGAATTTACCATACCAAATTTTATTCAGGATTTTTTGGACATTAAACAAGCTATATATGACTGGGGCCACGTCGAAGGACCATTTTCTGTGACTTGTGATTGATCATGAAGCTTTCTCTCATCCTATACTTCTGTTCTGGAACATGTAGAAGGGAGAATGTACTTACGCATTTACCCGATCGGCAGTTCGTTGCCAACATGCTTGCCGCTCCTTATTGGCAGCCGCTGTGTTAGATTTTGCTCTTAATGTTGTTTTGAACTCCTCGTAGCTTTGCATTATGACAGCACATTCTTCCTCCGTGAAGTACGGCGACCGTGCCATTGTGAACAGTGGTGATTTGCGCTGATAACCTCCCCTTTAACGTGAACGCGCATTAACTCTGATTAGGTTAAACCAGGTTCAACAAATCAACTTCATAACTGGCGTCGTAGTACCGTTTAACCCCAAACAAGATAACCAGGTTTTGTCAACCTCGGTTTAGCGGGGGAACCCTGGGTTACTTCTGGGTAGGTTGACCTCCGTTCGTAGTACAGGGCCCTGGACTCAGAAACAATGGCGCTGCTCATAGACCGGCATTATGAGCTGTCAGATTATGCAAAACAATTGTCGTTACAAGATCGAGAATGCTACATAAATAAGTTAACTCTAACAAGTGGACATCGCTTACCGGATCCGTATTTAATTAAAGAGTGGACGGACGATGTTAGTAAGTTCCCTGGTATAGACCCCTTCGTATGTTTGTAAACAAACCGACCGTTGCCAGGATGTGCGTGCAGCCTGGACCCAGAAACAATGGCGCTGCCCATAGACCGGCATTATGAGCTGTCAGATTATGCTAAACAATTGTCGTTACAAGATCAAGAATGCTACATAAATAAGTTAACTCTAACAAGTGGACATCGCCTACCGGATCCGTATTTAATTAAAGAGTGGACGGACGATGTTAGTAAGTTCCTTGGTATACAATGGCCAGATATATACTCGTACCTTATTGACAAGACTTCAGTGTACACCCACGAAAAACTTCGTGCCTACAAGTCTTTAGACGCATATGATTATGTTATGTGCGGGCATGTACAACTTGATTAACAATGGGCCATTCATATTCATTTTGTTTTAATCAAATTATGCCAGTGATGTGATGGCAATGTGGCTTTAGCTACAACAGCAAATACCACAGCAATTTGCAGGAGGTAATGGCATGAAAGGAATGATAGTGTAAAGAGTGCAGCTAAGAGAAATCAGAGCTGCGTAAAAAGCGAGAGGCAGAGACCAGAAATGAAACTGAACGGGGCGGGAGCTAGGTTAGAGCAGTCAACGTAAGTTGGCATTTAGAGTGAGGGCACACAATTTTGCCTTTCCATCCTTGCTTTAAAATTGTGATTTTCGGCATACACAAATAATGATGGCACAAAATCTGGACTGCTTGAGTCAAGCGAGACCTCTCCTACAAACCAAATTGCATGCAAAGCTAAGCTAACATGCTAACAATATTCATTACATTGTGTAACTATGACCCAGCTAATCAGACAAACGTTACCAAAGTATTTTGCTACATCAATAAACGAAGACTAGAAAGAATAAAAAAGAAAGATTTAATAAATAGCCTGATCTTACCTGTGATGAAGTGGGCGCTGCAAACCCGCGCATTTTTGATAGTGCTTTCATCCCAGTCTACACGTTTGATGGCTTGTAGTCATAGACGTCGGCAATTTCTTTGGAATGGGTGAGATCCTGCTGGAATTCTGAACATTTTAACCCCATCACTGCTACGATTCTGACACCCGACAACACAACAACTAGGCACTTCTGAGTCTTTTTTGGGTCCAGGCTGCGCGCGCAATTTCCGCTTTCGTATGAATGACGTTTACTGCGAAGGGGTCTATACAATGGCCAGATATATACTCGTACCTTATTGACAAGACTTCAGTGTACACCCACGAAAAACTTCGTGCCTACAAGTCTTTAGACGCATATGATTATGTTATGTGCGGGCATGTACAGAACGTGTTTTACACTGAAATTGATGATGCTAACAATATTCTACATTGTGTAACAACATTGTAACAACATTGTGTAACTATGACCCAGCTAATCAGACAAACGTTACCAAAGTATTTTGCTACATCAATAAACGAAGACTAGAAAGAATAAAAAAGAAAGATTTAATAAATAGCCTGATCTTACCTGTGATGAAGTGGGCGCTGCAAACCCGCGCATTTTTGATAGTGCTTTCATCCCAGTCTACACGTTTGATGGCTTGTAGTCATAGACGTCGGCAATTTCTTTGGAATGGGTGAGATCCTGCTGGAATTCTGTACATTTTAACCCCATCACTGCTACGATTCTGACACCTGACAACACAACAACTAGGCATTTCTTCCAAATATTTCTTCTCGTCTCTACCGTCGCCAAAAGTCAGTCTGACCGTCGCTGAGTCTTTTTTGAGTCCAGGCTGCGCGCGCAATTTCCTCTTACGTATGAATGACGTTTACTGCGAAGGGATCTATATGCTTAATTTACACGTACCTGGGTATGTATAGAAACGGATAACCCTGCTTCTCCGTTTTCAAAAATATCCACGATTACACCAGACTGTTCTTCAAAATATCTGAGCCATTCCACCGAATCAGTGCCATTTCCGTCCCTAGAAAATTATATGTATAAATGCACATAAAAATGTACTTTAAAATACATTTCCTTATTACTCAGAATGTCCTGCACATTGATCTGATTTCAAATTTAAGATATATAATTGTAAGGATTAATAAAAACTACCTAAAACACTGAAAAATAGCATGTGTTACCTGTCCCCGCACTCTAACTTTATACTTAACTATGAAATATTATGATTAAAATCCTTCAGAAACAGTATTTCTTTTGCACTGTTGTGTGACTCCATATCCTGTCCATGGTTTAAATATTTTTTTCATTAGAAATCCACAATATCTTAGTTAAAATACACATTTTAGTCGTGTCCCTGGGTTTTCACTCAGTCCTGTTACCCAAACATATTACCCCATCTGACAAATTTGGAACATTCCATAAATCACATGCTCAACAGGAAGTTACATCAGTTGTGTCTTCTGAAGGCCATGGGAAGACCAAAACTTAGTGCTCTCATTTACTTTTCTGTATATTTGATGATTTTTTTTAACTTTGACTGATAAGGTCAATGTCAACATACTTAAATTATTACTTAAATAATTATTACTTAAATTATTTCTTAGATGATATTTGTTTATTTTAAAAATACAGATTTTTGGTAAATCACTAGAATGTGCTAAGTGTGGTCATGCTATTAAGCCTCGGTAACAACCGGCCGTACATGCTCCTACGGCCGGTCTACGTGCAAAAAACGCAAGAAACACACGGAGGGCGCGCGTGAAATGCACGGAGGGCGCTCGTTTGACGTGCTGATTTTCGAGCTGTAGACTGGCCGCAGAGGTTCTTTGTCATGTCAAACAAACACTACGGGCGCTTACGTTTTTTTCAGGTTGCAAGACAAACTTACGGCCAACGTGCGTTTTTCTCCACGAACAAAAAAAATGCAGCGATTTGGGAAACGCCAAAAATCGCACGGCCAAAAAATTGTACGTCCGGTTGTGACCTAGGCTTTAGCGATGATGCCATGTGGCTTAATTCCATGTATTAGCTAATCCTAGGCTAAAAACTCAGTCCTGTTACTTTCAGAGTTTTGGTAACAGGACTGAAAAAAATGCAGCCATCTTTGACTTCCAAACCTTGTAACGTAGCCTGAGGTTGACCAATACACATTTTGAATAGTTAAATATGTGTGTTATTATAATCAGTGTTGAAAAGATATAACAAATTAAGTTTAATTTGGGAGTGGTACAACAAGCAAATGGCACCCATTCAGTGGAATGTCCCATCTGCATTTACACGGATCCGCATAGATACCCGGCTAAGCGCTATTATGAGCATGCCAAACATATAGGTGGCAGTATAAGGAGAAGTATAAAGCCATATTAGCCTATCAGAATCGTGAAAATACAAATGACATGACAGCGGCGGCGACGTTGGTAAGCAGCAAGCCTTTGTCTTGGTGGGAGGAAAAGTGCCTGAAAATTTGTGACCCTCCTCGCAGTCCTTCTCCTCTGCTCCTCATAAAGCAGTTGTAGTCCTATTTGCAAATGCAAACAAATCAAAAGTGTTTGCAAATATGTAAAAAGGATGACCACCCGTGTTGCATCCATGAGACCTTTTTTTTTAATTTAAGATTCGACAATACAACAAAACAGTAAGAACAAGTGAAAGACAAAGTGACAGACATTCTAAGACATGACAAAGGCATAAATAAAAAAATAAGTAATATAGAAAAAAATAGTGGTGATAATATAAGTGAATAAAATAACATAAAATAATAAATAGAAATAAGTTTCTCATCTCATTATCTCTAGCCGCTTTATCCTTCTACAGGGTTGCAGGCAAGCTGGAGCCTATCCCAGCTGACTACGGGCGAAAGGCAGGGTACACCCTGGACAAGTCGCCAGGTCATCACAGGGCTGACACATAGACACAGACAACCATTCACACTCAATTTAGAGTCACCAGTTAACCTAACCTGCATGTCTTTGGGGGAAACCGGAGCACCCGGAGGAAACCCACGCAGACAACATGCAAACTCCACACAGAAAGGCCCTTGCCGGCCCCCGAACCCAGGACCTTCTTGCTGTGAGGCGACAGCGCTAACCACTACACCACCGTGCCGCCCTAGAAATAAGTTTAAAGAAAGAAAAGGAGATATAAAACAGGGTTAATTGAAATGACAGACAATTTCACTTAATATAATTTGAATAAAATTGAATAACTGATAAGCACTTTTTGTTGGATTCGATATGTGATAGAGACTCGAAATACATTTTTAATTCAATTAAAAATAATGGGAATGAGGGGGTTGCCTTGGACATTTTGACTTTATGTATATGGAATTTACCTAGTAATATAAGGAGATTAATTATGTTAAATTTATTATTGTACGAGAAAGTGCCAAAAATAATGATTTTTTCATCAAAGTGATACTTGACTGTAGTTTTAGCAAAAAGAAAATTTCCCAAATCTTTCCAAAAGGTGATACAAAATGGGCATTTATAAAATAAATGGATGATACTTTATCTTTTTTACAAAAGGTACAGCTGTCATCGATATCGGAAAATCTGGAGATGTATGCATTAGTAGGATAGATGTTATGTAATAGTTTAAGATGTAATTCTCTGATTTTGTTAGAAATTAAAAATTTAAATGAGACAAGCCAAGCTCTACTCCAGTTTATATCTTTGAAGAGGGAGTTCCAATAAATCTTTCCATGAGGAGTTATTTTCCTTTTGCTATAAAGGCATCTTCTAATATGTTTATTTGTACATTTATAACTAATAAACTGGATTCCATCTAAATAAGTGTCTGTTGAAGGTTAATAACCTCGTGTAGATTACTACAGCCTTTCATTAGCTCTTTCAAACCGCTGGGAATAGAGCTAACTATAAATCTATATTCCTAGTTGCATCCATGAGACCATCAAACCAAAATATTGAACACCTGACGCAAATATTGTTCTGTGACGCATATCATGACGTCGGGAAAACCTAAAACTCCGTTTTCCACTCTTTACACGCAGGCATGAAAACAGAGTTTTCAGAAATCTCCACTTTGCCGGGAGTTTTCAAAGAGATCCGTTTTCAGTGACTGAAACCTCCGTTTACGTGTAAATGAGAGGTGCAATTGCATAAATAAATATGCGTCTTCATAGATATCCGACTACGTGTAAATGGGGTAATAGTCTCCCTTGGTCATCAGTGACGAAACCAGCACCAGCTACTGCAATGGTTGCTTAACTGAGCAGTGGGTCAGGACATCAGACCCAACCATCTGAAGTTGTTTCAGGGGTTCTTCAACACAACCAAAGCAGGGAAAAACACACCTGCATAGGAAATGGGCACCTGAAATTAGCACTTTCATCATGCACACCTATCATGAGGCATATTAGGTGAAAAATTAAATTCAAGTCTGTGTGGGTTTCCTCTGGGTGCTTCGGTTTCCCCCACAGTTCAAAGACATGAGGTTAGGTTAACATGGGGCAACCTTCGGTTGAGGGGTAGGAGTGGGGCACCTACCCCTCAACTGCTCCCTGGGAGCAGTTAGCATGGCTGCCTACTGCTCTGGGTTTGTGTGCGTTCACTGCTTCAGATGAGTTAAATGCAGAGAGGAATTTCACAAGTGTACATGTGATGAATAAAGTTGTTCTTCTTCTAAATTGAATTAAAAAAAAACTGAAAGCCTAAACAAAAATAAAAACTAATGAAAGTTTCAAAACTATAATAATTCTGATTCCAACAGGCCAAACTTACTGTACATAAGCACGTTAAATACACACTAACACAAAAATACACATTTCATCTTACAGAAATATTAAAAACACATCTACATGCATGTCATACAATCAAAGCTATCAACATAAATATGGACATCCACAAAACTACCACAGCTCCAAAGGAAAACATGTACATAACTAACAACACATAAACATCACCTAAAATCAGCCATGGAGAAACTCACCCTCCCACATGCCATTAAGTTAGCTAACGTGATGTGACGAACATTCATAGTGAGATCATGTTGGAATATGATATCACTTTGTAAATATTTTACAGCGGTGCTTGAAAGTTTGTGAACCCTTTAGAACTTGGGTGGCCAACCCGCGGCTCGCGAGCCGCATGCGGCTCTTTGCCCGGTGTCATGCGGCTCTTACGTTCATATCGAAGTTTGTGTTTGTGTTTTTTTTTATGTGCGTGTGCACTTTGCTTGAGTTCAGTATGGTATTTTCGTCAAATGCATCTTCGCTTTGCTTGGGTATATTACGGTATTTTCAGGTCATGTCAAATGCGCATGTGCGTGAGATAATCGCTAAGTTTTTGGGCAAGGTGTATCTTGTGTCAAGTAGCCTCTCAAAATGGCAATGAAAAAATGCACAGCAAAACGAAAATATGAAGACGAACATAGGACATTTTTAACAGAGTGGGAGAGTTTATACTTTTTTGTTGAATGTAATGGCAAGCCATTCTGCCTTATATGTCAGTTGTCATTAGCTCATTTCAAAGCTTCCCGCCTCCCTGAATAAGCAAGGAGCCAGATATGCAACACTAATTGAAAACCTGCACGAAAGCTTTGTAACCCGGTTCCGTGATATACAACTGAAAAGGCCACAGGTTACGTTCCTCGTCGACCCATTCAATGCGGAGATGGACTGTTTGAAAGCCCTGCTTGTCACAGATGAGGCTGCGGCTGAGTTGGAGATGATCGATCTTTGTGAGGAAGACCAACTGAAACCTGTTTTGAGGGAAGGCACCATTGAGTTTTGGAAAAGTGTGCCATTGGAAAAATACCCGAATGTGAAACGGGCTGCGCTTAAGATACTGTCAATGTTTGGGTCAACATACGTCTGCGAGTCTGTGTTCTCTACCATGAAACATGTGAAGTCAAAGCATCGTTCTGTTCTGACTGAAACCCATGTGAATGAACTGCTTCGAGTGGCAACGACGGAATACAAGCCAGATTTGAAGAGGATTGTTCAAGGCAAGGAATGTCAGAAGTCCCACTAAGCAACATGCATAGTAAGTGCACACAATATTGATTGCTGTAAATGACTGGCCTGTGGTATTAGTACTGACTGAAGGAGTAAATTTCTCTCATGTTGGCGTGTGACATTTACTATTAATCTGGCTGAGCAGAGGTGCGTGAGCGTGTGCGTGTGTGTCTGTGAGAGAGAGAGAGAGAGAGAGCGAGGGGGGGGGTGATGTTCATGTGCGGTCATGTGTATGGTGTGGCTTTTTTTTTGGTAATGCCATGAGTCCCACTAAGCAGCAGGCATAGTAAGTGCACACAATGTTCATTGTTAAAAATGACTGGCCTCAGCCTGTGGTCTTAGTACTGTAGGAGTAAATATGTTGGTGTGTGACATTTACTATTAATCTGGCTGAGCAGAGGTGTGTGTGTGTGTGTGTGAGAGAGAGAGAGAGAGAGAGAGAGGAAGAGATGGGTGATGTTCGTGTGCCCATGTGTATGATGTGGCTCTTTGCGGTAATACAGTAAAAAATGTGGCTCTTGGTCTCCAACTGGTTGGCCACCCCTGCTTTAGAATGTTCTATATTTCTGCATAAATATGAGCTAAAACATCATCAGATTTTCACACAAGTCCTAAAAGTAGATAAAGAGAACCCAGTTAAACAAATGAGACAAAATATTATACTTGCTGGGCGGCACGGTGGTGTAGTGGTTAGCGCTGTCGCCTCACAGCAAGAAGGTCCTGGGTTCGAGCCCCGGGGCTGGCGAGGGCCTTTCTGTGTGGAGTTTGCATGTTCTCCCCGTGTCCGCGTGGGTTTCCTCCGGGTGCTCCGGTTTCCCCCACAGTCCAAAGACATGCAGGTTAGGTTAACTGGTGACTCTAAATTGACCGTAGGTGTGAATGTGAGTGTGAATGGTTGTCTGTGTCTATGTGTCAGCCCTGTGATGACCTGGCGACTTGTCCAGGGTGTACCCCGCCTTTCGCCCGTAGTCAGCTGGGATAGGCTCCAGCTTGCCTGCAACCCTGTAGAAGGATAAAGCGGCTAGAGATAATGAGATGAGATGAGATTATACTTGCTCATTTATTTATTGAGGAAAATGATCCAATATTACATATCTATGAGTGGCAAAAAGTATATGAACCTCTAGGATTAGCAGTTAATTTGAAGGTGAAATTAGAGTCAAGTGTTTTCAATCAATGGGATGACAGTCAGGTGTGAGTGGGCACCCTGTTTTATTTAAAGAACAGGGCTCTATCAAAGTCTGATCATCACAACACATGTTTGTGGAAGTGTATCATGGCATGAACAAAGGAGATTTCTGAGGACCTCAGAAAAAGCATTGTTGATGCTCATCAGGCTGGAAAAGGCTACAAAACCATCTCTAAAGAGTTTGGACTCCACCAATCCACAGTCAGACAGATTGTGTACAAATGGAGGAAATTCAAGAGCATTGATACCTTCCCCAGGAGTGGTAAAGAAACAAAGATCACTCCAAGAGCAAGGTGTGTAATAGTCGGCGAGGTCACAAAGGACCCCAGGGTAACTTCTAAGCAACTGAAGGCCTCTCTCTCATTGGCTGATGTTAATGTTCATGAGTCCACAATCAGGAGAACACCGAACAACAGATGTGTGCATGGCAGGGTTGCAAGGAGAAAGCCACTACTCTCCAAAAAGAACATTGCTGCTCGTCTGCAGTTTGCTAAAGATCATGTGGACAAGCCAGAAGACGATTGGAAGAATGTTTTGTGGACGGATGAGACCAAAATAGAACTTTTTGGTTAAAATGAGAAGTGTTATGTTTGGAGAAAGGAAACACTACATTCCAGCATAAGAACCTTATCCTATCTGTGAAACATGGTGGTGGTAGTATCATGGTTTGGGCCTGTTTTGCTGCGTCTAGGCCAGGATTGCTTGCTATCATTGATGGAACAATGAATTCTGAATTATACCAGCGAATTCTAAAGGAAAATGTCAGGACATCTGTCCATGAACTGAATCTCAAGAGAAGGTGGGTCATGCAGCAAGACAATGACCCTAAGCACACAAGTCGTTCTACCAAAGAATGGTTAAAGAAGAATAAAGTGAATGTTTTGGAATTGGTCAAGTCAAACTCCTGACCTTAATCCAATCGAAATGTTGTGGAAGGACCTGAAGTGAGCAGTTCATGTGAGGAAACCCACCAACATCCCAGAGTTGAAGCTGTTCTGTACTGAGGAATGGGCTAAAATTCCTCCAAGCTGGTGTGCAGGACTGATCAACAGTTATCGGAAATGTTCAGTTGCAGTTATTGCTGCACAAGGGGGTCACACCAGATACTGAAAGCAAAGTTTCACATACTTTTGCCACTCACAGATACGTCTCATCTCATTATCTCTAGCCGCTTTATCCTTCTACAGGGTCGCAGGCAAGCTGGAGCCTATCCCAGCTGACTATGGGCGAAAGGCGGGGTACACCCTGGACAAGTCGCCAGGTCATCACAGGGCTGACACATAGACACAGACAACCATTCACACTCACACCTACGGTCAATTTAGAATCACCAGTCAACCTAACCTGCATGTCTTTGGACTGTGGGGGAAACCCACGCGGACACGGGGAGAACATGCAAACTCCACACAGAAAGGCCCTCGCCGGCCCCGGGGCTCAAACCCAGGACCTTCTTGCTGTGAGGCGACAGCGCTAACCACTACACCACCGTGCCGCCCCTCACAGATACGTAATATTGGATAATTTTCCTCAATAAATAAATGACCAAGTAGAATATTTTTGTCTTGTTTGTTTAACTGGGTTCTCTTTATCTACTTTTAGGACTTATGTGAAAATCTGATGATGTTTTAGCTCATATTTATGCAGAAATATAGAAAATTCTAAAGAGTTCACAAACTTTCAAGCACCACTGTATATGGCTAGCTAACTGTAGGACTTTGAGCGGGTGGGTGGAGCACAGAAGTACAGCAGGCCAGACCTGAGTTGTCAAAACTCTTTATTGTGACACTTTTCAGTCGAACACAATCTCCCAGTCGCACAGACACGCACAAACACATTAGTCATCTGGTTGGGGAGAGAGCTCCCTTCCTCTGCTCTCTCTCTCTCCTTATATAGGGTGCGGTCACTGAGGAAGACACACAAACACAGGTTAATTGACATCAGGTGTAGTGATTCTGCCATTTACCTTCCCTGACTCCGCCCTCCGGTCACAGACCAACGCTTGACCATGCCCCTGCTGCCACATACCCCCACCGCCCGACTCAGGCCGGGCAGCCATCTGGCCTGCAGCCGACTCCCCTCACCTTGACGGGAGAGGAAGTCCGCCACGACCATCTGCGCCCCCGGCCTGTGGATCACCTTGAAGTTAAAGGGCTGGAGTGCCAGATACCAACGGGTGATCCGCACTTTGGCATCCTTCATGCGGTGGAGCCACTGGAGGGGCGCGTGGTCCGAACAGAGGGTGAAAGGGTGTCCCAGCAGGTAGTAGCGTAGGGTGAGGACCACCCACTTGATGGCTAGGCACTCCTTCTCTATCGTGCTGTAGCACCCCTCACACACCGACAGCTTCCTGCTGATGTACAGCATGGGGCGATCCTCCCCCTCCACCTCCTGGGACAGAACAGCCCCCAGCCCCCTGTCCGACATGTCTGTCTGCAACATAAAGGGGAGAGAAAAGTCAGGGGAGTGTAACAGTGGCCCCCTACACAGTGCAGCCTTCACCTCAGAGAAAGCCCGCTGGCATTGCTCCGTCCACTGGACCAGATTTGGTGCCCCCATTTTAGTGAGATCAGTCAGCGGGCTGATGACGTCCGAATAATTAGGTATAAACCTACGATAGTAGCCAGCCAGCCCCAGAAACTGTCTCACCCCCTTTCTGGTCTTAGGCAGGCCGCAATCACTGCTGTCTTATTAATTTGTGGACGCACCTGCCCATTGCCCAAGTGGAAGCCCAGTTACCGTACTTCCACCCGCCCAATCGCACACTTCTTCGGGTTGGCTGTGAGACATGCTTGCCTCAGCGACCCAAGGACAGCCCTCAGGTGTTGCAGATGCCGGGGCCAGTCATTACTATAGATTATGATGTCGTCTAAGTATGCGGCCGCATAGGTGGCGTGGGGGCAGAGGACCCTGTCCATAAGCCACTGGAACGTAGCGGGCGCCCCAAACAGCCCAAAAGGAAATGTGACAAATTGGTGTAAGCCAAACGGTGTGGAAAAAGCCGTTTTTTCTCGGGATAGTGGAGTCAAGGGGATCTGCCAATAACCCTTTGTCAAATCCAGTGTCGAATAAAAGCGAGCCGTGCCTAGTTGATCCAGCAACTCATCAATATGAGGCACTGGGTACGCATCGAATTTAGACACTGTGTTGACTTTTCTGTAGTCCACACAGAACCGGACCGACCCGTCGGCCTTGGGAACCAAGACCACCGGGCTGCTCCAGTCACTGTGGGACTCCTCGACGATGCCCATTTCGAGGATGGCCTCGAGTTCTTCCCAAACCACCTTCTTCTTGTGTTCAGGTAGCCTGTAAGGGCGGCTGCGCAATACCACCCCCGGAGGCGTCTCAATGTGGTGTTCTATGAGGTGGGTGCGGCCGGGCAGGGGCAAGAACACGTCCGAAAATTTGGTCTGAAAACTGGGCAACCTCCATGAGTTCGGTCGGAGAGAGGTGGTCTCCACAGGGGACCGGAGTGGTAAGCGATGTCAATGTTCCCTTTTGAACCTCCGGCTCCAGCTCCGCCTTCTCCAGAACCAACGACACCAATGCCACAGGGACCTCCTCATTCCAGAGTTTGAGCAGATTGAGGTGGTAAATCTGTAGCGCCCCACCCTTGTCCATTCGCCTCACCTCATAGTCAATGTCCCCGACTCGCTGTATGACCTCAAAGGGTCCTTGCCACTTGGCAATCAGTTTGAAGCTCAATGTGGGCAACAGTACGAATACTTTATCTCCCGGTGCAAACTCCCTAAGGTGCGTACCCCTGTCGTACAGGCGAATTTGCTGTTCTTTGGCCTGCCGCAAATTCTCTTGGGTTAGGTGTGTGGAGTTTTGCGCGCAGGTCAATAACGTATTGAATTTTGTTTTTCCTCGGTGAAGGTCCCTCCTCCCAATTTTCCTGCAGTACATCTAGGATGCCGCGCAGCTTACGCCCATATAATAATTCGAATGGGGAGAACCCCGTGGAGGCTTGTAGGACCTCTTGCACTGTGAATAACAGGGGTTCGAACCATTTATCCCAATTGCGTGCGTCCTCGCGTACAAACTTTTTAATTATGTTCTTGAGGGTGCAATTGAACTGTTCGACTAAACTGTCTGTTTGTGGCTGATAAACGCTGGTGTGGATCGGCTTAATTCCCAATAACCCATACAGTTCGCGCAGTGTGCGTGACATAAACGTAGTGCCTTGATCAGTCAGAATCTCTTTGGGGATTCCGACTCAGGAGATGACGTGAAAGAGTGCTTCCGCAATACTGCATGCTGAGATATTGTGAAGAGGCACTGCTTCCGGGTATCGTATTGCATAGTCCACCAAAACTAAAATAAAGCGATACCCTCGTGTTGACCGATCTAATGGCCCGATGAAATCCATCCCAATTCTTTCGAACGGGGTCTCGATTAATGGTAGAGGGCGCAAAGGTGCTTTTGGAATGGCCGCTGGATTTACTAATTGGCATTCACGGCATGCTGTACACCACCTACGGACATCGCCGCGAATCCCTGGCCAATAGAACCGGGACATTATTCGGGCTAGTGTCTTATCCTGCCCCAAGTGTCCAGGCATGGGATTAAAGTGAGCCACCTGGAATACCAATTCCCGGTGGCTCTTTGGGATCAAAAGCTGCGTGATCTGCTCTTTAGTCTGAGTGTCCTGTGTCACTCAGTAGAATCTATCCTTCATAATAGAGAAATAGGGGAAGGACGGTGTGGCATTTGGCTGGAGCATTTGACCATCGATTACTCTCACTTGGTCAAATGCATGCCGCAGAGTCTCGTCTCGTGACTGCTCAAACGGGAAATCCACAAGGGATTCCCCGAGAGAGGGAGGAGGAGCCTGCTGCTCCTCACTCTGACGCGGAGATGACGTAGATGGCTCTGTGACAGCTGCTCCTGCCAATGCCACACCGGGACCTCCCCCTGCTGAACTATGGCAGGACCCACTCTTCACTAAATGAGTCATTAACTCCCGAAATCCCGGCCAATCAGTCCCCAAAATTATCGAGTGGGTAAGGTGAGGATTACCCGCCGCCTTTACACTAAATTTTTACCCTCGAAATAGAATGTGGACCGACACTAAAGGGTAGTCGTGAACATCCCTGTGCACACACAACACCTTCACCAATTGTGCTCTCCCCAATGCCTCGTCTTGCACCAGACTTTGGTGGATTGAGGTCTAATTACAGCCGGAGTCCACCAAAGCCTGATACGTATCCCCTTGGATACTCACCGGTATGCGATACACTCCGGCCTGATCGAGGGCGGTACCTGGCGTGTCGGGGGTCCAGACCACCGCGCCCACCTCCATTGCCGAACACTGATGCTGGAGGTGCCCCGGCTCCCCGCAACACCAGCAAACCGGCCCAGGCTTTCTCTCTGCACCGGCGCTCTGGGGCTCACTCACCTGAGGGGGGGGAGAGACAGACACGGAAGCGGGAGACGGGAGGGCACCGCGGGTGTGGCGGGCCGGCTGGGGTAGGGCCGGCCCACGCCTCTGCGGTGGGGTAACGGGGCGAGGACAAGACACAGAAGGGGAGAGAGAGAGAGGAGAAGAGGAGATCTGCGATTCTGCCTTGGGAACAGCCACCAAATGATCCTCCGCCAACTCGATGGCCTGATCCAGCAACGCTGGGTGATGGCACTGGACCCACTCCGTGGTCCCTTCGGGAAGTCGGGCGATGAACTGCTCCAGTGCCACCAGATCTACAATTCCCTCGGCGTCATGGTTGTCAGCCCTCAGCCACCACTGGCAGGCATCCCGGAGTGGCTGGCCAAATGCGAACGGGCGGCCGACCTCCTCTGGGCGTAGAGCACAGAAGCACTTGCGTTGTTGTTCTGGGGTGCACCCCACACGCTGGAGGACGGCCCGGCGCAGGTCCGTGTAGACCAGCCGGCTGTTGGTGGGGAGCTGTAGTGCGGCCAGCTGTGCCTCGCCCATTAGCAGGGGGAGGAGGCACGCCGCGCGCTGTTCCAGCGGCCAGCCCCAGGCTTCTGCTGCTTGCTCGAAGAGCGCTCGGAAGGCCTCGGGGTCATTGTGCAGGCCCATCTTCATTAGGGTGAGGTGGGGAGGGCCCACGGTGGTGGAGGTGGTGGACCCCGCCGGAGCGAGGAGGTGCCGGAACGCCTGATGATCTTCCTGTTGCGCTAGCACCAGGGCCTCAAACCTTTGTGCTTGCTCCTTTCGGAGGGTGACCAGCGCCTGGTGCTGGCTCTGTTGGGCCATAGCGAGGGCATGGATCAGGTCCGTGAAGAGGGAGAACTCCATGGGGCTGTTTTCCTCTGTGCTCCTTTCCCGGGTTTCGGCACCACTGCAGGACTTTGAGCGGGTGGGTGGAGCACAGAAGTATGGCAGGCCAGAACTGAGTTGTCAAAACTCTTTATTGTGACACTTTTCAGTCGAACACAATCTCCCAGTCGCACAGCCACGCACACACACATTAGTCGTCTGGTTGGGGAGAGAGCTCCCTTCCTCTGCTCTCTCTCTCCTTATATAGGGCATGGTCACTGGGGAAGACACACAAACACAGGTTAATTGACATCAGGTGTAGTGATTCTGCCACTTACCTTCCCTGACTCCGCCCTCCAGTCACAGACCAACGCTTGACCATGCCCCTGCTGCCACACTAACTGAAAGATGCCTTTTTTTTTACATGTTCTTTCAAAAATGCACAGTCAGTCTACTACTGTACTTCTTCACTCAACACATAAGTCAAAAGATTGATAGGCAGTGGAGAGGTGAATGAAAAAAAACTACAGAAAGAAAAAATAAGCTGTCCGACTTTAATTAGAATTATAAATCAATTAGGACTATAAATGGTTCAAATGCCATTTTAATTTCTAATTCACTACAACATGAATGAAAGTATTTTTATTTGGAAATAATTTCTTGTGTCTGTAACTCAGCAGAAACAGCTGCACCAGGAGATAGGTAGGGAGGAGGAACAGCTGTTGCAGGTCATAGGCAAGGAGCAGGAACAGCAGGTAGAAAGTGGAGAGGTGACCAAATTACAGAATCAAACAACAAGGTATGAAAGGCTATGGTGCAGATGGGTGACAAATTAAAACCAAAATTAAGTGTCTTAACAGGGAGGCCAGCATCAGACTTGAGAATATTTGAGTGCTCCTTGCCAAGTCGGTGGAACTGTACTGGAGGGACAAACTTTCTTCCAAGATATTCCCTCATTTATATACAGTTGTGCTTGAAAGTTTGTGAACCCTTTAAAATTTTCTATATTTCTGCATAAATATTACCCTAAAACATCATCGGTTTTTCACAGGACCGAAAAGTAGACAAAGAGAACACAGTTAAACAAATGAGACAAAAATATTATACTTGGCCAATTATTTATCGAGGAAAATGATCCAATATTACATATCTGTGAGTGGCAATAGTATGTGAACCTTTGCTTTCAGTATCTGGTGTGACCCCCTTGTGCAGCAATAACTGCAACTAAACATTTCCGATAACTGTTGATCAGTCCTGCACACCGGCTTGGAGGAATTTTAACCAATTCCTCAGTACAGAACAGCTTCAACTCTGGGATGTTGGTGGGTTTCCTCACATGAACTGCTCGCTTCAGGTCCTTCCACAACATTTAGATTGGATTAAGGACAGGAGTTTGACTTGGCCAATTCCAAAGCATTAACTTTATTCTTCTTTAACCATTCGTTGGTAGAACGACTTGTGTGCTTAGGGTCGTTGTCTTGCTGCATGACCCACCTTCTCTTGAGATTCAGTTCATAGACAGATGTCCTGTAATTTTCCTTTAGAATTCGCTGGTATAATTCAGAATTCATTGTTGCATTAATGATGGCAAGCCGTCCTGGCACAAAAGCAGCAAAAAAGGCCCTAACCATGATAATACCACCACAATGTTTCACAGATGGGATAAGGTTTTCATGCTGGAATGCAGTGTTTTCCTATCTCCAAATATAACACTTCACATTGAACACAAAAAGTTTTATTTTGGTCTCATCCGTCCACAAAACATTTTTCCAATAGTCTTATGGCTTGTCCACATGATCTATAGCAAACTGAAGACGAGCAGCAATTTTCTTTTGGAGAGAAGTTGCTTTCTCCGTGCAACCCTGAAATGCACACCATTGTTGTTCAGTGTTCTCTGATGGTGGATGCATGAAATAATATTCATTAGCCAATGAAAGAGAGGCCTTCAGTTGCTTAGAAATTACCCTCGGGTCCTTTGTGACCTTGCCAAAAATTACACGCCTTGCTGTGGGACTGATCTTTGTTGGTCAACCACTCCTGGGAAGGGTAACAAAGGTCTTAAATTTCATCCATTTATACACAATCTGTCTGACTGTGGATTGGTAGAGTCCAAAAACAATAGAGACGGTTTGTCAAATTTTTCACTCTGATGAGCATCAACAATGCTTATTCAGAGGTCCTCAGAAATCTTCCTGGCTCATTACATGACACACTTCCACAAACATGAGGAGCCATGTGCTTGGGGAACTACTGCAGTACTCTAGGCAATTTTCTCATTTTGGCAAAGCCACACCTGCTGAAGCCTCCAATTTCACCCACCAGCTGGCAAAACTCCCCCACAGGGCATCCGCCAAACACAGGACCAGAGCACAGACTCTACGCCAAATTTCATACGGAGTCAGCAGCACATTCAAAGCGGGGTGGGAGACGTCAAGTGGACGTCAAGTACATCGGTTTAACCGGGTGGCCGTGACGACAAATGGGGCCTCGTGATGGCCATGCACAAATGTCAGGAGACGGTTCGGTGCCCTTCCTTTCAAAACGTGTACGCTTCAGGGAGGCAAAATCCACAGGTTTGACGTGAAAGGCTCAACAGCCTCGTCTCGGGGATTCGCCAGATGTACAGCCGGCTATGGGCAGTGCTGCAGACTAAAGCCAGTGTTGTAAAATGAACCCGAGAATTGACTGCAATGACCAGTTTTCACCCGTCGTATGGCAAAGAGAACCTCAAACTTACTACAGAGCCTTCTAACTGACGTAGGGAAACATCAAGGCAGCCGTTTCAGTACCTTTAAGTGCAAAACTGGAGTTCCGCACGGTGTCAGTACACCATGGGGCCTCGTGACGGCCGTGCACAAATGTCAGGAGACGCTTCGGTGCCCTTCCTTTCAAAACGTGTACGCTTCAGGGAGGCAAAATCCTCAGGTTCGACGTGAACGGCACTACAGCCTCGTCTCGGTGATTCGCCGGATGTACAGCCGTCTATGGGCAGTGCTGCAGACTAAAGCCAGTGTTGTAAAATGAACCCGAGAATTGACTGCAATGACCAGTTTTCACCCGTCGTATGGCAAAGAGAACCTCAAACTTACTAGAGAGCCTTCTAACTGACGTAGGGAAACATCAAGGCAGCCGTTTCAGTACCTTTGAGTGCAAAACTGGAGTTCCGCACAGTGTCAGTACACCATGGGGCCTCGTGACGGCCGTGCACAAATGTCAGGAGACGCTTCGGTGCCCTTCCTTTCAAAACGTGTACGCGTCAGGGAGGCAAAATCCTCAGGTTCGACATGAACGGCACAACAGCCTCGTCTCGGTGATTCGCCGGAAGTACAGCCGTCTGTGGGCAGTGCTGCAGTCTAAAGCCAGTGTTGTAAAATGAACCCGAGAATTGACTGCAATGACCAGTTTTCACCCATCGTATGGCAAAGAGAATCTCAAACATACTGTACTCGTTAGCCTTCTGAGTGACGTAGGGAAACATCAAGGCAGCCGTTTCAGTTCATTAAAATGCAAAACTGGAGTTCGGCACGGTGCCAGCACACCGTCCCGAACGTCAGCAGACAGGATCCGACGCACATCAGGGTCGAGATTGAAGAACGCGTCTCCGCCGGACGCCGCGAGCTGCTCACAAGTCAGCTGGGCATGACCCCAAAGCGAGACGCGTCGTCGACCACACGAGTTGGCAGTGGGTCACTGTTCAAACACCTATGTGCAGTGATCAAAAGGAGACCGCCGCCCCGTTCCATGCCTATCTCACAGCGGCTCCGGTCCACCTCGGGTGGCGCTCGACACGTCTCAAACCTCACGCAGTCAGCAGGATTCGAACCTGCGCGGGGAAACCCCAACGGATTCAAGTCCGTCGCCTTCACCACTCGGCCATGACTACCGGGATCGCTGTGGTTCACCTGCGGCAAAAATTTTCTCATTTCTGCAAAGCCTCCAATTTCACCCACCAGCTGGCAAAACCCCCACGCAGGGCACCCGCTGCTTACGCCAAACACAGGACCCGAGCACGGACCCCACGGCCCGTGCACTACCCGCTGCAGCAATTGTCAGAAGTGGGATTTGAACCCACGCCTCCAGAGGAGACTGCGACCTTAACGCAGCGCCTTAGACCACTCAGCCACCCTGACACTCTGCACCAAGCCTGAATCCGTGGCCGAACACGCTCAGGTCTCATGACGACCTCACGTGCGGGCCGTGCGCTTGGCTAACTATTGCCATACTCCGGCCGGTGCCCGACAAGCAACCTCTGCCAATGTTTTACGGCAGTGCTTTCACTCCACCTGTCCGGGAGAGAAGACCTTTTGGTTAGGGACAGATACCGGGATTTGGAACCGATCCCTCTTCTGGCAGACGAGCTAGGGTAAAAGCCACCGCAAAACAAGGCTTCGGCTGCCTTTCCACAAACCAAATTTCACACGGAGTCAGCAGCACGTTCAAAGCGGGGTGGGAGACGTCAAGTGGACGTCAAGTACATCAGTTTAACCGGGTGGCCGTGACGACACATGGGGCCTCGTGACGGCCGTGCACAAATGTCAGGAGACGCTTCGGTGCCCTTCCTTTCAAAACGTGTACGCTTCAGGGAGGCAAAATCCTCAGGTTCGACGTGAACGGCTCAACAGCCTCGTCTCGGTGATTCGCCGGATGTACAGCCGTCTGTGGGCAGTGCTGCAGACTAAAGCCAGTGTTGTAAAATGAACCCGAGAATTGACTGCAATGACCAGTTTTCACCCGTCGTATGGCACAGAGAACCTCAAACTTACTAGAGAGCCTTCTACCTGACGTAGGGAAACATCAAGGCAGCCGTTTCAGTACCTTTGAGTGCAAATCTGGAGTTCCGCACGGTGCCAGCACACCGTCCCGAACGTCAGCAGACAGGATCCGACGCACATCAGGGTCGAGATTGAAGAACGCGTCTCCGCCGGACGCCGCGAGCTGCTCACAAGTCAGCTGGGCCTGACCCCAAAGCGAGACGCGTCGTCGACCACACGAGTTGGCAGTGGGTCACTGTTCAAACACCTATGTGCAGTGATCAAAAGGAGACCGCCGCCCCGTTCCACGCCTATCTCACAGCGGCTCCGGTCCACTTCAGGTGGCGCTCGACGCGTCTCAAACCTCACGGAAGACGTAGTCAGCAGGATTCGAACCTGCGCGGGGAAACCCCAACGGATTTCAAGTCCGTTGCCTTCACCACTCGGCCATGACTACCGGGATCGCTGAGGTTCACCTGCGGCAAAAATTTTCTCATTTCTGCAAAGCCGCCAATTTCACCCACCAGCTGGCAAAACCCCCACGCAGGGCACCCGCTGCTTACGCCAAACACAGGACCCGAGCACGGACCCCACGGCCCGTGCACTACCCCCTGCAGCAATTGTCAGAAGTGGGATTCGAACCCAAGCCTCCAGAGGAGACTGCGACCTTAACGCAGCGCCTTAGACCGCTCGGCCACCCTGACACTCTGCACCAAGCCTGAATCCGTGGCCGAACACGCTCAGGTCTCATGACGACCTCACGTGCGGGCCGTGCGCTTGGCTAACTATTGCCATACTCCGGCCGGTGCCCGACAAGCAACCTCTGCCAATGTTTTACGGCAGTGCTTTCACTCCACCTGTCCGGGAGAGAAGACCTTTTGGTTAGGGACAGATACCGGGATTTGGAACCGATCCCTCTTCTGGCAGACGAGCTAGGGTAAAAGCCACCGCAAAACAAGGCTTCGGCTGCCTTTCCACAAACCAAATTTCACACGGAGTCAGCAGCACGTTCAAAGCGGGGTGGGAGACGTCAAGTGGACGTCAAGTACATCAGTTTAACCGGGTGGCCGTGACGACACATGGGGCCTCGTGACGGCCGTGCACAAATGTCAGGAGACGCTTCGGTGCCCTTCCTTTCAAAACGTGTACGCTTCAGGGAGGCAAAATCCTCAGGTTCGACGTGAACGGCTCAACAGCCTCGTCTCGGTGATTCGCCGGATGTACAGCCGTCTGTGGGCAGTGCTGCAGACTAAAGCCAGTGTTGTAAAATGAACCCGAGAATTGACTGCAATGACCAGTTTTCACCCGTCGTATGGCACAGAGAACCTCAAACTTACTAGAGAGCCTTCTACCTGACGTAGGGAAACATCAGGGCAGCCGTTTCAGTACCTTTGAGTGCAAATCTGGAGTTCCGCACGGTGCCAGCACACCGTCCCGAACGTCAGCAGACAGGATCCGACGCACATCAGGGTCGAGATTGAAGAACGCGTCTCCGCCGGACGCCGCGAGCTGCTCACAAGTCAGCTGGGCCTGACCCCAAAGCGAGACGCGTCGTCGACCACACGAGTTGGCAGTGGGTCACTGTTCAAACACCTATGTGCAGTGATCAAAAGGAGACCGCCGCCCCGTTCCACGCCTATCTCACAGCGGCTCCGGTCCACTTCGGGTGGCGCTCGACGCGTCTCAAACCTCACGGCGGACGTAGTCAGCAGGATTCGAACCTGCGCGGGGAAACCCCAACGGATTTCAAGTCCGTCGCCTTCACCACTCGGCCATGACTACCGGGATCGCTGAGGTTCACCTGCCGCAAAAATTTTCTCATTTCTGCAAAGCCTCCAATTTCACCCACCAGCTGGTAAAACCCCCACGCAGGGCACCCGCTGCTTACGCCAAACACAGGACCCGAGCACGGACCCCACGGCCCGTGCACTACCCGCTGCAGCAATTGTCAGAAGTGGGATTCGAACCCACGCCTCCAGAGGAGACTGCGACCTTAACGCAGCGCCTTAGACCGCTCGGCCACCCTGACACTCTGCGCCAAGCCTGAATCCGTGGCCGAACACGCTCAGGTCTCATGACGACCTCACGTGCGGGCCGTGCGCTTGGCTAACTATTGCCATACTCCGGCCGGTGCCCGACAAGCAACCTCTGCCAATGTTTTACGGCAGTGCTTTCACTCCACCTGTCCGGGAGAGAAGACCTTTTGGTTAGGGACAGATACCGGGATTTGGAACCGATCCCTCTTCTGGCAGACGAGCTAGGGTAAAAGCCACCGCAAAACAAGGCTTCGGCTGCCTTTCCACAAACCAAATTTCACACGGAGTCAGCAGCACGTTCAAAGCGGGGTGGGAGACGTCAAGTGGACGTCAAGTACATCAGTTTAACCGGGTGGCCGTGACGACACATGGGGCCTCGTGACGGCCGTGCACAAATGTCAGGAGACGCTTCGGTGCCCTTCCTTTCAAAACGTGTACGCTTCAGGGAGGCAAAATCCTCAGGTTCGACGTGAACGGCTCAACAGCCTCGTCTCGGTGATTCGCCGGATGTACAGCCGTCTGTGGGCAGTGCTGCAGACTAAAGCCAGTGTTGTAAAATGAACCCGAGAATTGACTGCAATGACCAGTTTTCACCCGTCGTATGGCACAGAGAACCTCAAATTTACTAGAGAGCCTTCTAACTGACGTAGGGAAACATCAGGGCAGCCGTTTCAGTACCTTTGAGTGCAAAACTGGAGCTCCGCACGGTGTCAGTACACCATGGGGCCTCGTGACGGCCGTGCACAAATGTCAGGAGACGCTTCGGTGCCCTTCCTTTCAAAACGTGTACGCTTCAGTGAGGCAAAATCCTCAGGTTCGACGTGAACGGCTCAACAGCCTCGTCTCGGTGATTCGCCGGATGTACAGCCGTCTGTGGGCAGTGCTGCAGACTAAAGCCAGTGTTGTAAAATGAACCCGAGAATTGACTGCAATGACCAGTTTTCACCCGTCGTATGGCACAGAGAACCTCAAACTTACTAGAGAGCCTTCTACCTGACGTAGGGAAACATCAGGGCAGCCGTTTCAGTACCTTTGAGTGCAAATCTGGAGTTCCGCACGGTGCCAGCACACCGTCCCGAACGTCAGCAGACAGGATCCGATGCACATCAGGGTCGAGATTGAAGAACGCGTCTCCGCCGGACGCCGCGAGCTGCTCACAAGTCAGCTGGGCCTGACCCCAAAGCGAGACGCGTCGTCGACCACACGAGTTGGCAGTGGGTCACTGTTCAAACACCTATGTGCAGTGATCAAAAGGAGACCGCCGCCCCGTTCCACGCCTATCTCACAGCGGCTCCGGTCCACTTCGGGTGGCGCTCGACGCATCTCAAACCTCACGGCGGACGTAGTCAGCAGGATTCGAACCTGCGCGGGGAAACCCCAACGGATTTCAAGTCCGTCGCCTTCACCACTCGGCCATGACTACCGGGATCGCTGAGGTTCACCTGCGGCAAAAATTTTCTCATTTCTGCAAAGCCTCCAATTTCACCCACCAGCTGGCAAAACCCCCACGCAGGGCACCCGCTGCTTACGCCAAACACAGGACCCGAGCACGGACCCCACGGCCCGTGCACTACCCGCTGCAGCAATTGTCAGAAGTGGGATTCGAACCCACGCCTCCAGAGGAGACTGCGACCTTAACGCAGCACCTTAGACCGCTCGGCCACCCTGACACTCTGCGCCAAGCCTGAATCCGTGGCCGAACACGCTCAGGTCTCATGACGACCTCACGTGCGGGCCGTGCGCTTGGCTAACTATTGCCATACTCCGGCCGGTGCCCGACAAGCAACCTCTGCCAATGTTTTACGGCAGTGCTTTCACTCCACCTGTCCGGGAGAGAAGACCTTTTGGTTAGGGACAGATACCGGGATTTGGAACCGATCCCTCTTCTGGCAGACGAGCTAGGGTAAAAGCCACCGCAAAACAAGGCTTCGGCTGCCTTTCCACAAACCAAATTTCACACGGAGTCAGCAGCACGTTCAAAGCGGGGTGGGAGACGTCAAGTGGACGTCAAGTACATCAGTTTAACCGGGTGGCCGTGACGACACATGGGGCCTCGTGACGGCCGTGCACAAATGTCAGGAGACGCTTCGGTGCCCTTCCTTTCAAAACGTGTACGCTTCAGTGAGGCAAAATCCTCAGGTTCGACGTGAACGGCTCAACAGCCTCGTCTCGGTGATTCGCCGGATGTACAGCCGTCTGTGGGCAGTGCTGCAGACTAAAGCCAGTGTTGTAAAATGAACCCGAGAATTGACTGCAATGACCAGTTTTCACCCGTCGTATGGCACAGAGAACCTCAAACTTACTAGAGAGCCTTCTACCTGACGTAGGGAAACATCAGGGCAGCCGTTTCAGTACCTTTGAGTGCAAATCTGGAGTTCCGCACGGTGCCAGCACACCGTCCCGAACGTCAGCAGACAGGATCCGACGCACATCAGGGTCGAGATTGAAGAACGCGTCTCCGCCGGACGCCGCGAGCTGCTCACAAGTCAGCTGGGCCTGACCCCAAAGCGAGACGCGTCGTCGACCACACGAGTTGGCAGTGGGTCACTGTTCAAACACCTATGTGCAGTGATCAAAAGGAGACCGCCGCCCCGTTCCACGCCTATCTCCCAGCAGCTCCCGTCCACTTCGGGTGGCGCTCGACGCGTCTCAAACCTCACGGCGGACGTAGTCAGCAGGATTCGAACCTGCGCGGGGAAACCCCAACGGATTTCAAGTCCGTCGCCTTCACCACTCGGCCATGACTACCGGGATCGCTGAGGTTCACCTGCGGCAAAAATTTTCTCATTTCTGCAAAGCCTCCAATTTCACCCACCAGCTGGTAAAACCCCCACGCAGGGCACCCGCTGCTTACGCCAAACACAGGACCCGAGCACGGACCCCACGGCCCGTGCACTACCCGCTGCAGCAATTGTCAGAAGTGGGATTCGAACCCACGCCTCCAGAGGAGACTGCGACCTTAACGCAGCGCCTTAGACCGCTCGGCCACCCTGACACTCTGCGCCAAGCCTGAATCCGTGGCCGAACACGCTCAGGTCTCATGACGACCTCACGTGCGGGCCGTGCGCTTGGCTAACTATTGCCATACTCCGGCCGGTGCCCGACAAGCAACCTCTGCCAATGTTTTACGGCAGTGCTTTCACTCCACCTGTCCGGGAGAGAAGACCTTTTGGTTAGGGACAGATACCGGGATTTGGAACCGATCCCTCTTCTGGCAGACGAGCTAGGGTAAAAGCCACCGCAAAACAAGGCTTCGGCTGCCTTTCCACAAACCAAATTTCACACGGAGTCAGCAGCACGTTCAAAGCGGGGTGGGAGACGTCAAGTGGACGTCAAGTACATCAGTTTAACCGGGTGGCCGTGACGACACATGGGGCCTCGTGACGGCCGTGCACAAATGTCAGGAGACGCTTCGGTGCCCTTCCTTTCAAAACGTGTACGCTTCAGGGAGGCAAAATCCTCAGGTTCGACGTGAACGGCTCAACAGCCTCGTCTCGGTGATTCGCCGGATGTACAGCCGTCTGTGGGCAGTGCTGCAGACTAAAGCCAGTGTTGTAAAATGAACCCGAGAATTGACTGCAATGACCAGTTTTCACCCGTCGTATGGCACAGAGAACCTCAAACTTACTAGAGAGCCTTCTACCTGACGTAGGGAAACATCAGGGCAGCCGTTTCAGTACCTTTGAGTGCAAATCTGGAGTTCCGCACGGTGCCAGCACACCGTCCCGAACGTCAGCAGACAGGATCCGACGCACATCAGGGTCGAGATTGAAGAACGCGTCTCCGCCGGACGCCGCGAGCTGCTCACAAGTCAGCTGGGCCTGACCCCAAAGCGAGACGCGTCGTCGACCACACGAGTTGGCAGTGGGTCACTGTTCAAACACCTATGTGCAGTGATCAAAAGGAGACCGCCGCCCCGTTCCACGCCTATCTCACAGCGGCTCCGGTCCACTTCGGGTGGCGCTCGACGCGTCTCAAACCTCACGGCGGACGTAGTCAGCAGGATTCGAACCTGCGCGGGGAAACCCCAACGGATTTCAAGTCCGTCGCCTTCACCACTCGGCCATGACTACCGGGATCGCTGAGGTTCACCTGCCGCAAAAATTTTCTCATTTCTGCAAAGCCTCCAATTTCACCCACCAGCTGGTAAAACCCCCACGCAGGGCACCCGCTGCTTACGCCAAACACAGGACCCGAGCACGGACCCCACGGCCCGTGCACTACCCGCTGCAGCAATTGTCAGAAGTGGGATTCGAACCCACGCCTCCAGAGGAGACTGCGACCTTAACGCAGCGCCTTAGACCGCTCGGCCACCCTGACACTCTGCGCCAAGCCTGAATCCGTGGCCGAACACGCTCAGGTCTCATGACGACCTCACGTGCGGGCCGTGCGCTTGGCTAACTATTGCCATACTCCGGCCGGTGCCCGACAAGCAACCTCTGCCAATGTTTTACGGCAGTGCTTTCACTCCACCTGTCCGGGAGAGAAGACCTTTTGGTTAGGGACAGATACCGGGATTTGGAACCGATCCCTCTTCTGGCAGACGAGCTAGGGTAAAAGCCACCGCAAAACAAGGCTTCGGCTGCCTTTCCACAAACCAAATTTCACACGGAGTCAGCAGCACGTTCAAAGCGGGGTGGGAGACGTCAAGTGGACGTCAAGTACATCAGTTTAACCGGGTGGCCGTGACGACACATGGGGCCTCGTGACGGCCGTGCACAAATGTCAGGAGACGCTTCGGTGCCCTTCCTTTCAAAACGTGTACGCTTCAGGGAGGCAAAATCCTCAGGTTCGACGTGAACGGCTCAACAGCCTCGTCTCGGTGATTCGCCGGATGTACAGCCGTCTGTGGGCAGTGCTGCAGACTAAAGCCAGTGTTGTAAAATGAACCCGAGAATTGACTGCAATGACCAGTTTTCACCCGTCGTATGGCACAGAGAACCTCAAATTTACTAGAGAGCCTTCTAACTGACGTAGGGAAACATCAGGGCAGCCGTTTCAGTACCTTTGAGTGCAAAACTGGAGCTCCGCACGGTGTCAGTACACCATGGGGCCTCGTGACGGCCGTGCACAAATGTCAGGAGACGCTTCGGTGCCCTTCCTTTCAAAACGTGTACGCTTCAGTGAGGCAAAATCCTCAGGTTCGACGTGAACGGCTCAACAGCCTCGTCTCGGTGATTCGCCGGATGTACAGCCGTCTGTGGGCAGTGCTGCAGACTAAAGCCAGTGTTGTAAAATGAACCCGAGAATTGACTGCAATGACCAGTTTTCACCCGTCGTATGGCACAGAGAACCTCAAACTTACTAGAGAGCCTTCTACCTGACGTAGGGAAACATCAGGGCAGCCGTTTCAGTACCTTTGAGTGCAAATCTGGAGTTCCGCACGGTGCCAGCACACCGTCCCGAACGTCAGCAGACAGGATCCGATGCACATCAGGGTCGAGATTGAAGAACGCGTCTCCGCCGGACGCCGCGAGCTGCTCACAAGTCAGCTGGGCCTGACCCCAAAGCGAGACGCGTCGTCGACCACACGAGTTGGCAGTGGGTCACTGTTCAAACACCTATGTGCAGTGATCAAAAGGAGACCGCCGCCCCGTTCCACGCCTATCTCACAGCGGCTCCGGTCCACTTCGGGTGGCGCTCGACGCATCTCAAACCTCACGGCGGACGTAGTCAGCAGGATTCGAACCTGCGCGGGGAAACCCCAACGGATTTCAAGTCCGTCGCCTTCACCACTCGGCCATGACTACCGGGATCGCTGAGGTTCACCTGCGGCAAAAATTTTCTCATTTCTGCAAAGCCTCCAATTTCACCCACCAGCTGGCAAAACCCCCACGCAGGGCACCCGCTGCTTACGCCAAACACAGGACCCGAGCACGGACCCCACGGCCCGTGCACTACCCGCTGCAGCAATTGTCAGAAGTGGGATTCGAACCCACGCCTCCAGAGGAGACTGCGACCTTAACGCAGCACCTTAGACCGCTCGGCCACCCTGACACTCTGCACCAAGCCTGAATCCGTGGCCGAACACGCTCAGGTCTCATGACGACCTCACGTGCGGGCCGTGCGCTTGGCTAACTATTGCCATACTCCGGCCGGTGCCCGACAAGCAACCTCTGCCAATGTTTTACGGCAGTGCTTTCACTCCACCTGTCCGGGAGAGAAGACCTTTTGGTTAGGGACAGATACCGGGATTTGGAACCGATCCCTCTTCTGGCAGACGAGCTAGGGTAAAAGCCACCGCAAAACAAGGCTTCGGCTGCCTTTCCACAAACCAAATTTCACACGGAGTCAGCAGCACGTTCAAAGCGGGGTGGGAGACGTCAAGTGGACGTCAAGTACATCAGTTTAACCGGGTGGCCGTGACGACACATGGGGCCTCGTGACGGCCGTGCACAAATGTCAGGAGACGCTTCGGTGCCCTTCCTTTCAAAACGTGTACGCTTCAGGGAGGCAAAATCCTCAGGTTCGACGTGAACGGCTCAACAGCCTCGTCTCGGTGATTCGCCGGATGTACAGCCGTCTGTGGGCAGTGCTGCAGACTAAAGCCAGTGTTGTAAAATGAACCCGAGAATTGACTGCAATGACCAGTTTTCACCCGTCGTATGGCACAGAGAACCTCAAACTTACTAGAGAGCCTTCTACCTGACGTAGGGAAACATCAGGGCAGCCGTTTCAGTACCTTTGAGTGCAAATCTGGAGTTCCGCACGGTGCCAGCACACCGTCCCGAACGTCAGCAGACAGGATCCGACGCACATCAGGGTCGAGATTGAAGAACGCGTCTCCGCCGGACGCCGCGAGCTGCTCACAAGTCAGCTGGGCCTGACCCCAAAGCGAGACGCGTCGTCGACCACACGAGTTGGCAGTGGGTCACTGTTCAAACACCTATGTGCAGTGATCAAAAGGAGACCGCCGCCCCGTTCCACGCCTATCTCACAGCGGCTCCGGTCCACTTCGGGTGGCGCTCGACGCGTCTCAAACCTCACGGCGGACGTAGTCAGCAGGATTCGAACCTGCGCGGGGAAACCCCAACGGATTTCAAGTCCGTCGCCTTCACCACTCGGCCATGACTACCGGGATCGCTGAGGTTCACCTGCGGCAAAAATTTTCTCATTTCTGCAAAGCCTCCAATTTCACCCACCAGCTGGCAAAACCCCCACGCAGGGCACCCGCTGCTTACGCCAAACACAGGACCCGAGCACGGACCCCACGGCCCGTGCACTACCCGCTGCAGCAATTGTCAGAAGTGGGATTCGAACCCACGCCTCCAGAGGAGACTGCGACCTTAACGCAGCGCCTTAGACCGCTCGGCCACCCTGACACTCTGCGCCAAGCCTGAATCCGTGGCCGAACACGCTCAGGTCTCATGACGACCTCACGTGCGGGCCGTGCGCTTGGCTAACTATTGCCATACTCCGGCCGGTGCCCGACAAGCAACCTCTGCCAATGTTTTACGGCAGTGCTTTCACTCCACCTGTCCGGGAGAGAAGACCTTTTGGTTAGGGACAGATACCGGGATTTGGAACCGATCCCTCTTCTGGCAGACGAGCTAGGGTAAAAGCCACCGCAAAACAAGGCTTCGGCTGCCTTTCCACAAACCAAATTTCACACGGAGTCAGCAGCACGTTCAAAGCGGGGTGGGAGACGTCAAGTGGACGTCAAGTACATCAGTTTAACCGGGTGGCCGTGACGACACATGGGGCCTCGTGACGGCCGTGCACAAATGTCAGGAGACGCTTCGGTGCCCTTCCTTTCAAAACGTGTACGCTTCAGGGAGGCAAAATCCTCAGGTTCGACGTGAACGGCTCAACAGCCTCGTCTCGGTGATTCGCCGGATGTACAGCCGTCTGTGGGCAGTGCTGCAGACTAAAGCCAGTGTTGTAAAATGAACCCGAGAATTGACTGCAATGACCAGTTTTCACCCGTCGTATGGCACAGAGAACCTCAAACTTACTAGAGAGCCTTCTACCTGACGTAGGGAAACATCAGGGCAGCCGTTTCAGTACCTTTGAGTGCAAATCTGGAGTTCCGCACGGTGCCAGCACACCGTCCCGAACGTCAGCAGACAGGATCCGACGCACATCAGGGTCGAGATTGAAGAACGCGTCTCCGCCGGACGCCGCGAGCTGCTCACAAGTCAGCTGGGCCTGACCCCAAAGCGAGACGCGTCGTCGACCACACGAGTTGGCAGTGGGTCACTGTTCAAACACCTATGTGCAGTGATCAAAAGGAGACCGCCGCCCCGTTCCACGCCTATCTCACAGCGGCTCCGGTCCACTTCGGGTGGCGCTCGACGCGTCTCAAACCTCACGGCGGACGTAGTCAGCAGGATTCGAACCTGCGCGGGGAAACCCCAACGGATTTCAAGTCCGTCGCCTTCACCACTCGGCCATGACTACCGGGATCGCTGAGGTTCACCTGCGGCAAAAATTTTCTCATTTCTGCAAAGCCTCCAATTTCACCCACCAGCTGGTAAAACCCCCACGCAGGGCACCCGCTGCTTACGCCAAACACAGGACCCGAGCACGGACCCCACGGCCCGTGCACTACCCGCTGCAGCAATTGTCAGAAGTGGGATTCGAACCCACGCCTCCAGAGGAGACTGCGACCTTAACGCAGCGCCTTAGACCGCTCGGCCACCCTGACACTCTGCGCCAAGCCTGAATCCGTGGCCGAACACGCTCAGGTCTCATGACGACCTCACGTGCGGGCCGTGCGCTTGGCTAACTATTGCCATACTCCGGCCGGTGCCCGACAAGCAACCTCTGCCAATGTTTTACGGCAGTGCTTTCACTCCACCTGTCCGGGAGAGAAGACCTTTTGGTTAGGGACAGATACCGGGATTTGGAACCGATCCCTCTTCTGGCAGACGAGCTAGGGTAAAAGCCACCGCAAAACAAGGCTTCGGCTGCCTTTCCACAAACCAAATTTCACACGGAGTCAGCAGCACGTTCAAAGCGGGGTGGGAGACGTCAAGTGGACGTCAAGTACATCAGTTTAACCGGGTGGCCGTGACGACACATGGGGCCTCGTGACGGCCGTGCACAAATGTCAGGAGACGCTTCGGTGCCCTTCCTTTCAAAACGTGTACGCTTCAGGGAGGCAAAATCCTCAGGTTCGACGTGAACGGCTCAACAGCCTCGTCTCGGTGATTCGCCGGATGTACAGCCGTCTGTGGGCAGTGCTGCAGACTAAAGCCAGTGTTGTAAAATGAACCCGAGAATTGACTGCAATGACCAGTTTTCACCCGTCGTATGGCACAGAGAACCTCAAACTTACTAGAGAGCCTTCTAACTGACGTAGGGAAACATCAGGGCAGCCGTTTCAGTACCTTTGAGTGCAAAACTGGAGCTCCGCACGGTGTCAGTACACCATGGGGCCTCGTGACGGCCGTGCACAAATGTCAGGAGACGCTTCGGTGCCCTTCCTTTCAAAACGTGTACGCTTCAGTGAGGCAAAATCCTCAGGTTCGACGTGAACGGCTCAACAGCCTCGTCTCGGTGATTCGCCGGATGTACAGCCGTCTGTGGGCAGTGCTGCAGACTAAAGCCAGTGTTGTAAAATGAACCCGAGAATTGACTGCAATGACCAGTTTTCACCCGTCGTATGGCACAGAGAACCTCAAACTTACTAGAGAGCCTTCTACCTGACGTAGGGAAACATCAGGGCAGCCGTTTCAGTACCTTTGAGTGCAAATCTGGAGTTCCGCACGGTGCCAGCACACCGTCCCGAACGTCAGCAGACAGGATCCGACGCACATCAGGGTCGAGATTGAAGAACGCGTCTCCGCCGGACGCCGCGAGCTGCTCACAAGTCAGCTGGGCCTGACCCCAAAGCGAGACGCGTCGTCGACCACACGAGTTGGCAGTGGGTCACTGTTCAAACACCTATGTGCAGTGATCAAAAGGAGACCGCCGCCCCGTTCCACGCCTATCTCACAGCGGCTCCGGTCCACTTCGGGTGGCGCTCGACGCGTCTCAAACCTCACGGCGGACGTAGTCAGCAGGATTCGAACCTGCGCGGGGAAACCCCAACGGATTTCAAGTCCGTCGCCTTCACCACTCGGCCATGACTACCGGGATCGCTGAGGTTCACCTGCGGCAAAAATTTTCTCATTTCTGCAAAGCCTCCAATTTCACCCACCAGCTGGCAAAACCCCCACGCAGGGCACCCGCTGCTTACGCCAAACACAGGACCCGAGCACAGACCCCACGGCCCGTGCACTACCCGCTGCAGCAATTGTCAGAAGTGGGATTCGAACCCACGCCTCCAGAGGAGACTGCGACCTTAACGCAGCGCCTTAGACCGCTCGGCCACCCTGACACTCTGCGCCAAGCCTGAATCCGTGGCCGAACACGCTCAGGTCTCATGACGACCTCACGTGCGGGCCGTGCGCTTGGCTAACTATTGCCATACTCCGGCCGGTGCCCGACAAGCAACCTCTGCCAATGTTTTACGGCAGTGCTTTCACTCCACCTGTCCGGGAGAGAAGACCTTTTGGTTAGGGACAGATACCGGGATTTGGAACCGATCCCTCTTCTGGCAGACGAGCTAGGGTAAAAGCCACCGCAAAACAAGGCTTCGGCTGCCTTTCCACAAACCAAATTTCACACGGAGTCAGCAGCACGTTCAAAGCGGGGTGGGAGACGTCAAGTGGACGTCAAGTACATCAGTTTAACCGGGTGGCCGTGACGACACATGGGGCCTCGTGACGGCCATGCACAAATGTCAGGAGACGCTTCGGTGCCCTTCCTTTCAAAACGTGTACGCTTCAGGGAGGCAAAATCCTCAGGTTCGACGTGAACGGCTCAACAGCCTCGTCTCGGTGATTCGCCGGATGTACAGCCGTCTGTGGGCAGTGCTGCAGACTAAAGCCAGTGTTGTAAAATGAACCCGAGAATTGACTGCAATGACCAGTTTTCACCCGTCGTATGGCACAGAGAACCTCAAACTTACTAGAGAGCCTTCTACCTGACGTAGGGAAACATCAGGGCAGCCGTTTCAGTACCTTTGAGTGCAAATCTGGAGTTCCGCACGGTGCCAGCACACCGTCCCGAACGTCAGCAGACAGGATCCGACGCACATCAGGGTCGAGATTGAAGAACGCGTCTCCGCCGGACGCCGCGAGCTGCTCACAAGTCAGCTGGGCCTGACCCCAAAGCGAGACGCGTCGTCGACCACACGAGTTGGCAGTGGGTCACTGTTCAAACACCTATGTGCAGTGATCAAAAGGAGACCGCCGCCCCGTTCCACGCCTATCTCACAGCGGCTCCGGTCCACTTCGGGTGGCGCTCGACGCGTCTCAAACCTCACGGCGGACGTAGTCAGCAGGATTCGAACCTGCGCGGGGAAACCCCAACGGATTTCAAGTCCGTCGCCTTCACCACTCGGCCATGACTACCGGGATCGCTGAGGTTCACCTGCGGCAAAAATTTTCTCATTTCTGCAAAGCCTCCAATTTCACCCACCAGCTGGCAAAACCCCCACGCAGGGCACCCGCTGCTTACGCCAAACACAGGACCCGAGCACGGACCCCACGGCCCGTGCACTACCCGCTGCAGCAATTGTCAGAAGTGGGATTCGAACCCACGCCTCCAGAGGAGACTGCGACCTTAACGCAGCGCCTTAGACCGCTCGGCCACCCTGACACTCTGCGCCAAGCCTGAATCCGTGGCCGAACACGCTCAGGTCTCATGACGACCTCACGTGCGGGCCGTGCGCTTGGCTAACTATTGCCATACTCCGGCCGGTGCCCGACAAGCAACCTCTGCCAATGTTTTACGGCAGTGCTTTCACTCCACCTGTCCGGGAGAGAAGACCTTTTGGTTAGGGACAGATACCGGGATTTGGAACCGATCCCTCTTCTGGCAGACGAGCTAGGGTAAAAGCCACCGCAAAACAAGGCTTCGGCTGCCTTTCCACAAACCAAATTTCACACGGAGTCAGCAGCACGTTCAAAGCGGGGTGGGAGACGTCAAGTGGACGTCAAGTACATCAGTTTAACCGGGTGGCCGTGACGACACATGGGGCCTCGTGACGGCCGTGCACAAATGTCAGGAGACGCTTCGGTGCCCTTCCTTTCAAAACGTGTACGCTTCAGGGAGGCAAAATCCTCAGGTTCGACGTGAACGGCTCAACAGCCTCGTCTCGGTGATTCGCCGGATGTACAGCCGTCTGTGGGCAGTGCTGCAGACTAAAGCCAGTGTTGTAAAATGAACCCGAGAATTGACTGCAATGACCAGTTTTCACCCGTCGTATGGCACAGAGAACCTCAAACTTACTAGAGAGCCTTCTAACTGACGTAGGGAAACATCAGGGCAGCCGTTTCAGTACCTTTGAGTGCAAAACTGGAGCTCCGCACGGTGTCAGTACACCATGGGGCCTCGTGACGGCCGTGCACAAATGTCAGGAGACGCTTCGGTGCCCTTCCTTTCAAAACGTGTACGCTTCAGTGAGGCAAAATCCTCAGGTTCGACGTGAACGGCTCAACAGCCTCGTCTCGGTGATTCGCCGGATGTACAGCCGTCTGTGGGCAGTGCTGCAGACTAAAGCCAGTGTTGTAAAATGAACCCGAGAATTGACTGCAATGACCAGTTTTCACCCGTCGTATGGCACAGAGAACCTCAAACTTACTAGAGAGCCTTCTACCTGACGTAGGGAAACATCAGGGCAGCCGTTTCAGTACCTTTGAGTGCAAATCTGGAGTTCCGCACGGTGCCAGCACACCGTCCCGAACGTCAGCAGACAGGATCCGACGCACATCAGGGTCGAGATTGAAGAACGCGTCTCCGCCGGACGCCGCGAGCTGCTCACAAGTCAGCTGGGCCTGACCCCAAAGCGAGACGCGTCGTCGACCACACGAGTTGGCAGTGGGTCACTGTTCAAACACCTATGTGCAGTGATCAAAAGGAGACCGCCGCCCCGTTCCACGCCTATCTCCCAGCAGCTCCCGTCCACTTCGGGTGGCGCTCGACGCGTCTCAAACCTCACGGCGGACGTAGTCAGCAGGATTCGAACCTGCGCGGGGAAACCCCAACGGATTTCAAGTCCGTCGCCTTCACCACTCGGCCATGACTACCGGGATCGCTGAGGTTCACCTGCCGCAAAAATTTTCTCATTTCTGCAAAGCCTCCAATTTCACCCACCAGCTGGTAAAACCCCCACGCAGGGCACCCGCTGCTTACGCCAAACACAGGACCCGAGCACGGACCCCACGGCCCGTGCACTACCCGCTGCAGCAATTGTCAGAAGTGGGATTCGAACCCACGCCTCCAGAGGAGACTGCGACCTTAACGCAGCGCCTTAGACCGCTCGGCCACCCTGACACTCTGCGCCAAGCCTGAATCCGTGGCCGAACACGCTCAGGTCTCATGACGACCTCACGTGCGGGCCGTGCGCTTGGCTAACTATTGCCATACTCCGGCCGGTGCCCGACAAGCAACCTCTGCCAATGTTTTACGGCAGTGCTTTCACTCCACCTGTCCGGGAGAGAAGACCTTTTGGTTAGGGACAGATACCGGGATTTGGAACCGATCCCTCTTCTGGCAGACGAGCTAGGGTAAAAGCCACCGCAAAACAAGGCTTCGGCTGCCTTTCCACAAACCAAATTTCACACGGAGTCAGCAGCACGTTCAAAGCGGGGTGGGAGACGTCAAGTGGACGTCAAGTACATCAGTTTAACCGGGTGGCCGTGACGACACATGGGGCCTCGTGACGGCCGTGCACAAATGTCAGGAGACGCTTCGGTGCCCTTCCTTTCAAAACGTGTACGCTTCAGGGAGGCAAAATCCTCAGGTTCGACGTGAACGGCTCAACAGCCTCGTCTCGGTGATTCGCCGGATGTACAGCCGTCTGTGGGCAGTGCTGCAGACTAAAGCCAGTGTTGTAAAATGAACCCGAGAATTGACTGCAATGACCAGTTTTCACCCGTCGTATGGCACAGAGAACCTCAAATTTACTAGAGAGCCTTCTAACTGACGTAGGGAAACATCAGGGCAGCCGTTTCAGTACCTTTGAGTGCAAAACTGGAGCTCCGCACGGTGTCAGTACACCATGGGGCCTCGTGACGGCCGTGCACAAATGTCAGGAGACGCTTCGGTGCCCTTCCTTTCAAAACGTGTACGCTTCAGTGAGGCAAAATCCTCAGGTTCGACGTGAACGGCTCAACAGCCTCGTCTCGGTGATTCGCCGGATGTACAGCCGTCTGTGGGCAGTGCTGCAGACTAAAGCCAGTGTTGTAAAATGAACCCGAGAATTGACTGCAATGACCAGTTTTCACCCGTCGTATGGCACAGAGAACCTCAAACTTACTAGAGAGCCTTCTACCTGACGTAGGGAAACATCAGGGCAGCCGTTTCAGTACCTTTGAGTGCAAATCTGGAGTTCCGCACGGTGCCAGCACACCGTCCCGAACGTCAGCAGACAGGATCCGACGCACATCAGGGTCGAGATTGAAGAACGCGTCTCCGCCGGACGCCGCGAGCTGCTCACAAGTCAGCTGGGCCTGACCCCAAAGCGAGACGCGTCGTCGACCACACGAGTTGGCAGTGGGTCACTGTTCAAACACCTATGTGCAGTGATCAAAAGGAGACCGCCGCCCCGTTCCACGCCTATCTCACAGCGGCTCCGGTCCACTTCGGGTGGCGCTCGACGCGTCTCAAACCTCACGGCGGACGTAGTCAGCAGGATTCGAACCTGCGCGGGGAAACCCCAACGGATTTCAAGTCCGTCGCCTTCACCACTCGGCCATGACTACCGGGATCGCTGAGGTTCACCTGCCACAAAAATTTTCTCATTTCTGCAAAGCCTCCAATTTCACCCACCAGCTGGTAAAACCCCCACGCAGGGCACCCGCTGCTTACGCCAAACACAGGACCCGAGCACGGACCCCACGGCCCGTGCACTACCCGCTGCAGCAATTGTCAGAAGTGGGATTCGAACCCACGCCTCCAGAGGAGACTGCGACCTTAACGCAGCGCCTTAGACCGCTCGGCCACCCTGACACTCTGCGCCAAGCCTGAATCCGTGGCCGAACACGCTCAGGTCTCATGACGACCTCACGTGCGGGCCGTGCGCTTGGCTAACTATTGCCATACTCCGGCCGGTGCCCGACAAGCAACCTCTGCCAATGTTTTACGGCAGTGCTTTCACTCCACCTGTCCGGGAGAGAAGACCTTTTGGTTAGGGACAGATACCGGGATTTGGAACCGATCCCTCTTCTGGCAGACGAGCTAGGGTAAAAGCCACCGCAAAACAAGGCTTCGGCTGCCTTTCCACAAACCAAATTTCACACGGAGTCAGCAGCACGTTCAAAGCGGGGTGGGAGACGTCAAGTGGACGTCAAGTACATCAGTTTAACCGGGTGGCCGTGACGACACATGGGGCCTCGTGACGGCCGTGCACAAATGTCAGGAGACGCTTCGGTGCCCTTCCTTTCAAAACGTGTACGCTTCAGGGAGGCAAAATCCTCAGGTTCGACGTGAACGGCTCAACAGCCTCGTCTCGGTGATTCGCCGGATGTACAGCCGTCTGTGGGCAGTGCTGCAGACTAAAGCCAGTGTTGTAAAATGAACCCGAGAATTGACTGCAATGACCAGTTTTCACCCGTCGTATGGCACAGAGAACCTCAAACTTACTAGAGAGCCTTCTAACTGACGTAGGGAAACATCAGGGCAGCCGTTTCAGTACCTTTGAGTGCAAAACTGGAGCTCCGCACGGTGTCAGTACACCATGGGGCCTCGTGACGGCCGTGCACAAATGTCAGGAGACGCTTCGGTGCCCTTCCTTTCAAAACGTGTACGCTTCAGTGAGGCAAAATCCTCAGGTTCGACGTGAACGGCTCAACAGCCTCGTCTCGGTGATTCGCCGGATGTACAGCCGTCTGTGGGCAGTGCTGCAGACTAAAGCCAGTGTTGTAAAATGAACCCGAGAATTGACTGCAATGACCAGTTTTCACCCGTCGTATGGCACAGAGAACCTCAAACTTACTAGAGAGCCTTCTACCTGACGTAGGGAAACATCAGGGCAGCCGTTTCAGTACCTTTGAGTGCAAATCTGGAGTTCCGCACGGTGCCAGCACACCGTCCCGAACGTCAGCAGACAGGATCCGACGCACATCAGGGTCGAGATTGAAGAACGCGTCTCCGCCGGACGCCGCGAGCTGCTCACAAGTCAGCTGGGCCTGACCCCAAAGCGAGACGCGTCGTCGACCACACGAGTTGGCAGTGGGTCACTGTTCAAACACCTATGTGCAGTGATCAAAAGGAGACCGCCGCCCCGTTCCACGCCTATCTCACAGCGGCTCCGGTCCACTTCGGGTGGCGCTCGACGCGTCTCAAACCTCACGGCGGACGTAGTCAGCAGGATTCGAACCTGCGCGGGGAAACCCCAACGGATTTCAAGTCCGTCGCCTTCACCACTCGGCCATGACTACCGGGATCGCTGAGGTTCACCTGCGGCAAAAATTTTCTCATTTCTGCAAAGCCTCCAATTTCACCCACCAGCTGGCAAAACCCCCACGCAGGGCACCCGCTGCTTACGCCAAACACAGGACCCGAGCACAGACCCCACGGCCCGTGCACTACCCGCTGCAGCAATTGTCAGAAGTGGGATTCGAACCCACGCCTCCAGAGGAGACTGCGACCTTAACGCAGCGCCTTAGACCGCTCGGCCACCCTGACACTCTGCGCCAAGCCTGAATCCGTGGCCGAACACGCTCAGGTCTCATGACGACCTCACGTGCGGGCCGTGCGCTTGGCTAACTATTGCCATACTCCGGCCGGTGCCCGACAAGCAACCTCTGCCAATGTTTTACGGCAGTGCTTTCACTCCACCTGTCCGGGAGAGAAGACCTTTTGGTTAGGGACAGATACCGGGATTTGGAACCGATCCCTCTTCTGGCAGACGAGCTAGGGTAAAAGCCACCGCAAAACAAGGCTTCGGCTGCCTTTCCACAAACCAAATTTCACACGGAGTCAGCAGCACGTTCAAAGCGGGGTGGGAGACGTCAAGTGGACGTCAAGTACATCAGTTTAACCGGGTGGCCGTGACGACACATGGGGCCTCGTGACGGCCATGCACAAATGTCAGGAGACGCTTCGGTGCCCTTCCTTTCAAAACGTGTACGCTTCAGGGAGGCAAAATCCTCAGGTTCGACGTGAACGGCTCAACAGCCTCGTCTCGGTGATTCGCCGGATGTACAGCCGTCTGTGGGCAGTGCTGCAGACTAAAGCCAGTGTTGTAAAATGAACCCGAGAATTGACTGCAATGACCAGTTTTCACCCGTCGTATGGCACAGAGAACCTCAAACTTACTAGAGAGCCTTCTACCTGACGTAGGGAAACATCAGGGCAGCCGTTTCAGTACCTTTGAGTGCAAATCTGGAGTTCCGCACGGTGCCAGCACACCGTCCCGAACGTCAGCAGACAGGATCCGACGCACATCAGGGTCGAGATTGAAGAACGCGTCTCCGCCGGACGCCGCGAGCTGCTCACAAGTCAGCTGGGCCTGACCCCAAAGCGAGACGCGTCGTCGACCACACGAGTTGGCAGTGGGTCACTGTTCAAACACCTATGTGCAGTGATCAAAAGGAGACCGCCGCCCCGTTCCACGCCTATCTCACAGCGGCTCCGGTCCACTTCGGGTGGCGCTCGACGCGTCTCAAACCTCACGGCGGACGTAGTCAGCAGGATTCGAACCTGCGCGGGGAAACCCCAACGGATTTCAAGTCCGTCGCCTTCACCACTCGGCCATGACTACCGGGATCGCTGAGGTTCACCTGCGGCAAAAATTTTCTCATTTCTGCAAAGCCTCCAATTTCACCCACCAGCTGGCAAAACCCCCACGCAGGGCACCCGCTGCTTACGCCAAACACAGGACCCGAGCACAGACCCCACGGCCCGTGCACTACCCGCTGCAGCAATTGTCAGAAGTGGGATTCGAACCCACGCCTCCAGAGGAGACTGCGACCTTAACGCAGCGCCTTAGACCGCTCGGCCACCCTGACACTCTGCGCCAAGCCTGAATCCGTGGCCGAACACGCTCAGGTCTCATGACGACCTCACGTGCGGGCCGTGCGCTTGGCTAACTATTGCCATACTCCGGCCGGTGCCCGACAAGCAACCTCTGCCAATGTTTTACGGCAGTGCTTTCACTCCACCTGTCCGGGAGAGAAGACCTTTTGGTTAGGGACAGATACCGGGATTTGGAACCGATCCCTCTTCTGGCAGACGAGCTAGGGTAAAAGCCACCGCAAAACAAGGCTTCGGCTGCCTTTCCACAAACCAAATTTCACACGGAGTCAGCAGCACGTTCAAAGCGGGGTGGGAGACGTCAAGTGGACGTCAAGTACATCAGTTTAACCGGGTGGCCGTGACGACACATGGGGCCTCGTGACGGCCATGCACAAATGTCAGGAGACGCTTCGGTGCCCTTCCTTTCAAAACGTGTACGCTTCAGGGAGGCAAAATCCTCAGGTTCGACGTGAACGGCTCAACAGCCTCGTCTCGGTGATTCGCCGGATGTACAGCCGTCTGTGGGCAGTGCTGCAGACTAAAGCCAGTGTTGTAAAATGAACCCGAGAATTGACTGCAATGACCAGTTTTCACCCGTCGTATGGCACAGAGAACCTCAAACTTACTAGAGAGCCTTCTACCTGACGTAGGGAAACATCAGGGCAGCCGTTTCAGTACCTTTGAGTGCAAATCTGGAGTTCCGCACGGTGCCAGCACACCGTCCCGAACGTCAGCAGACAGGATCCGACGCACATCAGGGTCGAGATTGAAGAACGCGTCTCCGCCGGACGCCGCGAGCTGCTCACAAGTCAGCTGGGCCTGACCCCAAAGCGAGACGCGTCGTCGACCACACGAGTTGGCAGTGGGTCACTGTTCAAACACCTATGTGCAGTGATCAAAAGGAGACCGCCGCCCCGTTCCACGCCTATCTCACAGCGGCTCCGGTCCACTTCGGGTGGCGCTCGACGCGTCTCAAACCTCACGGCGGACGTAGTCAGCAGGATTCGAACCTGCGCGGGGAAACCCCAACGGATTTCAAGTCCGTCGCCTTCACCACTCGGCCATGACTACCGGGATCGCTGAGGTTCACCTGCGGCAAAAATTTTCTCATTTCTGCAAAGCCTCCAATTTCACCCACCAGCTGGCAAAACCCCCACGCAGGGCACCCGCTGCTTACGCCAAACACAGGACCCGAGCACGGACCCCACGGCCCGTGCACTACCCGCTGCAGCAATTGTCAGAAGTGGGATTCGAACCCACGCCTCCAGAGGAGACTGCGACCTTAACGCAGCGCCTTAGACCGCTCGGCCACCCTGACACTCTGCGCCAAGCCTGAATCCGTGGCCGAACACGCTCAGGTCTCATGACGACCTCACGTGCGGGCCGTGCGCTTGGCTAACTATTGCCATACTCCGGCCGGTGCCCGACAAGCAACCTCTGCCAATGTTTTACGGCAGTGCTTTCACTCCACCTGTCCGGGAGAGAAGACCTTTTGGTTAGGGACAGATACCGGGATTTGGAACCGATCCCTCTTCTGGCAGACGAGCTAGGGTAAAAGCCACCGCAAAACAAGGCTTCGGCTGCCTTTCCACAAACCAAATTTCACACGGAGTCAGCAGCACGTTCAAAGCGGGGTGGGAGACGTCAAGTGGACGTCAAGTACATCAGTTTAACCGGGTGGCCGTGACGACACATGGGGCCTCGTGACGGCCGTGCACAAATGTCAGGAGACGCTTCGGTGCCCTTCCTTTCAAAACGTGTACGCTTCAGGGAGGCAAAATCCTCAGGTTCGACGTGAACGGCTCAACAGCCTCGTCTCGGTGATTCGCCGGATGTACAGCCGTCTGTGGGCAGTGCTGCAGACTAAAGCCAGTGTTGTAAAATGAACCCGAGAATTGACTGCAATGACCAGTTTTCACCCGTCGTATGGCACAGAGAACCTCAAACTTACTAGAGAGCCTTCTAACTGACGTAGGGAAACATCAGGGCAGCCGTTTCAGTACCTTTGAGTGCAAAACTGGAGCTCCGCACGGTGTCAGTACACCATGGGGCCTCGTGACGGCCGTGCACAAATGTCAGGAGACGCTTCGGTGCCCTTCCTTTCAAAACGTGTACGCTTCAGTGAGGCAAAATCCTCAGGTTCGACGTGAACGGCTCAACAGCCTCGTCTCGGTGATTCGCCGGATGTACAGCCGTCTGTGGGCAGTGCTGCAGACTAAAGCCAGTGTTGTAAAATGAACCCGAGAATTGACTGCAATGACCAGTTTTCACCCGTCGTATGGCACAGAGAACCTCAAACTTACTAGAGAGCCTTCTACCTGACGTAGGGAAACATCAGGGCAGCCGTTTCAGTACCTTTGAGTGCAAATCTGGAGTTCCGCACGGTGCCAGCACACCGTCCCGAACGTCAGCAGACAGGATCCGACGCACATCAGGGTCGAGATTGAAGAACGCGTCTCCGCCGGACGCCGCGAGCTGCTCACAAGTCAGCTGGGCCTGACCCCAAAGCGAGACGCGTCGTCGACCACACGAGTTGGCAGTGGGTCACTGTTCAAACACCTATGTGCAGTGATCAAAAGGAGACCGCCGCCCCGTTCCACGCCTATCTCCCAGCGGCTCCCGTCCACTTCGGGTGGCGCTCGACGCGTCTCAAACCTCACGGCGGACGTAGTCAGCAGGATTCGAACCTGCGCGGGGAAACCCCAACGGATTTCAAGTCCGTCGCCTTCACCACTCGGCCATGACTACCGGGATCGCTGAGGTTCACCTGCGGCAAAAATTTTCTCATTTCTGCAAAGCCTCCAATTTCACCCACCAGCTGGCAAAACCCCCACGCAGGGCACCCGCTGCTTACGCCAAACACAGGACCCGAGCACGGACCCCACGGCCCGTGCACTACCCGCTGCAGCAATTGTCAGAAGTGGGATTTGAACCCACGCCTCCAGAGGAGACTGCGACCTTAACGCAGCGCCTTAGACCGCTCGGCCACCCTGACACTCTGTGCCAAGCCTGAATCCATGGCCGAACACGCTCAGGTCTCATGACGACCTCACGTGCGGGCCGTGCGCTTGGCTAACTATTGCCATACTCCGGCCGGTGCCCGACAAGCAACCTCTGCCAATGTTTTACGGCAGTGCTTTCACTCCACCTGTCCGGGAGAGAAGACCTTTTGGTTAGGGACAGATACCGGGATTTGGAACCGATCCCTCTTCTGGCAGACGAGCTAGGGTAAAAGCCACCGCAAAACAAGGCTTCGGCTGCCTTTCCACAAACCAAATTTCACACGGAGTCAGCAGCACGTTCAAAGCGGGGTGGGAGACGTCAAGTGGACGTCAAGTACATCAGTTTAACCGGGTGGCCGTGACGACACATGGGGCCTCGTGACGGCCGTGCACAAATGTCAGGAGACGCTTCGGTGCCCTTCCTTTCAAAACGTGTACGCTTCAGGGAGGCAAAATCCTCAGGTTCGACGTGAACGGCTCAACAGCCTCGTCTCGGTGATTCGCCGGATGTACAGCCGTCTGTGGGCAGTGCTGCAGACTAAAGCCAGTGTTGTAAAATGAACCCGAGAATTGACTGCAATGACCAGTTTTCACCCGTCGTATGGCACAGAGAACCTCAAACTTACTAGAGAGCCTTCTAACTGACGTAGGGAAACATCAGGGCAGCCGTTTCAGTACCTTTGAGTGCAAAACTGGAGCTCCGCACGGTGTCAGTACACCATGGGGCCTCGTGACGGCCGTGCACAAATGTCAGGAGACGCTTCGGTGCCCTTCCTTTCAAAACGTGTACGCTTCAGTGAGGCAAAATCCTCAGGTTCGACGTGAACGGCTCAACAGCCTCGTCTCGGTGATTCGCCGGATGTACAGCCGTCTGTGGGCAGTGCTGCAGACTAAAGCCAGTGTTGTAAAATGAACCCGAGAATTGACTGCAATGACCAGTTTTCACCCGTCGTATGGCACAGAGAACCTCAAACTTACTAGAGAGCCTTCTACCTGACGTAGGGAAACATCAGGGCAGCCGTTTCAGTACCTTTGAGTGCAAATCTGGAGTTCCGCACGGTGCCAGCACACCGTCCCGAACGTCAGCAGACAGGATCCGACGCACATCAGGGTCGAGATTGAAGAACGCGTCTCCGCCGGACGCCGCGAGCTGCTCACAAGTCAGCTGGGCCTGACCCCAAAGCGAGACGCGTCGTCGACCACACGAGTTGGCAGTGGGTCACTGTTCAAACACCTATGTGCAGTGATCAAAAGGAGACCGCCGCCCCGTTCCACGCCTATCTCACAGCGGCTCCGGTCCACTTCGGGTGGCGCTCGACGCGTCTCAAACCTCACGGCGGACGTAGTCAGCAGGATTCGAACCTGCGCGGGGAAACCCCAACGGATTTCAAGTCCGTCGCCTTCACCACTCGGCCATGACTACCGGGATCGCTGAGGTTCACCTGCGGCAAAAATTTTCTCATTTCTGCAAAGCCTCCAATTTCACCCACCAGCTGGCAAAACCCCCACGCAGGGCACCCGCTGCTTACGCCAAACACAGGACCCGAGCACGGACCCCACGGCCCGTGCACTACCCGCTGCAGCAATTGTCAGAAGTGGGATTCGAACCCACTCCTCCAGAGGAGACTGCGACCTTAACGCAGCGCCTTAGACCGCTCGGCCACCCTGACACTCTGCGCCAAGCCTGAATCCGTGGCCGAACACGCTCAGGTCTCATGACGACCTCACGTGCGGGCCGTGCGCTTGGCTAACTATTGCCATACTCCGGCCGGTGCCCGACAAGCAACCTCTGCCAATGTTTTACGGCAGTGCTTTCACTCCACCTGTCCGGGAGAGAAGACCTTTTGGTTAGGGACAGATACCGGGATTTGGAACCGATCCCTCTTCTGGCAGACGAGCTAGGGTAAAAGCCACCGCAAAACAAGGCTTCGGCTGCCTTTCCACAAACCAAATTTCACACGGAGTCAGCAGCACGTTCAAAGCGGGGTGGGAGACGTCAAGTGGACGTCAAGTACATCAGTTTAACCGGGTGGCCGTGACGACACATGGGGCCTCGTGACGGCCGTGCACAAATGTCAGGAGACGCTTCGGTGCCCTTCCTTTCAAAACGTGTACGCTTCAGGGAGGCAAAATCCTCAGGTTCGACGTGAACAGCCTCGTCTCGGTGATTCGCCGGATGTACAGCCGTCTGTGGGCAGTGCTGTAGACTAAAGCCAGTGTTGTAAAATGAACCCGAGAATTGACTGCAATGACCAGTTTTCACCCGTCGTATGGCACAGAGAACCTCAAACTTACTAGAGAGCCTTCTACCTGACGTAGGGAAACATCAGGGCAGCCGTTTCAGTACCTTTGAGTGCAAATCTGGAGTTCCGCACGGTGCCAGCACACCGTCCCGAACGTCAGCAGACAGGATCCGACGCACATCAGGGTCGAGATTGAAGAACGCGTCTCCGCCGGACGCCGCGAGCTGCTCACAAGTCAGCTGGGCCTGACCCCAAAGCGAGACGCGTCGTCGACCACACGAGTTGGCAGTGGGTCACTGTTCAAACACCTATGTGCAGTGATCAAAAGGAGACCGCCGCCCCGTTCCACGCCTATCTCACAGCGGCTCCGGTCCACTTCGGGTGGCGCTCGACGCGTCTCAAACCTCACGGCGGACGTAGTCAGCAGGATTCGAACCTGCGCGGGGAAACCCCAACGGATTTCAAGTCCGTCGCCTTCACCACTCAGCCATGACTACCGGGATCGCTGAGGTTCACCTGCGGCAAAAATTTTCTCATTTCTGCAAAGCCTCCAATTTCACCCACCAGCTGGCAAAACCCCCACGCAGGGCACCCGCTGCTTACGCCAAACACAGGACCCGAGCACGGACCCCACGGCCCGTGCACTACCCGCTGCAGCAATTGTCAGAAGTGGGATTCGAACCCACGCCTCCAGAGGAGACTGCGACCTTAACGCAGCGCCTTAGACCGCTCGGCCACCCTGACACTCTGCGCCAAGCCTGAATCCGTGGCCGAACACGCTCAGGTCTCATGACGACCTCACGTGCGGGCCGTGCGCTTGGCTAACTATTGCCATACTCCGGCCGGTGCCCGACAAGCAACCTCTGCCAATGTTTTACGGCAGTGCTTTCACTCCACCTGTCCGGGAGAGAAGACCTTTTGGTTAGGGACAGATACCGGGATTTGGAACCGATCCCTCTTCTGGCAGACGAGCTAGGGTAAAAGCCACCGCAAAACAAGGCTTCGGCTGCCTTTCCACAAACCAAATTTCACACGGAGTCAGCAGCACGTTCAAAGCGGGGTGGGAGACGTCAAGTGGACGTCAAGTACATCAGTTTAACCGGGTGGCCGTGACGACACATGGGGCCTCGTGACGGCCGTGCACAAATGTCAGGAGACGCTTCGGTGCCCTTCCTTTCAAAACGTGTACGCTTCAGGGAGGCAAAATCCTCAGGTTCGACGTGAACAGCCTCGTCTCGGTGATTCGCCGGATGTACAGCCGTCTGTGGGCAGTGCTGCAGACTAAAGCCAGTGTTGTAAAATGAACCCGAGAATTGACTGCAATGACCAGTTTTCACCCGTCGTATGGCACAGAGAACCTCAAACTTACTAGAGAGCCTTCTAACTGACGTAGGGAAACATCAGGGCAGCCGTTTCAGTACCTTTGAGTGCAAAACTGGAGCTCCGCACGGTGTCAGTACACCATGGGGCCTCGTGACGGCCGTGCACAAATGTCAGGAGACGCTTCGGTGCCCTTCCTTTCAAAACGTGTACGCTTCAGGGAGGCAAAATCCTCAGGTTCGACGTGAACGGCTCAACAGCCTCGTCTCGGTGATTCGCCGGATGTACAGCCGTCTGTGGGCAGTGCTGCAGACTAAAGCCAGTGTTGTAAAATGAACCCGAGAATTGACTGCAATGACCAGTTTTCACCCGTCGTATGGCACAGAGAACCTCAAACTTACTAGAGAGCCTTCTACCTGACGTAGGGAAACATCAGGGCAGCCGTTTCAGTACCTTTGAGTGCAAATCTGGAGTTCCGCACGGTGCCAGCACACCGTCCCGAACGTCAGCAGACAGGATCCGACGCACATCAGGGTCGAGATTGAAGAACGCGTCTCCGCCGGACGCCGCGAGCTGCTCACAAGTCAGCTGGGCCTGACCCCAAAGCGAGACGCGTCGTCGACCACACGAGTTGGCAGTGGGTCACTGTTCAAACACCTATGTGCAGTGATCAAAAGGAGACCGCCGCCCCGTTCCACGCCTATCTCACAGCGGCTCCTGTCCACTTCGGGTGGCGCTCGACGCGTCTCAAACCTCACGGCGGACGTAGTCAGCAGGATTCGAACCTGCGCGGGGAAACCCCAACGGATTTCAAGTCCGTCGCCTTCACCACTCGGCCATGACTACCGGGATCGCTGAGGTTCACCTGCGGCAAAAATTTTCTCATTTCTGCAAAGCCTCCAATTTCACCCACCAGCTGGCAAAACCCCCACGCAGGGCACCCGCTGCTTACGCCAAACACAGGACCCGAGCACGGACCCCACGGCCCGTGCACTACCCGCTGCAGCAATTGTCAGAAGTGGGATTCGAACCCACGCCTCCAGAGGAGGCTGCGACCTTAACGCAGCGCCTTAGACCGCTCGGCCACCCTGACACTCTGCGCCAAGCCTGAATCCGTGGCCGAACACGCTCAGGTCTCATGACGACCTCACGTGCGGGCCGTGCGCTTGGCTAACTATTGCCATACTCCGGCCGGTGCCCGACAAGCAACCTCTGCCAATGTTTTACGGCAGTGCTTTCACTCCACCTGTCCGGGAGAGAAGACCTTTTGGTTAGGGACAGATACCGGGATTTGGAACCGATCCCTCTTCTGGCAGACGAGCTAGGGTAAAAGCCACCGCAAAACAAGGCTTCGGCTGCCTTTCCACAAACCAAATTTCACACGGAGTCAGCAGCACGTTCAAAGCGGGGTGGGAGACGTCAAGTGGACGTCAAGTACATCAGTTTAACCGGGTGGCCGTGACGACACATGGGGCCTCGTGACGGCCGTGCACAAATGTCAGGAGACGCTTCGGTGCCCTTCCTTTCAAAACGTGTACGCTTCAGGGAGGCAAAATCCTCAGGTTCGACGTGAACAGCCTCGTCTCGGTGATTCGCCGGATGTACAGCCGTCTGTGGGCAGTGCTGCAGACTAAAGCCAGTGTTGTAAAATGAACCCGAGAATTGACTGCAATGACCAGTTTTCACCCGTCGTATGGCACAGAGAACCTCAAACTTACTAGAGAGCCTTCTAACTGACGTAGGGAAACATCAGGGCAGCCGTTTCAGTACCTTTGAGTGCAAAACTGGAGCTCCGCACGGTGTCAGTACACCATGGGGCCTCGTGACGGCCGTGCACAAATGTCAGGAGACGCTTCGGTGCCCTTCCTTTCAAAACGTGTACGCTTCAGGGAGGCAAAATCCTCAGGTTCGACGTGAACGGCTCAACAGCCTCGTCTCGGTGATTCGCCGGATGTACAGCCGTCTGTGGGCAGTGCTGCAGACTAAAGCCAGTGTTGTAAAATGAACCCGAGAATTGACTGCAATGACCAGTTTTCACCCGTCGTATGGCACAGAGAACCTCAAACTTACTAGAGAGCCTTCTACCTGACGTAGGGAAACATCAGGGCAGCCGTTTCAGTACCTTTGAGTGCAAATCTGGAGTTCCGCACGGTGCCAGCACACCGTCCCGAACGTCAGCAGACAGGATCCGACGCACATCAGGGTCGAGATTGAAGAACGCGTCTCCGCCGGACGCCGCGAGCTGCTCACAAGTCAGCTGGGCCTGACCCCAAAGCGAGACGCGTCGTCGACCACACGAGTTGGCAGTGGGTCACTGTTCAAACACCTATGTGCAGTGATCAAAAGGAGACCGCCGCCCCGTTCCACGCCTATCTCACAGCGGCTCCGGTCCACTTCGGGTGGCGCTCAACGCGTCTCAAACCTCACGGCGGACGTAGTCAGCAGGATTCGAACCTGCGCAGGGAAACCCCAACGGATTTCAAGTCCGTCGCCTTCACCACTCGGCCATGACTACCGGGATCGCTGAGGTTCACCTGCGGCAAAAATTTTCTCATTTCTGCAAAGCCTCCAATTTCACCCACCAGCTGGCAAAACCCCCACGCAGGGCACCCGCTGCTTACGCCAAACACAGGACCCGAGCACGGCCCGTGCACTACCCGCTGCAGCAATTGTCAGAAGTGGGATTCGAACCCACGCCTCCAGAGGAGACTGCGACCTTAACGCAGCGCCTTAGACCGCTCGGCCACCCTGACACTCTGCGCCAAGCCTGAATCCGTGGCCGAACACGCTCAGGTCTCATGACGACCTCACGTGCGGGCCGTGCGCTTGGCTAACTATTGCCATACTCCGGCCGGTGCCCGACAAGCAACCTCTGCCAATGTTTTACGGCAGTGCTTTCACTCCACCTGTCCGGGAGAGAAGACCTTTTGGTTAGGGACAGATACCGGGATTTGGAACCGATCCCTCTTCTGGCAGACGAGCTAGGGTAAAAGCCACCGCAAAACAAGGCTTCGGCTGCCTTTCCACAAACCAAATTTCACACGGAGTCAGCAGCACGTTCAAAGCGGGGTGGGAGACGTCAAGTGGACGTCAAGTACATCAGTTTAACCGGGTGGCCGTGACGACACATGGGGCCTCGTGACGGCCGTGCACAAATGTCAGGAGACGCTTCGGTGCCCTTCCTTTCAAAACGTGTACGCTTCAGGGAGGCAAAATCCTCAGGTTCGACGTGAACAGCCTCGTCTCGGTGATTCGCCGGATGTACAGCCGTCTGTGGGCAGTGCTGCAGACTAAAGCCAGTGTTGTAAAATGAACCCGAGAATTGACTGCAATGACCAGTTTTCACCCGTCGTATGGCACAGAGAACCTCAAACTTACTAGAGAGCCTTCTAACTGACGTAGGGAAACATCAGGGCAGCCGTTTCAGTACCTTTGAGTGCAAAACTGGAGCTCCGCACGGTGTCAGTACACCATGGGGCCTCGTGACGGCCGTGCACAAATGTCAGGAGACGCTTCGGTGCCCTTCCTTTCAAAACGTGTACGCTTCAGGGAGGCAAAATCCTCAGGTTCGACGTGAACGGCTCAACAGCCTCGTCTCGGTGATTCGCCGGATGTACAGCCGTCTGTGGGCAGTGCTGCAGACTAAAGCCAGTGTTGTAAAATGAACCCGAGAATTGACTGCAATGACCAGTTTTCACCCGTCGTATGGCACAGAGAACCTCAAACTTACTAGAGAGCCTTCTACCTGACGTAGGGAAACATCAGGGCAGCCGTTTCAGTACCTTTGAGTGCAAATCTGGAGTTCCGCACGGTGCCAGCACACCGTCCCGAACGTCAGCAGACAGGATCCGACGCACATCAGGGTCGAGATTGAAGAACGCGTCTCCGCCAGACGCCGCGAGCTGCTCACAAGTCAGCTGGGCCTGACCCCAAAGCGAGACGCGTCGTCGACCACACGAGTTGGCAGTGGGTCACTGTTCAAACACCTATGTGCAGTGATCAAAAGGAGACCGCCGCCCCGTTCCACGCCTATCTCACAGCGGCTCCGGTCCACTTCGGGTGGCGCTCGACGCGTCTCAAACCTCACGGCGGACGTAGTCAGCAGGATTCGAACCTGCGCGGGGAAACCCCAACGGATTTCAAGTCCGTCGCCTTCACCACTCGGCCATGACTACCGGGATCGCTGAGGTTCACCTGCGGCAAAAATTTTCTCATTTCTGCAAAGCCTCCAATTTCACCCACCAGCTGGCAAAACCCCCACGCAGGGCACCCGCTGCTTACGCCAAACACAGGACCCGAGCACGGACCCCACGGCCCGTGCACTACCCGCTGCAGCAATTGTCAGAAGTGGGATTCGAACCCACGCCTCCAGAGGAGACTGCGACCTTAACGCAGCGCCTTAGACCGCTCGGCCACCCTGACACTCTGCGCCAAGCCTGAATCCGTGGCCGAACACGCTCAGGTCTCATGACGACCTCACGTGCGGGCCGTGCGCTTGGCTAACTATTGCCATACTCCGGCCGGTGCCCGACAAGCAACCTCTGCCAATGTTTTACGGCAGTGCTTTCACTCCACCTGTCCGGGAGAGAAGACCTTTTGGTTAGGGACAGATACCGGGATTTGGAACCGATCCCTCTTCTGGCAGACGAGCTAGGGTAAAAGCCACCGCAAAACAAGGCTTCGGCTGCCTTTCCACAAACCAAATTTCACACGGAGTCAGCAGCACGTTCAAAGCGGGGTGGGAGACGTCAAGTGGACGTCAAGTACATCAGTTTAACCGGGTGGCCGTGACGACACATGGGGCCTCGTGACGGCCGTGCACAAATGTCAGGAGACGCTTCGGTGCCCTTCCTTTCAAAACGTGTACGCTTCAGGGAGGCAAAATCCTCAGGTTCGACGTGAACAGCCTCGTCTCGGTGATTCGCCGGATGTACAGCCGTCTGTGGGCAGTGCTGCAGACTAAAGCCAGTGTTGTAAAATGAACCCGAGAATTGACTGCAATGACCAGTTTTCACCCGTCGTATGGCACAGAGAACCTCAAACTTACTAGAGAGCCTTCTAACTGACGTAGGGAAACATCAGGGCAGCCGTTTCAGTACCTTTGAGTGCAAAACTGGAGCTCCGCACGGTGTCAGTACACCATGGGGCCTCGTGACGGCCGTGCACAAATGTCAGGAGACGCTTCGGTGCCCTTCCTTTCAAAACGTGTACGCTTCAGGGAGGCAAAATCCTCAGGTTCGACGTGAACGGCTCAACAGCCTCGTCTCGGTGATTCGCCGGATGTACAGCCGTCTGTGGGCAGTGCTGCAGACTAAAGCCAGTGTTGTAAAATGAACCCGAGAATTGACTGCAATGACCAGTTTTCACCCGTCGTATGGCACAGAGAACCTCAAACTTACTAGAGAGCCTTCTACCTGACGTAGGGAAACATCAGGGCAGCCGTTTCAGTACCTTTGAGTGCAAATCTGGAGTTCCGCACGGTGCCAGCACACCGTCCCGAACGTCAGCAGACAGGATCCGACGCACATCAGGGTCGAGATTGAAGAACGCGTCTCCGCCGGACGCCGCGAGCTGCTCACAAGTCAGCTGGGCCTGACCCCAAAGCGAGACGCGTCGTCGACCACACGAGTTGGCAGTGGGTCACTGTTCAAACACCTATGTGCAGTGATCAAAAGGAGACCGCCGCCCCGTTCCACGCCTATCTCACAGCGGCTCCTGTCCACTTCGGGTGGCGCTCGACGCGTCTCAAACCTCACGGCGGACGTAGTCAGCAGGATTCGAACCTGCGCGGGGAAACCCCAACGGATTTCAAGTCCGTCGCCTTCACCACTCGGCCATGACTACCGGGATCGCTGAGGTTCACCTGCGGCAAAAATTTTCTCATTTCTGCAAAGCCTCCAATTTCACCCACCAGCTGGCAAAACCCCCACGCAGGGCACCCGCTGCTTACGCCAAACACAGGACCCGAGCACGGACCCCACGGCCCGTGCACCACCCGCTGCAGCAATTGTCAGAAGTGGGATTCGAACCCACGCCTCCAGAGGAGACTGCGACCTTAACGCAGCGCCTTAGACCGCTCGGCCACCCTGACACTCTGCACCAAGCCTGAATCCGTGGCCGAACACGCTCAGGTCTCATGACGACCTCACGTGCGGGCCGTGCGCTTGGCTAACTATTGCCATACTCCGGCCGGTGCCCGACAAGCAACCTCTGCCAATGTTTTACGGCAGTGCTTTCACTCCACCTGTCCGGGAGAGAAGACCTTTTGGTTAGGGACAGATACCGGGATTTGGAACCGATCCCTCTTCTGGCAGACGAGCTAGGGTAAAAGCCACCGCAAAACAAGGCTTCGGCTGCCTTTCCACAAACCAAATTTCACACGGAGTCAGCAGCACGTTCAAAGCGGGGTGGGAGACGTCAAGTGGACGTCAAGTACATCAGTTTAACCGGGTGGCCGTGACGACACATGGGGCCTCGTGACGGCCGTGCACAAATGTCAGGAGACGCTTCGGTGCCCTTCCTTTCAAAACGTGTACGCTTCAGGGAGGCAAAATCCTCAGGTTCGACGTGAACAGCCTCGTCTCGGTGATTCGCCGGATGTACAGCCGTCTGTGGGCAGTGCTGCAGACTAAAGCCAGTGTTGTAAAATGAACCCGAGAATTGACTGCAATGACCAGTTTTCACCCGTCGTATGGCACAGAGAACCTCAAACTTACTAGAGAGCCTTCTAACTGACGTAGGGAAACATCAGGGCAGCCGTTTCAGTACCTTTGAGTGCAAAACTGGAGCTCCGCACGGTGTCAGTACACCATGGGGCCTCGTGACGGCCGTGCACAAATGTCAGGAGACGCTTCGGTGCCCTTCCTTTCAAAACGTGTACGCTTCAGGGAGGCAAAATCCTCAGGTTCGACGTGAACGGCTCAACAGCCTCGTCTCGGTGATTCGCCGGATGTACAGCCGTCTGTGGGCAGTGCTGCAGACTAAAGCCAGTGTTGTAAAATGAACCCGAGAATTGACTGCAATGACCAGTTTTCACCCGTCGTATGGCACAGAGAACCTCAAACTTACTAGAGAGCCTTCTACCTGACGTAGGGAAACATCAGGGCAGCCGTTTCAGTACCTTTGAGTGCAAATCTGGAGTTCCGCACGGTGCCAGCACACCGTCCCGAACGTCAGCAGACAGGATCCGACGCACATCAGGGTCGAGATTGAAGAACGCGTCTCCGCCGGACGCCGCGAGCTGCTCACAAGTCAGCTGGGCCTGACCCCAAAGCGAGACGCGTCGTCGACCACACGAGTTGGCAGTGGGTCACTGTTCAAACACCTATGTGCAGTGATCAAAAGGAGACCGCCGCCCCGTTCCACGCCTATCTCACAGCGGCTCCGGTCCACTTCGGGTGGCGCTCGACGCGTCTCAAACCTCACGGCGGACGTAGTCAGCAGGATTCGAACCTGCGCGGGGAAACCCCAACGGATTTCAAGTCCGTCGCCTTCACCACTCGGCCATGACTACCGGGATCGCTGAGGTTCACCTGCGGCAAAAATTTTCTCATTTCTGCAAAGCCTCCAATTTCACCCACCAGCTGGCAAAACCCCCACGCAGGGCACCCGCTGCTTACGCCAGACACAGGACCCGAGCACGGACCCCACGGCCCGTGCACTACCCGCTGCAGCAATTGTCAGAAGTGGGATTCGAACCCACGCCTCCAGAGGAGACTGCGACCTTAACGCAGCGCCTTAGACCGCTCGGCCACCCTGACACTCTGCGCCAAGCCTGAATCCGTGGCAGAACACGCTCAGGTCTCATGACGACCTCACGTGCGGGCCGTGCGCTTGGCTAACTATTGCCATACTCCGGCCGGTGCCCGACAAGCAACCTCTGCCAATGTTTTACGGCAGTGCTTTCACTCCACCTGTCCGGGAGAGAAGACCTTTTGGTTAGGGACAGATACCGGGATTTGGAACCGATCCCTCTTCTGGCAGACGAGCTAGGGTAAAAGCCACCGCAAAACAAGGCTTCGGCTGCCTTTCCACAAACCAAATTTCACACGGAGTCAGCAGCACGTTCAAAGCGGGGTGGGAGACGTCAAGTGGACGTCAAGTACATCAGTTTAACCGGGTGGCCGTGACGACACATGGGGCCTCGTGACGGCCGTGCACAAATGTCAGGAGACGCTTCGGTGCCCTTCCTTTCAAAACGTGTACGCTTCAGGGAGGCAAAATCCTCAGGTTCGACGTGAACAGCCTCGTCTCGGTGATTCGCCGGATGTACAGCCGTCTGTGGGCAGTGCTGCAGACTAAAGCCAGTGTTGTAAAATGAACCCGAGAATTGACTGCAATGACCAGTTTTCACCCGTCGTATGGCACAGAGAACCTCAAACTTACTAGAGAGCCTTCTAACTGACGTAGGGAAACATCAGGGCAGCCGTTTCAGTACCTTTGAGTGCAAAACTGGAGCTCCGCACGGTGTCAGTACACCATGGGGCCTCGTGACGGCCGTGCACAAATGTCAGGAGACGCTTCGGTGCCCTTCCTTTCAAAACGTGTACGCTTCAGGGAGGCAAAATCCTCAGGTTCGACGTGAACGGCTCAACAGCCTCGTCTCGGTGATTCGCCGGATGTACAGCCGTCTGTGGGCAGTGCTGCAGACTAAAGCCAGTGTTGTAAAATGAACCCGAGAATTGACTGCAATGACCAGTTTTCACCCGTCGTATGGCACAGAGAACCTCAAACTTACTAGAGAGCCTTCTACCTGACGTAGGGAAACATCAGGGCAGCCGTTTCAGTACCTTTGAGTGCAAATCTGGAGTTCCGCACGGTGCCAGCACACCGTCCCGAACGTCAGCAGACAGGATCCGACGCACATCAGGGTCGAGATTGAAGAACGCGTCTCCGCCGGACGCCGCGAGCTGCTCACAAGTCAGCTGGGCCTGACCCCAAAGCGAGACGCGTCGTCGACCACACGAGTTGGCAGTGGGTCACTGTTCAAACACCTATGTGCAGTGATCAAAAGGAGACCGCCGCCCCGTTCCACGCCTATCTCACAGCGGCTCCTGTCCACTTCGGGTGGCGCTCGACGCGTCTCAAACCTCACGGCGGACGTAGTCAGCAGGATTCGAACCTGCGCGGGGAAACCCCAACGGATTTCAAGTCCGTCGCCTTCACCACTCGGCCATGACTACCGGGATCGCTGAGGTTCACCTGCGGCAAAAATTTTCTCATTTCTGCAAAGCCTCCAATTTCACCCACCAGCTGGCAAAACCCCCACGCAGGGCACCCGCTGCTTACGCCAGACACAGGACCCGAGCACGGACCCCACGGCCCGTGCACTACCCGCTGCAGCAATTGTCAGAAGTGGGATTCGAACCCACGCCTCCAGAGGAGACTGCGACCTTAACGCAGCGCCTTAGACCACTCGGCCACCCTGACACTCTGCGCCAAGCCTGAATCCGTGGCAGAACACGCTCAGGTCTCATGACGACCTCACGTGCGGGCCGTGCGCTTGGCTAACTATTGCCATACTCCGGCCGGTGCCCGACAAGCAACCTCTGCCAATGTTTTACGGCAGTGCTTTCACTCCACCTGTCCGGGAGAGAAGACCTTTTGGTTAGGGACAGATACCGGGATTTGGAACCGATCCCTCTTCTGGCAGACGAGCTAGGGTAAAAGCCACCGCAAAACAAGGCTTCGGCTGCCTTTCCACAAACCAAATTTCACACGGAGTCAGCAGCACGTTCAAAGCGGGGTGGGAGACGTCAAGTGGACGTCAAGTACATCAGTTTAACCGGGTGGCCGTGACGACACATGGGGCCTCGTGACGGCCGTGCACAAATGTCAGGAGACGCTTCGGTGCCCTTCCTTTCAAAACGTGTACGCTTCAGGGAGGCAAAATCCTCAGGTTCGACGTGAACAGCCTCGTCTCGGTGATTCGCCGGATGTACAGCCGTCTGTGGGCAGTGCTGCAGACTAAAGCCAGTGTTGTAAAATGAACCCGAGAATTGACTGCAATGACCAGTTTTCACCCGTCGTATGGCACAGAGAACCTCAAACTTACTAGAGAGCCTTCTAACTGACGTAGGGAAACATCAGGGCAGCCGTTTCAGTACCTTTGAGTGCAAAACTGGAGCTCCGCACGGTGTCAGTACACCATGGGGCCTCGTGACGGCCGTGCACAAATGTCAGGAGACGCTTCGGTGCCCTTCCTTTCAAAACGTGTACGCTTCAGGGAGGCAAAATCCTCAGGTTCGACGTGAACGGCTCAACAGCCTCGTCTCGGTGATTCGCCGGATGTACAGCCGTCTGTGGGCAGTGCTGCAGACTAAAGCCAGTGTTGTAAAATGAACCCGAGAATTGACTGCAATGACCAGTTTTCACCCGTCGTATGGCACAGAGAACCTCAAACTTACTAGAGAGCCTTCTACCTGACGTAGGGAAACATCAGGGCAGCCGTTTCAGTACCTTTGAGTGCAAATCTGGAGTTCCGCACGGTGCCAGCACACCGTCCCGAACGTCAGCAGACAGGATCCGACGCACATCAGGGTCGAGATTGAAGAACGCGTCTCCGCCGGACGCCGCGAGCTGCTCACAAGTCAGCTGGGCCTGACCCCAAAGCGAGACGCGTCGTCGACCACACGAGTTGGCAGTGGGTCACTGTTCAAACACCTATGTGCAGTGATCAAAAGGAGACCGCCGCCCCGTTCCACGCCTATCTCACAGCGGCTCCTGTCCACTTCGGGTGGCGCTCGACGCGTCTCAAACCTCACGGCGGACGTAGTCAGCAGGATTCGAACCTGCGCGGGGAAACCCCAACGGATTTCAAGTCCGTCGCCTTCACCACTCGGCCATGACTACCGGGATCGCTGAGGTTCACCTGCGGCAAAAATTTTCTCATTTCTGCAAAGCCTCCAATTTCACCCACCAGCTGGCAAAACCCCCACGCAGGGCACCCGCTGCTTACGCCAAACACAGGACCCGAGCACGGACCCCACGGCCCGTGCACTACCCGCTGCAGCAATTGTCAGAAGTGGGATTCGAACCCACGCCTCCAGAGGAGACTGCGACCTTAACGCAGCGCCTTAGACCGCTCGGCCACCCTGACACTCTGCGCCAAGCCTGAATCCGTGGCCGAACACGCTCAGGTCTCATGACGACCTCACGTGCGGGCCGTGCGCTTGGCTAACTATTGCCATACTCCGGCCGGTGCCCGACAAGCAACCTCTGCCAATGTTTTACGGCAGTGCTTTCACTCCACCTGTCCGGGAGAGAAGACCTTTTGGTTAGGGACAGATACCGGGATTTGGAACCGATCCCTCTTCTGGCAGACGAGCTAGGGTAAAAGCCACCGCAAAACAAGGCTTCGGCTGCCTTTCCACAAACCAAATTTCACACGGAGTCAGCAGCACGTTCAAAGCGGGGTGGGAGACGTCAAGTGGACGTCAAGTACATCAGTTTAACCGGGTGGCCGTGACGACACATGGGGCCTCGTGACGGCCGTGCACAAATGTCAGGAGACGCTTCGGTGCCCTTCCTTTCAAAACGTGTACGCTTCAGGGAGGCAAAATCCTCAGGTTCGACGTGAACAGCCTCGTCTCGGTGATTCGCCGGATGTACAGCCGTCTGTGGGCAGTGCTGCAGACTAAAGCCAGTGTTGTAAAATGAACCCGAGAATTGACTGCAATGACCAGTTTTCACCCGTCGTATGGCACAGAGAACCTCAAACTTACTAGAGAGCCTTCTAACTGACGTAGGGAAACATCAGGGCAGCCGTTTCAGTACCTTTGAGTGCAAAACTGGAGCTCCGCACGGTGTCAGTACACCATGGGGCCTCGTGACGGCCGTGCACAAATGTCAGGAGACGCTTCGGTGCCCTTCCTTTCAAAACGTGTACGCTTCAGGGAGGCAAAATCCTCAGGTTCGACGTGAACGGCTCAACAGCCTCGTCTCGGTGATTCGCCGGATGTACAGCCGTCTGTGGGCAGTGCTGCAGACTAAAGCCAGTGTTGTAAAATGAACCCGAGAATTGACTGCAATGACCAGTTTTCACCCGTCGTATGGCACAGAGAACCTCAAACTTACTAGAGAGCCTTCTACCTGACGTAGGGAAACATCAGGGCAGCCGTTTCAGTACCTTTGAGTGCAAATCTGGAGTTCCGCACGGTGCCAGCACACCGTCCCGAACGTCAGCAGACAGGATCCGACGCACATCAGGGTCGAGATTGAAGAACGCGTCTCCGCCGGACGCCGCGAGCTGCTCACAAGTCAGCTGGGCCTGACCCCAAAGCGAGACGCGTCGTCGACCACACGAGTTGGCAGTGGGTCACTGTTCAAACACCTATGTGCAGTGATCAAAAGGAGACCGCCACCCCGTTCCACGCCTATCTCACAGCGGCTCCTGTCCACTTCGGGTGGCGCTCGACGCGTCTCAAACCTCACGGCGGACGTAGTCAGCAGGATTCGAACCTGCGCGGGGAAACCCCAACGGATTTCAAGTCCGTCGCCTTCACCACTCGGCCATGACTACCGGGATCGCTGAGGTTCACCTGCGGCAAAAATTTTCTCATTTCTGCAAAGCCTCCAATTTCACCCACCAGCTGGCAAAACCCCCACGCAGGGCACCCGCTGCTTACGCCAAACACAGGACCCGAGCACGGACCCCACGGCCCGTGCACTACCCGCTGCAGCAATTGTCAGAAGTGGGATTCGAACCCACGCCTCCAGAGGAGACTGCGACCTTAACGCAGCGCCTTAGACCGCTCGGCCACCCTGACACTCTGCGCCAAGCCTGAATCCGTGGCCGAACACGCTCAGGTCTCATGACGACCTCACGTGCGGGCCGTGCGCTTGGCTAACTATTGCCATACTCCGGCCGGTGCCCGACAAGCAACCTCTGCCAATGTTTTACGGCAGTGCTTTCACTCCACCTGTCCGGGAGAGAAGACCTTTTGGTTAGGGACAGATACCGGGATTTGGAACCGATCCCTCTTCTGGCAGACGAGCTAGGGTAAAAGCCACCGCAAAACAAGGCTTCGGCTGCCTTTCCACAAACCAAATTTCACACGGAGTCAGCAGCACGTTCAAAGCGGGGTGGGAGACGTCAAGTGGACGTCAAGTACATCAGTTTAACCGGGTGGCCGTGACGACACATGGGGCCTCGTGACGGCCGTGCACAAATGTCAGGAGACGCTTCGGTGCCCTTCCTTTCAAAACGTGTACGCTTCAGGGAGGCAAAATCCTCAGGTTCGACGTGAACAGCCTCGTCTCGGTGATTCGCCGGATGTACAGCCGTCTGTGGGCAGTGCTGCAGACTAAAGCCAGTGTTGTAAAATGAACCCGAGAATTGACTGCAATGACCAGTTTTCACCCGTCGTATGGCACAGAGAACCTCAAACTTACTAGAGAGCCTTCTAACTGACGTAGGGAAACATCAGGGCAGCCGTTTCAGTACCTTTGAGTGCAAAACTGGAGCTCCGCACGGTGTCAGTACACCATGGGGCCTCGTGACGGCCGTGCACAAATGTCAGGAGACGCTTCGGTGCCCTTCCTTTCAAAACGTGTACGCTTCAGGGAGGCAAAATCCTCAGGTTCGACGTGAACGGCTCAACAGCCTCGTCTCGGTGATTCGCCGGATGTACAGCCGTCTGTGGGCAGTGCTGCAGACTAAAGCCAGTGTTGTAAAATGAACCCGAGAATTGACTGCAATGACCAGTTTTCACCCGTCGTATGGCACAGAGAACCTCAAACTTACTAGAGAGCCTTCTACCTGACGTAGGGAAACATCAGGGCAGCCGTTTCAGTACCTTTGAGTGCAAATCTGGAGTTCCGCACGGTGCCAGCACACCGTCCCGAACGTCAGCAGACAGGATCCGACGCACATCAGGGTCGAGATTGAAGAACGCGTCTCCGCCGGACGCCGCGAGCTGCTCACAAGTCAGCTGGGCCTGACCCCAAAGCGAGACGCGTCGTCGACCACACGAGTTGGCAGTGGGTCACTGTTCAAACACCTATGTGCAGTGATCAAAAGGAGACCGCCGCCCCGTTCCACGCCTATCTCACAGCGGCTCCTGTCCACTTCGGGTGGCGCTCGACGCGTCTCAAACCTCACGGCGGACGTAGTCAGCAGGATTCGAACCTGCGCGGGGAAACCCCAACGGATTTCAAGTCCGTCGCCTTCACCACTCGGCCATGACTACCGGGATCGCTGAGGTTCACCTGCGGCAAAAATTTTCTCATTTCTGCAAAGCCTCCAATTTCACCCACCAGCTGGCAAAACCCCCACGCAGGGCACCCGCTGCTTACGCCAAACACAGGACCCGAGCACGGACCCCACGGCCCGTGCACTACCCGCTGCAGCAATTGTCAGAAGTGGGATTCGAACCCACGCCTCCAGAGGAGACTGCGACCTTAACGCAGCGCCTTAGACCGCTCGGCCACCCTGACACTCTGCGCCAAGCCTGAATCCGTGGCCGAACACGCTCAGGTCTCATGACGACCTCACGTGCGGGCCGTGCGCTTGGCTAACTATTGCCATACTCCGGCCGGTGCCCGACAAGCAACCTCTGCCAATGTTTTACGGCAGTGCTTTCACTCCACCTGTCCGGGAGAGAAGACCTTTTGGTTAGGGACAGATACCGGGATTTGGAACCGATCCCTCTTCTGGCAGACGAGCTAGGGTAAAAGCCACCGCAAAACAAGGCTTCGGCTGCCTTTCCACAAACCAAATTTCACACGGAGTCAGCAGCACGTTCAAAGCGGGGTGGGAGACGTCAAGTGGACGTCAAGTACATCAGTTTAACCGGGTGGCCGTGACGACACATGGGGCCTCGTGACGGCCGTGCACAAATGTCAGGAGACGCTTCGGTGCCCTTCCTTTCAAAACGTGTACGCTTCAGGGAGGCAAAATCCTCAGGTTCGACGTGAACAGCCTCGTCTCGGTGATTCGCCGGATGTACAGCCGTCTGTGGGCAGTGCTGCAGACTAAAGCCAGTGTTGTAAAATGAACCCGAGAATTGACTGCAATGACCAGTTTTCACCCGTCGTATGGCACAGAGAACCTCAAACTTACTAGAGAGCCTTCTAACTGACGTAGGGAAACATCAGGGCAGCCGTTTCAGTACCTTTGAGTGCAAAACTGGAGCTCCGCACGGTGTCAGTACACCATGGGGCCTCGTGACGGCCGTGCACAAATGTCAGGAGACGCTTCGGTGCCCTTCCTTTCAAAACGTGTACGCTTCAGGGAGGCAAAATCCTCAGGTTCGACGTGAACGGCTCAACAGCCTCGTCTCGGTGATTCGCCGGATGTACAGCCGTCTGTGGGCAGTGCTGCAGACTAAAGCCAGTGTTGTAAAATGAACCCGAGAATTGACTGCAATGACCAGTTTTCACCCGTCGTATGGCACAGAGAACCTCAAACTTACTAGAGAGCCTTCTACCTGACGTAGGGAAACATCAGGGCAGCCGTTTCAGTACCTTTGAGTGCAAATCTGGAGTTCCGCACGGTGCCAGCACACCGTCCCGAACGTCAGCAGACAGGATCCGACGCACATCAGGGTCGAGATTGAAGAACGCGTCTCCGCCGGACGCCGCGAGCTGCTCACAAGTCAGCTGGGCCTGACCCCAAAGCGAGACGCGTCGTCGACCACACGAGTTGGCAGTGGGTCACTGTTCAAACACCTATGTGCAGTGATCAAAAGGAGACCGCCGCCCCGTTCCACGCCTATCTCACAGCGGCTCCGGTCCACTTCGGGTGGCGCTCGACGCGTCTCAAACCTCACGGCGGACGTAGTCAGCAGGATTCGAACCTGCGCGGGGAAACCCCAACGGATTTCAAGTCCGTCGCCTTCACCACTCGGCCATGACTACCGGGATCGCTGAGGTTCACCTGCGGCAAAAATTTTCTCATTTCTGCAAAGCCTCCAATTTCACCCACCAGCTGGCAAAACCCCCACGCAGGGCACCCGCTGCTTACGCCAAACACAGGACCCGAGCACGGACCCCACGGCCCGTGCACTACCCGCTGCAGCAATTGTCAGAAGTGGGATTCGAACCCACGCCTCCAGAGGAGACTGCGACCTTAACGCAGCGCCTTAGACCGCTCGGCCACCCTGACACTCTGCGCCAAGCCTGAATCCGTGGCCGAACACGCTCAGGTCTCATGACGACCTCACGTGCGGGCCGTGCGCTTGGCTAACTATTGCCATACTCCGGCCGGTGCCCGACAAGCAACCTCTGCCAATGTTTTACGGCAGTGCTTTCACTCCACCTGTCCGGGAGAGAAGACCTTTTGGTTAGGGACAGATACCGGGATTTGGAACCGATCCCTCTTCTGGCAGACGAGCTAGGGTAAAAGCCACCGCAAAACAAGGCTTCGGCTGCCTTTCCACAAACCAAATTTCACACGGAGTCAGCAGCACGTTCAAAGCGGGGTGGGAGACGTCAAGTGGACGTCAAGTACATCAGTTTAACCGGGTGGCCGTGACGACACATGGGGCCTCGTGACGGCCGTGCACAAATGTCAGGAGACGCTTCGGTGCCCTTCCTTTCAAAACGTGTACGCTTCAGGGAGGCAAAATCCTCAGGTTCGACGTGAACAGCCTCGTCTCGGTGATTCGCCGGATGTACAGCCGTCTGTGGGCAGTGCTGCAGACTAAAGCCAGTGTTGTAAAATGAACCCGAGAATTGACTGCAATGACCAGTTTTCACCCGTCGTATGGCACAGAGAACCTCAAACTTACTAGAGAGCCTTCTAACTGACGTAGGGAAACATCAGGGCAGCCGTTTCAGTACCTTTGAGTGCAAAACTGGAGCTCCGCACGGTGTCAGTACACCATGGGGCCTCGTGACGGCCGTGCACAAATGTCAGGAGACGCTTCGGTGCCCTTCCTTTCAAAACGTGTACGCTTCAGGGAGGCAAAATCCTCAGGTTCGACGTGAACGGCTCAACAGCCTCGTCTCGGTGATTCGCCGGATGTACAGCCGTCTGTGGGCAGTGCTGCAGACTAAAGCCAGTGTTGTAAAATGAACCCGAGAATTGACTGCAATGACCAGTTTTCACCCGTCGTATGGCACAGAGAACCTCAAACTTACTAGAGAGCCTTCTACCTGACGTAGGGAAACATCAGGGCAGCCGTTTCAGTACCTTTGAGTGCAAATCTGGAGTTCCGCACGGTGCCAGCACACCGTCCCGAACGTCAGCAGACAGGATCCGACGCACATCAGGGTCGAGATTGAAGAACGCGTCTCCGCCGGACGCCGCGAGCTGCTCACAAGTCAGCTGGGCCTGACCCCAAAGCGAGACGCGTCGTCGACCACACGAGTTGGCAGTGGGTCACTGTTCAAACACCTATGTGCAGTGATCAAAAGGAGACCGCCGCCCCGTTCCACGCCTATCTCACAGCGGCTCCGGTCCACTTCGGGTGGCGCTCGACGCGTCTCAAACCTCACGGCGGACGTAGTCAGCAGGATTCGAACCTGCGCGGGGAAACCCCAACGGATTTCAAGTCCGTCGCCTTCACCACTCGGCCATGACTACCGGGATCGCTGAGGTTCACCTGCGGCAAAAATTTTCTCATTTCTGCAAAGCCTCCAATTTCACCCACCAGCTGGCAAAACCCCCACGCAGGGCACCCGCTGCTTACGCCAAACACAGGACCCGAGCACGGACCCCACACTACCCGCTGCAGCAATTGTCAGAAGTGGGATTCGAACCCACGCCTCCAGAGGAGACTGCGACCTTAACGCAGCGCCTTAGACCGCTCGGCCACCCTGACACTCTGCGCCAAGCCTGAATCCGTGGCCGAACACGCTCAGGTCTCATGACGACCTCACGTGCGGGCCGTGCGCTTGGCTAACTATTGCCATACTCCGGCCGGTGCCCGACAAGCAACCTCTGCCAATGTTTTACGGCAGTGCTTTCACTCCACCTGTCCGGGAGAGAAGACCTTTTGGTTAGGGACAGATACCGGGATTTGGAACCGATCCCTCTTCTGGCAGACGAGCTAGGGTAAAAGCCACCGCAAAACAAGGCTTCGGCTGCCTTTCCACAAACCAAATTTCACACGGAGTCAGCAGCACGTTCAAAGCGGGGTGGGAGACGTCAAGTGGACGTCAAGTACATCAGTTTAACCGGGTGGCCGTGACGACACATGGGGCCTCGTGACGGCCGTGCACAAATGTCAGGAGACGCTTCGGTGCCCTTCCTTTCAAAACGTGTACGCTTCAGGGAGGCAAAATCCTCAGGTTCGACGTGAACAGCCTCGTCTCGGTGATTCGCCGGATGTACAGCCGTCTGTGGGCAGTGCTGCAGACTAAAGCCAGTGTTGTAAAATGAACCCGAGAATTGACTGCAATGACCAGTTTTCACCCGTCGTATGGCACAGAGAACCTCAAACTTACTAGAGAGCCTTCTAACTGACGTAGGGAAACATCAGGGCAGCCGTTTCAGTACCTTTGAGTGCAAAACTGGAGCTCCGCACGGTGTCAGTACACCATGGGGCCTCGTGACGGCCGTGCACAAATGTCAGGAGACGCTTCGGTGCCCTTCCTTTCAAAACGTGTACGCTTCAGGGAGGCAAAATCCTCAGGTTCGACGTGAACGGCTCAACAGCCTCATCTCGGTGATTCGCCGGATGTACAGCCGTCTGTGGGCAGTGCTGCAGACTAAAGCCAGTGTTGTAAAATGAACCCGAGAATTGACTGCAATGACCAGTTTTCACCCGTCGTATGGCACAGAGAACCTCAAACTTACTAGAGAGCCTTCTACCTGACGTAGGGAAACATCAGGGCAGCCGTTTCAGTACCTTTGAGTGCAAATCTGGAGTTCCGCACGGTGCCAGCACACCGTCCCGAACGTCAGCAGACAGGATCCGACGCACATCAGGGTCGAGATTGAAGAACGCGTCTCCGCCGGACGCCGCGAGCTGCTCACAAGTCAGCTGGGCCTGACCCCAAAGCGAGACGCGTCGTCGACCACACGAGTTGGCAGTGGGTCACTGTTCAAACACCTATGTGCAGTGATCAAAAGGAGACCGCCGCCCCGTTCCACGCCTATCTCACAGCGGCTCCGGTCCACTTCGGGTGGCGCTCGACGCGTCTCAAACCTCACGGCGGACGTAGTCAGCAGGACTCGAACCTGCGCGGGGAAACCCCAACGGATTTCAAGTCCGTCGCCTTCACCACTCGGCCATGACTACCGGGATCGCTGAGGTTCACCTGCGGCAAAAATTTTCTCATTTCTGCAAAGCCTCCAATTTCACCCACCAGCTGGCAAAACCCCCACGCAGGGCACCCGCTGCTTACGCCAAACACAGGACCCGAGCACAGACCCCACGGCCCGTGCACTACCCGCTGCAGCAATTGTCAGAAGTGGGATTCGAACCCACGCCTCCAGAGGAGACTGCGACCTTAACGCAGCGCCTTAGACCGCTCGGCCACCCTGACACTCTGCGCCAAGCCTGAATCCGTGGCAGAACACGCTCAGGTCTCATGACGACCTCACGTGCGGGCCGTGCGCTTGGCTAACTATTGCCATACTCCGGCCGGTGCCCGACAAGCAACCTCTGCCAATGTTTTACGGCAGTGCTTTCACTCCACCTGTCCGGGAGAGAAGACCTTTTGGTTAGGGACAGATACCGGGATTTGGAACCGATCCCTCTTCTGGCAGACGAGCTAGGGTAAAAGCCACCGCAAAACAAGGCTTCGGCTGCCTTTCCACAAACCAAATTTCACACGGAGTCAGCAGCACGTTCAAAGCGGGGTGGGAGACGTCAAGTGGACGTCAAGTACATCAGTTTAACCGGGTGGCCGTGACGACACATGGGGCCTCGTGACGGCCGTGCACAAATGTCAGGAGACGCTTCGGTGCCCTTCCTTTCAAAACGTGTACGCTTCAGGGAGGCAAAATCCTCAGGTTCGACGTGAACAGCCTCGTCTCGGTGATTCGCCGGATGTACAGCCGTCTGTGGGCAGTGCTGCAGACTAAAGCCAGTGTTGTAAAATGAACCCGAGAATTGACTGCAATGACCAGTTTTCACCCGTCGTATGGCACAGAGAACCTCAAACTTACTAGAGAGCCTTCTAACTGACGTAGGGAAACATCAGGGCAGCCGTTTCAGTACCTTTGAGTGCAAAACTGGAGCTCCGCACGGTGTCAGTACACCATGGGGCCTCGTGACGGCCGTGCACAAATGTCAGGAGACGCTTCGGTGCCCTTCCTTTCAAAACGTGTACGCTTCAGGGAGGCAAAATCCTCAGGTTCGACGTGAACGGCTCAACAGCCTCGTCTCGGTGATTCGCCGGATGTACAGCCGTCTGTGGGCAGTGCTGCAGACTAAAGCCAGTGTTGTAAAATGAACCCGAGAATTGACTGCAATGACCAGTTTTCACCCGTCGTATGGCACAGAGAACCTCAAACTTACTAGAGAGCCTTCTACCTGACGTAGGGAAACATCAGGGCAGCCGTTTCAGTACCTTTGAGTGCAAATCTGGAGTTCCGCACGGTGCCAGCACACCGTCCCGAACGTCAGCAGACAGGATCCGACGCACATCAGGGTCGAGATTGAAGAACGCGTCTCCGCCGGACGCCGCTCACAAGTCAGCTGGGCCTGACCCCAAAGCGAGACGCGTCGTCGACCACACGAGTTGGCAGTGGGTCACTGTTCAAACACCTATGTGCAGTGATCAAAAGGAGACCGCCGCCCCGTTCCACGCCTATCTCACAGCGGCTCCGGTCCACTTCGGGTGGCGCTCGACGCGTCTCAAACCTCACGGCGGACGTAGTCAGCAGGATTCGAACCTGCGCGGGGAAACCCCAACGGATTTCAAGTCCGTCGCCTTCACCACTCGGCCATGACTACCGGGATCGCTGAGGTTCACCTGCGGCAAAAATTTTCTCATTTCTGCAAAGCCTCCAATTTCACCCACCAGCTGGCAAAACCCCCACGCAGGGCACCCGCTGCTTACGCCAAACACAGGACCCGAGCACAGACCCCACGGCCCGTGCACTACCCGCTGCAGCAATTGTCAGAAGTGGGATTCGAACCCACGCCTCCAGAGGAGACTGCGACCTTAACGCAGCGCCTTAGACCACTCGGCCACCCTGACACTCCGCGCCAAGCCTGAATCCGTGGCCGAACACGCTCAGGTCTCATGACGACCTCACGTGCGGGCCGTGCGCTTGGCTAACTATTGCCATACTCCGGCCGGTGCCCGACAAGCAACCTCTGCCAATGTTTTACGGCAGTGCTTTCACTCCACCTGTCCGGGAGAGAAGACCTTTTGGTTAGGGACAGATACCGGGATTTGGAACCGATCCCTCTTCTGGCAGACGAGCTAGGGTAAAAGCCACCGCAAAACAAGGCTTCGGCTGCCTTTCCACAAACCAAATTTCACACGGAGTCAGCAGCACGTTCAAAGCGGGGTGGGAGACGTCAAGTGGACGTCAAGTACATCAGTTTAACCGGGTGGCCGTGACGACACATGGGGCCTCGTGACGGCCGTGCACAAATGTCAGGAGACGCTTCGGTGCCCTTCCTTTCAAAACGTGTACGCTTCAGGGAGGCAAAATCCTCAGGTTCGACGTGAACAGCCTCGTCTCGGTGATTCGCCGGATGTACAGCCGTCTGTGGGCAGTGCTGCAGACTAAAGCCAGTGTTGTAAAATGAACCCGAGAATTGACTGCAATGACCAGTTTTCACCCGTCGTATGGCACAGAGAACCTCAAACTTACTAGAGAGCCTTCTAACTGACGTAGGGAAACATCAGGGCAGCCGTTTCAGTACCTTTGAGTGCAAAACTGGAGCTCCGCACGGTGTCAGTACACCATGGGGCCTCGTGACGGCCGTGCACAAATGTCAGGAGACGCTTCGGTGCCCTTCCTTTCAAAACGTGTACGCTTCAGGGAGGCAAAATCCTCAGGTTCGACGTGAACGGCTCAACAGCCTCGTCTCGGTGATTCGCCGGATGTACAGCCGTCTGTGGGCAGTGCTGCAGACTAAAGCCAGTGTTGTAAAATGAACCCGAGAATTGACTGCAATGACCAGTTTTCACCCGTCGTATGGCACAGAGAACCTCAAACTTACTAGAGAGCCTTCTACCTGACGTAGGGAAACATCAGGGCAGCCGTTTCAGTACCTTTGAGTGCAAATCTGGAGTTCCGCACGGTGCCAGCACACCGTCCCGAACGTCAGCAGACAGGATCCGACGCACATCAGGGTCGAGATTGAAGAACGCGTCTCCGCCGGACGCCGCGAGCTGCTCACAAGTCAGCTGGGCCTGACCCCAAAGCGAGACGCGTCGTCGACCACACGAGTTGGCAGTGGGTCACTGTTCAAACACCTATGTGCAGTGATCAAAAGGAGACCGCCGCCCCGTTCCACGCCTATCTCACAGCGGCTCCGGTCCACTTCGGGTGGCGCTCGACGCGTCTCAAACCTCATGGCGGACGTAGTCAGCAGGATTCGAACCTGCGCGGGGAAACCCCAACGGATTTCAAGTCCGTCGCCTTCACCACTCGGCCATGACTACCGGGATCGCTGAGGTTCACCTGCGGCAAAAATTTTCTCATTTCTGCAAAGCCTCCAATTTCACCCACCAGCTGGCAAAACCCCCACGCAGGGCACCCGCTGCTTACGCCAAACACAGGACCCGAGCACGGACCCCACGGCCCATGCACTACCCGCTGCAGCAATTGTCAGAAGTGGGATTCGAACCCACGCCTCCAGAGGAGACTGCGACCTTAACACAGCACCTTAGACCGCTCGGCCACCCTGACACTCTGCGCCAAGCCTGAATCCGTGGCCGAACACGCTCAGGTCTCATGACGACCTCACGTGCGGGCCGTGCGCTTGGCTAACTATTGCCATACTCCGGCCGGTGCCCGACAAGCAACCTCTGCCAATGTTTTACGGCAGTGCTTTCACTCCACCTGTCCGGGAGAGAAGACCTTTTGGTTAGGGACAGATACCGGGATTTGGAACCGATCCCTCTTCTGGCAGACGAGCTAGGGTAAAAGCCACCGCAAAACAAGGCTTCGGCTGCCTTTCCACAAACCAAATTTCACACGGAGTCAGCAGCACGTTCAAAGCGGGGTGGGAGACGTCAAGTGGACGTCAAGTACATCAGTTTAACCGGGTGGCCGTGACGACACATGGGGCCTCGTGACGGCCGTGCACAAATGTCAGGAGACGCTTCGGTGCCCTTCCTTTCAAAACGTGTACGCTTCAGGGAGGCAAAATCCTCAGGTTCGACGTGAACAGCCTCGTCTCGGTGATTCGCCGGATGTACAGCCGTCTGTGGGCAGTGCTGCAGACTAAAGCCAGTGTTGTAAAATGAACCCGAGAATTGACTGCAATGACCAGTTTTCACCCGTCGTATGGCACAGAGAACCTCAAACTTACTAGAGAGCCTTCTAACTGACGTAGGGAAACATCAGGGCAGCCGTTTCAGTACCTTTGAGTGCAAAACTGGAGCTCCGCACGGTGTCAGTACACCATGGGGCCTCGTGACGGCCGTGCACAAATGTCAGGAGACGCTTCGGTGCCCTTCCTTTCAAAACGTGTACGCTTCAGGGAGGCAAAATCCTCAGGTTCGACGTGAACGGCTCAACAGCCTCGTCTCGGTGATTCGCCGGATGTACAGCCGTCTGTGGGCAGTGCTGCAGACTAAAGCCAGTGTTGTAAAATGAACCCGAGAATTGACTGCAATGACCAGTTTTCACCCGTCGTATGGCACAGAGAACCTCAAACTTACTAGAGAGCCTTCTACCTGACGTAGGGAAACATCAGGGCAGCCGTTTCAGTACCTTTGAGTGCAAATCTGGAGTTCCGCACGGTGCCAGCACACCGTCCCGAACGTCAGCAGACAGGATCCGACGCACATCAGGGTCGAGATTGAAGAACGCGTCTCCGCCGGACGCCGCGAGCTGCTCACAAGTCAGCTGGGCCTGACCCCAAAGCGAGACGCGTCGTCGACCACACGAGTTGGCAGTGGGTCACTGTTCAAACACCTATGTGCAGTGATCAAAAGGAGACCGCCGCCCCGTTCCACGCCTATCTCACAGCGGCTCCGGTCCACTTCGGGTGGCGCTCGACGCGTCTCAAACCTCACGGCGGACGTAGTCAGCAGGATTCGAACCTGCGCGGGGAAACCCCAACGGATTTCAAGTCCGTCGCCTTCACCACTCGGCCATGACTACCGGGATCGCTGAGGTTCACCTGCGGCAAAAATTTTCTCATTTCTGCAAAGCCTCCAATTTCACCCACCAGCTGGCAAAACCCCCACGCAGGGCACCCGCTGCTTACGCCAAACACAGGACCCGAGCACGGACCCCACGGCCCGTGCACTACCCGCTGCAGCAATTGTCAGAAGTGGGATTCGAACCCACGCCTCCAGAGGAGACTGCGACCTTAACGCAGCGCCTTAGACCGCTCGGCCACCCTGACACTCTGCGCCAAGCCTGAATCCGTGGCCGAACACGCTCAGGTCTCATGACGACCTCACGTGCGGGCCGTGCGCTTGGCTAACTATTGCCATACTCCGGCCGGTGCCCGACAAGCAACCTCTGCCAATGTTTTACGGCAGTGCTTTCACTCCACCTGTCCGGGAGAGAAGACCTTTTGGTTAGGGACAGATACCGGGATTTGGAACCGATCCCTCTTCTGGCAGACGAGCTAGGGTAAAAGCCACCGCAAAACAAGGCTTCGGCTGCCTTTCCACAAACCAAATTTCACACGGAGTCAGCAGCACGTTCAAAGCGGGGTGGGAGACGTCAAGTGGACGTCAAGTACATCAGTTTAACCGGGTGGCCGTGACGACACATGGGGCCTCGTGACGGCCGTGCACAAATGTCAGGAGACGCTTCGGTGCCCTTCCTTTCAAAACGTGTACGCTTCAGGGAGGCAAAATCCTCAGGTTCGACGTGAACAGCCTCGTCTCGGTGATTCGCCGGATGTACAGCCGTCTGTGGGCAGTGCTGCAGACTAAAGCCAGTGTTGTAAAATGAACCCGAGAATTGACTGCAATGACCAGTTTTCACCCGTCGTATGGCACAGAGAACCTCAAACTTACTAGAGAGCCTTCTAACTGACGTAGGGAAACATCAGGGCAGCCGTTTCAGTACCTTTGAGTGCAAAACTGGAGCTCCGCACGGTGTCAGTACACCATGGGGCCTCGTGACGGCCGTGCACAAATGTCAGGAGACGCTTCGGTGCCCTTCCTTTCAAAACGTGTACGCTTCAGGGAGGCAAAATCCTCAGGTTCGACGTGAACGGCTCAACAGCCTCGTCTCGGTGATTCGCCGGATGTACAGCCGTCTGTGGGCAGTGCTGCAGACTAAAGCCAGTGTTGTAAAATGAACCCGAGAATTGACTGCAATGACCAGTTTTCACCCGTCGTATGGCACAGAGAACCTCAAACTTACTAGAGAGCCTTCTACCTGACGTAGGGAAACATCAGGGCAGCCGTTTCAGTACCTTTGAGTGCAAATCTGGAGTTCCGCACGGTGCCAGCACACCGTCCCGAACGTCAGCAGACAGGATCCGACGCACATCAGGGTCGAGATTGAAGAACGCGTCTCCGCCGGACGCCGCGAGCTGCTCACAAGTCAGCTGGGCCTGACCCCAAAGCGAGACGCGTCGTCGACCACACGAGTTGGCAGTGGGTCACTGTTCAAACACCTATGTGCAGTGATCAAAAGGAGACCGCCGCCCCGTTCCACGCCTATCTCACAGCGGCTCCGGTCCACTTCGGGTGGCGCTCGACGCGTCTCAAACCTCACGGCGGACGTAGTCAGCAGGATTCGAACCTGCGCGGGGAAACCCCAACGGATTTCAAGTCCGTCGCCTTCACCACTCGGCCATGACTACCGGGATCGCTGAGGTTCACCTGCGGCAAAAATTTTCTCATTTCTGCAAAGCCTCCAATTTCACCCACCAGCTGGCAAAACCCCCACGCAGGGCACCCGCTGCTTACGCCAAACACAGGACCCGAGCACGGACCCCACACTACCCGCTGCAGCAATTGTCAGAAGTGGGATTCGAACCCACGCCTCCAGAGGAGACTGCGACCTTAACGCAGCGCCTTAGACCGCTCGGCCACCCTGACACTCTGCGCCAAGCCTGAATCCGTGGCCGAACACGCTCAGGTCTCATGACGACCTCACGTGCGGGCCGTGCGCTTGGCTAACTATTGCCATACTCCGGCCGGTGCCCGACAAGCAACCTCTGCCAATGTTTTACGGCAGTGCTTTCACTCCACCTGTCCGGGAGAGAAGACCTTTTGGTTAGGGACAGATACCGGGATTTGGAACCGATCCCTCTTCTGGCAGACGAGCTAGGGTAAAAGCCACCGCAAAACAAGGCTTCGGCTGCCTTTCCACAAACCAAATTTCACACGGAGTCAGCAGCACGTTCAAAGCGGGGTGGGAGACGTCAAGTGGACGTCAAGTACATCAGTTTAACCGGGTGGCCGTGACGACACATGGGGCCTCGTGACGGCCGTGCACAAATGTCAGGAGACGCTTCGGTGCCCTTCCTTTCAAAACGTGTACGCTTCAGGGAGGCAAAATCCTCAGGTTCGACGTGAACAGCCTCGTCTCGGTGATTCGCCGGATGTACAGCCGTCTGTGGGCAGTGCTGCAGACTAAAGCCAGTGTTGTAAAATGAACCCGAGAATTGACTGCAATGACCAGTTTTCACCCGTCGTATGGCACAGAGAACCTCAAACTTACTAGAGAGCCTTCTAACTGACGTAGGGAAACATCAGGGCAGCCGTTTCAGTACCTTTGAGTGCAAAACTGGAGCTCCGCACGGTGTCAGTACACCATGGGGCCTCGTGACGGCCGTGCACAAATGTCAGGAGACGCTTCGGTGCCCTTCCTTTCAAAACGTGTACGCTTCAGGGAGGCAAAATCCTCAGGTTCGACGTGAACGGCTCAACAGCCTCATCTCGGTGATTCGCCGGATGTACAGCCGTCTGTGGGCAGTGCTGCAGACTAAAGCCAGTGTTGTAAAATGAACCCGAGAATTGACTGCAATGACCAGTTTTCACCCGTCGTATGGCACAGAGAACCTCAAACTTACTAGAGAGCCTTCTACCTGACGTAGGGAAACATCAGGGCAGCCGTTTCAGTACCTTTGAGTGCAAATCTGGAGTTCCGCACGGTGCCAGCACACCGTCCCGAACGTCAGCAGACAGGATCCGACGCACATCAGGGTCGAGATTGAAGAACGCGTCTCCGCCGGACGCCGCGAGCTGCTCACAAGTCAGCTGGGCCTGACCCCAAAGCGAGACGCGTCGTCGACCACACGAGTTGGCAGTGGGTCACTGTTCAAACACCTATGTGCAGTGATCAAAAGGAGACCGCCGCCCCGTTCCACGCCTATCTCACAGCGGCTCCGGTCCACTTCGGGTGGCGCTCGACGCGTCTCAAACCTCACGGCGGACGTAGTCAGCAGGACTCGAACCTGCGCGGGGAAACCCCAACGGATTTCAAGTCCGTCGCCTTCACCACTCGGCCATGACTACCGGGATCGCTGAGGTTCACCTGCGGCAAAAATTTTCTCATTTCTGCAAAGCCTCCAATTTCACCCACCAGCTGGCAAAACCCCCACGCAGGGCACCCGCTGCTTACGCCAAACACAGGACCCGAGCACAGACCCCACGGCCCGTGCACTACCCGCTGCAGCAATTGTCAGAAGTGGGATTCGAACCCACGCCTCCAGAGGAGACTGCGACCTTAACGCAGCGCCTTAGACCGCTCGGCCACCCTGACACTCTGCGCCAAGCCTGAATCCGTGGCCGAACACGCTCAGGTCTCATGACGACCTCACGTGCGGGCCGTGCGCTTGGCTAACTATTGCCATACTCCGGCCGGTGCCCGACAAGCAACCTCTGCCAATGTTTTACGGCAGTGCTTTCACTCCACCTGTCCGGGAGAGAAGACCTTTTGGTTAGGGACAGATACCGGGATTTGGAACCGATCCCTCTTCTGGCAGACGAGCTAGGGTAAAAGCCACCGCAAAACAAGGCTTCGGCTGCCTTTCCACAAACCAAATTTCACACGGAGTCAGCAGCACGTTCAAAGCGGGGTGGGAGACGTCAAGTGGACGTCAAGTACATCAGTTTAACCGGGTGGCCGTGACGACACATGGGGCCTCGTGACGGCCGTGCACAAATGTCAGGAGACGCTTCGGTGCCCTTCCTTTCAAAACGTGTACGCTTCAGGGAGGCAAAATCCTCAGGTTCGACGTGAACAGCCTCGTCTCGGTGATTCGCCGGATGTACAGCCGTCTGTGGGCAGTGCTGCAGACTAAAGCCAGTGTTGTAAAATGAACCCGAGAATTGACTGCAATGACCAGTTTTCACCCGTCGTATGGCACAGAGAACCTCAAACTTACTAGAGAGCCTTCTAACTGACGTAGGGAAACATCAGGGCAGCCGTTTCAGTACCTTTGAGTGCAAAACTGGAGCTCCGCACGGTGTCAGTACACCATGGGGCCTCGTGACGGCCGTGCACAAATGTCAGGAGACGCTTCGGTGCCCTTCCTTTCAAAACGTGTACGCTTCAGGGAGGCAAAATCCTCAGGTTCGACGTGAACGGCTCAACAGCCTCGTCTCGGTGATTCGCCGGATGTACAGCCGTCTGTGGGCAGTGCTGCAGACTAAAGCCAGTGTTGTAAAATGAACCCGAGAATTGACTGCAATGACCAGTTTTCACCCGTCGTATGGCACAGAGAACCTCAAACTTACTAGAGAGCCTTCTACCTGACGTAGGGAAACATCAGGGCAGCCGTTTCAGTACCTTTGAGTGCAAATCTGGAGTTCCGCACGGTGCCAGCACACCGTCCCGAACGTCAGCAGACAGGATCCGACGCACATCAGGGTCGAGATTGAAGAACGCGTCTCCGCCGGACGCCGCGAGCTGCTCACAAGTCAGCTGGGCCTGACCCCAAAGCGAGACGCGTCGTCGACCACACGAGTTGGCAGTGGGTCACTGTTCAAACACCTATGTGCAGTGATCAAAAGGAGACCGCCGCCCCGTTCCACGCCTATCTCACAGCGGCTCCGGTCCACTTCGGGTGGCGCTCGACGCGTCTCAAACCTCACGGCGGACGTAGTCAGCAGGATTCGAACCTGCGCGGGGAAACCCCAACGGATTTCAAGTCCGTCGCCTTCACCACTCGGCCATGACTACCGGGATCGCTGAGGTTCACCTGCGGCAAAAATTTTCTCATTTCTGCAAAGCCTCCAATTTCACCCACCAGCTGGCAAAACCCCCACGCAGGGCACCCGCTGCTTACGCCAAACACAGGACCCGAGCACGGACCCCACACTACCCGCTGCAGCAATTGTCAGAAGTGGGATTCGAACCCACGCCTCCAGAGGAGACTGCGACCTTAACGCAGCGCCTTAGACCGCTCGGCCACCCTGACACTCTGCGCCAAGCCTGAATCCGTGGCCGAACACGCTCAGGTCTCATGACGACCTCACGTGCGGGCCGTGCGCTTGGCTAACTATTGCCATACTCCGGCCGGTGCCCGACAAGCAACCTCTGCCAATGTTTTACGGCAGTGCTTTCACTCCACCTGTCCGGGAGAGAAGACCTTTTGGTTAGGGACAGATACCGGGATTTGGAACCGATCCCTCTTCTGGCAGACGAGCTAGGGTAAAAGCCACCGCAAAACAAGGCTTCGGCTGCCTTTCCACAAACCAAATTTCACACGGAGTCAGCAGCACGTTCAAAGCGGGGTGGGAGACGTCAAGTGGACGTCAAGTACATCAGTTTAACCGGGTGGCCGTGACGACACATGGGGCCTCGTGACGGCCGTGCACAAATGTCAGGAGACGCTTCGGTGCCCTTCCTTTCAAAACGTGTACGCTTCAGGGAGGCAAAATCCTCAGGTTCGACGTGAACAGCCTCGTCTCGGTGATTCGCCGGATGTACAGCCGTCTGTGGGCAGTGCTGCAGACTAAAGCCAGTGTTGTAAAATGAACCCGAGAATTGACTGCAATGACCAGTTTTCACCCGTCGTATGGCACAGAGAACCTCAAACTTACTAGAGAGCCTTCTAACTGACGTAGGGAAACATCAGGGCAGCCGTTTCAGTACCTTTGAGTGCAAAACTGGAGCTCCGCACGGTGTCAGTACACCATGGGGCCTCGTGACGGCCGTGCACAAATGTCAGGAGACGCTTCGGTGCCCTTCCTTTCAAAACGTGTACGCTTCAGGGAGGCAAAATCCTCAGGTTCGACGTGAACGGCTCAACAGCCTCATCTCGGTGATTCGCCGGATGTACAGCCGTCTGTGGGCAGTGCTGCAGACTAAAGCCAGTGTTGTAAAATGAACCCGAGAATTGACTGCAATGACCAGTTTTCACCCGTCGTATGGCACAGAGAACCTCAAACTTACTAGAGAGCCTTCTACCTGACGTAGGGAAACATCAGGGCAGCCGTTTCAGTACCTTTGAGTGCAAATCTGGAGTTCCGCACGGTGCCAGCACACCGTCCCGAACGTCAGCAGACAGGATCCGACGCACATCAGGGTCGAGATTGAAGAACGCGTCTCCGCCGGACGCCGCGAGCTGCTCACAAGTCAGCTGGGCCTGACCCCAAAGCGAGACGCGTCGTCGACCACACGAGTTGGCAGTGGGTCACTGTTCAAACACCTATGTGCAGTGATCAAAAGGAGACCGCCGCCCCGTTCCACGCCTATCTCACAGCGGCTCCGGTCCACTTCGGGTGGCGCTCGACGCGTCTCAAACCTCACGGCGGACGTAGTCAGCAGGACTCGAACCTGCGCGGGGAAACCCCAACGGATTTCAAGTCCGTCGCCTTCACCACTCGGCCATGACTACCGGGATCGCTGAGGTTCACCTGCGGCAAAAATTTTCTCATTTCTGCAAAGCCTCCAATTTCACCCACCAGCTGGCAAAACCCCCACGCAGGGCACCCGCTGCTTACGCCAAACACAGGACCCGAGCACAGACCCCACGGCCCGTGCACTACCCGCTGCAGCAATTGTCAGAAGTGGGATTCGAACCCACGCCTCCAGAGGAGACTGCGACCTTAACGCAGCGCCTTAGACCGCTCGGCCACCCTGACACTCTGCGCCAAGCCTGAATCCGTGGCAGAACACGCTCAGGTCTCATGACGACCTCACGTGCGGGCCGTGCGCTTGGCTAACTATTGCCATACTCCGGCCGGTGCCCGACAAGCAACCTCTGCCAATGTTTTACGGCAGTGCTTTCACTCCACCTGTCCGGGAGAGAAGACCTTTTGGTTAGGGACAGATACCGGGATTTGGAACCGATCCCTCTTCTGGCAGACGAGCTAGGGTAAAAGCCACCGCAAAACAAGGCTTCGGCTGCCTTTCCACAAACCAAATTTCACACGGAGTCAGCAGCACGTTCAAAGCGGGGTGGGAGACGTCAAGTGGACGTCAAGTACATCAGTTTAACCGGGTGGCCGTGACGACACATGGGGCCTCGTGACGGCCGTGCACAAATGTCAGGAGACGCTTCGGTGCCCTTCCTTTCAAAACGTGTACGCTTCAGGGAGGCAAAATCCTCAGGTTCGACGTGAACAGCCTCGTCTCGGTGATTCGCCGGATGTACAGCCGTCTGTGGGCAGTGCTGCAGACTAAAGCCAGTGTTGTAAAATGAACCCGAGAATTGACTGCAATGACCAGTTTTCACCCGTCGTATGGCACAGAGAACCTCAAACTTACTAGAGAGCCTTCTAACTGACGTAGGGAAACATCAGGGCAGCCGTTTCAGTACCTTTGAGTGCAAAACTGGAGCTCCGCACGGTGTCAGTACACCATGGGGCCTCGTGACGGCCGTGCACAAATGTCAGGAGACGCTTCGGTGCCCTTCCTTTCAAAACGTGTACGCTTCAGGGAGGCAAAATCCTCAGGTTCGACGTGAACGGCTCAACAGCCTCGTCTCGGTGATTCGCCGGATGTACAGCCGTCTGTGGGCAGTGCTGCAGACTAAAGCCAGTGTTGTAAAATGAACCCGAGAATTGACTGCAATGACCAGTTTTCACCCGTCGTATGGCACAGAGAACCTCAAACTTACTAGAGAGCCTTCTACCTGACGTAGGGAAACATCAGGGCAGCCGTTTCAGTACCTTTGAGTGCAAATCTGGAGTTCCGCACGGTGCCAGCACACCGTCCCGAACGTCAGCAGACAGGATCCGACGCACATCAGGGTCGAGATTGAAGAACGCGTCTCCGCCGGACGCCGCTCACAAGTCAGCTGGGCCTGACCCCAAAGCGAGACGCGTCGTCGACCACACGAGTTGGCAGTGGGTCACTGTTCAAACACCTATGTGCAGTGATCAAAAGGAGACCGCCGCCCCGTTCCACGCCTATCTCACAGCGGCTCCGGTCCACTTCGGGTGGCGCTCGACGCGTCTCAAACCTCACGGCGGACGTAGTCAGCAGGATTCGAACCTGCGCGGGGAAACCCCAACGGATTTCAAGTCCGTCGCCTTCACCACTCGGCCATGACTACCGGGATCGCTGAGGTTCACCTGCGGCAAAAATTTTCTCATTTCTGCAAAGCCTCCAATTTCACCCACCAGCTGGCAAAACCCCCACGCAGGGCACCCGCTGCTTACGCCAAACACAGGACCCGAGCACAGACCCCACGGCCCGTGCACTACCCGCTGCAGCAATTGTCAGAAGTGGGATTCGAACCCACGCCTCCAGAGGAGACTGCGACCTTAACGCAGCGCCTTAGACCACTCGGCCACCCTGACACTCCGCGCCAAGCCTGAATCCGTGGCCGAACACGCTCAGGTCTCATGACGACCTCACGTGCGGGCCGTGCGCTTGGCTAACTATTGCCATACTCCGGCCGGTGCCCGACAAGCAACCTCTGCCAATGTTTTACGGCAGTGCTTTCACTCCACCTGTCCGGGAGAGAAGACCTTTTGGTTAGGGACAGATACCGGGATTTGGAACCGATCCCTCTTCTGGCAGACGAGCTAGGGTAAAAGCCACCGCAAAACAAGGCTTCGGCTGCCTTTCCACAAACCAAATTTCACACGGAGTCAGCAGCACGTTCAAAGCGGGGTGGGAGACGTCAAGTGGACGTCAAGTACATCAGTTTAACCGGGTGGCCGTGACGACACATGGGGCCTCGTGACGGCCGTGCACAAATGTCAGGAGACGCTTCGGTGCCCTTCCTTTCAAAACGTGTACGCTTCAGGGAGGCAAAATCCTCAGGTTCGACGTGAACAGCCTCGTCTCGGTGATTCGCCGGATGTACAGCCGTCTGTGGGCAGTGCTGCAGACTAAAGCCAGTGTTGTAAAATGAACCCGAGAATTGACTGCAATGACCAGTTTTCACCCGTCGTATGGCACAGAGAACCTCAAACTTACTAGAGAGCCTTCTAACTGACGTAGGGAAACATCAGGGCAGCCGTTTCAGTACCTTTGAGTGCAAAACTGGAGCTCCGCACGGTGTCAGTACACCATGGGGCCTCGTGACGGCCGTGCACAAATGTCAGGAGACGCTTCGGTGCCCTTCCTTTCAAAACGTGTACGCTTCAGGGAGGCAAAATCCTCAGGTTCGACGTGAACGGCTCAACAGCCTCGTCTCGGTGATTCGCCGGATGTACAGCCGTCTGTGGGCAGTGCTGCAGACTAAAGCCAGTGTTGTAAAATGAACCCGAGAATTGACTGCAATGACCAGTTTTCACCCGTCGTATGGCACAGAGAACCTCAAACTTACTAGAGAGCCTTCTACCTGACGTAGGGAAACATCAGGGCAGCCGTTTCAGTACCTTTGAGTGCAAATCTGGAGTTCCGCACGGTGCCAGCACACCGTCCCGAACGTCAGCAGACAGGATCCGACGCACATCAGGGTCGAGATTGAAGAACGCGTCTCCGCCGGACGCCGCGAGCTGCTCACAAGTCAGCTGGGCCTGACCCCAAAGCGAGACGCGTCGTCGACCACACGAGTTGGCAGTGGGTCACTGTTCAAACACCTATGTGCAGTGATCAAAAGGAGACCGCCGCCCCGTTCCACGCCTATCTCACAGCGGCTCCGGTCCACTTCGGGTGGCGCTCGACACGTCTCAAACCTCATGGCGGACGTAGTCAGCAGGATTCGAACCTGCGCGGGGAAACCCCAACGGATTTCAAGTCCGTCGCCTTCACCACTCGGCCATGACTACCGGGATCGCTGAGGTTCACCTGCGGCAAAAATTTTCTCATTTCTGCAAAGCCTCCAATTTCACACACCAGCTGGCAAAACCCCCACGCAGGGCACCCGCTGCTTACGCCAAACACAGGACCCGAGCACGGACCCCACGGCCCATGCACTACCCGCTGCAGCAATTGTCAGAAGTGGGATTCGAACCCACGCCTCCAGAGGAGACTGCGACCTTAACACAGCACCTTAGACCGCTCGGCCACCCTGACACTCTGCGCCAAGCCTGAATCCGTGGCCGAACACGCTCAGGTCTCATGACGACCTCACGTGCGGGCCGTGCGCTTGGCTAACTATTGCCATACTCCGGCCGGTGCCCGACAAGCAACCTCTGCCAATGTTTTACGGCAGTGCTTTCACTCCACCTGTCCGGGAGAGAAGACCTTTTGGTTAGGGACAGATACCGGGATTTGGAACCGATCCCTCTTCTGGCAGACGAGCTAGGGTAAAAGCCACCGCAAAACAAGGCTTCGGCTGCCTTTCCACAAACCAAATTTCACACGGAGTCAGCAGCACGTTCAAAGCGGGGTGGGAGACGTCAAGTGGACGTCAAGTACATCAGTTTAACCGGGTGGCCGTGACGACACATGGGGCCTCGTGACGGCCGTGCACAAATGTCAGGAGACGCTTCGGTGCCCTTCCTTTCAAAACGTGTACGCTTCAGGGAGGCAAAATCCTCAGGTTCGACGTGAACAGCCTCGTCTCGGTGATTCGCCGGATGTACAGCCGTCTGTGGGCAGTGCTGCAGACTAAAGCCAGTGTTGTAAAATGAACCCGAGAATTGACTGCAATGACCAGTTTTCACCCGTCGTATGGCACAGAGAACCTCAAACTTACTAGAGAGCCTTCTAACTGATGTAGGGAAACATCAGGGCAGCCGTTTCAGTACCTTTGAGTGCAAAACTGGAGCTCCGCACGGTGTCAGTACACCATGGGGCCTCGTGACGGCCGTGCACAAATGTCAGGAGACGCTTCGGTGCCCTTCCTTTCAAAACGTGTACGCTTCAGTGAGGCAAAATCCTCAGGTTCGACGTGAACGGCTCAACAGCCTCGTCTCGGTGATTCGCCGGATGTACAGCCGTCTGTGGGCAGTGCTGCAGACTAAAGCCAGTGTTGTAAAATGAACCCGAGAATTGACTGCAATGACCAGTTTTCACCCGTCGTATGGCACAGAGAACCTCAAACTTACTAGAGAGCCTTCTACCTGACGTAGGGAAACATCAGGGCAGCCGTTTCAGTACCTTTGAGTGCAAATCTGGAGTTCCGCACGGTGCCAGCACACCGTCCCGAACGTCAGCAGACAGGATCCGACGCACATCAGGGTCGAGATTGAAGAACGCGTCTCCGCCGGACGCCGCGAGCTGCTCACAAGTCAGCTGGGCCTGACCCCAAAGCGAGACGCGTCGTCGACCACACGAGTTGGCAGTGGGTCACTGTTCAAACACCTATGTGCAGTGATCAAAAGGAGACCGCCGCCCCGTTCCACGCCTATCTCACAGCGGCTCCGGTCCACTTCGGGTGGCGCTCGACGCGTCTCAAACCTCACGGCGGACGTAGTCAGCAGGATTCGAACCTGCGCGGGGAAACCCCAACGGATTTCAAGTCCGTCGCCTTCACCACTCGGCCATGACTACCGGGATCGCTGAGGTTCACCTGCGGCAAAAATTTTCTCATTTCTGCAAAGCCTCCAATTTCACCCACCAGCTGGCAAAACCCCCACGCAGGGCACCCGCTGCTTACGCCAAACACAGGACCCGAGCACGGACACCACGGCCACCACGGCCCGTGCACTACCCGCTGCAGCAATTGTCAGAAGTGGGATTCGAACCCACGCCTCCAGAGGAGACTGCGACCTTAACGCAGCGCCTTAGACCGCTCGGCCACCCTGACACTCTGCGCCAAGCCTGAATCCGTGGCCGAACACGCTCAGGTCTCATGACGACCTCACGTGCGGGCCGTGCGCTTGGCTAACTATTGCCATACTCCGGCCGGTGCCCGACAAGCAACCTCTGCCAATGTTTTACGGCAGTGCTTTCACTCCACCTGTCCGGGAGAGAAGACCTTTTGGTTAGGGACAGATACCGGGATTTGGAACCGATCCCTCTTCTGGCAGACGAGCTAGGGTAAAAGCCACCGCAAAACAAGGCTTCGGCTGCCTTTCCACAAACCAAATTTCACACGGAGTCAGCAGCACGTTCAAAGCGGGGTGGGAGACGTCAAGTGGACGTCAAGTACATCAGTTTAACCGGGTGGCCGTGACGACACATGGGGCCTCGTGACGGCCGTGCACAAATGTCAGGAGACGCTTCGGTGCCCTTCCTTTCAAAACGTGTACGCTTCAGGGAGGCAAAATCCTCAGGTTCGACGTGAACAGCCTCGTCTCGGTGATTCGCCGGATGTACAGCCGTCTGTGGGCAGTGCTGCAGACTAAAGCCAGTGTTGTAAAATGAACCCGAGAATTGACTGCAATGACCAGTTTTCACCCGTCGTATGGCACAGAGAACCTCAAACTTACTAGAGAGCCTTCTAACTGACGTAGGGAAACATCAGGGCAGCCGTTTCAGTACCTTTGAGTGCAAAACTGGAGCTCCGCACGGTGTCAGTACACCATGGGGCCTCGTGACGGCCGTGCACAAATGTCAGGAGACGCTTCGGTGCCCTTCCTTTCAAAACGTGTACGCTTCAGGGAGGCAAAATCCTCAGGTTCGACGTGAACGGCTCAACAGCCTCGTCTCGGTGATTCGCCGGATGTACAGCCGTCTGTGGGCAGTGCTGCAGACTAAAGCCAGTGTTGTAAAATGAACCCGAGAATTGACTGCAATGACCAGTTTTCACCCGTCGTATGGCACAGAGAACCTCAAACTTACTAGAGAGCCTTCTACCTGACGTAGGGAAACATCAGGGCAGCCGTTTCAGTACCTTTGAGTGCAAATCTGGAGTTCCGCACGGTGCCAGCACACCGTCCCGAACGTCAGCAGACAGGATCCGACGCACATCAGGGTCGAGATTGAAGAACGCGTCTCCGCCGGACGCCGCGAGCTGCTCACAAGTCAGCTGGGCCTGACCCCAAAGCGAGACGCGTCGTCGACCACACGAGTTGGCAGTGGGTCACTGTTAAAACACCTATGTGCAGTGATCAAAAGGAGACCGCCGCCCCGTTCCACGCCTATCTCACAGCGGCTCCGGTCCACTTCGGGTGGCGCTCGACGCGTCTCAAACCTCACGGCGGACGTAGTCAGCAGGATTCGAACCTGCGCGGGGAAACCCCAACGGATTTCAAGTCCGTCGCCTTCACCACTCGGCCATGACTACCGGGATCGCTGAGGTTCACCTGCGGCAAAAATTTTCTCATTTCTGCAAAGCCTCCAATTTCACCCACCAGCTGGCAAAACCCCCACGCAGGGCACCCGCTGCTTACGCCAAACACAGGACCCGAGCACGGACCCCACGGCCCGTGCACTACCCGCTGCAGCAATTGTCAGAAGTGGGATTCGAACCCACGCCTCCAGAGGAGACTGCGACCTTAACGCAGCGCCTTAGACCGCTCGGCCACCCTGACACTCTGCGCCAAGCCTGAATCCGTGGCCGAACACGCTCAGGTCTCATGACGACCTCACGTGCGGGCCGTGCGCTTGGCTAACTATTGCCATACTCCGGCCGGTGCCCGACAAGCAACCTCTGCCAATGTTTTACGGCAGTGCTTTCACTCCACCTGTCCGGGAGAGAAGACCTTTTGGTTAGGGACAGATACCGGGATTTGGAACCGATCCCTCTTCTGGCAGACGAGCTAGGGTAAAAGCCACCGCAAAACAAGGCTTCGGCTGCCTTTCCACAAACCAAATTTCACACGGAGTCAGCAGCACGTTCAAAGCGGGGTGGGAGACGTCAAGTGGACGTCAAGTACATCAGTTTAACCGGGTGGCCGTGACGACACATGGGGCCTCGTGACGGCCGTGCACAAATGTCAGGAGACGCTTCGGTGCCCTTCCTTTCAAAACGTGTACGCTTCAGGGAGGCAAAATCCTCAGGTTCGACGTGAACAGCCTCGTCTCGGTGATTCGCCGGATGTACAGCCGTCTGTGGGCAGTGCTGCAGACTAAAGCCAGTGTTGTAAAATGAACCCGAGAATTGACTGCAATGACCAGTTTTCACCCGTCGTATGGCACAGAGAACCTCAAACTTACTAGAGAGCCTTCTAACTGACGTAGGGAAACATCAGGGCAGCCGTTTCAGTACCTTTGAGTGCAAAACTGGAGCTCCGCACGGTGTCAGTACACCATGGGGCCTCGTGACGGCCGTGCACAAATGTCAGGAGACGCTTCGGTGCCCTTCCTTTCAAAACGTGTACGCTTCAGGGAGGCAAAATCCTCAGGTTCGACGTGAACGGCTCAACAGCCTCGTCTCGGTGATTCGCCGGATGTACAGCCGTCTGTGGGCAGTGCTGCAGACTAAAGCCAGTGTTGTAAAATGAACCCGAGAATTGACTGCAATGACCAGTTTTCACCCGTCGTATGGCACAGAGAACCTCAAACTTACTAGAGAGCCTTCTACCTGACGTAGGGAAACATCAGGGCAGCCGTTTCAGTACCTTTGAGTGCAAATCTGGAGTTCCGCACGGTGCCAGCACACCGTCCCGAACGTCAGCAGACAGGATCCGACGCACATCAGGGTCGAGATTGAAGAACGCGTCTCCGCCGGACGCCGCGAGCTGCTCACAAGTCAGCTGGGCCTGACCCCAAAGCGAGACGCGTCGTCGACCACACGAGTTGGCAGTGGGTCACTGTTCAAACACCTATGTGCAGTGATCAAAAGGAGACCGCCGCCCCGTTCCACGCCTATCTCACAGCGGCTCCGGTCCACTTCGGGTGGCGCTCGACGCGTCTCAAACCTCACGGCGGACGTAGTCAGCAGGATTCGAACCTGCGCGGGGAAACCCCAACGGATTTCAAGTCCGTCGCCTTCACCACTCGGCCATGACTACCGGGATCGCTGAGGTTCACCTGCGGCAAAAATTTTCTCATTTCTGCAAAGCCTCCAATTTCACCCACCAGCTGGCAAAACCCCCACGCAGGGCACCCGCTGCTTACGCCAAACACAGGACCCGAGCACGGACACCACGGCCACCACAGCCCGTGCACTACCCGCTGCAGCAATTGTCAGAAGTGGGATTCGAACCCACGCCTCCAGAGGAGACTGCGACCTTAACGCAGCGCCTTAGACCGCTCGGCCACCCTGACACTCTGCGCCAAGCCTGAATCCGTGGCTGAACACGCTCAGGTCTCATGACGACCTCACGTGCGGGCCGTGCGCTTGGCTAACTATTGCCATACTCCGGCCGGTGCCCGACAAGCAACCTCTGCCAATGTTTTACGGCAGTGCTTTCACTCCACCTGTCCGGGAGAGAAGACCTTTTGGTTAGGGACAGATACCGGGATTTGGAACCGATCCCTCTTCTGGCAGACGAGCTAGGGTAAAAGCCACCGCAAAACAAGGCTTCGGCTGCCTTTCCACAAACCAAATTTCACACGGAGTCAGCAGCACGTTCAAAGCGGGGTGGGAGACGTCAAGTGGACGTCAAGTACATCAGTTTAACCGGGTGGCCGTGACGACACATGGGGCCTCGTGACGGCCGTGCACAAATGTCAGGAGACGCTTCGGTGCCCTTCCTTTCAAAACGTGTACGCTTCAGGGAGGCAAAATCCTCAGGTTCGACGTGAACAGCCTCGTCTCGGTGATTCGCCGGATGTACAGCCGTCTGTGGGCAGTGCTGCAGACTAAAGCCAGTGTTGTAAAATGAACCCGAGAATTGACTGCAATGACCAGTTTTCACCCGTCGTATGGCACAGAGAACCTCAAACTTACTAGAGAGCCTTCTAACTGACGTAGGGAAACATCAGGGCAGCCGTTTCAGTACCTTTGAGTGCAAAACTGGAGCTCCGCACGGTGTCAGTACACCATGGGGCCTCGTGACGGCCGTGCACAAATGTCAGGAGACGCTTCGGTGCCCTTCCTTTCAAAACGTGTACGCTTCAGGGAGGCAAAATCCTCAGGTTCGACGTGAACGGCTCAACAGCCTCGTCTCGGTGATTCGCCGGATGTACAGCCGTCTGTGGGCAGTGCTGCAGACTAAAGCCAGTGTTGTAAAATGAACCCGAGAATTGACTGCAATGACCAGTTTTCACCCGTCGTATGGCACAGAGAACCTCAAACTTACTAGAGAGCCTTCTACCTGACGTAGGGAAACATCAGGGCAGCCGTTTCAGTACCTTTGAGTGCAAATCTGGAGTTCCGCACGGTGCCAGCACACCGTCCCGAACGTCAGCAGACAGGATCCGACGCACATCAGGGTCGAGATTGAAGAACGCGTCTCCGCCGGACGCCGCGAGCTGCTCACAAGTCAGCTGGGCCTGACCCCAAAGCGAGACGCGTCGTCGACCACACGAGTTGGCAGTGGGTCACTGTTAAAACACCTATGTGCAGTGATCAAAAGGAGACCGCCGCCCCGTTCCACACCTATCTCACAGCGGCTCCGGTCCACTTCGGGTGGCGCTCGACGCGTCTCAAACCTCACGGCGGACGTAGTCAGCAGGATTCGAACCTGCGCGGGGAAACCCCAACGGATTTCAAGTCCGTCGCCTTCACCACTCGGCCATGACTACCGGGATCGCTGAGGTTCACCTGCGGCAAAAATTTTCTCATTTCTGCAAAGCCTCCAATTTCACCCACCAGCTGGCAAAACCCCCACGCAGGGCACCCGCTGCTTACGCCAAACACAGGACCCGAGCACGGACCCCACGGCCCGTGCACTACCCGCTGCAGCAATTGTCAGAAGTGGGATTCGAACCCACGCCTCCAGAGGAGACTGCGACCTTAACGCAGCGCCTTAGACCGCTCGGCCACCCTGACACTCTGCGCCAAGCCTGAATCCGTGGCCGAACACGCTCAGGTCTCATGACGACCTCACGTGCGGGCCGTGCGCTTGGCTAACTATTGCCATACTCCGGCCGGTGCCCGACAAGCAACCTCTGCCAATGTTTTACGGCAGTGCTTTCACTCCACCTGTCCGGGAGAGAAGACCTTTTGGTTAGGGACAGATACCGGGATTTGGAACCGATCCCTCTTCTGGCAGACGAGCTAGGGTAAAAGCCACCGCAAAACAAGGCTTCGGCTGCCTTTCCACAAACCAAATTTCACACGGAGTCAGCAGCACGTTCAAAGCGGGGTGGGAGACGTCAAGTGGACGTCAAGTACATCAGTTTAACCGGGTGGCCGTGACGACACATGGGGCCTCGTGACGGCCGTGCACAAATGTCAGGAGACGCTTCGGTGCCCTTCCTTTCAAAACGTGTACGCTTCAGGGAGGCAAAATCCTCAGGTTCGACGTGAACAGCCTCGTCTCGGTGATTCGCCGGATGTACAGCCGTCTGTGGGCAGTGCTGCAGACTAAAGCCAGTGTTGTAAAATGAACCCGAGAATTGACTGCAATGACCAGTTTTCACCCGTCGTATGGCACAGAGAACCTCAAACTTACTAGAGAGCCTTCTAACTGACGTAGGGAAACATCAGGGCAGCCGTTTCAGTACCTTTGAGTGCAAAACTGGAGCTCCGCACGGTGTCAGTACACCATGGGGCCTCGTGACGGCCGTGCACAAATGTCAGGAGACGCTTCGGTGCCCTTCCTTTCAAAACGTGTACGCTTCAGGGAGGCAAAATCCTCAGGTTCGACGTGAACGGCTCAACAGCCTCGTCTCGGTGATTCGCCGGATGTACAGCCGTCTGTGGGCAGTGCTGCAGACTAAAGCCAGTGTTGTAAAATGAACCCGAGAATTGACTGCAATGACCAGTTTTCACCCGTCGTATGGCACAGAGAACCTCAAACTTACTAGAGAGCCTTCTACCTGACGTAGGGAAACATCAGGGCAGCCGTTTCAGTACCTTTGAGTGCAAATCTGGAGTTCCGCACGGTGCCAGCACACCGTCCCGAACGTCAGCAGACAGGATCCGACGCACATCAGGGTCGAGATTGAAGAACGCGTCTCCGCCGGACGCCGCGAGCTGCTCACAAGTCAGCTGGGCCTGACCCCAAAGCGAGACGCGTCGTCGACCACACGAGTTGGCAGTGGGTCACTGTTCAAACACCTATGTGCAGTGATCAAAAGGAGACCGCCGCCCCGTTCCACGCCTATCTCACAGCGGCTCCGGTCCACTTCGGGTGGCGCTCGACGCATCTCAAACCTCACGGCGGACGTAGTCAGCAGGATTCGAACCTGCGCAGGGAAACCCCAACGGATTTCAAGTCCGTCGCCTTCACCACTCGGCCATGACTACCGGGATCGCTGAGGTTCACCTGCGGCAAAAATTTTCTCATTTCTGCAAAGCCTCCAATTTCACCCACCAGCTGGCAAAACCCCCACGCAGGGCACCCGCTGCTTACGCCAAACACAGGACCCGAGCACGGACCCCACGGCCCGTGCACTACCCGCTGCAGCAATTGTCAGAAGTGGGATTCGAACCCACGCCTCCAGAGGAGACTGCGACCTTAACGCAGCGCCTTAGACCGCTCGGCCACCCTGACACTCTGCGCCAAGCCTGAATCCGTGGCCGAACACGCTCAGGTCTCATGACGACCTCACGTGCGGGCCGTGCGCTTGGCTAACTATTGCCATACTCCGGCCGGTGCCCGACAAGCAACCTCTGCCAATGTTTTACGGCAGTGCTTTCACTCCACCTGTCCGGGAGAGAAGACCTTTTGGTTAGGGACAGATACCGGGATTTGGAACCGATCCCTCTTCTGGCAGACGAGCTAGGGTAAAAGCCACCGCAAAACAAGGCTTCGGCTGCCTTTCCACAAACCAAATTTCACACGGAGTCAGCAGCACGTTCAAAGCGGGGTGGGAGACGTCAAGTGGACGTCAAGTACATCAGTTTAACCGGGTGGCCGTGACGACACATGGGGCCTCGTGACGGCCGTGCACAAATGTCAGGAGACGCTTCGGTGCCCTTCCTTTCAAAACGTGTACGCTTCAGGGAGGCAAAATCCTCAGGTTCGACGTGAACAGCCTCGTCTCGGTGATTCGCCGGATGTACAGCCGTCTGTGGGCAGTGCTGCAGACTAAAGCCAGTGTTGTAAAATGAACCCGAGAATTGACTGCAATGACCAGTTTTCACCCGTCGTATGGCACAGAGAACCTCAAACTTACTAGAGAGCCTTCTAACTGACGTAGGGAAACATCAGGGCAGCCGTTTCAGTACCTTTGAGTGCAAAACTGGAGCTCCGCACGGTGTCAGTACACCATGGGGCCTCGTGACGGCCGTGCACAAATTTCAGGAGACGCTTCGTTGCCCTTCCTTTCAAAACGTGTACGCTTCAGGGAGGCAAAATCCTCAGGTTCGACGTGAACGGCAGAACAGCCTCGTCTCGGTGATTCGCCGGATGTATAGCCGTCTATGGGCAGTGCTGCAGATTAAAGTCAGTGTTGTAAAATGAACCCGAAAAGTGACTGCAATGACCAGTTTTCACCCATCGTATGGCAAAGGGAATCTCAAACATACTCGTGAGCCTTCTGCGTGACGTAGGGAAACATCAAGGCAGCCGTTTCAGTACCTTTAAATGCAAAACTGGAGTTCGGCACGGTGTCCGTACACCATGGGGCCTTGTGATGGCCGTGCACAAATGTCAGGAGATGCTTCAGTGCCCTTCCTTTCAAAATGTGTATGCTTCAGGGAGGCAAAATCCTCAGGTTTGATGTGAACGGCTCAACAGCCTAGTATCGCTGATTCGCCGGATGTACAGCCATATATGGGCAGTGCTAGAGATTAAAGCCAGTGTTGTAAAACTGCATCTGTATGAAAAGCTTGTTGATTTCTACACATCATTCCTCAGTCTTTTTTGTTCAACTTGGTGCTTGAAGCAGTTACATTTCCTCATTGATACAAAACCAAAACAGATCTAACAAGAAGACTAGAGCAATTATTTAAACTAGAGACCTGTGCATGTCTGAGCTCAGCCTTTTATGTCAAAATTGGGCTTCAAACTAGGGTGACCATATTTTGATTTGGGAAAACCAGGACACCTTAGTGGGCGGCACGGTGGTGTAGTGGTTAGCGCTGTCGCCTCACAGCAAGAAGGTCCGGGTTCGAGCCCCGTGTCCGACGAGGGCCTTTCTGTGCGGAGTTTGCATGTTCTCCCCGTGTCCACGTGGGTTTCCTCCGGGTGCTCCGGTTTCCCCCACAGTCCAAAGACATGCAGGTTAGGTTAACTGGTGACTCTAAATTGACCGTAGGTGTGAATGGTTGTCTGTGTCTATGTGTCAGCCCTGTGATGACCTGGCGACTTGTCCAGGCTGTACCCCGCCTTTCGCCTGTAGTCAGCTGGGATAGGCTCCAGCTTGCCTGCGACCCTGTAGAACAGGATAAAGCGGCTAGAGATAATGAGATGAGATGAGGACACCTTAGTGCGGGGGGGTAGTAGTAGTGTTAGTAACAATATCAAACTACAAACTTACCTCACTCTGTTAAGGTGTCCCATTCTGTGGTGTTAGTACTGACTGGAGTAATCACTTTGATTGGAAGAAGAAGGGTGGTGTGCAGACCAAATTAATTGAGGTGAAAGATACACCAAATGAGACAGCAACCACCATCGCAAACTACCTAATGGAAACATTGGTAAAAAACTATTTGTCTTCCAAATGCAGAACAAAACACTCATTGGTGCGGGTTGCCCAGTACACGTACTGAACAATTGTGTCCATCACGGGGCAGACACACTTGATGTGGACCTTGAAAATATCATTTTTAAAATATACCAGTACTTCCACATTTACACCGTGCGTACTGAGTCCCTCAAAGAGTACTGTGATTTTGCTGACATTGAGTACAGGAGGATGCTTTCACACAGCAAGACAAGGTGGCTCTCTCTGTTCCCAGGCACAGAGAGGATGCTACAGATGTTCCCTGCTTTAAAAGCATTCTTTATGTCTCAGCAAAAGCCACCCATGGTGATCAAGGTGTTTTTTGAAAACCCATTTAGTGAGATATACTTATGGCAAATGCACTCACTTAAGAAACATACAAATAAAATGATATTTAAAGTTGGTTTATTAAAAATGCTTTTCATAAAAGTCAACAATAACTCCAATAACAAATGATATTTAAAATGTATTTATTCAAAAATGCTTTACAATTTCTGTAATGAATGAATGACACAATGAAAGAAATAATGTCTCATCTAAACCACATTCACTCATATTAACAATAAAAGTTAACAATAACTCTCAACTCCCAATAACAAACATACTGATACTCAGTTAGCCTCAATTTCAGTAATGAAAGAAATAATGTCTGATCTGTAGGCTATTGGAAAAGATAAATTAACAAATTAGCTAATTAACAAAAATACCTCTTGTATATTAACTTTAAAAATAACTCAAAAATGTAAAAAAAACTAACAAAAAATATCAATAGTCTATCTTTAGTTTCCTGCTTAATCCTCATCTTCGTCTTCGTCTGGTTTTTCTTCCTCTTCGTCTGGTTTTTCTTCCTCATCCTCCTTGTTTGCCCATTGATATTTTGCTGTAGAGCTGATCTTTCTCAGCAGTTTTTTGTTGCTCAACAAATAAGCATGAAAGTCTTTGCAAGACATATCTTTGAAATTGTATTGTACAAATAGAATCCCTTTCAATGATTCAACAGAGAGCTGGTTCCTCTCCTTTGTCCACTGGCTCTGCATCAGTGAAAAAACTCTCTCCACATATGCATTGTGAGAAGGAAGTGCAAAGACAAACTGTGCAATCTTCAGCAGTTCTGAGTAGCATGCAGTATTTTTGGCCTTCTCAAAGTATTTGGTCCACTTCTGGTGCACCTGCAGGCCCATGAACTCATCATCACTGCAGCTTTCAATGAATTTCTTCAGATTGGCAACCTGGTCAAAACATTTAACGTCATCAATTGGCACCCCCTTCTCTCCAAGGTACTTGATGCAGGCCTCCACATCATTCCACTTTGGTGGCTCACTCATGTCCATCCACATGAATGGTGAGAACTCTTCCATGGGAGTCATCCACTTCTCCAGATACTCTAAACATGAACTGTACATGCCGAGCGCATCAGCCATGAACTTGTCACAGCCCCCTTCAAGTCCATCTCTGCGATTTTCGGCCAGCAGTCCCTTAACTTTGAGGGACATGAAATTGTTGTTCTTCCGTTCAAGAAGAATGTTGTGGATGCTGCTCAATATTTTCTTAACCTCCATGATGGAGTTATTCTCCCTTTCCATTTCTTGAATGTGATTGTGGAAGATGGACATGAGTGAGTGCATGTGCCACAAGTATATCTCACTAAATGGGTTTTCAAAAAACGCCTTGATCACCATGGGTGGCTTTTGCTGAGACATAAAGAATGCTTTTAAAGCAGGGAACATCTGTAGCATCCTCTCTGTGCCTGGGAACAGAGAGAGCCACCTTGTCTTGCTGTGTGAAAGCATCCTCCTGTACTCAATGTCAGCAAAATCACAGTACTCTTTGAGGGACTCAGTACGCACGGTGTAAATGTGGAAGTACTGGTATATTTTAAAAATGATATTTTCAAGGTCCACATCAAGTGTGTCTGCCCCGTGATGGACACAATTGTTCAGTATATGCGCTGGGCAACCCACGCCAATCAGTGTTTTGTTTTGCAGCAATCTTTTCAAATTCGCAAATACATTGTTTCCCCCTTCGTCACGCCGGGTTCCACCAAAATTAGTGTTACAATTGTCCCCAGTAAATGCGATGCATTTGGAAGACAAATTGTTCTTTGCCAATGTTTCCATTAGGTAGTTTGCGATGGTGGTTGCTGTCTCATTTGGTGTATCTTTCACTTCAATTAATTTGGTCTGCACACCACCCTTCTTCCAATCAAAGTATTGGATAATTATGGGGAAGATTTTTACTGCACCGTGATTACTCCCGTCAGTACTAACACCACAGAATGGGATATCTTTGAGCACTTCGTGCGCCAATTCGACAGAGTGAGGTGCCAGAACACCGTTAACAATTGCCTCCGTCTTAGTACGGGCACAACTGAACTTTTTGGCCGTGTCAGAATCGGGGAGGGTCTTTTTCAACAATGAACTCGTGCAGTCCATAGACCGATAACTGTTATGATGTTTCACTGTGTGAAATGACCAGGCACCCTCCGCTGCATTCACGGCATCCTCGTTCCCTGGTTTCACAAAGTACTCTGTTATCGACTTTGAGGTACTCTCGCCTCGAACAGCTTTTTTGTGTTTCTCGGTGTCCAGGTGGAATTTTAAATCCCTGGCACCTCCACTGGACACCGAGACATATGTACCTGCTTTGCACACTGTGCACAAAGCTTCCCACTTGTCTCGACCCGGTCTGAAAGCGGGGAACTTCTTTTGTAAGTCGTCTGTAAATGTGCATTTGCGCTTCGGCATGTTGCTGGCGTACTGACAGCCACGCTGTCTTCTGATTATAAAAAGCTGATCGCACTGAAGCGGCTCAGGGATTACGTCACACGCAGCACCGTGCGCAGTGCCCTAGTGCCGGTCAATTTAATGGTCCAATGAAAGGTAATAAAAAACAGGACATTTCCCCACTTTCTAAAAAAAAAAAACCCGGACGCCCCGGACAGGACGTGAAAAACGGACATGTCCGGGGAAAACCGGACGTTTGGTCACCCTATTCAAACAAGCATTGTAAAAGCTGCTCCCTTCCTCAACAGCACCACAGACGATTATATCACTAGCTAAGGTTATATAATGTGGGACTTACATAGTCAGTCTGCAGTGGTACAACACTGTCATTGTGGAATTGCTACCTGAGGCTGGCACACCAATTACATTCTTAAACATGCTCATACTCAGTTAAACATACACATACAGGTGCCTCTATAGGCTTCAGCCAAAAGATCAGATATTAATTGTAATTCATGTTTCTAAAATTAATTATTTGACTTGTAGTTTGTTGACCTTTTTCTTGTAGCTATTTTACACACCCAATGAATTCATGCCTTGTGTAAACCATTCTAATGGGCAAAAAGACCTGCTTGCATCTTTGGCTTGAAATGATACTGAGGACTATTTGTCACTCGATATACAAACCTGTTTTTTTCCTGTCAAACAAACAAACAAACAAACAAATACTCTGTAGCACCACAAGATGGCAGCATATTTCTTGCCTTGCAATGCTGGAAGAAAGCAGCAACTGTGGAGTCGAAGCCACAGCGAGCCAACATTCATTACCAAAGAGACTTGTCTGAGGGGCCTCGAGAAGGGACGTCAGAGGGAGGAGAGATGGAAAAGAGGGGAAGGAGGGAGGAAGAAAAGGAGAGGGAATAAGAGCTGAAGCCAGAAGTAGTCAAGATTGTAATGTCCTTGAGACTCACCAGCGAATGGACAAAATATTACTGAAGGTGGGTCCCTCATTATCTTACATCATAGATCTCTGTGTCTCAAGATTTATTTTATTATATTACTTCTCTTCTTGCTATTCATCCATGTTTGTTTTCTTAAACATTTCATTCTCTGAACCTGACTATATCATGTATATATAATAGATGCTCCGACCATTACCTTGATTTTTATTTCCTTATGAAGAGAATAGGATCTTTCTCCTCATATGATCCAACGATTCAGTGTTCAGTGAGCAGCTCGCAGCGGACGCTTCATCAGTGAAGGTCAGTGTTTCTTGGACGTGAGAAATGGGAATATTGATTTTTTTTTTTAACTGATTTGCTTTGACAGCCATCATGGACAAATCCTGAATGGATTTGTAAAATGGAGTGACATTTTATCAAATGGAGTGACATTTTGAAGGTCAAAGTTCTCTCAAACCTACAGTACAAAGATGTTTTTCAATGCTTACAGCTTTTTAATCTGACTTGTGATGATATATGGCTTTTTGCTAATATTCATATAATATTCTTTTATATTCCTAGAAATATTAAGATATACAATGCAGTGCATGAACAAAATACAAATGAAAATAAAAATGAATATATTAGATAGGTTTGTGCCATCAAAAGCAATAATGTTTTTTTGTACTTAATTTCTTGACAAAAAAAGACAACAAATTTGACATGAAGGAACAAAAATACTTTTGTTCACCAATATCATGTGTTCACTAACATTCTTTACAATTAAAATAATTAACATTTCATTTTTGTTTTATTCATTTCTTGTTATCTTGATGAAACGTAGATGCTTCATCAGTGAGTGTTCAGGAAATTAATTTGAAGCTGGTTAACAGGTCATTAAATGAACACATTTCATTCTTCAAATTGGTCAAAATGAACTAGAACAGCATTTGTAAAACATAAACAAACCCATGTTCCTTTGGCTCCTGTTTGTCTCAGTTGTAACCTTGTTATCCTTATACAGTATCTTGCAAAAGTATTCATCCTCCTTGGTGTTTGTCCTGTTTTGTTGCATTACAAGATGGAATTAAAATGGATTTTTGGGGGGTTGGCAGCATTTGATTTACACAACATGCCTACCACTTTAAAGGTGCAAATTGTTGTTTTATTGTGACACAAACAATAATTAAGATAAAAACAGAAATCTGGAGTGTGCATAGGTATTCACCCCCTTTCATGTAAAACCCCTAAATAAGAGCTGGTCCAGCCAATTCGCGTCATAAGTCACATAATTAGTTGATTAAGATCCACCTGTGTGCAATCAAAGTGTCACATGATCTGTCCCATGATGTCTGTACAAATTAACTTGCTCTGGAAGGACCCTGACTCTGCAACACTACTAAAACAAGGAACATGAAAACCAAGGAACACTTCAGACAGGTCAGAGACAAAGATGTGAAGAAGTATGGATCAGGGTGGGGTTATAGAAAATATCCCACGGAGCACCATTAAATCCATTGTAGCAAAATGGAAAGAATATGGCACCTCTACAAACCTGACAACAGAAGGCCACCCACCAAAACTCACAGACCAGGCAAGGAGGGCATTAATCAGGGATGCAACAAAGACACCAAAGTTAACACTGAAGGAGCTGCAAAGATCCACAGCACAGATAGGAGTATCTGTCCACAGGACCACTTTAAGCTGTACACTTCACAGAGTGGGGCTTTATGGAAGGATGGCCAGAAAAATGTCATTGCTGAAAAAGACATGTTTGGAGTTTGCCCAACACCATGTGGCAGACTCCCCAAACACATGGAAGAATATTCTTTGGTTAAATGAGACTAAAATTGATCTTTTTGGCCATCATGGGAAACACCATGTGTGGCACAAACCCAACACCCTGAGAACACCATTCCTACAGTGAAGCATGGTGGTGGCAGCATCATGCTGTGGGGATATTTTTCATCTGCAGGGACAGGAAAGCTGGTCAGGACTACACTAAATACAGGGCAATTCTGGAGGAAAAACTGTTTGAGTCAGTCAGAGGTTTAAGACTGAGACAAAGGTTCACATTCCGGCAAGACAATGACCCTAAACATACTGCTAAAGCTACGCTGGTATGGTTTAAAGGAAAACATTTAAATGTCTTGGAATGGCCTAGTGAAAGCCCAGACCTCAATCCAATTGAGAATCTGTGACATAACTTGAAGATTGCTGTACGCCAACGCAACCCATCTAACTTGGAGTTGGAGCAGTTTTGCCTTGAGGAATGGGCAAAAATCCCAGTGACTAGATGTGCTAAGCTAATAGATACATACCCCAAGAGACTTGCAGTTGTAATTGCAGCAAAAGGTGGCTCAAAGTATTGACTTGGGGGGTAAATACCTATGCACACTCCAGATTTCTGCGTTTTCATCTTACTTATTGTTTGTGTCACAATTAAAACAATTTTCACCTTTAAAGTTGCAGGCACTTGTGTAAATCAAATGGTGATAAGCCCCCAAAAATCCATTTTAATTCCAGCTTGTAATGCGACAAAACAGGACAAACACCAAGGGGGATGAATACTTTTGCAAGACACTGTAAATCAGTATTTATGACTCCAAATCCAATCTGCATTTCTGTGCTCATACTTGAGTTAAATCATCATTTTGCTCCACAAACTACAATGTTTACTTGGACAGAGATAGGTAGAAACCTTTTGGGGGGGTCAACAGATTTGGATTTCTGGTTCAGTCTCCCTGACTTACCAGTTATTTGTAATCCTGCTCATGTCTAGTGTGATGGTGATAACACATGGCTATGTCTGTATGGATATAACAGCCAAGGTATTCATGTGCTTAAAGAGAGTGTAAATCAAATAAAATACTGAATTAAAACACGTTTGTAATTTCTAGAGCCTTTCACTGATCAAAACATTTCACCTTTATTCCACTGCATTATTTACAAACAAATATATTAAGACTTGAATCAAAAGGCCACAATAAGTTACTTTTATCTTGATGTTAACCTTTTATTCCTTCATATTTTTCTCTAAAAGACAACCAAGGGTTTAGTGATCTGGTGCCATATTCCACTGTCTGAGCTGCCATATTCCTAAAGTGAGGTTTCTCCAGGGTAAGCATTAGCTCTTAGGAACATTTACATAATCAAGAAGCAGAAGGCAGTAAAGGATTCTTTGTGGTCATGTCACGTGTTGATTCATTCTGAACTGACTCATTTGTCCTTGTAGGCTAATAGCACTAATGGAATGTCTGTCCTTTCATTAAACCTTTAAAAATGGGAGCAGACTGAAGTGTAGAAAGCAATGTTTTCCCTCAGAAAACAGATACTGTGTCTGTTTTCCTGCAAGGTTTGACCACAGCTAACTCAGAGCACACTATGCTTCAGTCTAAGAATTTAATAGCCAGCCACAGTGTGTACTGCAATACAGCTGGACTGAAGGTCTCAGAAAACTAGCAGTTTTCCCTCACAATTTTAATTCTTTATCCAATAAAATGCGGTAAGGCCTGCATGCAAGAAAAGATTTTACATTAATTGCTGGGACTTTTCAGCAGTGGAACAACAGCTGGACTATGGCTTGTGGAGAGTTAATGTTTTTACGAGTGAGGCTGAAAACTGGCAGTCAATGCAGAGTTCTGGAAATGATCACCGAAGATGGCCTGTAACGTCTTCACAGTGTAGACGACAGAAATAACTTGGGAGAAAAAGGACATATCTAAAAGAATTCAAATAAATCGCACAGTATCATTTTCAAATCAGTCATTTACTCACATGAGGGATAAAAGAACAAATAATGCACAAACATTGTTAAAGGTAAGGAAAAACATCTTGGGTATATGCAGAAAATAAAATGCTCAAGGAAAATAGTTTTCATTCATTTTCTTAGGCCAACACTTTTCATGTGCTGTATGATATGGTATGCGTTTTAGTAAATGAAATGCGATAGAATTGTAGAAGGAGGAAACAAACCCACAATAAGTAACTTTATAACATTCTCTTTTCCAGCAAATGTAAACTGTACTCTGGATCAGGATGGAGGCCTGGTATGGATGAAAAAATGCTGCTGTGTGTCTTACAGCATATCTTGTGCATTCTCCTCCTGTTACACTTCGTGGAAACTCAGCATCCCCTTCAAGCCAACATCACACTTGTGTTTGACAGCTCGGACCGAGCAGACCGCTTATGCAGCTGCAGCTGTGCGACAGCGGTGCGCAGTTGCGATGAAGCTCTTGCCAATCTGATGTGCAGCTGTGGCACTGTGTGGCGCTCAGCTCTGTCGCCTGGCACCCTGGAGGCGGAGACACTGACAGTGTGGGTGTGGCAGCCCTGGGTGCTGAGGGAGCTGCTGAACGGCAGCAGGGTTCCAGAGCTGCAGCTGTCTCTGTGTAGCCCTGTCTCAGTTCTTGAACCCTCTCAGTATCTCACTATTGTGGGCCTGAGGAAGCTTCAGATCTCCAATAATGGAGTGCTACAGCACAAAGGAGAAAGAGTCCTGAACATCGGACTGAACACGCAAGATGGGAATCTCAGAGTTGCATTTTTAGATTTGTGGTCACTGAACAATCATTTGAAGGCCTACAGTGTCATTGGACCACCACTGCAGATGCTTCTGCAGCATTTTCCTTCCCTTCAGCAAGCCAGTATAAAGATTACTGAGATAGAAGAGATCCATAAGCCATCTATCCTCACTTTTATTTATTAAATTGAATCTTGGAATAAACAGAGCCTCAAGAACCAATCAAGTTTTATTCAGCTAAAGAACATTGAGGAAGAGCTTCTTTCTATACTGGACTAATAATATTATCATGCCTGTCCAATCATATTCCCTACAAACCTATAAGGGCATTATGAGTATTTTGTTTCCTCTGGGGTATATTTGCACATGAGCCCATTGCAGTGCAATTTGGGATTTGATGAGTGCCCTGGATATTTCTTCACTTATTTCCTCAGGCATGGCTACAAATCCGAAATCCCCCCATACCATGCACCTTTTAGTGAACAGTGTGTGGTTTCAGACATGTGAGAGTTTACTATAAAGGAGCATTTCCTCCATTTTTAGATTTTCTACCAACACTGCAAAAAAAAAAGGGCACTCAGAATCACTTCCTTTTTCCTTTGAGGCTGTACATTCATATAAGCACCATTGGCATTTTCTTGGCAGTAATTAATTACTGAAACATTTGCAATTAAGCCTTAAATTCATTCAGTTATCAAGAACTTATTCAGTTCCAAAGGTCATGGAGTCATAATCAGAACTGCTTATTTTCTTAATTTGAACCAGATATATACATTCTTTTGAACTGCAGATGTAAGAAATGATGTAGAATCTTTATTCCTGTGCGTCATGATAAGTATATTATCATACTAGCATTGCAGAGTTTAGCAATCAGTTAAACATAAAACATTAACTGCACTATATATTTTAAAATTGGTCTTTTAATACTACTAGCACTTAACTAAATCAACAAAAATATTGGACATGGAAAGATTCTTAATGAAAATGTTTTAAAAAACAAACAAAACCCTTCCAAAGCCTAGGCTTTCAATAGAAAGGATTTTTACAATATCGGATTGTGCTTGGAATTGCAACACTGTCCATGTCTGGTGATAAATCTTGCTCAGTGTATTATTGTTAGCACGTCTGGATGTAAATAGAGAAGACTGATGTACAAAATTTGCACAGTTATTATTATTATTATTATTATTATTATTATAACTGAATATAGTGAGAAAATATTCTGTTAATCTTTGAAGCATATGATGAGTAACTGACCTACAGGCTTAAATAAATGACAAATCAATGACCACCACAATATCGGATTTTTATACAAATGCCAAGTTTACAAGTTGGGGATGAAATTGACTTTACAATTTTAGTTTATACGTTGTAATCTTGTCAGAAATAATTTTCTTTCCACAACTTCTTGAAAATACTGTATATTATATTGGATTTTGAACTTGTAAAGTAGGAATGTCTAAGCAGAACTTGAGATTAGCATAATTTCCTAGCAGTTAACTCGTTAGGTAGCAATAAAATTACTGACAATGACATATGGATTGCTGTACACTAAGCGAAATAAAAGTGGAAAGAGAAGGGATGAGCAGTTTTCAATGTGCACATCATGCATATCCATAGACTATTGTATTTTTGAATGAGGGTGAAATGGAGCTACTCCTAGGATATTTTAGTATTTTTGTCAGGGATAATGTACTGTAAGCAGGTCATTATTGTGAAATAAACCACTCTTGAATCACCCTGAAGGGGGTTACACTTACCGGCCACTTTATTAAGAACACCCATAAAACAGCAGGTGTATGCATTTATCGAATCAGCCAATCCATTGATAGTGGCACAATGCATAAAATCATGCAAATACAAATCAAGAGCTTCAGTTAATGTTCACTTCAAACATCAGAATGGGAAAAATTTTTAAAATAGGCTTACCTGGGCACAGCCATTTGCACTGAAACCGGATATCCGCCTGTGATGTAACTAGATTACTAGTAGTATGTTGTTTCCCTTAGTAATACAGAGACATCAAATAAATCTCTCTCTCTCTGTGTTCACTGCTTCAGATGGGTTGAATATAGAGAAAGAACTTCACTGTACTGTAAATGTGACAAATAAAGACTTCTATAATAAGTCCCTGATGTGGGTGGAGTACAGAAGCACAGCAGGGGAGAGATGATGTTCACACACTTACAACCCCGATTCCAAAAAAGTTGGGACAAAGTACAAATTGTAAATAAAAACGGAATGCAATGATGTGGAAGTTTCAAAATTCCATATTTTATTCAGAATAGAACATAGATGACATATCAAATGTTTAAACTGAGAAAATGTATCATTTAAAGAGAAAAATTAGGCGATTTTAAATTTCATAACGACACATCTCAAAAAAGTTGGGACAAGGCCATGTTTACCACTGTGAGACATCCCCTTTTCTCTTTACAACAGTCTGTAAACGTCTGGGGACTGAGGAGACAAGTTGCTCAAGTTTAGGGATAGGAATGTTAACCCATTCTTGTCTAATGTAGGATTCTAGTTGCTCAACTGTCTTAGGTCTTTTTTGTCGTATCTTCCGTTTTATGATGCGCCAAATGTTTTCTATGGGTGAAAGATCTGGACTGCAGGCTGGCCAGTTCAGTACCCGGACCCTTCTTCTACGCAGCCATGATGCTGTAATTGATGCAGTATGTGGTTTGGCATTGTCATGTTGGAAAATGCAAGGTCTTCCCTGAAAGAGACGTTGTCTGGATGGGAGCATATGTTGCTCTAGAACCTGGATATACCTTTCAGCATTGATGGTGTCTTTCCAGATGTGTAAGCTGCCCATGCCACACGCACTAATGCAACCCCATACCATCAGAGATGCAGGTTTCTGAACTGAGCGCTGATAACAACTTGATTCGTCCTTCTCCTCTTTAGTCCGAATGACACGGCGTCCCTGATTTCCATAAAGAACTTCAAATTTTGATTCGTCTGACCACAGAACAGTTTTCCACTTTGCCACAGTCCATTTTAAATGAGCCTTGGCCCAGAGAAGACGTCTGCGCTTCTGGATCACGTCTAGATACGGCTTCTTCTTTGAACTATAGAGTTTTAGCTGGCAACGGCGGATGGCATGGTGAATTGTGTTCACAGATAATGTTCTCTGGAAATATTCCTGAGCCCATTTTGTGATTTCCAATACAGAAGCATGCCTGTATGTGATGCAGTGTTGTCTAAGGGCCCGAAGATCACGGGCACCCAGTATGGTTTTCCAGCCTTGACCCTTACGCACAGAGATTATTCCAGATTCTCTGAATCTTTTGATGACATTATGCACTGTAGATGATGATATGTTCAAACTCTTTGCAATTTTACACTGTCGAACTCCTTTCTGATATTGCTCCACTATTTGTCGGCGCAGAATTAGGGGGATTGGTGATCCTCTTCCCATCTTTACTTCTGAGAGCCGCTGCCACTCCAAGATGCTCTTTTTATACCCAGTCATGTTAATGACCTATTGCCAACTGACCTAATGAGTTGCAATTTGGTCCTCCAGCTGTTCCTTTTTTGTACCTTTAACTTTTCCAGCCTCTTATTGCCCCTGTCCCAACTTTTTTGAGATGTGTTGCTGTCATGAAATTTCAAATGAGCCAATATTTGGCATGAAATTTCAAAATGTCTCACTTTCGACATTTGATATGTTGTCTATGTTCTATTGTGAATACAATATCAGTTTTTGAGATTTGTAAATTATTGCATTCCGTTTTTATTTACAATTTGTACTTTGTCCCAATTTTTTTGGAATTGGGTTTGTTTTTTCTTAACACTTTTCAGCTTTAACATTTGCTCTAGACATACATACATACACACACACGTGTCTGTATGTACAATATATATATATATATATATATATATAGAGAGAGAGAGCGTGGCACGGTGGTGTAGTAGTTAGCGCTGTCACCTCACAGCAAGAAGGTCTGGGTTCGAGCCCCATGGCCGGCGAGGGCCCTTCTGTGTGGAGTTTGCATGTTCTCCCTGTGTCTGCGTGGGTTTCCTCCGGGTGCTCCGGTTTCTGCCACGGTCCAAAGACATGCAGGTTAGGTTAACTGGTGACTCTAAATTGACCATAGGTGTGAGTGTGAATGGCTGTCTGTGTCTATGTGTCAGCCCTGTGATGACCTGGCGACTTGTCCAGGGTGTACCCTGCCTTTCGCCTGTAGTCAGCTGGGATAGGCTCCAGCTTGCCTGCGGCCCTGTAGAACAGGATAAAGCGGCTAGAGATAATGAGATGAGATGAGACATACACACATAAGTGTCTTATTAACTTTATGGCATATTAACTTTGCCACTCACCTTCCCTGGCCCCGCCCTCCATTCACAAACTGATGCTAGGCCACGCCTCTGCTGCCACAGCTTCTCGTTCTAAAAATTTAATCATTAATTTTCTGTAACCATGTGATTTTTACTGCCAACAAAATCCGCAAATCAACAAAATTCACTTTTATTAAGTTTAAATCTCACTCGGCGAGATAATGCATACGCAGTACTGACACAGATACTAGTAAATAATGTTTGTTGTCATGGCAACACGATTGTTGCCATCTAAAAAGATCTTTTTTCTCAGTGAATAAAAACAAACAAAAGCATGTCACATAAAAATACAAGGAAACATTTAATTAAAAACAAAAACACTGTGAGAAGCCAGCAATGGAGCATTCATAGGTAGCAAAAGGCGCCCAAAGGCTGTGTGTGTGTGTGTGTGTTGTCATTCACTGCATCAGTGATCGGGTTTATTTTTACAGCCAAATGTTTGACACTTGGCATCTGCAGGGTTGTTTACAACAATTTAGAAGTGATGTATCCACTAGATCTCAGCCTCAGTAAGTCATGTAGTGTGGTGACGTCACAATCTCAGTTTCTTTTGCGTACTTTGTACTTAGAGTGCGATATTTGAACCTCGGAGAGAGAAAGATGTCAGATGTCAGAGAGAACTATGTCTTGTATGGATATTATCTGTTAAGATAAAGGAGTTTACTTTTGTTTTTTGTTTGGCTTTATTGTTGTGGAACAGCCTCAAGACAAGTTGCTTCCAGTTCACTTACATGATCACATTAATGAACAGTCCCGCAGCTTCTCTCTTTCTTTTCATTGAAGTACAACCCAGATTCCAAAAAAGTTGGGACAAAGTACAAATTGTAAATAAAAACGGAATACAATAATTTACAAATTTCAAACTGATATTGTATTCACAATAGAACATAGACAACATATCAAATGTTGAAAGTGAGACATTTTGAAATTTCATGCCAAATATTGGCTCATTTGAAATTTCATGACAGCAACACATCTCAAAAAAGTTGGGACAGGAGCAATAAGAGGCTGGAAAAGTTAAAGGTACAAAAAAGGAACAGCTGGAGGACCAAATTGCAACTCATTAGGTCAATTGGCAATAGGTCATTAACATGACTGGGTATAAAAAGAGCATCTTGGAGTGGCAGCGGCTCTCAGAAGTAAAGATGGGAAGAGGATCATCAATCCCCCTAATTCTGCGCCGACAAATAGTGGAGCAATATCAGAAAGGAGTTCAACAGTGTAAAATTGCAAAGAGTTTGAACATATCTACAGTGCATAATATCATCAAAAGTTTCAGAGAATCTGGAATAATCTCTGTGCGTAAGGGTCAAGGCCGGAAAACCATACTGGGTGCCCGTGATCTTCGGGCCCTTAGATGGCACTGCATCACATACAGGCATGCTTCTGTATTGGAATTCACAAAATGGGCTCAGGAATATTTCCAGAGAACATTATCTGTGAACACAATTCACCGTGCCATCCGCTGTTGCCAGCTAAAACTCTATAGTTCAAAGAAGAAGCCGTATCTAAACATGATCCAGAAGCGCAGACGTCTTCTCTGGGCCAAGGCTCATTTAAAATGGACTGTGGCAAAGTGGAAAACTGTTCTGTGGTCAGACGAATCAAAATTTGAAGTTCTTTATGGAAATCAGGGACGCCGTGTCATTTGGACTAAAGAGGAGAAGGACGAATCAAGTTGTTATCAGCGCTCAGTTCAGAAGCCTGCATCTCTGATGGTATGGGGTTGTATTAGTGTGTGTGGCATGGGCAGCTTACACATCTGGAAAGACACCATCAATGCTGAAAGGTATATCCAGGTTCTAGAGCAACATATGCTCCCATCCAGACGACGTCTGTTTCAGGGAAGACCTTGCATTTTCCAACATGACAATGCCAAACCACATACTGCATCAATTGCAGCATCATGGCTGCGTAGAAGAAGGGTCCGGGTACTGAACTGGCCAGGCTGCGGTCCAAATCTTTCACCCATAGAAAACATTTGGCGCATCATAAAACGGAAGATACGACAAAAAAAGACCTAAGACAGTTGAGCAACTAGAATCCTACATTAGACAAGAATGGGTTATCATTCCTATGCCTAAACTTGAGCAACTTGTCTCCTCAGTCCCCAGACGTTTACAGACTGTTGTAAAGAGAAAAGGGGATGTCTCACAGTGGTAAACATGGCCTTGTCCCAACTTTTTTGAGATGTGTTGTTGTCATGAAATTTAAAATCACCTAATTTTTCTCTTTAAATGATACATTTTCTCAGTTTAAACATTTGATATGTCATCTATGTTCTATTCTGAATAAAATATGGAATTTTGAAACTTCCACATCATTGCATTCCGTTTTTATTTACAATTTGTACTTTGTCCCAACTTTTTTGGAATCGGGGTTGTAAATAAAAAAATGCGGCTTGTCATGTTCCTGAGAAACTGGAAAGTCCTTTGACCCTGTCACAGTTGTCAGAGACTCCTGCTCTTATCAAAAACGTTTAATAAAATTCTCACAGAAAACTTCATATCAACAGTCACTCCGATTTTTTTTTTTTTTAGTTTATGTGGAGATTCTATGATGATCCTATGATATCTTAATTTAGGAGATGGATGTAAATCTTACTGGCTGTACAAGCCCCTGTGTAAACTGTTACAATAGAAACGAGCGCATTGATATGTACCTGTGACTTGTAGCCAGAACTACTGTCAGAGCTGTTGTGATAGGAATTCATTCAGCTATTTCATTTATTTTAAATATTCACCAGAGCTATGATAGGAATTCAGATAACAGTTTCGCTTTCCGTTTCCCTCTGTGCTTTGCCGTGTATTAAAATTACGAAGAAGCACCGAATCTTAGGAAAAAATTCTGCTCTTTTTTTCCACAGATAATCATGAATAAGCCTACAAAATGACTACTCGTGCTGAATTAAGTAATCTGGGGATTTTCCCTCATCTAGCCAGTCAGACATAGCTTTTCCAGGAAGTAATATTTTCATCTACAGCTCAGCTGCAGACTTTTGTTTTCAACAGTCTGCCAAAACAGTACACGAAAATAAATAGTTAATAATTATGTAATGCTTATGCGGTCATGTAATGGCGGAGTAACACTGTGCTCGTGCTCCTTCTGTGGGTTTCATGCCACGTTCACTGGCTCGACTTGTGTTTTCCTTCTTGCAAGTCGGGACTAAGTCTTTTTTTTTTTTAATCTTACTTTAAAGTCGGGTAGATTAAGCAATTTTAATACCGACGTAAACTCAAAAACGTCTGATTGGTGCAGCAGTTAGAAATGAAAGCATACTTTTTTATATATATACATACATACACACACACACACACATATATATATATATATATATATATATATATATATATATATATATATATATATATATACACACACACACAACCCCGATTCCAAAAAAAAGTTGGGACAAAGTACAAATTGTAAATAAAAACAAAATGCAATGATGTGGAAGTTTCAAAATTCCATATTTTATTCAGAATAGAACATAGATGACATATCAAATGTTTAAACTGAGAAAATGTATCATTTAAAGCAAACCTGGGCATTATCCGGCCCTTTGGTTCATTCTGACCGGCCCGCGTAAGGTTAATTAGAAATTACAAAATAAACGTATTTCCTAATTTTACCTCATGCATGGACTGAATGTGCATTGCTTTTATTTTGAAGTTGTGTTAAACAAAAACGCAATGCGCGCGACATGAACATGACATGAAATCCCACGAAACCTAATCCCGCGATAACTACTTCCGTAATTTGTCCAGACTAACCACAAACTTGTACGTCAGCCTTCAAACGGTCCAGCCAATCACATAGTGTGACGTCACCAGCAGGCGCCGGAGCCAATCTGTAGATCTGATACCGACACCGAATGGACTGATGATCATCTGTCAGCTGTGCTTCGCATCTCCACCTCAGACATTCAACCTGACTTTGATGCACTCGTTAAAGACCAACAGAGACTAGATTTCTCTCACTGAACAAATAAAAAACACCAAATGAGGTGATTAGACTACAAATGTGGGCATCATTATTATAATATGATGTATCTTGCTTGATATTTGGAGTAGAAAGACAATATTGTGATGTCTTTATTGTGCTTTGGGGTGAATGTGACTGAAAAAAAAATGGTACAAACGTTCACATTTTGTTAACCATTGTTTTGGGAAATTTGATTGAATAAATGACATTTTTTGTAAGGCAACCTCGTTTTTTCCATACTCTTACCAGTCTTAGCAGCTTGTAAAAACAATGATATTTATTGCTTTATATAAAGAAATACAATTAATATTATGTAGAATTTAATTCAGCCTTATGGTCCGGCCCTCCACAAAATTTTCTGTTTCTCATGTGGCCCTATGGAAAAAATAATTGCCCACCCCTGATTTAAAGAGAAAAATTAGGTGATTTTAAATTTCATGACAATAACACATCTCAAAAAAGTTGGGACAAGGCCATGTTTCCCACTGTGAGACATCCCCTTTTCTCTTTACAACAGTCTGTAAACGTCTGGGGACTGAGGAGACAAGTTGCTCAAGTTTAGGGATAGGAATGTTAACCCATTCTTGTCTAATGTAGGATTCTAGTTGCTCAACTGTCTTAGGTCTTTTTTGTCGTATCTTCCGTTTTATGATGCGCCAAATGTTTTCTATGGGTGAAAGATCTGGACTGCAGGCTGGCCAGTTCAGTACCCGGACCCTTCTTCTACGCAGCCATGATGCAGTAATTGATGCAGTATGTGGTTTGGCATTGTCATGTTGGAAAATGCAAGGTCTTCCCTGAAAGAGACGTTGTCTGGATGGGAGCATATGTTGCTCTAGAACCTGGATATACCTTTCAGCATTGATGGTGTCTTTCCAGATGTGTAAGCTGCCCGTGCCACATGCACTAATGCAATCCCATACCATCAGAGATGCAGGCTTCTGAACTGAGCGCTGATAACAACTTGATTCGTCCTTCTCCTCTTTAGTCCGAATGACACGGCGTCCCTGATTTCTATAAAGAACTTCAAATTTTGATTCGTCTGACCACAGAACAGTTTTCCACTTTGCCACAGTCCATTTTAAATGAGCCTTGGCCCAGAGAAGACGTCTGCGCTTCTGGATCATGTTTAGATACGGCTTCTTCTTTGAACTATAGAGTTTTAGCTGGCAACGGCGGATGACATGGTGAATTGTGTTCACAGATAATGTTCTCTGGAAATATTCCTGAGCCCATTTTGTGATTTCCAATACAGAAGCATGCCTGTATGTGATGCAGTGCCGTCTAAGGGCCCGAAGATCACGGGCACCCAGTATGGTTTTCCGGCCTTGACCCTTACTCACAGAGATTCTTCCAGATTCTCTGAATCTTTTGATGATATTATGCACTGTAGATGATGATATATTCAAACTCTTTGCAATTTTACACTGTTGAACTCCTTTCTGATATTGCTCCACTATTTGTCGGCACAGAATTAGGGGGATTGGTGATCCTCTTCCTATCTTTACTTCTGAGAGCCGCTGCCACGCCAAGATGCTCTTTTTATACCCAGTCATGTTAATGACCTATTGCCAATTGACCTAATGAGTTGCAATTTGGTCCTCCAGCTGTTCCTTTTTTGTACCTTTAACTTTTCCAGCCTCTTATTGCCCCTGTCCCAACTTTTTTGAGATGTGTTGCTGTCATGAAATTTCAAATGAGCCAATATTTTGCATGAAATTTCAAAATGTCTCACTTTCGACATTTGATATGTTGTCTATGTTCTATTGTGAATACAATATCAGTTTTTGAGATTTGTAAATTATTGCATTCCGTTTTTATTTACAATTTGTACTTTGTCCCAAGTGAAAACCACCGAAACTTTCGCTTCTTTCGTCTTGACTACAGTGTAAAAGGGCAATAAACCAAACATGACATTACAGGATGTTTATTTGTTCAGGTTTAGAACTTGTATTAACCAAAATTGAGAGCGCACTTGAAGGAAGCACGGGTAAAAGTGTGACGTAGAGCATGGTCATGTGATCAGGGAAAAGGAAAGTAGGTTTGGTCGAGACGCAGTAGCTGGCAGTGTGTTGTTTTTTTTCTCTCTCTCTCTCTCTCTTCCCCCATTTTAAATGTCCAGGATTGTGTGCCAGAGGACGAAGCCTAAAACAGTGAGTGTGATCTTGTATTATAAATTATGGGTTTGGGAAAGTGTGTGTATATATATATATATATATATTTGTGTGTATGTATGTATGTATGTGTGTGTACACACACACATATATATATATATATATATATATATATATATATATATATATATATATGTGTGTGTGTGTGTGTGTGTATATGTGTGTATGTATATAATATATATGTGTGTGTATGTACATACATATGTGTGTGTATATATATATATATATATATATATATATATATATGTATGTATGTATGTATGTATGTATGTACCGTGTGTGTGTGTGTGTTATTGGAGAGAAAGTCAGCCAGCTGTCTCCGTACTTTTGTTATTTAAATCACTCTTATACAGTGTTTCTTTACATATACAGTGCTGTTTCGGACTGTAGAAATCCCGTGGTGTTTAATTTAGAACAGAAAATAAACAATAACTATTATTGTTTTGTTATTCCCTCCCACCACCAGTTTTCTTTTTTTATTTAAAGTTTAGCTTGGTGGATGGAAGTTAATGCTGAGATTAAGAGGAGAGAGGCAAGGAAAAGAAAAGTCTCCAGAAGAGTAAAATTAAACAGTACTGGGCTGAGCACAGGAAAGGTGTATTGTGCATTTACAGCACAGGTCCAAGTCTAGAGTATCCAGGTGAGACTAAAAAGAAGAAGAACTTTTATTTATCGCACATACACTTAAGTACAGTGAAATTCCTTTCTGCATTTAACCCATCTTATGCATTTAACCCATCTTATGCACATGCACACATATCCAGAGCAGTGGGCAGCTATGCTACAGCGGCCAGGGAGCAGATGGGGGTTAGGTGCCTTGCTCAAGGGCACCCCATGTTAACCTAATCGCATGTCTTTGAACTGTGGGGGGGAAACCAGAGCACCTGGAGGAAACCCACACAGACACGGGGAGAACATGCAAACTCCACACAGAACGGCCCCCGTTGGCCACTGGGCTTGAACCCAAAGCCTTCTTGCTTTCAGGCGACAGTGCTAAACATTGCACCACCATGCCACCCAGGCATGAATAAGGGTGAGAGTTGAGCATAAACTGTTTTCAGAAGTGAAACTCTGAATCTCAGAATGTCTACGTGTCAATGTTTGTCCAGCCACAGTAGGAGAAAGTGAGTCACAAGTGCCAAGAAGAATCAGCCAGGTCTAAAAGATGAGAAGCTAAGCGATCACTGGCAGAGAAGTGTTTCAGGATCACGCAGCAGGAGCACATACAGCTCAGCATAGAGAGAGAGAGAGAAACGGATTATTAGGTACACCGTTCCTTATCCTATAGTGGTATAGATTGTGACTCCAGCAGGTCTAACTATGACTGCCAGCGTAACTGTAAAGGAGGGCAAGAAGACTTTATCATGAGACATAAATCACCTGGGACAGAAAGCCACATCATGCCACTCCACCATCACAAACCTGAAGAAAGACATGAGAGTGAAGAGAGAAAGCATCCAAACATCTCAGTTTATTAAAACTCTCTAAACTCATATGAACGAGTTTCTTTCACCCAGCTGGACAGATTAGACTGGTATTACTTTAAATGGCAGAATTTTTTACAATACATAGATGGCCTTGAGTAGTGGTTTACTGCAGGCTTACCCCCCCACACTCATTGTCACAAACCTACTGTACAAGAGATGTAGCTTCTAGTGCGGCCCCCTCCTCCGTATGTTTTTTTTTTTTTAATTTGATTTGTTTTGTGTATGTTTTTTTTCTTGTGGGTGTGGTAGGTGCACCCCTTTTTGAACTTTTCTGTTGATGTTAGATTATGTCTCTGTTTTGCTGTTGTGTGTGTTATGACTAAGCCTATGTTCATGTTTCATATGCCTGACGTGTATGCCTTATATGTCTTTAAATCAATAAAATGTTAATCACAAAAAAAACCTCTCTAAACTCATGAGCACGTCAAAATCTGCACCTTTAACTAAAATATTTTTTTTCAAAAGCCTGACTAAACAAATAGGTGTCAGTATAGACTTAAAAACTGAGTGTCTGAATTATTCACAGATGCATTTGCTTAAAGTTTAAATGCTAAATACCCACATCACTATTGTTGTTCTGTTATTTGGAGTCTTGTCTTACTTCACGTTTGCTTGTTTTGTTTTTTTTTTCTTCGCTAAAGTTGTGTGCTATGTAGTACTTATGCAACTTTAGAAAGGAACAAGAAATTATTTTTCAAGGAAATATATAAGATTTATATAAAATATATATAAAATTTAAATCACTGTATAAGAGTGATTTAAATTTTCCTGTGTAACATATAAATAAGACATGGAAAGAATCCTAGTCATGATAATCATGTTAATTGCACTATTACTGTGTATTTCTTATTTTAAATGTCGGGTTTTTGAACACATTGGCTACCAGGCTAAAACATAGCACTCGATACAATACCACCTTTTTTGCATACTGAAGTAACCTAATATTTTGTAACAACAATACATTTGGTCATGAAGCTTTAGCAGGAACATGTAAAAATGTAATATAATGATGACATCCAAATTATTCAAACTTTATCCATAGTGGTGCACAGCTCTGGAAAAATGAAGGTCAGTATTAAAGTTATTTACTGTTAAAGACCTTTGTGTGATTTATGAACAATAACAATAATGAAGGAAAAATGTATTTATCAGAAAATCACACAAAGGTCTTCAATAGCAGAACAGTATGAAATTTGTACAGTGGTGCTTGAAAGTTTGTGAACCCTTTAGAATTTTCTATATTTCTGCGTAAATATGACCTAAAGCATCAGATTTTCGCACAAGTCCTAAAAGTAGATAAAGAGAACCCAGTTAAACAAATGAGACAAAAATATTATACTTGGTCATTTACTTATTGAGGAAAATGATCCAATATTACATATCTGTGAGTGGCAAAAGTATGTGAACCTTTGCTTTCAGTATCTGATCTGACTCCCTTGTACAGCAATAACTGCAACTAAACATTTCCGGTAACTGTTGATCAGTCCTGCACACCGGCTTGGAGGAATTTTAGCCCATTCCTCCGTATAGAACAGCTTCAACTCTGGGATGTTGGTGGGTTTCCTTACATGAACTACTCGCTTCAGGTCCTTCCACAACGTTTTAATTGGATTAAAGTCAGGACTTTGACTTGGCCATTCCAAAGCATTGACTTTATTCTTCTTTAACCATTCTTTGGTAGAACGACTTGTGTGCTTAGGGTTGTTTTGCTGCATGACCCACCGTCTCTTGAGATTCAGTTCATGGACAGATGTCCTGACATTTTCCTTTCGAATTCGCTGTTATAATTCAGAATTCATTGTTCCTTCAATGATGGCAAGCCATCCTGGCCCAGATGCAGCAAAACAGGCCCAAACCATGATGCTACCACCACCATGTTTTACAGATGGGATAAGATTCTTATGCTGGAATGCAGTGTTTTCCTTTCTCCAAACATCTCATCTCATTATCTCTAGCCGCTTTATCCTTCTACAGGGTCGCAGGCAAGCTGGAGCCTATCCCAGCTGACTACGGGCGAAAGGCAGGGTACACCCTGGACAAGTCGCCAGGTCATCACAGGGCTGACACATAGACACAGACAACCATTCACACTCACATTCGCACCTACGGTCAATTTAGAGTCACCAGTTAACCTAACCTGCATGTCTTTGGACTGTGGGGGAAACCGGAGCACCCGGAGGAAACCCACGCGGACACGGGGAGAACATGCAAACTCCACACAGAAAGGCCCTCGCCGGCCCCGGGGCTCGAACCCAGGACCTTCTTGCTGTGAGGCGACAGCGCTAACCACTACACCACCGTGCCGCCCTTCTCCAAACATAACACTTCTCATTTAAGCCAAAAAGTTCTATTTTGCTCTCATCTGTCCACAAAACACTTTTCCTATAGCCTTCTGGCTTGTCCACGTGATCTTTAGCAAACTGCAGACGAGAAGCAATGTTCTTTTTGGAGAGCAGTGGCTTTCTCCTTGCAACCCTGCCATGCACACCATTGTTGTCCAGTGTTCTCCTGATGGTGGACTCATGAACATTAACATTAGCCAATCTGAAAGAGGCCTTCAGTTGTTTAGAAGTTACCCTGGGGTCCTTTGTGACCTTGCCGACTATTACACACCTTGCTCTTGGAGTGATCTTTGTTGGTCGACCACTCCTGGGGAGAGTAACAATGGTCTTGAATTTCCTCCATTTGTACACAATCTGTCTGACTGTGGATTGGTGTAGTCCGAACTCTTTAGAGATGGTTTTGTAACCTTTTCCAGCCTGATGAGCATCAACAACGCTTTTTCTGAGGTCCTCAGAAATCTCCGTTGTTCATGCCATGATACACTTCCACAAACGTGTTGTGAAGATCAGACTTTGATAGATCCCTGTTCTTTAAATAAAACAGGGTGTCCACTCACACCTGATTTCAATCAGTGGGATTACAAACACCTGACTCTAATTTCACCTTCAAATTAACTGCTAATCCTAGAGTTCACGTACTTTTGCCACTCACAGATATGTAATATTGGATCGTCTTCCTCAATAAATAAATGACCAAGTATAATATTTTTGTCTCATTCTCTTTATCTACGTTTAGGACTTGTGTGAAAATCTGATGTTGTTTTAGGTCATATTTATGCAGAAATTTAGAAAATTCTAAAGGGTTCACAAACTTTCAAGCACCACTGAAAATGTATATACAGTACCAGTCAAAAGCTTGGACACACCTTCTGATTCAAAGTTTTTTCTTTATTTTTATTAATTAAGCCACTTCATGTCTTAAAGTAATGATGGATGTCATTTCTCTTTACTTAGTTGTTTGGTTCTTGACATAATATGGATTACTGCAGCTGTGGAATAGGGCTGTTTACTTTTTGATCGCAAATGCATTAAGAAGGCAAGAAACTAGTCCGCTAATTAATTTTTGACGATGCACAACTGTTAATTGAAAAGCATTCTAGGTGACTAACTCATGAAGTTGGTTAAGATAATGCCAATGTATGTATAATTCCACATATGTTCCATATGTTAGTTTATAGTTTTGATGTCTTCATTATTGTTGTAAAATGTAGAAAATACAGAAAAACCTATGAATGAGAATGAGGTGTGTTCAAATTTAATCTTTTAATCATCACCAGCATATATAGGAACTTCATGATTTGTTGAAAGTAAAAAGGGATGGTCTCTGACTTTTTCATAGCACAGTGTCAGCTCAGAAATTAGTAGTATAAATTACATGCACTACAACGGTATGGAACATTTGTTAACTCAGTTTTTAATGAAATATTTGACATTTTCAGGTCACACTAAAAGGCAGTTATGATATATGGCACTTTCTATAAAAATGACCATTTGAATGTATTTTAGAATAAGCAGAACAGGTTTGTGAAAGAGGATGCTGTTAATGATGCATTTCGCATGCATTCCATAAATAACTCTCCCTACGTCAGTAAATGGAACAAAGATATACAAATGACGAACAAGATTTACTACCTTTTGAACATCAGAGGTGTGACTGTGCACAGCTTGTGTTACACTCTGAAAGCTTTTAATGTAGGTATTTGTATGAACTCCTAATGGAAGTGAGTTATGTTCAACTATTTACTGATTTTTTTAATTGTCTAATTCTGCTGCGATGTTGGACCTGAAAGGTTTCATCAACTCTCATCATGATACTGCATCATCTGTTATTTTTAAATGTTACCAGGAAAAAAAATAGCCGACTAAATTGAAAGGGAGAAAGTACAAACATTATGTAATGTCTCAATGAGTGTCATTGCTCCAAATAACAATAACTAGTAGTAATTTGAATTTCGGGGCAGCAGAATATTATATAAAACTTGACTGATGTGAAGTTTGAGTGTCTTTGTTTGTAACTGATTTTCCCTTTGCTGTAAATTACAAGCCAGTGTAAGAATTTAAAAAAAAATGTTTAATAGTAATTAGCGAATTATGAATTAGAAATGGTCAAAGATTCAAATAAACATGAAATATAATTTTAATTGTGTAATATATTGTGAATGAAGTCTGATTCTCATGAACAGGACACAGTCTCAGCACTTGAGCCAGTAACAGCGTTTCCTGTTTTTACACAGTAAACTAGATGTGGGCTCCCATTTTGTCCTAACAGCAGCAGAATGTGTGAAGTGAAAGTGCAGATGTGATCCGGATTGTGTGCTGGAATGCACCATTTCCATGCTTTTATTATGCTATTAATGCATTAATGAATTTTGCCCATTTGTGTTTTTTTTTCTTTTTTTTCGAAAGAAAATATACACTGTTTAATTGCTAAGCTGATGCAGCAGGATGGAGTTCTTAATCTTATTGTGCCATATAAAATTTGGTCCTTGAGTTGAGTATCTTCTTCGATTAAGATGCCGTCTCCTCTAATCTCCTCCATGCACACCAAATAAAAAGAACAGATATGGGGCCTGTACAGGAATAATTCATCCCATTCTCATCTGTTCTGATTGACAGTCTCCGATGTGTGACGTCATGTTGTCTTGACAACCATGCAATACGGTGTTTTCCCCAGAAAAAGATTAAAGCCCTAAATTCTGGCATGATAAAACACAGACAATTGAGCGCCAATGGCGTGAAGTGAAACTAGGGGGGTCTGGGGGCATGCTCCCCCGGAAAATTTTTTGAAAATAGATGCTCTCAGGTGCATTTTCAGGGTCTCGGAGAGGTTTTAGATACATGATTATCGGATAGATTTTAACAGTGCTTCAATGATTTCTGACCTAAATAGTATTAATGTATACACATTTGAAATTTCACCTTAAAGTTCAACATGCAAGTTAAACTGTTTTGTTATAGATTACTTAGGTATATGATAGATTGAAAATCTACGGGGATCCCTTAATTATCTCTGATCAAGTAGTGTTGTAACAAAAATGTGCATGAAAATATGAACAGTGGTTTTGCTCCATCTGATGCAATCCAATGAAGAGACTCGATCATCATGACCTCCTGTTGATCACAAAGGGATCTGAACCTAAGACCTGCCACCTTAAAATAAGTTGCTGTATTACTATAACTGTAATGATTTAGAAGGTTTCTGATACAATTACTGTAATATATGTATAACTAAGATGCACTGAAAAGAAAAGTAAGGCAACTGCATATTATAAAGTTTAAATTTTGGCACTTTATTAAATGGACTAGATTAAGATTAAAACATATTTAAAGGAAAAGAAAACTTAATTCATACATTTAAGTTTGCAGAAAGATTATGTATTTATAAAAACATTCATGAAGAGAATTTGTTAATAAGTGTCAAATGTAGCATAATTTGGAATAATAATGATAAGCGTATTTGTCAGTGTGATGTCACTGTGAGCCTTTAACAAAAGAAAAATACGGAGCCGCCTTTTGTTAAATGGATCCCAGGGACATCACACTGCCAAAAATGCTTATGATGATTTTTTGAAATTATGCTGTATTTGACACATTTGGACAACTTCACTTCGTGAGAGTGTTTATAAGCACATAATCTTTCTGCAAACCCAAACTAATGAATTAAGTTTTCTACTCCTTTAAAGCAGGTTAATTCTCCTTGGCTTTTGCTTGGCCCAGTGTTGGGCAGCCCTCTCATAGTCCATCTCGCTGTCATCCATGCTGATGTGGATCAAATTGTCCCGCGAGTCTTCTCCTAGTTTATTAAAATCAGTCAGCTTTGTCCGTCTGGTGGGGGACAACATCGGCAGCCAATGAGATCGCTTGTAATGAATCGGAAACTTCCTGGATGTCTGATGTTTTCTTTCGATGTTTTTATTGGACGGTTTGAACACGTGATCTTGACATAGCCAACAGATTAGTTTGTTTACATCATACCACGCGGACATATTACTGTGACAGAATCGACACAAACATTGGAAAAAAAGGCCGCTTGTTTCACACAAATATCAATCAGTATGTTAATGGATCTGTTATTTGCTCTCCTATGTATCTAGTTACTTGTGGGTAGGAAATTTAACGTATCGGTATAAATCTAAGCGTATCGGATTTTAACTAAAGCGACTAAGCGTATCAGCAGGCAGAGCAAGCGTATCGGGCCCAACACGCTAAAACGCTTTGGGGAAAACCATGCAATATCATAAACCATATTGACTGCTCATTCTCCATTGGGTAGAGTGACGTAATACACATAAGATAAGTGATACACTATCATTCAAAAGTTTGGGGTCACTTTGAAATTTCCTTATTTATGAAAGAAAAGCACTGTTCTTTTCAATGAAGATCACTTTAAACTAATCAGAAATACACTCTATACATTGCTAATGTGGTAAATGACTATTCTAGCTGCAAATGTCTGGTTTTTGGTGCAATATCTACATAGGTGTATAGAGGCCCATTTCCAGCAACTATCACTCCAGTGTTCTAATGGTACAATGTGTTTGCTCATTGCCTCAGAAGGCTAATGGATGATTAGAAAACCCTTGTACAATCATGTTAGCGCAGCTGAAAACAGTTTAGCTCTTTAGAGAAGCTATAAAACTGACCTTCCTTTGAGCAGATTGAGTTTCTGGAGCATCACATTTGTGGGGTCGATTAAATGCTCAAAATGGCCAGAAAAACGTCTTGACTATATTTTCTATTCATTTTGCAACTTACGGTGGTAAATAAAAGTGTGACTTTTCATGGAAAACACAAAATTGTCTGGGTGACCCCAAACTTTTGAACGGTAGTGTATGCTAACAATATTGCATGCTATCAAGCCAAAATAATGGAACCCACTAGAAGGGAATAGAATACATGTTTTTATTCCATTGAAAAAGTGTCCTGTATGTATAATAATTAAATAATATTGGCTGGTTTTGATTGGTCTTTCACAGTAGTTCTCAACCGTTTCTGCTTTGAGGCCCACCTATTCATACTTGTAACGAGTCGGGGCCCGTTAAAAAAGATCCCCAATTGTTTTGGCTCATCTATTCTATTAGAATCTAATCATCTATTGTATTAGTGTATTAATGGGATGCAACAGATGGGAGCCCAGGAGTTAAATAAATGCAATAAAAAAATTTTATTTATTTTTTTTTTTTAATTGTAGGTATTGCATTTAAAACTGTATGGATGTGCCAGAAGCCAAACCATGCATGCAGGGCATTCTCAGTCAAAAGGGATTAATGATCCAAAAGTGGAGTGTGGTCGATTAACATTAGATTAGATTAGATTAAATTAGATAAAACTTTACTGATCCCTTTGGGAGGGTTCCCTCAGGGAAATTAAGATTCCAGCAGCATCATTACAGATAAACAGAGAAAAGAAATAGAGAGAACTTCTAGATAAATTAAAATAAATTAAGTATTTACATATACAAACATATAAAAAGAATAAGATATGGGGAAGAGAGGAGGGGGAAAAAAAGGTGGGGAGAAGGGGGGGGGGGCGGTAGGAGAGATATTGCACTTTATATTGCACATTGTCCGGTATTGCTTATTGTCAGGCTAGGCTACTGCTCCTTCCTGTCCTCTGTCCTCCTGTTACCCCTCCTCCCCCCCAGAGAGGAGTTGTACAGTCTGATGGCGTGAGGGACAAAGGAGTTTTTGAGTTTGTTTGTCCTGCACTTGGGAAGGAGCATTCTGTTACTGAACAGGCTCCTCTGGTTGCTGATGATGGTGTGCAGAGGGTGACTGGCATCGTCCATGATGTTCAATAGTTTGTCCATAGTCCTCTTCTCTGACACCGTCACCAGAGAGTCCAGCTTCATGCCGACCACAGAGCCGGCCCGCCTGATCAGTTTGTCCAGCCTGGATGTGTCTTTCTTGGATGTGCTGCCCCCCCAGCACACCACGGTGTAAAACAGGACACTGGCGACCACAGACTGATAGAACATCCACAGGAGTTTCCTACAGATGTTAAAGGACCGCAGCCTCCTAAGGAAGTATAGCCTGCTCTGTCCCTTCCTGTATAAGTGTTAAACATGATAACTTATTGCCATGTTTGTGTACAGCAAACAAGCAAGTTATTAAAAACCAAGAAGTACACTCTAAAGAAGTGGTTATAGAAACCACTCAATGGGATTAGATCCTTATATGCTAACAAAGACAGATTTTTCCGATGAAAGAAAAATTTACTTGCTAAATTTGACGTTAGTAGAATAAATTTTGTTCCTTTTGTCGCTGTAACTAAATAGAAAGACAATAGTTATGCATACTATTACTTAACTTAATGTGAATATAATTGACAGAAAATCAACAGTTTAAGTTTTTTTTTAAGATTGTGTATATTTTTAGTCTTTTGTATTTGCAATTTGTATCTGGGGCGGCACGGTGGTGTAGTGGTTAGCGCTGTCGTCTCACAGCAAGAAGGTTCTGGGTTCGAGCCCCATGGCCGGCGAGGGCCTTTCTGTGTGGAGTTTGCATGTTCTCCCCGTGTCCGCGTGGGTTTCCTCCGGGTGCTCCGGTTTCCCCCAAAGACATGCAGGTTAGGTTAACTGGTGACTCTAAATTGACCGTAGGTGTGAGTGTGAATGGTTGTCTGTGTCTATGTGTCAGCCCTGTGATAACCTGGCGACTTGTCCAGGGTGTACCCTGCCTTTCACCCGTAGTCAGCTGGGATAGGCTCCAGCTTGCCTGCGACCCTTTAGAAGGATAAAGCAGCTAGAGATAATGAGATGAATTTGTATCTGTACATGCACGACCCCACCAGCTCTGCTGATCAGCTTATCGTGCTTAAAAAAAGTTATTCATTCATTCACAATGGGTTGGAAAATTATCCATCTGTTGAGTTGCCCAACATCTCAAACTATCTGGTGCTCCAGACATCGTTCTACACAGACAAATAGATGAAAGCCTGGAAGATCATGGAGATGTGCAACTTTTTATATGTGGCTGGGTTAAAGATCTGGGGATCAGGACACTACAAGATAAATCCTATAAAGCCTTCCAGCTTGTGTAGTGTTAGCGAACGCCAATGCTAGTGCAGTCAAGCTGATTATTATTATTATTATTATTTTCCCTATGTAATTTACTTAGTTACTTTTAAAATCAACATTGACAACTACACACAACAAACCTACCTGGCAGCCAGAATTCTCTCAAAATCTACCGTTTTTAATGAAGCAAACCTGGCAGTTATGTTTGTTTACAAACTGTCACTGTCGCTTGTTAACACTGAAGTTTTACATCTCCAACATGTGACGTGTTGTCTTGACAACGTGCAATATTGCACGCTCATTCTCCCTTGGGTACAGTGGCGTAATATACGGCGGATAAGCGATATATGATAACAATATTGCATGCTATCAGTCCCACTAGAAAGGAATAGAATATATTTTTTTTATTCCATGGAAAAAGTGGCCTGTATGTATAATAATTCCTGATATTTCACTCTGATGATGTCACTCCCAGTGTTTTCCCGCTGACTCGACAGGCGTTGTCAAAATGGTGAACCGATTCAAAATTATGAAGTTTATCTTCTCATATTGAAGATATTTTCACTCGTTCATTTTGCTCACTCATGAATATGTTCACCACTCGAAGATAAACTTTATATCTTCATGCCACCGTGTAATAGCCTATATATATTTATGTGTGTGTCATATGCGCACACACACACGCGTGTGTGTATACAGTATCTCAGGTTAGTCTTAGTCTTAGACATGCAGTTAGGTTAACATGGGACGGCCTTGGGCTGAAGTGCCCAAGAGTGACGGCGCACACATATGCAGCGGCTTTGCTATCCTATGATGAATTAATTTCGTTGTACGTTTGTGCAGTGACAATAAAGGCATTCCATTCTATATTTGGTGTGTGTGTGTGTATATATATATATATATTATAGTGGGGCAACAATCAGCCACCTGCTCTACATGGATGACATCAAGCTGTATGCCAGGAACGAGCGAGAAATAGACTCGCTGATCCACACCACCCGGATCTACAGCGATGACATAGGGATGTCATTCGGATTGGACAAGTGTGGCCGGATGGTCTCAAAGAGAGGCAAGATGATCCGGACTGAGGGGATTGACCTACCAGAGGGCAACATGGGTGATATCCAAGACAGCTACAAGTACCTTGGCATCCCACAGGCTAATGGAAACCATGAAGAGGCCACAAAGAAGTCAACCACAGCCAAATACCTCCAGAGAGTAAGGCAGGTCCTGAAAAGTCAGCTGAATGGTAAGAACAAGGTCCGAGCCATCAACATGTACGCATTACCAGTCATCAGATACCCCGCTGGTATCATAAACTGGCCAAAGGAGGAGATAGAAGCCACAGATATCAAGACTAGAAAGCTCCTCACCATGCATGGAGGGTTCCACCCCAAGTCCAGCACCCAGAGACTATACACTAAGCGGAAAGAGGGAGGCCGAGTGCTAGTGAGCGTCAAGACCACGGTCCAGGATGAAACATCGAAAATCCGAGAATACATCAGAAAGATGGCCCCAAAGGATGAACTGCTAAGTGAATGTCTCAGGCAGCAGAACCCTGATGAGAGCGCAGAGGAGGAGGAGGAGGAACAGACAACCTGGAGGGACAAACCCCTGCATGGCATGTACCACCGTCAGATAGAGGAAGTGGCTGATATCAAGAAATCCTACCAGTGGCTGGATAATGCAGGACTGACAGACAGCACAGAGGCACTAATCATGGCAGCACAAGAACAGGCCATAAGCACAAGAGCCATAGAGGCCAGGATCTACCAGAGTAGATCAGACCCAAGATGCAGACTGTGCAAAGAAGCCCCTGAAACAGTCCAGCACATAGTAGCAGGGTGTAAGATGCTAGCTGGATCAGCGTATATGGAGAGGCACAACCAAGTGGCTGGGATAGTATACAGGAACATCTGCAACCAGTATGGAATAGAAGTACCCAAGTCCCAATGGGCCATACCACAGAAGGTGGCTGAGAACAACAGGGCCAAGGTTCTGTGGGACTTCAGCTTCCAGACTGACAAACAGATCCTGGCTAACCAACTGGACATAGTGGTGGTGGACAAAGAACAGAAGAGGGTGGTGGTGATAGATGTGGCGATCCCAGCTGACGCCAACATCAGGAAGAAGGAACATGAGAAACTTGAGAAGTATCAAGGGTTGAAAGAGCAGCTGGAACGGATGTGGAAGGTCAAGGGTTGCGTGGTCCCCGTGGTAGTGGGGGCACTTGGGGCAGTAACCCCCAAACTGGGAGAGTGGCTCCAGCAAATCCCAGGAACAACATCTGAAGCCTCAGTCCAGAAGAGCGCAGTACTAGGAACATCGAAGATACTGCGCAGAACCCTCAAGCTCCCAGGCCTCTGGTAGAGGACCCGAGCTTGAAGATGACATGGATACCACCCCCCCGCCGGGGGTGAGAAGGAGATATATGTATGTATGTATGTATGTATGTAATTTCATTGAAGATAGTACAAAGACATGTCAGATGTTGAAACTGTGAAACTGAGAAATTTTGTTTTTTGAAAAATATATATGCTCATTTTGAATTTAGTGCCAACAACATCTCATCTCATTATCTCTAGCCGCTTTATCCTGTTCTACAGGGTCGCAGGCAAGCTGGAGCCTATCCCAGCTGACTACGGGCGAAAGGCAGGGTACACCCTGGACAAGTCGCCAGGTCATCACAGGGCTGACACATAGACACAGACAACCATTCACACTCACATTCACACCTACGGTCAATTTAGAGTCACCAGTTACCCTAACCTGCATGTCTTTGGACTGTGGGGGAAACCGGAGCACCCGGAGGAAACCCACATGGAGACGGGGAGAACATGCAAACTCCACACAGAAAGGCCCTCGCTGGCCACGGCCTTCTTGCTGTGAAGCAACAGCGCTAACCACTACACCACCGTGCCGCCCGTGCCAACAACATGTTTAAAAAAAAAATGAAACAGGGCATGTTTACCACAGTGTTGCATCACCTCTACTTTTAATAGCACTGTAGATGTTTGGGAACTGAGGAGATCAGTTGCTGTAGTTCTGAAAGTGAAATGTTGTGCCTTTCCTTCCTAATCTACAATTTCAGCTGCTCAACTGTTTGGGGTCTCGTTTGTCGTATTTTGCATTTGATGATGCACCAAATATATAAATATAGAGATAAATTTGTTTATTTTGTCAGCAATATAGCAACATATTGTTCTCTAACTACACTGTTTTTGTTTTTTCCCTCCAGGGAGAATATGACATTGTAGATCTGATTCCCAGTTAATATGAGGATTCTGTCCCTGCTATGTGTTTATTTTTTGGTTTTCGATTCTGAAGGTATGTGTAGTATTTGTCCTTGACACAAATCCCTTTTGCAATAACGATATCCCTTTACAACAGTGCTGAATGTCAGTGGTAATTAAGCTCTGTATGTATTGTATACGCTGTCTCATGGATATTCTGTTTTATCTTTCCAAGATCTGTTTGAATATTTCCCAGTTCTAAATATTCTTTTCAGCTCACTCATAGCTACAGTGGTGCTTGAAAGTTTGTGAACCCTTTAGAATTTTCTATATTTCTGAATAAATATGACTTAAAACATCATCAGATTTTCACACAAGTCCTAAAAGTAGATAAAGAGAACCCAGTTAAACAAATGAGACAAAAATATTATACTTGGTCATTTATCTACTGAGGAAAATAATCCAATATTACATATCTCTGAGTGGCAAAAGTATGTGAACCTCTCGGATTAGCAGTTAATTTGAAGGTGAAATTAGAGTCAGGTGTTTTCAATCAATTGGGATGACAATCAGGTGTGAGTGGGCACCCTGTTTTATTTAAAGAACAGGGATCGATCAAAGTCTGATCTTCACAACACGTTTGTGGAAATGTATCATGGCACGAACAGAGGAGGTTTCTGAGGACCTCAGAAAAAGCATTGTTGATGCTCATCAGGCTGGAAAAGGTTACAGAACCATCTGTAAAGAGTTTGGACTCCACCAATCCACAGTCAGACAGATTGTGTACAAATGGAGGAAATTCAAGACCATTGTTACCCTCCCCAGGAGTGGTCGACCAACAACGATCACTCCAAGAGTAAGGCGTGTAATAGTCAGCGAGGTCACAAAGGACCCCAGGGTAACTTCTAAGCAACTGAAGGCCTTTCTCTCAAAATTTTATTTTGGTCTCATCCATCCACAGAACATTTTTCCAATAGCCTTCTGGCTTGTCCACATGATCTTTAGCAAACTGCAGACAAGCAGCAATGTTCTTTTTGGAGAGCAGTGGCTTTCTCCTTGCAACTCTGCCATGCAGACCACTGTTGTTCAGTGTTCTCCTGATGGTGGACTCATGAACATTAGCCAATGTGAGAGAGGCCTTCAGTTGCTTAGAAGTTACCTTGGGGTCCTTTGTGACCTCGCCGACTATTACACGCCTTACTCTTGGAGTGATCGTTGTTGGTCGACCACTCCTGGGGAGGGTAACAATGGTCTTGAATTTCCTCCATTTGTACACAATCTGTCTGACTGTGGATTGGTGGAGTCCAAACTCTTTACAGATGGTTTTGTAACCTTTTCCAGCCTGATGAGCATCAACAACACTTTTTCTGAGGTCCTCAGAAACCTCCTTTGTTCGTGCCATGATACATTTCCACAAACATGTGTTGTGAAGATCAGACTTTGATCGATCCCTGTTCTTAAATAAAACAGGGTGCCCACTCACACCTGATTGTCATCCCAATTGACTGAAAACACCTGACTCTAATTTCACCTTCAAATTAACTGCTAATCCGAGAGGTTCACATACTTTTGCCACTCAGAGATATGTAATATTGGATTATTTTCCTCAGTAGATAAATGACCAAGTATAATATTTTTGTCTCATTTGTTTAACTGGGTTCTCTTTATCTACTTTTAGGACTTGTGTGAAAATCTGATGATGTTTTAAGTCATATTTATTCAGAAATATAGAAAATTCTAAAGGGTTCACAAACTTTCAAGCACCACTGTATTTCTGAGAAAGGAGCAAGTAAGAAAGAGTAGTAGGTAGAGGTTAAGCGTAAGCTGAGCGGAGGCTGCGTTAGCTGCTGCCGCGATGTATAAAAAAGAGGGGGGTCCGGGGGTCCTCCCCCGGAAAATTTTGAAAATGTAGACGTTAAATGGTGAATTCTGAGTGATCCTGAATGCAAAATTTGGATAAAAATTATATTCATGATCTGAAGATCATTTAGTGTGTTAATATGTACAAATATACATTTTAAAAATAAAAGACTGACACAAGAATACAATTTCAATCAGTTATTCATTAGAACTTAGAAAAAGTGACAAATACTATACATCATTTGTATTTCAAACTATTATTAACAAGTCAATTGTATTGAAATGTTCTAACAGAACTTTAGTAAATATCATATTCACAGTCACACAGCTTATCAACTATCCGTGATCAATAAAATGTTTCTTTGCTAATTATGGTCAAAAAATATAAATTTTATTAATCACAAGACCCATATTTGCTACATCTAATCATAATTCTAACAATATACATTATATGTATACATCGGGAAGCACACCAAACTAGGAACTACTTAGTCTCTTTACTGCCTGACAGCTGTCAAAAGCCTGTCATTTTAACTTTCAAAATGGCGGAAAACGTTTATCGGCAACATGAATGGGAGACAAGTAACTAAGACATGGTTTGGCCACAGATATGTTTTCTCAAATTCCTGTGTAATGTGATGAATAAAAGTTGCACTGTTTATAGCCCCAGGCACCCAAATTTGCGGGCTTGATCAAGTACTTAGGCCTATTTCATACAGTAATAAATCCAAATTTTATATCCCTTTACTTCTTGTACAAGCTCTGGTCTCGGTGTGTTTAACAATTTCGCGCCATTTTGACTTTAATATATCGGCCTTAGGCTAGTATTTGCAGTCACCGGAAAATTAAAAACTTTTAAAACTAACAAGGATTCATTTCTAAACATTTTCCAACATGATAAAAGGCATCTTTATACGTATACAAGCAGACATTAGATCTACCTGATACAGGCTATAAATCATTATAAACTACATTAAGAAGCCAAAACAACATGCCAAGATGCTCAGGGACCTCATAAACAATAAAAACATTCACAAAATTATCAAGTTTTATTTATTTTGAAGAGTGACAAAAGACGATCACATTAATCCCGGTCTTAACAGGTTGTCGGTATTGGATTTGATATCATCATCATATGCTTGTTCCGGGGGCCGCATACAAAAATGACACTTAATGACAGTCCACATAATTAGGCCTGCTTACCACAGTTAATAGCTAGCACTTCACCACTAATTTGAGTTAATCATTGTCCAAGCATGTAACTTTAGGCCTCACAAAATGACCGACATGCATCATTTTAATACAGCAAAGAACGTTTTTAACCCTGATACACGCACACAATGGAATATATATATATATATATATATATATATATATATATATATATATATATATATAAAATATGGAATGGCTAACTATCCATATGCTATATTAATTTGCAAAAACGTGTGGGGCCAGATACTATAGGCCCTACAGCGAAGCGCTGCATGTTAACCTAGATCTGTTATCGCTCCAATGTTTCTCCCAGAAGCTGGAGAAAATAAAAAAGAAATAGTCACTTTCCAAGCATGGTTTGTTACATGTTTACAGCAAACACTGGAGGACCCGTCACAGTCTTATTACCTTGTGTTTTCGACCTTTTTGCAGCGAAAAAGTCACTGATGTTTGCCTGGTGCTTCCCTGACATTTTTCGGCTTTTTGTAAGCCTAACGTAGTGTTGAACAGCCCCGGGTGAACGCCACAGTTACACATAACGCACATGCATGCATACCGCAATATATCTGTCAAGTCTAGGCTGTCCGCATACCCGAACAGAATACCACTGTGAGTAGCCAGCAGTGGAGCGTTTGTAGGTGGCAAAATCGCCGGTTGCCGGCAGTTATTGAGAGGACTGCTGTTTGTTTTCAAGTGCAGCAAAACTCTGGTTCAGTGTAATTCAGTGTAAAGTGCTGCTCTTTGGCAGAACATGACATGCATCACTGATGTATAGAACATTGTTAAAGCATACATTGGCATTATATAAGGGGTTATAGGAGACTGACGACAAACCTGATTACTTTTGCTTCATACCAACTTTATTGAGGTGAACTCTGATTTATGAATTCATGAGCTTCGGTATTGTGAGCCAGTAGAAACCACATAACCGCACTTTGGTTGGTTTAAAAAAAAAAGTGGCACCACTTATTGGTCATGGGTGCACATCTGAAATAATATAGCTATCTTGTCCCTCACTCACTATATCACCATGTCAACAATTATACATTTTTCTTTGTTAAATGACAAGAACTTGTATTTTTCCCCCATTTTCTTCCCAATTTGGTCATTTGTAACTTCCTACCCACTTACCAGCCGTATTTCCTGTATCAAATGGCCAGTTTTGCTCCCTTGGCCATGGACAGCTGTGGCAGCATCAGGATTTGATTGTGTATGGTGAATACATATCTCTTGCATCACTCAGGAGCCCCAACAATATGTTGTTAAGGCATTTTATTATTAGACTTGGATTATGTGGTACATCCACCATGCAGGTCCCTGTGAATTAACCCTGTGAAAAGATGTAATGAATAAGCACACTGATTAAACCCCGCTGACCAATCAGATTCAAGACTCACGTTGTGACTAAACTTGTAAGATCCACAAGTTACAGAACATTTGCTGGGTCTTGCGTTATCATTTTTTTCTTAATTTATTATTATTATTATTATTTATTTTTTGGCTCTGTGTGTTTAGTTATGCGATTTCAAAAGAAAAACTACCCAAATAATTTATATATTTACTTCTAATGATTATTTTGGTATATGTCAAGTCTGTTGGTTGTCCACAGCAGAAGTAATTCTAACCAAAAACCTTTTTAGATGGTTTATTTTGATTCATTTGTCAGGTTTAAAAAATAGATTTGTGCTCATTTACCTAATATTGGTAATAACATTCATGTCCACAGTGTGAAAGGATGATGGAAAAGTCAAGTTGCTTCAAGTTTGCTTGTTGTCCTTTTCAGGCACTGTTTCAGTCCCGGCACCAGTAGAAGCTGAAGTCTTGTCGAACAACTTCATCCAAATCTTGCAGTGGAGTCCAGGAAAAGGGACACAACCTGGAACAGTTTACAATGTGAACGTTGGGTGAGTTGATGATGAAAATATGTAGAAAAAGATAATGAATACCTAGAGAGTTTTTCAAATCCCATAAAATTTTTGTTTTCGTCATTGTAATGGAGCTGATGTAAATGTACGTACACTATACATACACTGTCAGTATTTTGGGATGCAGTTATGTGATATTAATCTCAATGTATCATAATGTAAGCAGACATATTCATAAGCTGCAATAAAACCTTCAATTGATCTATTTAAATGCTACCACACTGCTTATTAAATATAACTAAAGACAGGTGACATGAAAGTAAAAAATAATAATAATAATTAATTTTAAAAAATGTCTCTGTTATGCTCTGGGAGGACTGTAGTGAGCATGGTTTTGGTCCACTCAGAGGCAAGGGTCACTGCAAATCAAGGCAAAGGGACATGAGGTTTCACTGAATGATTTGATGAGACTGAAAAGAATATATAGTTAAAGATGATATGATACAAGATGGCCTTCACAGTCACTACATCTCAGCCCAACTGAACACTTGTGGGAGATTTTGGAGCTATGTGTTAGACAGCTCTCACCATCACTAAAACACAAATTAGGGGAATATCTTTTGTAAGAATGGTGTTCATCTGTCCAGTTCCAAAGAGTTGGAGGATACAGAACATGCCAAGGTGCATTGAAGCTGTTCTGATGGCCCAGCACCTTACTAAAACACTGATTCAATATTATTTATTAACAATTTTTAAGAATTATTATTATTATTATTATTATTATTATTATGACATTCTTTCATTTGTCTGAATAAAAGCAGCCTAAAGACACAGGTCCTGAAATTCTTGCTTGCTTGATTGTCAGTTTCAGGTTTAAAATGAGTTTACTTCTACCATTATGGATGTGCTGATCACCCCTCTGACCCACTCTCACCCACATGCTCACATTAGTGATACACACCCAAACACACCTTACACAACCTTTCTTAGGTGTTTATATACACACACTCACTCACTCACTCACTCATGACTGTGGCCAACTATGCAGTCTGTTTTACAATGCATGTTAGATACTTGTATGTCGAAAATAAAACCTTGAATTATAAATCAGAGCACAAACAGAACAATTATTTCACAATTCACTTGATAATAATATCAACAATAACACAATTGTAAAATGAAAATTTCATAAAACAATTGGACAGATACGGTCTCAAAGTAAATTTTTTTATAATAAACACATCAGACAAATGAATTAATCATAATCTAAACACAGACACTAAACTGCACTTTATTATATGGGCATAATTTTATACCTGAAGCACTTCACTTAAAAAAAATACAGAGGTGGGTTTCCCAAAGGCCTCTTAATGCTAAAAGCGTTTTAAAGGGATAGTTCGGGATTTTTGACATGAATCTGTATGGCATCCCCATCAATAGTGTCGTGCAAACACACTGACTTACCCCTGACAGCATCCTGTGAGTCCAGTTCTTGTCCAGTTTTGGTCCAGACGAAAGTAGTCCGGCAAGTTTGTTGGGGTCACGAAAGTAAAACGTTTTTCATCTCAAAACAGTATGTGTTCAAAAGAGTGATATATTTGCATCACAAAACCGTTGCCAAATAAAAAGTCAGACCTCGAAATCGCTTGGCACTATTTTCTCTCCCTTCTTATCACTGCGCGCTGCCGCCAGGTGACAGCCACGGCTGTTTCATTCATTGTTTACTGCTAGCAAAGTTAGCGACAACATGTCTGACTACGACAGCGACGTTGAAAACATTGACTTCATCTCACAGCCAAAGGGATATCTTTATGAACCCGAATATACAGATGAAGAAATTCGCCAGATGGAGTTAGAACGGGCAGAGAGAGAAAGGGTGGACAGAGAAGTGGAAAAAGGTGAAGCTGGAGCCGCAGCTGGAGCCGCGAGACGCCGGGTGACCGACAAATGGTGGTGTACTTGTTCCAAATGTGAAGTAATGCAGACAGAGGTGGAGTGCTACTGCTGCCACGAATGGGATCTCATCATGCCGTTTCTTCCTCAGTCCTGGGCATGAAGAAACATAGTCGTCGTCGCTGAAGTGCGCACTGCAAACACGAAGCTTTTTTACCTTTGCCTGTTTGGAGTCCACATGGAAGCCCAGAGCAACAAGCCAAAGTTTCCTCAGTGACACGTCCGTCATGGGAAAACGGTGAAATGTGTGCGGAGATTCAGCCACATCTTTGTTGCTACAGCCTGGATAGTCGCAAGTGCGCACCATTTTCACAAATATATTATTGTATAGGTTATAGAAGGTGATAAATGTGTCGCTGTTCTTGCTCTCAAATTAGCTTGTTAGCGCCGCTGATCTGAACTCCTAATCACTGCCAAACAATGGGAAAGGTGTTGATTCCTGCCCAGATGTCAACATGACAGCGCGCAGTGATACCGAGGGAGACAAAATATAGCGTCAAATAATTGCGAGGTCTGACTTTTTATTTGGCAACGGTTTTGTGATGCAAATATATCACTCTTTTGAACACATACTGTTTTTGAGAAGAAAAATGTTTTACTTTCATGACCCCAACAAACTTGCCGGACTACTTTCGCCTGGACCAAAACTAGACAAGAACTGGACTCACAGGATGCTGTCAGGGGTAAGTCAGTGTATTTGCACGACACTGTTGATGGGGATGCCATACAGATTCGTGTCAAAAATCCCGAACTATTGCTTTAACTTGGAGAGGGCGCACGTTGATTGGGCTACATGCTCTACCATTTGACGATGCTCTTTGGGCTGCAATGCTTTTGGGAAACTCGGCACAGATCTAAAAATATGACTTGCACAAAACTGTGGCTTTTTTTATTCAGTTAAACTCTCAAACACAAATACACAGAAAATATAATAAAGTATAAATATAATAAAATCAGTTCTAACAAAAAAATATGTCTCTTGACATGTAAACATTTCCAAATTCAATTCCATTCTTTTCCATTTGTTACAGGACGATATCGAAATCATTCCTTTTTTCTTTTTCCCCTCTGCTATCCAATCTACTATTTTTGCTGGTATGAACTCCATACTGTTCCTGGGTATCAGATCTGTGCAATCTAAACAAATCATTTTTTATTCTAGTGGAAATAAGTAAATGCACTCTAACTGAAGTTCATGCAAAGGATGTAAATGTAGGTAAATTATAAGTTGTTGTTTCTTTTCCCCCCCCTTTCCTTCCTGATAGTAATAATCAGAGACGTAACATCAATGGTACATCTATTGACATCTCTGAATACATGAAAGATATATTCCATAGTTACAAAATCCAGCTTTGGGCATCATTTGGCAACAGCTCATCGTCCATAATCAATATTAGTTTTTCACCATGGATGGATAGTAAGTTGCACTTTCAATTTTTTTCTTCTAAATACAGTTATCTGTGGCTTTTCATTAACAAGCACTTATTATTTCTGAAAGGAAATCTCTTGCATTTGCTTCTATTAGTGTTTTTTGTCCCCCCCCCCCCCCCCCCCCCCCCCCCCCCCCCCCAGCCACTATTGGGCCTCCAAAGTTGTCTCTGTCTGGCTGTGGTACCTGCCTGAATATAAGCATTGACCTACCAAATCGCCAGGATGACTTTTCCAACTTTTACAATGCTATATATTTTAACATCCACTGGAGGAAAGTTGCTGATGAAAAGGTAAGTCTCAGCCACTGCCCAAACAGTTATGCTGTAACCCTTCAGTAAAATGTAGAACCAACTTTAGCAACGACAACTTGAAGTATACATTTTCTGGAGAGGTTTATTAGTCTCTAGCATCATTTTGGAGAAATTTTGGCCTGCTCTTCTTTACAGCATTGCTTCAGTTCATTGATGTTTGAGAACATTCATTTATGCACAGCTCTTTTAAGATCATGCCACAGAATCTCAGTGGATTTGAAGTCTGGACTTGGCCATTCCATCTCCTTGATTTTTGTTATGCCTCCACCACCGTAAGGTGCAGGAGGCATTATGTTTTCGGGTTGTCCGTCTGTCCGTCCGTGCATCCGTCTGTGCTTGCGTCCGTCCCGAAACCTTGTGAACGCGATATCTCAAACGCTAATGAAAGGAATTTTACCAAACTTTCACTATTTGTGCGCTTTGGGACAAACATGAACTGATTAGATTTTGAGATCAAAAGGTCTAAGGTCAAGGTCACTGTGAGGTCAAATGTCTGTCCGCGTGCGTCCGTCCCGAAACCTTGTGAATGCAATATCTCAAAGACTAATGAAAGGGATTTCACCAAACTTTCACTATTTGTGTGCTTTGGGACAAACATGAACTGATTAGATTTTGAGATCAAAAGGTCTAAGGTCAAGGTCACTGTGAGGTCAAATGTCTGTCCGCGTGCGTCCGTCCCGAAACCTTGTGAATGCAATATCTCAAAGACTAATGAAAGGGATTTCACCAAACTTTCACCATTCGTGCACTTTGGGACAAACATGAACTGATTAGATTTTGAGATCAAAAGGTCTAAAGGCAAGGTCACTGTGAGGTCAAATGTCTGTCCGAAAACCTTGTGAACACAATATCTCCAAGGCAAATGAAAGGAATTTCACCAAACTTTCACCGTTTGTGGATTTGGGGGCAAAGATAAACTGATTAGATTTTGAGATCAAAAGGTCTAAGGTCAAGGTCACTGTGAGGTCAAATGTATGTCCAAAAACCTTGTGAACACAATGTCTCCAAGGCTGATACAAGTAATTTCACCAGGTCAAGATTACTGTGAGGTCAAATGTCCATCCCCAAATCACAACTTAATAAGGCGTGTAGTCTACTGGGCGGAGGCATCCCCATCGACGCCGTTGGCGTCGAGTTCTATCTAGTTTTTCCTTCTTTAGCCATTCAGATGTCAATTTGCTGATGTTCTTGGGATCATAGTCCTGTTTCATGACATGATGTTGGCCCAGCTTAAACCGTTGGACAGAACACCTCACATTTATCTCAATAATATTCTGATATAAAGTGAATTCTGATATTCATCATCGTTGTCTCAGTGACCAAGTTTCCCAGGCCCTGTGGCTGCAAAACAAACCCAACTCATCACCCCTCCACCACTACATTTGACAGTTGAAATGAGGTATTTGTGGTGGTGCTTTTTCTCCCCCCCCTTTTTATTTTATTATTATTATTATTATTATTATTATTATTTTAACCGAACATGGATCTGTGTATGATGACTAAACATCTTCACCTTGGTCGAATCCGACCATTGCATTGTTGTGATGCAAGTCCATTTTCCAACAAGAAAGATGGCCAAAAAGACATTTTACAAAAAGTTTCATCTGACATTAACCAGAATGTCCAAGTTCTGAGAAACGCCCTGTTGATTTGAGACCGCTACAGTGCCAAACTTGACCAATTCATGGAGCCTGAACCACGTTCGCAACAAATTGATGAAGTGGAAGAATTTATCATCAATGCAATTAGACAAGCCTCTAAAAAAAAAAACATTCCTTCTAGAGCAAAAAGCAGTATCGAAAAACCATGGGTCAATCAAGAATACCAAGAATGCTTGCTAAAACACTCTAATGAGAAAGACCCAACAAAAAGAAAATCCCTAGCAAATAAATGGCAAGAAACTCTGGATTCAACTAAAGAATGCCTACTTTAAAATGAAGGCAGATGAACTTAATCTTCCAAGCGGACAACAGAAAGCTGAAGAGGAATTTGAGATTGATGAAATGGCATACATTACTGCAAAGATCAAGTAAGCCAGTAATATCACCATCCAAATTGGAGGATCACTTTACCAATCACTTTGGCCCCTGTGAGTATGAACCACAACCTGAACTAGAACACCCAGAGAGCTATACATGCATACTACCACCAGAGAATCTACTTACCATCGATACATCTGTCCCAGATCACGCAGAGATTTAGGAAGGGATAAAAAGACTAAAGAATGGCAAATGCAGAGGAACAGATAAAGTTTATACCAAACACCTGAAATATGCGACATCAGAGAGATTAGTGAAGTATATTGTATTCCTAATAGGGCTAGTGTGGACATGCCTCCAAGTACCAACCAGTTGGCTTACTGTGAGCATTACATGTCTCCACAAACGAGGTCTGAGATCATGTGCTGAGAACTACAGAGGTTTGAGTATCATTGCATCCTTGTCCAAAGTCATATCAGGGATCATCATTGAGAGAGCTCAGGAAGCATATGAACATATGTTATTACCATGATCCCAAGTTGGATTTCAATCAAATAGACCAACTAATGATGATACAACTGGATACCATGTGATGCTCTGATAAAGTGTCTTGAAATTTGACTCAAATGCCCCCAACTGGTCTCAGTCTTTCGTGTGTTATACACTGGCACAAAAGCCTGTATTAAAAAGACAACTTGTTTTTTTTTATAGTGTAATCGAGTGTTGGCAAGTTGCTCTAGAGTCCCCATCCATTTTCAATATCTACATGGACTTCGTTGTTAGGACTGCGCATCATGAAGAGTTGAGGCGATATCGTGAGACAGGCTTCAAAATAAAATACTGCATCCCAAATGAGGTATCTCCAAGAGAACTTCGTAAGAAAGCATGAACGGCAGAGGAGAATAGAATAACAGGACTTCGGTACGCGGCTGATCAAGCTCTTTTTGTTGAATCCACTGAACTACAAAACGTCCTTCACATCTGTGATGATACTTATAGCCATTTTGAATTAGAAATGTCATATGTCACAACAGAGACGATGGCTTGTCAACGAAAATGTTAAAAATTAGGAGAGTCTGATATGTCTTGGTGGTAACGAGATCAAGAATGTATGCAGCTTTAATAGGCAGCTCCTATTAAAATCATCATAAAAGGACTTTCTTTGTTTGAAACACAGGCTTCTGATTGGCTAAAACATTTCCCGATATGTTTCAAAAGAAAACAGACATGCTAGATTTTTTGTTAAACTCTGATATCCATAATTATAACACACGAGTAAAGAACAGTATTCATATTGTGAAGATAAACTCAAAATCAGGACATGGGACTTTTGCTTTTTCAGCTGCCATGGTATATAATTCTCTGCTATGTTAAAAACTGAGACTACTAAGAAATTTAGAATTAACTGTTGGAAACACTTTTCTGGTATTTAGATAGAAATTGTATTCCTTATTAATCATAATAATGTTTGTCTTATTATATTGTATATTACTTATTTTATATTAGTTATATTTTACAAATTTAATGATCACAGATACATGAGGTCCTCTAAACATTTCAACTCTGTGTACTTGGGCTCAGCTTAAAGGAACAGTCCACCGTACTTCCATAATGAAATATGCTCTTATCTGAATTGAGACGAGCTGCTCCGTACCTCTCCGAGCTCTCCGAGCTTTGCGCGACCTTCCAGTCAGTCAGACGCAGTCAGACGCGCTGTCACTCCTGTTAGCAATGTAGCTAGGCTCAGCATGGCCAATGGTATTTTTTGGGGCTGTAGTTAGATGCGACCAAACTCTTCCACGTTTTTCCTGTTTACATAGGTTTATATGACCAGTGACATGAAACAAGTTCAGTTACACAAATTGAAACGTGGCGATTTTCTATGCTATGGAAAGTCCGCACTATAATGACAGGCGTGCTAACACTTTCTGCGCGCTTCGGCAGCGCATTGATATGGAGCTCAGATATCAATGCGCTGTCGAAGCGCGCAGAAGGTGTTAGTACGCCTGTCATTATAGTGCAGACTTTCCATAGCATAGAAAATCGCCACGTTTCAATTTGTGTAACTGAACTTGTTTCATGTCACTGGTCATATAAACCTATGTAAACAGGAAAAACGTGGAAGAGTTTGGTCGCATCTAACTACAGCCCCAAAAAATACCATTGGCCATGCTGAGCCTAGCTACATTGCTAACAGGAGTGACAGCGCGTCTGACTGCGTCTGACTGACTGGGAGGTCGCGCAAAGCTCGGAGAGGTACGGAGCAGCTCGTCTCAATTCAGATAAGAGCATATTTCATTATGGAAGTATGGTGGACTGTTCCTTTAAGGAGCTCGATGTTAATACTTCCTAAGTATATCAATCATAAATTCCAGGGTTGAAACTTGGAGGTCAGCAAGGTCGCCAGAGATGACTAAAAACTGACCAGGGCCACAAAAAGTCGAGGTTTGGCGACTATGATTTGAGAAGTACGAAAAAAATTACAATAAAAATTAAATAAAATGTTCCTTCCTTGGAGTACCTTTCTTTTCTTTGCTTTCCTTTCCTCAACTCTCAGTTCATGAATTCTAGTAAAAGTTTAGTTCTAAAGTGCAAAATTCAAAGCCATTCGTGAGTTTTCAGATCGCTCCATGATATCCATTGCTGTCTCCGACATCATTCACTACTCACTATATAGTGGACTATATAATGAGTTCGTCATTTTGTAGTGCTGTCCGAATGTATAGTGAGAATTCTTACACCCTATATAGTATCCCACAATGCATCGTGAAAAGTAGTGTACAACCGATGATAACTAACCAAGCAATATATACCATCATGCATTGTGGTCACGCATTTTCACAGAGCGATAAAAGCCATTTTGTAAGGATCGTTAAGTATTTTAAATTGAGTGTAGTAGTAGTTTGTTTTTCCTTATGACAGCGGGCATGAGACAAATTTATAAGTTGTGGCGCAAAAATGGCAATAATATTGTTGTGTGTTGGGGTGAATGGACGGAGGAAGAAACATTGTAAATGGACATTCAAGTACAATTAAAATAGTAAGAGAATAGAAAATAAGCTAAAATAGAATAAGACAGATAAAATACAAGAATAAAAGTTATGTAAAACACTGTGAGTGCAGGCCAGCGGATGAGTGAAGAGGTGGAACAATCATGTTTCATTCCATGTACGGTACAAGGCAATCATGCCTAGTGTGTATACAGTGCTCTTATAGAGGTCACGCTTCTTGATAATTAACTAATCCTGTGCATTTCATTCATTATACCTGGCTGCTAATTACTCTCTTAATGATTGCGGAAGGATGCATTTATTTTCCCCCACCTTGTTTCTGAATGTTGTACTTTTGGGGAGTAATGACCACATATTGAAATCTTGGTGAGCTTATAGAAGTTGGTGAGGACCACAAAATTATTATTTAGGCCCTGATAAATAAAAACAAACTTTTTTTCATCCATCATTGTACACAAATACATAGTTACCAGACACTAATTGATCAAAAGGTCCTCCATGAACAGATCATTACTTGTTTACTATTGTATAATAATTTTCAAATATGTATATGATGTAATTTTTGTTCCTTATTTTAATATTCATTCACCTTTTCATTCATTTATTTTAGGATGATTGCAACAGTTCATTTACCAATGACCAGAGTATATCAGGTGTGTCATATTCAAACGTTCTGTCATATCTTGAGCCGGACACACGCTACTGTGTACAAGTCCAGCCAATGACCGTGATTCCTCGTAAACTACTGAACTCCTGCGCTTGTGAATTCACCAGTCGAATAGAGCCAAGGGGAGGTAAGCTGACTGAGCTTTTAATACTGCCTTTTAACACTGCCTTTTAACACTGCCTTTCGTGCACAGCTCATAATTTTATTCATAAAAATTTGGCCCTCAATAATCACTGACTCAGATTATACAAAAGAAAAAACTCTGCCTTGTGTATGTAATCCTTGGATAACTCATAAATAGCACTGGGTTAATCTGAGGTCTAAATACCAATATGCACAATTTTTGGTATTAATCCTCTCTACGTGAGCATGACTGAATTGTAATGTCATGTACAAGGAAATGTATAATTCAAACACATGACTACATGTTGTAAACTGGCTTCTTTCTTTACTCCTATATTTGCATGCTGCATGTGACTGCATCAACAACAGTATACTTCTGAATATTAAAAAAAAAAAAGTCTAATATTGTTCCTCTGTCAGGAAATAGATACACAATACTTGGTAATCTAAACACATCTCTGAAAGGCATGATTTTCTCTGCAGTGTATCTCAGGACTTTAGTACTAGATCAGTCATTTGTTTACCTTAAAAACATAAGCTGAAAGAACTTCCAGAATTGACAGACACCTTTTAAAAAATAAAAATACTAAATAACACATAAAAGTGAATGCATTTTAAAGTGACGTTCCTGATGTTCAAAAATCTATTTTAAAAAATGCTTTAAATATGTAACTAGTCATACTTAAAAGTAGATAAACACAGGAGCCTCTGGACATTACAGCATGCTCTGCCCTGATGTGAAGCAGTTGTACTGAATGGAGGTAACAGCCATGAATGTTGTTCTTTACTGCCCTCTTTTTTTCCCCCTAGCATTTCAGTTAGCTGCGTTCTCCACTCAATGTCCCCTGTGTAGGTTTGAGGGGGTTTTGTTATTTGGCATGCACTGTTGTGTTTTAGCAGGAAATGTACTGTTGAAGTTCTCAGAAGCAGTTCTTTGCTGTGTGAAAGGCAATCTTCATAAACCACAATGTCTCATCTCATTATCTCTATCCGCTTTATCCTGTTCTACAGGGTCACAGGCAAGCTGGAGCCTATCCCAGCTGACTACGGGCGAAAGGTGGGGTACACCCTGGACAAGTTGCCAGGTCATCACAGGGCTGACACATAGACACAGACAACCATTCACACTCACATTCACGCCTACGGTCAATTTAGTGTCACCAGTTAACCTAACCTGCATGTCTTTGGACTGTGGGGGAAACCAGAGCACCCGGAGGAAACCCACGTGGACACGGGGAGAACATGCAAACTCCGCACAGAAAGGCCCTCGCCGGCCATGGGGCTCAAACCCGGACCTTCTTGCTGTGAGGCGACAGCGCTAACCACTACACCACCGTGCCGCCCCTTAACCACAATGTGTTATGCAAAAAACTTTGTTTCCTGTGTGTGCAAATATATCCCAAAGAGACAAAAACGAGTCTTCAACGAGAATAAAGAACTTATTCAGCCAAATGATTCATGGACATCACCATTATTGTATATTGGAAAAATCAGTTTTCATCACATCATGGGCATGGTTTTTATGATTGTTGTGCAGAAACTAAATAATACAGATAATCTCACTGTTACATAGTTTGGTTGTTTCAGTATTATTGTGGGAGTGTCCCAAACACAGAGAATTGAATACAAGTGTACAAGTGCAGTCCAAAATAATTTAAAATTATAAAAAGGGTTAAATAATAAATATATCAAACTAATGCAGGGATCTACACTCATTAAAGAGAAAATATGCACAAGGTCAATGATGAATAAAGAGATACTGTCAGAGTTCACCAGCTGCACACGTGGCACATTTCCCTAAATATGCTTCACACAAAACACTTTAAAATACAGTATTAATGTTAAATTGCACATGACCCGTAATTAAAAGTTTATATAAACTACATTGAACAGTTAATAAATAATAAGTCAATAAACAATAATTTAATACATGCAAAGTCTTGCTTAGAATATTTAAGCAATGGAAATTAAAAGTTTGGTCACGATGTCATCGGCTAATTATGTCTAATCGCATTACTTAAAGGTGACTTGTTATACCCTTTTTTTTTTTCACAAGTTGACACAGTTCCCTGAGACTAATGAAATGTCTGTGACATGCTTTGGTCAAAATACTACAAGAATAAAGCACTACAGCTCCCTTCTCACCCTGTCTTAAACAGCCCTGTTCAAAACAGCTGATTTAAGCGACTGTTCCTTTAAATGATAATAAGCCACTGCTCACCCCGCCCCCTTCTTCCATCAGCCAATCAGGTAGCACTTTCCTCATGAAAATTCATTCACATGGCAGTTCTCAAGCCATGAGTGGAGATACTCAGATGAGGTAGTGGTGTAATTCTAATGAGTTTCACTTGTGACATAGAAAGAGGAGATGAATCTGAATGGCTTGTTGAGTCACAAATTTTCTGAAATAGGAGCCCAAAAGAAACTGACTGGGTGTCTTATTTCAGAGTTTGTAGGTTTGTAGGCTCTAGATACCCAAATGTATGTGCACAAGCACTGAAAAAGCACAACACAATTTCATGCTGTAATTTAAAACAGGGGGCGGCACGGTGGTGTAGTGGTTAGCGCTGTCGCCTCACAGCAAGAAGGTCCTGGGTTCGAGCCCCGGGGCCGGCGAGGGCCTTTCTGTGTGGAGTTTGCATGTTCTCCCTGTGTCCGTGTGGGTTTCCTCCGGGTGCTCCGGTTTCCCCCACAGCCCAAAGATATACAGGTTAGGTTAACTGGTGACTCTAAAATTGACCGTGAATGTGAGTGTGAATGGTTGTCTGTGTCTATGTGTCAGCCCTGTGATGACCTGGCGACTTGTCCAGGGTGTACCCCGCCTTTCGCCCGTAGTCAGCTGGGATAGGCTCCAGCTTGCCTGCGACCCTATAGAAGGATAAAGTGGCTAGAGATAATGAGATGAGATGAATTTAAAACAGAAAACATGAACATCCACAAAAAATGGTTTGAAAGGAATGGAATGGGGTGTAAACCTCACTCCAGACACTTATCCCTGTGCTTGCAATAAGAGGGGGAAATTCTTGATTGTTGCTCCATGTTGGAACAGAGGGTTAATTTATGATCAAGAAAGTAGTAGTGGGGGGAATAGTAACATGCCAGTATTTAAAAAATTCCCCATTTGCCTAAATGCAGACTATTTATCCTTTTTTAAACAGTACCAGACATAAAACCTACATTTTGCCTGAAATACACTGTACTGCCTTTGGTTGTGCCTCATGATACATTTTTATTCTTCTTTCTGTCACTTTGCAGTAGCCTTCCTGGCTGGTTGTGTTGTCAGCGCTGTGCTGGTGGGATTGTGTTTTCTGAGTTTCATATTCAGCCTCATTTATACTGGCTTTCTGTGCAAGCCCAGTTTCAGACTTCCTAAAGCACTGGTAAGAACTACAAGACTATAAAACCTTTACAGACCTGCTGTACCCAGTATAACACTGTAAATATGAATGGACACTGTACATCCAGGGAGTTCTGGTTTATTAGGTCTATTCATAAATAATGAACTAATAAACACCATTTCATAAGTTATGTGGTTAAGTGGGTGGGGGGGAGGCAAATGCCTACGGTTCTACCTTAATAATCATGACAAACTTTTTTGTTAAAACAGGGTCTTACAAAACACATACTTCCAGTGAAGCGGTTTACATGTGAACTCGCGGCACACCTGTCAAAACACGACCATATCCGTTATTTCAAATTACACACTTCCACTTTTGATCCATTTATAGACACTGTATAACACAGCACACAATGGCCGAATCCCATTTCACCCCTTGGACCAACCCCTTGGCCCTTCCCCTCCATTTTGCGCGTTCACGTGAAGGGGTAGGGGTATCCCAATCCCAGTTAACGCGGAGGGGTAGGGGAAGGGGTAGGGCTTCTGTACCCCTCCAAATGGAGATTTTCCTGGAGCTGACTCCGAACGAAGGGGTTTGAGTGATTTCCCACAATGCCATGCAGATTTCAGCGAGATTTCATGCGGATTTCAGAAAGATGGCGGTTCCCGCGGCGAAAGATTGTCATAAATGTATTTTCTCCATTATTTACGTGTTTTAAGTTGTTATCCAGAGGAAACACGCCGCTTGATTCGCTTTCGAGCTGAGAATGAGCAGCGATTTCTGAAATCCAAGCTGCTGCTAAAAAGCTTTGGGAGTGAGTATTGTTTTCGGTTGCTTGACTGCGTACGTTTTGTTCTGTTATTCTCGCTTTTATTGTTTACATGAGTGTTCTGACACCTCATTCTGTCGGATGTGGTGCACGAAGCGCCAAAGATATCCCATTCAGTGGTGTTAGTTAACAAATCACACCCTGCCAGCAGAGATTTCTGCCTCTGGCTCTGACTGTAGCGGCTGGTCGCAGCCAATGACGCATTTGGTCGCGTTTTGCTAACGTAAACGCTGACGGAGGTACGCGATGACGTATGCGATCGTTGAAGGGCTATCCCAATACGTAAGGGTTGAATTTCAAGCCCTATCCCTTGTAGCTCAGTTTCAAGGGGAAGGGCCAAGGGGAAGGGGGAGGGGTAGGGGTAGAAATTAGAATTGAGATTGGGCCAATCACTTGTATGCTGATGCTTTACATAATCTGCAACTAATCACACAGAAGCACAAAAGTATTAAACTTCTGAATATATAATATTTAAGTATATAATCATTGATATGTGTGTAAAGAAATGTTCATTTAGCATTTATGGCAGGAGTCTCCAGTGTCACTCTTTAACACCCTTGTGTTCTTTGTAACACAACAAGCTTTTTCTATTTCTTTGTCTTGTTTACTTCAAAATCGAGAAACGAAACGGTTTATAGCTGTTATGTGATAACATGAACTAACTTGTTTTGCAGATGCTCAACACGATTAATTGTAACTAAATGATTAAAAGCACAATGTATCATTCATTAACAAATGAAAAAGTACTGTTTTTGGTAAATTGGTGTAGTATAAGAGGAATAAAACACTTGGGAACCTGCTGTTCTTGCAAAATGGTCCACTTTGGGATACTCCCACCACCCTGGCATGGATCAACTTACTGAATACTTCAATTTACATTTGAGAGCATCGAGAGTGCATGCGCATTCTGTGTGACGTACTGTACATCTTGTTTTTCGAGTTGTTTGTTTGTGACGAGTCTTTTTTCCACGAATGTTGGCATTAATCGCAAATCTTTTTATCTTCTCTACAAATATCAAGTATCTTTTTCATTTTTTATTGTACTTTCACTTTCCTTTTTCCACATTTAAATTTTTTTCGGAAGAAGGCTAAGACTGGAAGTTTTTTTTAGTCCCATGCAAAGACCACAAGCGGAGGCCATCCACATCGGATCTGCTTTAATATCAACAGATCTTCAATTAAGGTATGTAAATCAATTTATCATGGCACACTTTCAGCTTGTTTGGTGTGCTGAGTGGAGGATGTTTAGTCATTCTTCCTCTGTCACTAGTGATGGCTTTATTTGTGATAAGTGCAGATTAGTTAGTTCTCTGACGGCGAAGGTTACAGCTTTAGAGGTGCATATCCAGACTCTAGAAGGGGTTAGTGGGAATGAGAGCAGTGTAATTTCTGCAGGAGAAAGTCTGGATGCCCTAGGTAGAGTTAGCAATCCCCCAACTCCAGCATTAGAGCCCTCACAGTGGGGCAAATGGGTGATGACTCTGTGGCATAAGTGTAGGGCCAAGGCTACTGCTGAGGCTCACCCACGGGAGTTCCACTCCTCTCAACTTCATGTGTCAAACAGGTTCATTCTCCTCAGTGATGCACCCACTGAAAAACCTGGAAGAGCTCTGGTTATAGGAGACTCTATCATACGGCACGTGAAATTAGCTAGGCCTTTAGGGGCGCCAGCAGCTCCTGGTATACACTGCGCCATCAGCCCCCACAGAACTTGATCAGGCAACTGAATGCTCAGAGTCAATGTTCCACTATACTTTAGATAATGTAGCTCCACTTGAAAGAAAAATGATTAGAGAGAAAAAATTAACACCCTGGTATAATCATTACACTTGCACTTTTTAAAACAGACCACTCAAAAATTAGAAAGTAAATGGTGTCAAACAAAATTGTTAGCATTCAAATTAACATGGAGAGCTTCCTGAAGTATAGAAAAGCTCTTAGTGCTGCTAGATCAATGTATCTCTCCACCCAAATAGAGGATAACAAAAATAATCTTAGATTCCTATTTAACACTGTAGCAAAATTAACCAGGAAAGAGATCACTGTAGATACATGCACACCTGCAATATGTAGTAGCAACAACTTCATGAATTTTTTCAATGACAAAATGAAAATATCCAATAAATATTCAAACTGCTAATTTAAGGCTAGACAATAAGTAACCCTGTAGTTACGTAACAGTATAACTGTATCAGATCAGCAATTAGAATGTTTTACTCCCCTTAGAGAAATCAAACGGATTTCATTAATCTCCACATCAAAATCTTCAACTTGTGTACTAGATCCCTTACCTATATGATTCTTCAGATAATACCAGAAGCAATTGAACCATTTCTAAAAATATAATAAATTCTTCCCTTAGAATTGGCTATGTACCCAAATCCTTTAAACTAGCAGTTATCAAACCCCTGATTAAAAACCTGACCTCAACCCCTGTCAGCTGTCCAATTATAGGCCAATATCAAGCCTCCCCTTTATCTACAAGATCCTACAAAAAGCTGTAGCACAGCAGTTATGCTCATATCTACATAGGAAATGTATCAGTCAGGATTTACACCTAATCATAGCACAGAGACAGCACTGGTTAAAGTAGTAAACGACCTACTGTTGGCATCTGATCAGGGCTGTGTCTCCCTGCTTGTATTGCTTGACCTTAGTGCAGCCTTTTAACACTATTGATCATTCCATTCTCCTGGATAGACTAGAAAATGTTGTGGGAGTTAAGGGAACGGCCCTCTCCTGGCTCAGCTGTTATTTAACTGATCACTATCAGTATATTGATGTAAATAGTGATTTTTCTAGACATACTGAGGTAAAGTTTGGTGTTCCACAAGGTTCTGTCTTGGACCTACTGCTTTTTTTCTTTATATGTTACCTCTGGATGATATTATTCATAAGCATGGTATTAGTTTCCACTGTTATGCTAATGACACGGAGTTGCATGTTTCTGCAAAGCCAGGTGAGAGACACTAGCTTAATAGAATTGAAGAATGTGTAAAGGACATTAGACACTGGATGTTTATTAACTTCCTTCTGCTGAACTCTGACAAGACGGAAGTAATGTTCAGGACTCAGACACAGTCTCCGTGTTTAAGTCTAGGCTGAAAACATATGTTTAGTCAAACCTTTTGTTAATTTTATTAGGTAAAGGAGTAGATCTGGAGGGTCCTCAGGCATAGAGTGTTTTGGTAAACTGGGATGTATGGATGCTGTCATCCCCCCACTCACTCGCTCACTCATTTGTTGACGGTGTAGTGGCTGGCTACTTTATGTCCCAGGGCGTCCTCATGTCTGTGTTACCTTCTGGCTCTCCCCTTTTAGTTATGCTGTCATAGTTAGTTTTGCCAGAGTCCCTGCTTGCACTCAGTGCAAAATGTATCCTGTTCTTACTCATTAGGTGACATTGGGCATACCTAACAACCTGTTTTCTTCCCCTTCCCTCTGTTTGTCCCTCTGAGTTACATGTTGATCCTGAGACACCAATAAGATGCTGACCTCTTCTGCTCCTCGGCCCTACCTGATCCATCCTGATGCCCTATGTGTGGCTGGAGTCTCATCATGTTGCTCCTGTGGAGGATGGCCCCATATGGACAGTCGAAAGTTGCACTTGGAAGATGGCTCTGAACATTTACAGTAATACATTTATGTCTGAGATCTACAGTTGACTTGCTAACTTTAGGACTGCAGTTGTCATGAACAGTTTTGCACTCAAGTTTCCATCAATGAACAGTTTATAACTTCAACAAAACAGACTTCATGTTAAAACTAATAATGATTCCCCTGTTTTCACAGTTATCCTTTATGACTATATAGGACAGAGTTATAGAAGCAAGTTATTTATAATCACGTTATCTGTTATCACCCAAATGAGGATGGGTTCCCTTTTGAGTCTGGTTCCTCTCAAGGTTTCTTCCTCGTGTCATTTGAGGGAGTTTTTCCTTGCCACCGTTGCTACAAGCTTGATCATTGGGGATAAATTAGGGAGAAAATTAGCTCATGTTTAAAGCCTTTGATTTTCTGTAAAGCTGCTTTGCAACAATGTCTGTTAAAAGTGCTATACAAATAAACTTGACTTGACTTGATTATTTTCCTAGAACAGCATGTCTTGAAGTGTTTTAACCCTTTCCCCACTGCATAACTTTTTCTCAACAGTGAGACCAGAATAGCAGTCTACAGTGGTGAAAAGGTTGAGAGAAAACAATTTCATAAATAGATGTGGTAAAACAGGCCTCAGGTTTACTACATTAGTTATTGCCCATGCTAAATCACATACCGCTGTGGTCAGAAGTTTACATACAGTGACATGAATGTCATCTTGGATATGAATGTCATGGCAATATTTGGGCTTTCAGTAATTTCTCTGAACTGTTCTTTTTCTGTGGAAGAATGATTGTACAGCATACATCTTTAAAAAAAAACTAGAATTTGGTGCACAATTTTCTTTGTGTTTTCTGAAATCAGCACATGGTCAAAAGTATACATACAGTGTCAAAAGTTTACATACAGCACACCTAATATTTGGGTAAAATGTCTCTTTGCAAGATTCACCTTGACCAAACAATTTTTGTTTACCATGAACAAGCTTCTGGCAGAATTCTGGTTGGATATTTCACAACTCTTCATGGTAGAATTGGTAGAGTTCAATTACATTTGGGGTTTTTTTTCTTGGCATAGCCTTGACTTATAAGCACGGTCCATATATTTTCAATAGGGTTGAAGTCAGGGCTTGTTTTAAGCTTAATGTTAGCCTGCTTTATCCTCCACAACCAGCTCTGATGCGTGTTTGGGTTCGTTGTCCTGTTGTGACTCCCAATCATGTTCAAGTTTCCAGTGGTTTGAGGTCATGCTGAAAAATTCTGGGGTCGTCCTCCTTCATTATTCCATCCACTTTGTGCAATGAACCAGTTCCACTGGCAGTAAAACAGCCCCAGAGTATGATGCTGCTACCACCACCACCAGCTGGTACAGTGTTCCTCTGTACATCGTGGTCATTGTGGCCAAACAACTCAATCTTTGTCTCATGTGACCATACAGCTTTCCTCCAGAAGGCTTGTTCTTTGGCCCTGTGGTCAGTTGCAAAGTTTAGTTAAGCCCGAAGGTGTCAATTTTGGAGCAGGGAGTTATTTCTTGGATAGCAGCCTCTTAGTCCATGGTGATATAAAACTCACTGAACTGTAGCCAGTGATCCATCAGCTTTCAGTTCATGGCAGGGCTGTGCCATGGTGGTTCCTGAGTTGTTCCTGACCATCTGAACCAATGTCCTTTCAGCTGAGGGTGACAGTTTGGGTTTTCTTGAAGCAAAGTGCCTTGGCACCTTCCAGTAACTTGCATACAATTGTTTGAACTGATCTTGGGACCTGCAGTTGTTTAGACATGGCTCTTGTAGACATTCCTGAGTTGTGTACATCTGCAATCCTCTTTCTCAGATCTGCACTGAGCTCCTTGGACTTTCCCATTTTACTGTGTGTTGGTCATTCCAATGAGTGCTGTAAACAAACCCTTTTTATGAAGGCATGGAGAAGCTACCAGCTGTAGTCAATCATAATCACTAACAGAAATTTAAGAGGCCTTGGCAAGATAAGAGACATTTTGGAAGTCTCAGCAACTCTAAATTAATAATCTCAGTGAGCGTATGTAAATGTTTGACCCTGTATGTACAGTGCCTTGAAAAAGTATTCATACCCCTTGAACTTTTTCACATTTTTCCACCTTACAACCATGAAGTTTTTTATTGAGATTTTATGTGATAGACCAACACAGAGTAGCACATAATTGTGAGGTGAAGCGAAAATGATAAATGGTCTTCAAAATTTTAAACAAATAAAAATCTGAAAAATGTGATGTGCATTAGTATTCAGTCCCCCTGCGTCAATACTTTGTAGAGCCACCTTTTGCTGCAATTACAGCTGCAAGTCTTTTGTAGTATGTCTCTACCAGCTTTGCACATCTAGACACTGAAATTTTTGCCCATTCTTCTTTGCAAAATAGCTCAAGCTCAGCCAGATTGGATGGAGAGCATCTGTGAACAGCAATTTTCAAGTCTTGCCACAGATGCTCAATGGGATTTAGGTCTGGATTTTGACTGGGCCATTCTAACACATGAATATTCTTTGATCTAAACCATTCCATTGTAGCTCTGGCTGCATGTTTAGGGTCATTGTCTTGCTGGAAGGTGAATCTCCTTCCCAGTCTCAAGTCTTTTGCAGCCTCCAACAGGTTTTCTTCCAGGATTGCCCTGTATTTAGCTCCATCCATCTTCCCATTAACTCTGACCAGCTTCCCTGTCCTTGCTGAAGAAAAGCATCCCCATAGCATGATGCTGCCACCACCATGTTTCACAGTGGGGATGGTGTGTGCAGGGTGATGAGCAGTGTTAGTTTTCCGCCACACATAGCGCTTTGCATTTAGGGCAAAAAGTTCAACTTTGGTCTCATCTGACCAAAGCACCTTCTTCCACATGTTTGCTTGTGTCCCCTACATGGCTTCTGGCAAACTGCAAACAGGACTTCTTATGCCTGTCTTTCAACAATGGCTTTCTTCTTGCCACTCTTCCAAAAAGGCCAGATTTGTGGAGTGTATGACTTATAGTTGTCCTGTGCACAGATTCTCCCACCTGAGCTGTGGATTTCTGCAGCTCCTCCAAAGTGATCATGGGCCTCTTGGCTGCTTCTCTGACCAGTGCTCTCCTTGCTCGCTCTGTCAGTTTAGGTGGACGGCCATGTCTTGGTAGGTTTGCAGTTGTGCCATACTTTTTCCATTTTTGAATGATGGATTGAACAGTGCTTCTTTAGATGTTCAGAGCTTGGGATATTTTTTTTTTATAACCTAACCCTGCTTTAAACTTCTCCAGAACTTTATCCCTGACCTGTCTGGTGAGTTCTTTGGTCTTCATGATGCTGTTTGTTCTTCAGTGTTCTGTAACAAACCATTGAGGCCTTCACAGAACAAGTGTATTTATGCTGAGAGTAAATTACACACAGTAGGACTCTATTAACTAATTAGATGACTTCTGAAGGCAATTGATTGCACTGGATTGTATTTAGAGGTATCAGAGTACAGGGGGCTGAATACTAATGCACACCACATTTTTCAGATTTTTATTTGTTTAAAATTTTGAAGACCATTTATCATTTTCATTTCATTTCACAATTATGTGCTACTCTGTGTTGGTCTATCACAAAATCTCAATAAAAAACTTTTAAGTTCGTGGTTGTAAGGTGGAAAAATGTGAAAAAGTTCAAGGGGTATGAATACTTTTTTCAAGGCACTGTATAATTTTAACCCTGTGTTGATTTCAGAAAACCCAAAATAAATTAAAACTTATGCACCTAATTCATGGGGTTTTTTTCTATTAAAGAAATATGTTGTACAATCATTTTGCCACAGAAAACGAACAGTTCAGAGAAATCATTGAAAGCCCAAATATTGCCATGACATTCATATCCCAGATGACATTCATGTCACTGTATGTAAACTTCTGATCACAACTGTATGAGCTGCAGGGTAGAGTGGGTGTACAATACCGAGCATGATATGGATATTTGTTATATCTCATGCCAGATATTTTCACTGTGATCACTTAGAAAGCTCTTTTACCGTCAGCGAGCTGCTTCTTAAAAAGAACCGTGGATAAACAAAGTGGGTGAATGTTTCATATATGCTTATGGGTTACTTCTTGGAAATAAAGAATCAGAACTGAAACATGCAAAGATGGAGACTAAAATCCATTATTAATAATCAGTTACAGTCATTTTCCCCAACATGCTGTCATCTACTCGGTTGGCATGCAGGACACGTTTACGGTAACATTTACAGCAGTTTTAAGGTGATGAATGTGTTCTTTGCCTCTCCACACCCTACTTGTATATCTATCCATCTATCGATCGTGTGATTCCACAGCACTTTTATTGACCAGTAAAGTAGTTAGTAGGTAGACCCAGTGAAGATTTACTAATTACAGCATAGAACACAGGAATGTCAACAAACAAGATAAAGAATAAAGCAATTACCTACAAGCAGAATGTCAGGATTACAGGAGGCAAGTCTGCTGTTTCACTCTGCTTGTGGTGATCCCTTCAAAAATAATAATGTGAAAATGTTCTAAAGCTGGGGATGGTGTAATGTAATTGTTACTGGAGTTTCTCTGTAATTGTATGCAATCAAATGACCAGTAGAAATAACCCCAGGCAATATTTTACACTATATAGCCAAAAGTATGTGCACCCCAACCATCACACCCATATGTGCTTGTTGAACATCCCATTCTATACTTATTCCTTTTGCTGTTATAATAAGCTCCACAATTTTTATTTATTTATTTATTTATTTATTTATTTATTAGAAGTCTTTCCACTAGATTTTGGGGTGTGGCTATGGGGATTTGTGTTCATTCAGCTACAAGAGCATTAGTGAGATCAGGCACCGATATTGGTTCAGGGGGTCACTCAAGTTCTCAATTACAAACAGGCAATTCTAAAGTTAACATTTCATCACCATTCAGTATGTGTTTGGCTCGTGGTTTCTTTTTGACACTGGAGAAACCACACAAGCTCATCTACTCTGACATTTAATACTGCATTACAACCCCAAATCAGAAAAAAAAACCTTGTGACAGTATGTTGAAATGTAAATTTAAATTGAAAATGATTAGTAAATAAGATTTGACCTTTATTGCACTCAAAACAATACAACAGCACGTTATTTGATGTTTTACCTCATGAATTATATTATTTATTTTGAAAAAAACCCCAAAACACATTTCAATGCTGATTCTTGCAACACACACATTTAAAAAAAAAATTGGGACAGTAAAGCATTTACCACCTTTACAATGTTTCCCTTCCTTTTCACAACACTTGAAAGATGTTTAGGGAAAGCACCAAACGATGAAGCGTTTCAGGTGTTATTTTGTCCCATTCTTCCTGTAAACCAGTGGCGGCTGGTAGTCTTTCAAACGGGAGGCTGGTCGGTTATGATATTTCCAGATTAAAAAAGAAAAAACATCAGTTTTGCCCATACTCTTGCCTCTGATCTGGCTGATTGTTGGCAGCGTCACAAACTGTGAAATAACAGGTTCTTTTGGCCCATTAGCCTACTGTCCAATATACATGATGTTGGTGTGGGGGGGTATGTTTTAACATTTTATATTTTAAAATTGTGGCATGTTGTTTAAAAAGTGATCATTATTGAAAGCAGCTCTTTGTCAGGAACCTCAGCATTCAATGACACTTTCCCTATATTTTACTTATTTTGACTGAGAAATGTTTTATTGACAATTTTGATAACCCTTCACTTTTAATCCAGGTCTGTAGTGTGAAATGTTCTCGGCTGTGTTTTTGTTTAAAAATGTTTTCCAAATTGTAGCTGTGTTTAATTCATATCCAGAGAAATATATATTCCAATATAATATACTCAGCATAAACATTTTAAATAGATTCTATATTTTTGGTCCATCCATGACATATTACTAAAGTAGCCTATTTACTGTTGTTCATGTGGGTCACTTGCTGTTAGCCAATTCACTTTCTCGTACCAGGAGAGCTGAAAGGAACGAGTATTATTCCCTACCTTTTTCACCAAGTCAATTTGAGGTGTTGGTCTACCCTGCTCTTTAATTTAAATTTTTTCCTCGAAAGGAAGACTGGCAAATGGCTTTGCCAAAATTAAATCAGCAATGCTTGGCATCCGTGCGCAGCTTTCTTGCTAGCTGACTAGCCCCTCAAGTTCAAGTTCTGTCACTCAAATAAACGAAATTTCTGGAACTAAGATAGCAAACTTGACAACACTATATTTACACTTTATTTACAATGAAAATATATACAAACTAAAAAAGCTGGTAGAAACCGTATGTAATGAATGAAATCGAAATGTAAGCTGATCTCTTACAATACACCACACCACTTGCGAATCCGCATGGGACTGAACTGAGATTCACCGCTGCCTGTCTATAGTTGAAACGAGCTGTCAATCAAAGAAAATATCCAGCCGCTTTCACCAATCACCAGTCTCCTCACGGAAACTGCCATGTCCCTCCCACTGTGAGGCTCGGAGTCCGTAGGCGGGCATTTTCGCAGTATTTGTCCAATAACCGTCTTGCATTTTGAGATTGAAAAGTGCATAGCTCCCAAATGCCATTGAAGTGCACTGAGGCTGGGAGTCCTCACTGGCTAAGGGCACTGACACAACCCCATACCATGACAGACCCTGGCTTTTGGACTTGTTCCTGGTAGTAGTCTGGATGGTCCTTCTTGTCTTTGGTCCAGAACACACGGTGTCCATTTCTTACAAAAAAAGGGCTGGAATACTGATCCGTCTGACCACAATACACATTTCCACTGATCTTTCAAACATGAAATATCTTGTTCATACTGTCTGCAATGAAATACAAGTCAAAATAAATGTAGAAATCACTGTTTGTTTGTTTGTTTGTTTGTTTGTTTGTTTGTTTTAATTTACATTTTCAATACTGTCAACTTTTTGTTTTGAAACCACACACATTTATGTACTCTGACATTTAATACTGAATCAGACTAGACTTCAGTTACTCCCTCTTTTTTTTTTTTTGGTACTAATAATGTAATATAAAATTAAGAATAAAAATTCACAAGACAAAATAACTTTTACAAAAAAGACAAAAGTTAGCTTTTTATCAGTTAAGGTTTATTTTATCAGTTAAGGATATTTTAGGTTTTAGCACTTTTTCAGTACACACCCAATGAATACATAATGTTCAGGAAGCGTGACTTTATTACTGTGTGTGTGTGTGTGTGTGTGTGAGAGAGAGAGAGAGAGAGACATTGAAGCAGTTACTCATGCTTCCTTACAGATAATACTCCAAACAAATTCATTGTTACTCTGTTACTCATCATTATTTTTGTCTCAAGCTTCTCTTTTTCAAAATCTGGACAGTGTAAATGCTTATTTGTGCAATTAGACATAATGGTTCCAGATAATTAAAGGATACAAACTTGCTTTAGGAAATGTAGTGAAGTAAATGTTTAATTGAAGTAAAAATGTCCCAAAGCCTCCTTGTTCATAAAGATCATGAACTAATCATCAGTCAGTTCAGTTAATTTCTATCGAGGTTTGTTTTATTTCTGTAAAGCAGTTTTATCCCTAATGAGCAAGTCGGTGGTGACAGCTGTGTAGAAGAAGAAGAAGAAGAAGAAGAAACCTCACTGAGATGAACCATACAATACCTTTTTCACTAAGTTTCAGGTGGAGGGTTTTTTTTGTTTGTTTTATTTTGGGGTTTTTTTGGTTGGGTTTTTTTTTGTGAATTTTGGGAATTCATTCATTTCCAATTAAACATTTTGTATATTATTGTTAATTTATTTTAAAATTTGTGACGTTACACTTTGCAAACGTTAAAAACACTCAGGACAGAAACATAACTAGCATAATTAACATTAGGGTGTTTGCACCGTTCAGGCTTTTTTCCCCTTGCAGCCTGGGAAGTAAGTGATAAATGAAACTGAAATGTTGATGAGATGAGTAAGAGGAGACCAATGTGGGGGGGGGGGGGGGGGGGAGAGCAAAAAGATGTGTGCCGAATGTCAGGCCTTCAGCGTCTTGGTCACCATCTAAAGGTCAGACCACAGTGTGAAAACAAGTGACACGTGAAAAGATTTTCCAGACATACATATTCTCTTGCAGGGTGAAAAATGCGTGTAGGCAGTACCAGCGCTATTTCTGTGTCTCAGGTCAATTCAGTGTAACAGTAACCACATCTTCCGTTTTGTGTTCTTTATTTTTAACCAACTTAAAAGGTAAAAAGATTTATGATTATTATTTTTTTTAAATCCTCCCATTTTTCCCCTCACAGATTTTTCCTGATCCTGGCCACTTCCTTTCCCCAGAGGAGACATATATATCAGTAGCTGAAGTTGAGTATGGCATACAAATACACAAGCCTGAAAATGATCACCACAAGAAAAAGGAAAAAGGGAATGGTGTCCATAAGGTCTGACTGATTGTTGCATCCTAATTCTGAACACTGATCATGTTTTACTTGCTGAATGCACCATGAGAGAAACTGATATTCCTGTTCTTTATATCTCTGTCTCAGCAGAACAGTGACGATGATGATGTAGACGAGGATGATGATGAGGACGAAGAGGGCCACCGTGGCTACATGGATCGAGCAGCTCACAGCAAGTCAGAGAGCACCGGCAGCAGGAGGTCGGCATACGTTGGGGAAGTTGAAGAGAATCCAGAAAGATGTAGCTTCGAGGACATGCCCACAGACACCAAAGAGACTTTATCACTGTCTCAGTTTCAGCATGATGGAGTCAAAGCTTACAGCCAAGCAGATTTACTTGAGCCAGTTATGAAAAACTTGAATCCTCCTCATGCAAAAGAATGGAAAAAATTAGGAGGACAAATGAAGGAGGAAGAAAAAAATAATGATTCTGGGAATGTTAACCTGTGGTCAGTGGTACTGAAGTCCATGCATTCGGAGGAAGAGGAGGCTAATGAACCGAGTGAAGCCAAACAGCCTCTGTTACCTTTAGTACTAAAAGAATTACAAGAAGATTCACTCATGCTAGCAAAGCCACAGACAGGAAGTTCTTCAGAACTCCACACAGTGCTTTTACTCCACACACAGACCAGTCAAGAACTCAAAAATGACACTGCTGACACGAGTGTGTGTGACCGCATGCAAACAGGATACATGGCATCACACACAGGCGCTATAGACACAGGAAGCTATGAATCGGAGGAAGAAGAGGAGGATTATACATCAAGCTACATGACCAGATGAAGATGTGTAGTGGTTTATCATTAACTCAGACTGAATTGTGTTTTCAAGACAGCATTTACCGTATGTGCATTTTGACAAATCATGTGCTGGGCTTGCAGCATGCCGCCCTCTGCTGAAGGGGACCTGGTTCACAACTAAATTACTGAAATATTTTTTTCCCCTCTTAGCTCCTGTCAGGTGGCTTTCTACGACAGTGTATTAGGGCCATTGTAGGTGGGATGGATGGATGGATAACGAGCTGATGGAGGGGCGGAATATTTGGAGAATGAAACACAGAATTTCCAAGATGAAAGTTGTAAATTGATAAGGAACAAAACTCAGATATTTTCTGAGTTTATAAAGTCATAAATTTGTGAGAAGAAAACCTCAGAAATGCTGTGATTTTAAAAAGTCACAATAAAACCCTCAGATATTTTCTGAAACAACAATCGTGCGCTTCCTGGCTGCAGTGCAGTCTGAGAAATGTAGTTAAAAATCTCTTTGCACTTTATTCTTTTATATTATATATAGACATGAGTGTTTTACTGGGAAATACACCACTCAAATTTTTCATACGAGCTACATCTGGGACATTGAGAACAGTAACAACAAATCTCTATATGTTGCTCATGAGGAAATCGATGAATTGTTTTGCTAAATTTGGGTACTTTTTGTTTGTGAATGTGTCTGTGTAATAAAAAGAAAATCACACATTGGCCTGAAGATATGAAGTTTATCTTCTCATGTTGAAAAACTCACATTTTTTCATACAAAGTGCATCGTGGATCTGAGTGACACATTTCCCAGTATTTCATTCCGATGACCTCACTCCCAGTGACTAGATACACTTTGTCAAAATGGTGAACTGGTTAAAAATTAAAATTCTTTTGATTAACTTGCAGGTTTTGTTTTTTTTTTTGATGGATGTGTCCATATAATATAAAGAATATTGCACGGTGGCACAAAGATATGAAGTTTATCTTCTCATGTTAAATTTACATTCACCACTCAAAGGTAAACTTAATATCTTTGCACCATCATATAATATCCTGTCTATTGTGCAATTGATGAGGAAAGACTAGAATTCCTATGACTCTCAGCTCAGCCACGGCATCTATGGTGTGATCACATTGATCTGACCTTGCAAATTGAAGCGATATGATTCCTTGACCAAAAAAAAAAAGTGTGTATGTATGTGTGTGTGTATTCCCCAAGTTTTTTTTTTCTTGCAAATTTGTGACTTTAATATCAGAAATTGAGTGGGGTTTTTTTTCCTCAGAATTTTACCCCCTCCTGCAGCTCTGTATTTTTTTTTAAATGTACAATGGCACTAATACAGTGTCATAGACTTCTGTTTTTGTATAATAATCTGTAAAGCATCATTATACATGTATACGGAGTTAGGATTTTGCCCCAGTTTTAAGTAGCTTTTAAGCTCCCAGGGTTCAGATTTGTGATTTTTACAGAGATATGTTTTTAACAGCGTTTAAAGGTTTTGTTTTTTGCAAAAAAAAATTTAGTTCTGTATATAGACATAATATAATTTTGCTTCTGACTTTTATACACATGGTCTTAGGAGACATTCCTATTCCTTAAACATCTATAGAGAGAGCCCTCGGTTTGGCCTGTTTAATCAGACAGATGTGAGGGTTTGGTCATACAGGGTGTACAGACAATTCATCAGGGAAGGAAAGTAAATGAACTGAGAGACATTGAAAATAAAAGCGGTCATATGAAGATAGATGAGTTTCTGTTAACGTGGCTGGTCCGATGATTCCTTGTTTGTTTACACTTCTGCACAACTGGACGGGTTGGAAACAGCTGCATGACCTGGCACTAGCTAATCATATTCATTAAGTGCTTTTGCCATACAACTCCATGAGTGTCTGGTTTCAGACATTGAAACATGCAGCTGGTGAGTCAACCCTCAGAGCTGCTGTGATTTTTTTTTTTTAATAACTAATTAATTTATATTTAGGGAAATAGAACAAACTTGGTTCATGAGAAAATGTCTGAAGTTAAAAACCCCAGACTGGCGCACACATGTATGTGAAGTAATCTGCTGCATCATGATGTGTATAATGTCCTGGTTTATTGAGTGGGTGTGGTTATTGATCATTCTGCAGTTTATGGAATAAGCTTTAATCTAGAACTCTTACAACCCTGAGAACTTGGGAACAAAGAGTGATGTAGAAATGGGGAACCATATGTTTAGCACTTTATTTGAGTTTGATTTGTTTGTGTTTGCTACATCTTCATCGTTGTACCTTTTTATAGATTGTGATAATTACCTTAAAGTAATTATAGATAGAACCCCAGTAGCAACACAAAAGGATTTCATTGATCTGGCTATAATGAAAAGCCAGTAAAGGAAGTAATGCAACCAATTACAGTACTATCATTTAATTTAGATTTAATATAATTTATAACATCACACTCGAGGTGATTTGCTCTGTCTTGTATTTTAAAATGTGGGGTTTTTTTGTTTTGTTTTTTTTAATGTGGTCAACCAAACAGTCATAAAATGAAATAATTTGTACCAATAAAGTCACTGTTAAAGTCAAGCCTCTCTCGCTCTTATTCTCTTTGGTTCTCTCTCTCTCTCACACACACACACACACATCAGAAAGCTCTAAGACAGATGTTATCATTTCAAAAGGAATTCAAAAAAGGAATACAAAGAAGTAATTCTCCAATGGAAACATCACTTGCAGAAGTGTTTAGACTTAAATGGAGGATACTGTATGTAGAGAAATAGCTTTATATTCATAAAGAAATTTCTCTTCATTTGTCTTAGAACTTATATTTCTGCATAAATATGACCTAAAACATTAGATTTTTCACACAAGTCCTAAAAGTAGATAAAGAGAACCCAGTTAAACAAATGAGACAAAATTATACTTGGTCATTTATTTATTGAGGAAAATGATCCAATATTACATATCTGTGAGTGGCAAAGGACTGACACCAGAAGTTTAAGCTGAGATACATGAAAGGTAGAGTGAACATGTTGCATGGTGAGTGGTAATGCCAGTCTAACAGAACATGGGTTGATTACCTTCTTGATGAGGAAGGGTCCAAGGAACCTGGGTGCTAGCTTGCGAGAGACGGTCCTAAGTGGTAGGTGGCACATGGAGAGCATAACTCGTTGACCTACTCGGCAGGTGGATGCCTTGGAGCGACGTTTGTCGGCCTGCCTCTTGGATGCGAGTGCGGAGCAAATGAGTCTTCTCCAGGCCAATGCCCACATCCTCCTGCAGTGGCGTATAAAAAGCTGGGCTGAGGGTACAGTGACCTCCTCCTCTTGGCTGAGGAACAGTGGTGGTTGGTAACCTAGTGAGCACTGGAACGGAGAGAGACCTGTGGCAGAGGAAGGGAGAGTGTTATGTGTATATTCAATCCAGGGTAGGTACCTGCTCCAAGAACTGGCATCCCTGGACGCCATGCACCTGAGTGCAACCTCCAAAACCTGGTTCGCCCATTCTGCCTGGCCATTGGTCTGTGGGTGGAAGCCTGAGGAGAGACTACAGGTGGCCCTGATGAGTTTGCAGAAGGCTCTCCAGAACTGTGCAGTGAACTGAGGACCCCAGTCAGAAAATATGTCGGTAGGCAGACCATGTGTTATGGCGTTTTTCAGAACGCCAAGTGAGGATGGAGCAAGTGGTTCCCGACACGCAGTCAATTAAGCACTCACGGAAAAGATGAAGTAAAGTTGGTGTTGTTTTTTATTCCATCCAGTCCGGTTCTCTTTCCAGTAGCAAACAAAGAAAGTAAAACAAAGTATTTCTAACAGTTCTTACGTCTTGCGTTTCTACGTTTCTGCGGTCTGAAAACTTTTCCTATCTACTGCCATCCTAGCAAACACAAGCCGGAAGCACTGATTAAATATCAGGCTTCGCGCCATCGGCACGTCTATGGGGCGTGTCAGCAGTCATGTGGCAAGAAATCAATTAAAGTTTCAGGTAGGCAGGTGTACATCTGGTAAGTATAATTAACAAAATAAGTTATATAACTAAATAAAGATGCATTGAAAATAACTATATGGCAACATGGTTTACAAACCTAAGTTGAATATAAATATGGCTCCAACACACTGGCCCCTAATTGTCAATACTACATGGTGACAATTACAATAAACAAACAATATGTGGAGCCATAACGTGCTAGTCAAAATACATAGTACCTAACTGATGTCACAAAATCAAATCATCAGTTTCAAACAGTGTTTAAGAGTGAAATTTTACAATACGTGACAATACAGTTTTTTTTTTGTAATTTCTGTTTTTTTTTGTACGTTTTTTTTTTTTTTTAAACCCAAAGTCCATAGGGCTCATAGTGAGCCCAATCCCCCCAAAGTCCATGGGTATGGGTCCAAAAAAGGAAAAAAAGGTGTCCAAAAAACGCAGTCCATTGACTCTTGGGAGTCAATGTGTTAGTGTGCTGCATGAGTGAGAAGTCCATGTATGTGCATAGCAATGAGTGTAGATGTGCTGTATAAGTGAAAGTCCATGTATGCAGGTATGGGCTGGTGTGTGGGCACGCAATCAAAGTATGTAGGTTTGTCAGGATATGTGGGTGCGTGCAAAGACATGGAGCTCATAGCTCATGGGCCTGGCAGAATCAGCCAGACCTTTAAGCCGATTCCTCAGCTTCTAAGATCAAGCACAGCTTGTCGACCGGCCTCTGGATGATGCTGGTCTTAGTTTTCATCATGATGCTCCTCACAAGGCCCTTTGGCCCTGGCAAAGGTTTCAGCACCCTGACTAAAGGCCAGGAGCTTCTTGGCGATGTTGGATCTACGATGACCACCACGTCATTTTCTTTGAAGTTTCTTTTGGCACTGGTCCATTTCTGCAGCTGCTGCATCAGCGTGAGGTATTCAGCTGTCCAGCGCTTCCAGAAGAGGTCGGCCAGGTATTGCACCTGCCTCCATCTCCTTCTGCTGTACCGATCATTTCTGTCGAAGACACCAGGGGGCAGCAGGGGTTTGGTGTTCAGCTGCAACAGGTGGTTGGGAGTCAGTGGGTCAAGGTCATTTGGGTCACTGGATACAGTTGTTATGGGTCTGTCGTTGAGAATGGATTCCACTTCACAGAGGGCTGTGTGCAGCATGTCATCATCAAGTGTCTGTTGCTTTAGGACTGACAGGAGTACCTTTTTCACCAGCTTGATGAGTCGCTCCCACACACCGCCAAAGTATGCAGCAAAGGGAGGATTGAACAGCCATTTGATGTGGTGGGTCATCAGAGCATCATGGATTCTTTGGTGGTCTAACTGGTCTGCAGCAGCCTGTAATTCTTTCTGAGCACAAACAAAGTTAGTACCACAGTCAGTTCGAATGGTGAGCATTGGCCCTCTCCTGCAAAGGAAATGCCGTATAGCGTTAATGCAGGAGTCTGTGTTGAGCATACTCGCCACTTCCAGGTGAACAGCCCTGCTTGCCAGGCAGGTAAAAATGACACCCCATCTCTTCACAAGGGAACAGCCCCTTTTGACCTCAATAGGTCCGAAGTAGTCAATGCCTACATGAGAAAAGGGAGGTAAGTCTGGAGTGACTCGTTCCATTGGCAGGTCTGCCATCTTTTGGACTCCAACTCTGGCCTGCATTTTCCTACAAAACACACAAGACTTAATGACAGATCTTGCAGAGGAATTAGCAGAGGAAAGCCAGAACCTTTGCCTGAGCCTGGAGAGCATGTGGTTTCTTCCTGCATGTCCTACTTGGTGATGTATGTCACACAGGATGAGTTTGGATACGTGCGAGTCTTTAGGAAGAATAATTGGGTTTTTTAGACTCACCGGCATGGACGATTGACTCAGCCTGCCGCATTGTTGCTCACCTTTAAGTTTGGATGTCGTATTGTCTCCTTTTCTACTTCGGAGCAGAAGGATGCGTTTCAGCTTCAGCAGCCAGGCTACAGCCCTAAGGAGCTCTGCATCACAGGCGGGTATGTAGCTCAGATCCTCAGTTGTATCAGGCCACTCAGATTCCCCTCTTGAGAGGAAGTGAGGGCCATGGAGCCATCTAGTGGACATCAGCAGTGGTTCAATATGGAGTCCACGTGAGGCGTCATCTGCCGGATTGTCCTTTGTCCTGACATACCTCCACTGGTGTACCTGAGAGAGGCTATGTATTACTGTAATCCTGTTGGCAACATATGTGCGGAATCTTTTGGTTTTGTTGTGGATGTATTTCAGCACGGTTGTGCTGTCAGTCCAGAAAGTGGAGTCCTGCAAGTTCATATGCAGTTCTTTCTGAAGCATTTTGTCCACTTTCACTGCCAGTGTTGCAGCAGCAAGCTCCAGTCTGGGAATAGTCATCTGCTTAAGTGGCGCGACTCCAGATTTTGCCATTATAAAGGCAATGTGAATGTCTCCACAGCTGTTCGTGAGACTGAGGCAAGTCACCATTCCGTAACCTGCTTCACTGGCGTCACAGAAATGGTGTAACTGAACAGTCTTTGTTGGGCCGAAACCCTCAGGTTTTATGCACCTGTCCACTTCGAATCTGTGCAGCTGATTCAGTTCAGTCATCCATCTTTGCCATGTCTTGGAGAGTTCGTCTGGAATGCGTTCATCCCATTCACACTTTTCAATGCACAGTTTCTGCAGAATTTGCTTGGCTTTGAGAATGAAGGGTGCTAGGAAACCCAATGGGTCGTAGATGGAGCTCACGACAGAAAGGATAGCTCGCCTTGTGAGTGCTGTGGTCTTGTTGGCAACTTTAAAGGTGAGTGTGTCCTTCTGAATGTTCCACTGGATTCCTAGGGCCCTTTCAAGAGGTGGTTTTTCTCTGTCCAGATCAAGCTGTTTCACGAGCGTGGCTCTGTGACTCTCAGGTATTGTGGCAAGGACTTCACAGCTATTGCTCACCCACTTGTTCAGGGTGAATCCTCCGAGGGTGCATGCTTCCCTGAGGTCCTGCGTAAGCTGTATTGCCTCTGCCACAGAAGCCATGGACTGGAGACAATCATCTACATAAAAATTGTGCTTGATTGTGTCAAGTGTTTTTGCACTGAACTGCTCTGTGTTGTCAACTGCTGTTCGTTTCAGGGCAAAGTTGGCGATGCTTGGTGATGACACGGCACTGAAGAGATGAACCTTCATCCTGTATACTTCCAATGGCTTGCTCGTGTCCCCCTGTGGCCACCAGAGGAATCGGAGAAAGTCACGGTGATGTTTCTGTACACGAACTTGGTAGTACATCGCTTCAATGTCAGCCATTACAGCAATCCTCTCTGCTCTGAATCTCAACAGAACACCCAGCAGTGGGTTCACCAGGTCCGGACCCTGAAGAAGTTCTGTATTCAGCGATTTGCCCTTGAAAGAAGCAGAACAGTCAAATACAACTCGCAGCTTGCCTTTCTGCTTGTGGTACACGCCGTGATGTGGCAAGTACCAGGTCATGCCATCATTTCTTTGCACCTGGCTGGCTGGCACCATTTCTGCATAGCCTTTGCTGAGCACATCCTCCATGAATGTTTTGCACTCATTTGCATAAGCAGAATCCCTTTTGAATCTTCTTGACAGACTCACTGCTTGTTGTGCCGCCATCTGCTGGTTATCAGGCAAAGTAACATGTTCATCACGAAAAGGTAAAGGCAAGTAATAGTGGTTATTTTTGAGCATGACTGACCTTGTTGTCACATCCATGAATCTTTTGTCCTCAACAGACATCTCATTTTTCTCCTCAGATTCCTTTTCAGGGAAATCATGGTTGTACTGCCTCATGAGCATATCCTTGATGTTCTCCAATGAGATTCGATTGACTGTGACGGACTGTTTTCCACTTCTTTCCACAGCAGAGCAAGAACTGAGTGGACCGTTCACCACCCATCCAAGTAGTGTCTTGACTGCGTATGGTCCATTGTTTTGGCTATTTAGGACTTCCCATGGTTCCATTGCCTTAGGTACATCCATTCCAATCAGTAGTTCTACATCAGCATTAATGCTGTCCAGTGTTATGCCACTTAGGTACGTTCATCTCTTGAGGTCGTCAGGTGTAACCAAGTGGTCTTTTGACACAGGGATTTTGGCTTGCGTGTACACTGTGGGTAACTGAATGAACACACTGCCATCAATGTTGCCCACTTCCAGTCCTGTGAGCTCATGACACCTCACCATCTGCTCCTGTCCCATTGTTCTCAGCGCGACCTTAGTCCTGCGCCCGTTGACGTTGAGTTGGCACATGATGTTGTCAGAACAGAAGGTTGCTGAGCTGCCTGGGTCAAGGAACGCATAGGTCTTGATGGTTTTAGACCCCTTGGCTGCCTTGACTTGTACTGGCACAATAGCCAATACACAGTGACTGGCCCCTGTAGCATAACTAGCTGAGATCAGCGCACTGTTGACAGATGTTTGTGTCTTGACAGCCTCCACACTGTTGATGTGCAGTAGGGTGGGGTGATTGCACTTACACAGATCACATATGGCTCTTTTCACACAATTTTTTGCTGAGATGGCCTTTCTTTAAACACCCAAAGCAGTGCCCATTTTTCTTTAGGTGGTCCAATTTTTGTTCACGTGTCTGTACTTTTAGGTTTTCACAGTCAGAGATGGCATGCTTACCCAAGCAGAAGCTACATGATGATGAACTTGAAACACAATTGGTGGTTTGCTGTGTTTTAACTGACTGAACCACCTGAGCATCAGCTGGCGCGACAGAGGTTGCAAAGCTGCTACCACCTTTCAGAGTCTTTGTGCTCGGTTTGGCTTTTGAGACTGGTTTAGAGGCTGAAGCATCTCTGATGTCACCAAAGACTGGGTCGAGCAAGATATTCGCTTGGCGATCTAAGAACTCCACGAGGTGGCGGAATTTAATTCAAGTGTTGTTCTGCTGGGATGTTTCGTATACTGCAGTTCGCCAGCATTCATGCAGTTTGTAGGGCAATTTGGAGACCAGTAGCTTTAGATTGGATGCCACATTCAGTTCATCTAAATCAGGGGTGTCAAACCTGATCCATAAAGGGCCTTGTGGCTGCAGGTTTTCATTCCAGCCATGCAGCAGCACACCTGACTTGGCTCATTCAATCAACTGAACTGTCTTCACACAGTCAAATACTTGCAGCCACACCCACCCTTGATTAAAGGGTGGGTGTGTCAGTTGATTGAATAAGCCAAATCAGGGTGCTGCTGCATGGCTGGAATGAAAACCTGCAGCCACACGGCCCTTTATGGATCAGGTTTGACACCCCTGATCTAAATGGTCCAAATTTTGCATGGCATTAAGGCATTCCCTTAAACAGTGCATATTCAAGCAGAGCCTTTCCATCGTCAGGTTTTAAAAGTGCCCAATTAAGAGCCTTGTTCAAGTATGCATTTGCAATTTTTGTTTCATTCCCGAAATGTTTTTTCAGTAGCCTTTTTGCCTCATCATAGCCCTGGCGGGCATCCATATGCATGCAGCTTTGCACAATATTTTTGGCGGGACCGTCAGTGTACTGCTGCAGGAAATACAGTCTATCTCGAGAATCATCTGTATTTTTCTCAATTGAGTGTTCAAAAGCCAGAATGAAAGGTTGGAATGACAAAGGATCACCACTAAAAACAAGCACATCTCTTTTGGGTAGGAGTGAAAGATTTTGTTGCCTCACCACAATTTCAGTAAGCTCCCTCTGTCTATGCAGCAGCTCCGTGTCTGTAGAACTGGTGTTCGTTTCTCCCTGTGGTGTCCGTTGGTTCCTGGTGGCAGCTCCGGTATCCATGGAGCTGCTGTGTAGTTGACGCACCGCCCGTTGAAGCGGTGTTTTTGGAACAGTTGCCACAGGCGCAAATTCAAGAGCAGACACGTCCGGCGGAGTTGGCTCCACGGGCTGTGCTTTGCTGGATTCCAAATATGCATTTATTGCATCCTCTTGCTCCTCACTGTCACTGAGCGCCTTCAGTTTAGCGTTTGTCTCTGCCATCTGCATTTGTAGCTCCAGGCTCTCGCGCTTAGATTTAAGAGCCATCTCCTCCATTTGCAGCGCTGGCAGCGCCTTACTACGCGCCTCTAACGCTGCCTTCTCGGCTAATGCCATCTTTGCTGCCGATGAAGTTCTAGATGTTTTAGAGGTCTTAGAAGCAACCGAAATACTGTCTTCTGGCCTGACTAGTGACTGCAATTTTCGCTGTTCGTTTTTCCATGAATCAACTTCTTTGAGGAAGTACTGGATGTCCTGCATCTTGGTTTCAAACCAGTCATTTTCACTTTCCAAATCCTCATCGTCCATCATTGATTGCACTAATTTGTGCGCGGCTTTAAAGCCTTCAATGCTTAAGAGCAATGTCCTTACATTATCGTCCACATGTGACACATCAACATTTTGCGCAAGCACTGTCCGTATCTCATTAATTCATCTTGCGCAAACGCTCAATTTCCCTCTGCGCGAGGCGATTCGGGCTTCTAACATATCGGCTGGATCTTCCGCCGTCTCACTTTCTTTGTCCGACATTGTGATTAGTTTGTACAGTTCACAATCACTGCAATTTAGTCCTTTTCACGTTTGAAGTTATTCAAGTGGCTATAAACACTTCCAAGAGACATGCGACTCACCCGCTTTGCTTCGTTGCTTTCTTTTGCGCTTTCTTAAGCTCCACAGGAAAGCATCAATTTAATGTCCAACCACTGACAAATCCTCACGTAATTCGAATTATTTCAAAGCAGTCCTTTGTTACTGTCGGGGCTTCGGAGTTTTCAGACTTTTGTTATGGTGTTTTTCAGAACGCCAAGTGAGGATGGAGCAAGTGGTTCCCGACACGCAGTCAATTAAGCACTCATGGAAAAGATAGGGTGACCAGACGTCCCGGTTTTACCGGGACAGTCCCGATTTGGGGTTGTGTGTCCCGAGTCCCGACAAAAGTCTGTCGGGACACGGATATGTCCCGGTTTTCGCCACTCGCAACGTTTGCGACTGAGCAGCGTGGGAATTAGCGGAGAAATGTCTGCATTTGCTATTTTGATGAATTGACAGGAATCGCAAACTTTCCTGGTTCCTGGCCCTGTGGCATGGGTGTTTATTTAGCCACATTATTCCAGACCACAGAACGTGTTGCCATGCAACAATAAAATAAATATTAACTGGCGCGAATGTTCTTTGTCTAGCAGCTAGCAGCAGTAATGCTGCAGCAATTATGCCAAAAAGAAAATGTACCTTTTCCAAAGATTTACAGGGCACCTACCCCTTCCTCCGAGAGGTGCAGAACAATGCGCACGAAGCCGACTGCACACACTGTAAGTGTTTTGTTCTTGTACTGAGTTGGGTAGCCTATGCTGCAAATGCTGTGTGCTCCTGTGGGGGCTTTCCTCGGGCTGTCACCCCTCTCGGCCCTTCATATAATCTTTTTTTTATTCACCTTGTTATCCCGAGATAACGACATAATTAATTCGAGATCTCGAGAAAACAAAACCGTTATTCCGTGATCTCGAGAAAACTATACAATTATTTCATGATCTCAGCTGGATCACTGTATCTCCGTCGGTAGAGACGAAGCCGGGCCAGTCTTCTGCGGAGGTGCCGCGGACTAATTTTGAAATTATCCCTTATTAAAAGACTTAATGCAATCTCTCCCTGTGTCAACCCCTGATCAAAATATTGCCTTATTAGGTGATCGATTATTCCAGACATTCTAATGACCAAAGTTGCGTCTATACAGAATGAGAAATAGCCCCAAAGTCAGCATATCACAAGTCTCTTGGCGCACCTGAATGAACCATTTCTCAGCTGTTTACTCGAGATCACGAAATAATTGTTTTGTTTTCTCGAGATCTCGGAATAACAGTTTTGTTTTCTCGAGATCTCGAATTAGTTGTGTTGTTTTCTTGAGATTCTGAATTAATTATGTCGTTATCTTGGGATAACAAGGTGAATAAAAAAAAGGATTATATGAAGGGCCTCTCTCGGCTTCTGTAGTATATATTCTCAAATCACTTGTCTCTTTTTTGTTTCTGTTTAACATACCATTCTGACAGTTTGGCCATATTGAACAGCTTGTTGCACCTTCCATTAAAGTGTTCACTTTTGTACACATCTTCTTGCTTTATTCATTCAGTTGTGGGGAATGGTTAGTAAGGTTGATTCTGACCTAGGCTATGTTGAGGTCACATATCTACTTTTTAAGTTCATGCTATAGTGCATACAATTTTAGAGATATAGCCTACATGTGCATATGCATTCTTCTTGGTGTTCTCACAAACAGGTGAAATAAATCAGTTTAAATTTGGCCTATGGACATAGCCTGGCCTATTCTCAGCCATTACAAAATCTGTTGTCTGACCAACTGATCTGTATACCACTATGCTACTAGATAACAAAATGCCTGTTTGTTTTATTTCATGTGAGATGTTGATAAATGTGAGCTTCAACAAAATGATAAGAGCACCTCTCTGAGTGTCACGTTTACGTAAAAAAAAGGTGTGCGTGCACGAGCATGGTCGCGCGCAAAAGTGTCCCGGTTTCAGACTAGGGAAATCTGGTCACCCTAGGAAAAGATGAAGTAAAGTTGTTGTTGTTTTTTATTCCATCCAGTCCGGTTCTCTTTCCAGTAGCAAACAAAGAAAGTAAAACAAAGTGTTTCTACGTTTCTGCGGTCTGAAAACTTTTCCTATCTACTGCCATCCTAGCAAACAAGCCGGAAGCACTGATTAAATATCAGGCTTCGCGCCATCGGCACGCCTATGGGGTGTGTCAGCAGTCATGTGGCAAGAAATCAATTAAAGTTTCAGGTAGGCAGGTATACATCTGGTAAGTATAATTAACAAAATAAGTTATATAACTAAATAAAGATGCATTGAAAATAACTATATGGCAACATGTTTTACAAACCTAAGTTGAATATAAATATGGCTCCAACACCATGTAGGTGGAAAACGTGGTGGACGAGTAGTTCTGCAGTCTCTTTGGCTGAGGGGAACTTGGGCAGAGGAATGAAATGGACGGTCTTAGAAAAATGGTCAATAACAGTGAGGATACGTGTTGCCACCTGAGTTGGGGAGTCCTGTGATGAAGTCCAGGGCAATGTGAGACCAAAGTCGATGCGGAGTCGGGAGGGGTCTTAGCAAGCCGGCAGGGGGTTGATTGGCTGTCTTGTTCCAGGAGCATGTGTTGCAGGCTGCCACAAACTCCTGGATGTCCTCCTTGATGGATGGCCACCAAAAGCACTGCTGGAGGAGTGCCAGGGTTTGGGAGGCTCCCGGATGACAGGCCAGCTTGGAGCCATGACCCCACTACAGCACCTGGGTTTGCACAGGACAGGGAACAAACAGATGGTTAGGAGGAGTGTTGTTGGGGTTACTTTCACCAGGGTCCTGCTCCAGGGCCTTCTGCATGAGCGTCTCAACCTCTAGAATGGTGGCCCTCACCAGGCAGCGTGGAGGAAGGATGGTCTCAGGTGGCTTGGACTCCTCTTGGTGGGAAGAGAACATCCTGGACAGGGCATCAGGTTTGCTGTTCTTGGAGCCTGGGTGGTAGGAGAGTGTGAAGTTGAACCGGGAGAAGAAGAGAGACCAACAGGCTTGACGGGAATTGAGAAGTTTGGCGGATTTGAGGTACTCCAGGTTTTTATGGTTGGTCCAGACTAGGAAAGGGAGATCAGACCCCTCGAGCCAGTGCCTCTACTCCTCCAAGGCTAGTTTCACGACCAGTAGTTCTCGGTCACCGATGTCATAGTTCTGTTTGGCTGGGGATAGCCGGCGGGAGAAGGAGCATGGGTGGACCTTGTTGTCGTTGGCCCTCTGGGCTAGGATGGCTCTGACCCCTGACTCGGACCCAGCTAACAATTTTATGTAGTAACTACGTACTTACAACGTAGTGGTTTGGTAGATGTTACCCCCCACCAGCGGTCGTAGTAGGGGGCCCCCAACCAACCTCAAAAAAAAAAAAGAAAAAGCCCCTTATCATGATTCATGAACACTTCAAAAGTATGGTACATTTTACAACCCCGATTCCAAAAAAGTTGGGACAAAGTACAAATTGTAAATAAAAACGGAATGCAATAATTTACAAATCTCAAAAACTGATATTGTATTCACAATAGAACATAGACAACATATCAAATGTCGAAAGTGAGACATTTTGAAATTTCATACCAAATATTGGCTCATTTGAAATTTCATGACGGCAACACATCTCAAAAAAGTTGGGACAGGGGCAATAAGAGGCTGGAAAAGTTAAAGGTACAAAAAAGGAACAGCTGGAGGACCAAATTGCAACTCATTAGGTCAATTGGCAATAGGTCATTAACATGACTGGGTATAAAAAGAGCATCTTGGAGTGGCAGCGGCTCTCAGAAGTAAAGATGGGAAGAGGATCACCAATCCCCCTAATTCTGCACTGACAAATAGTGGAGCAATATCAGAAAGGAGTTCGACAGTGTAAAATTGCAAAGAGTTTGAATATATCATCATCTACAGTGCATAATATCATCAAAAGATTCAGAGAATCTGGAAGGATCTCTGTGCGTAAGGGTCAAGGCCAGAAAACCATACTGGGTGCCCGTGATCTTCGGGCCCTTAGATGGCACTGCATCACATACAGGCATGCTTCTGTATTGGAAATCACAAAATGGGCTCAGGAATATTTCCAGAGAACATTATCTGTGAACACAATTCACCGTGCCATCCGCTGTTGCCAGCTAAAACTCTATAGTTCAAAGAAGAAGCCGTATCTAAACATGATCCAGAAGCGCAGACGTCTTCTCTGGGCCAAGGCTCATTTAAAATGGACTGTGGCAAAGTGGAAAACCGTTCTGTGGTCAGACGAATCAAAATTTGAAGTTCTTTATGGAAATCAGGGACGCCGTGTCATTTGAACTAAAGAGGAGAAGGACGACCCAAGCTGTTATCAGCGCTCAGTTCAGAAGCCTGCATCTCTGATGGTATGGGGTTGCATTAGTGCATGTGGCATGGGTAGCTTACACATCTGGAAAGACACCATCAATGCTGAAAGGTATATCCAGGTTCTAGAGCAACATATGCTCCCATCCAGACAACGTCTCTTTCAGGGAAGACCTTGCATTTTCCAACATGACAATGCCAAACCACATACTGCATCAATTACAGCATCATGGCTGCGTAGAAGAAGGGTCCGGGTACTGAACTGGCCAGACTGCAGTCCAGATCTTTCACCCATAGAAAACACTTGGCGCATCATAAAACGGAAGATACGACAAAAAAGACCTAAGACAGTTGAGCAACTAGAATCCTACATTAGACAAGAATGGGTTAACATTCCTATCCCTAAACTTGAGCAACTTGTCTCCTCAGTCCCCAGACGTTTACAGACTGTTGTAAAGAGAAAAGGGGATGTCTCACAGTGGTAAACATGGCCTTGTCCCAACTTTTTTGAGATGTGTTGTTGTCATGAAATTTAAAATCGCTTAATTTTTCTCTTTAAATGATACATTTTCTCAGTTTAAACATTTGATATGTCATCTATGTTCTATTCTGAATAAAATATGGAATTTTGAAACTTCCACATCATTGCATTCCGTTTTTATTTACAATTTGTACTTTGTCCCAACTTTTTTGGAATCGGGGTTGTACTAATATTCCTAAGAAATACGTTGAAGTAGTAGTTAAAATGTCCAGTTCATGGTTATCTGTCCCTACACATACACCCCATACTTTCACAATGAAATGGACTAGTCCATAACGCTGCGCAGCGCGAAAGGTAAACACATAGTGACAGGAGTCTGAACAACGCGCAAATGAAAAGGAGTTACCCAAGCAGATCAAAAAAAAGAAAAAAGCGAAAAGACGCTGAGAAATATGTGACAATGCTGCCTAAGTTGGGAAACTTTTTTACAACTACTGTTAGCAGTAGAGACCGTGACAACAATGTCAACGTCATTCAAAACGTTGAACATGATGCCGGTACAGCAGCAGCAGCTAGCTGCTGTGAAGTGGCACTAGCTGAGGAGGATAACGTCAAGCAAGACACGTTGTTGCCACCTTCCATCACTGACAGTGTCAACGTTGACACAAATGAGGTGGAAGAGTTGTCCAGTGATGGCCATTTTGACACCGATGATGATGACAATGGGGCTTTGGTGAGTCAACTGCAAACTTCTGCTAGTAATAGCCATAGCTGTGCCATACCTGCTGCTACCAACCAAAGCACTGTAGGCTTGCTGACAGATGACCCGTCCCTCTGGCCCAAGAAGCTCACAACAGAGGAGCGATGTGCGATCATTTGCAAAGGTCCCATACAAGTTAGTTTAGAATTCCCCAAAAATCTGGAGGGGCGGAGATTTACTACTGCATCCAAATGAAGAACAGGGAGACGATTAATAGGAGGTGGCTCATCTACAGTGAATCAGGGGACTGTGTTATGTGCTTTTGTTGCCGACTTTTTGGAGATGGGAAAACACATTTAAGTTCAGATGGTTTTAACAATTGGAGAAACCTTGGTGCTCACCTGAAACAGCATGAGAGGTCTGCTGAACATGTGTCTCATATGGAGTCCTGGCACACACTTACCCAAAGATTTCAGACAGTCACAGCCATTGATCAGCTGAATCAAAATGCAATAATGGCAGAAATTGAGAGATGGAGAAACATTTTAAATAGATTGCTTGCCATAATTACCATCTAGCTGAGCGAAATCTTGCTTTTCATGGGCATACAGAGAGGTTATACGAGCATGGCAATGGAAACTTCCTAGGACAAGTACAGCTGATGGCAAAATTTGACCCTTTCATGAAAGAACATTTAAGGAGAATCCAAGAAAAAGAGCTGTCAGACACTTATTTGAGTAAGCACATCCAGAATGAACTGATAGCACATGTGGCAAAGGGCACCCTTGATGTCATTGTTAAAAGAGTGCCAAATATTATGCTGTTATAATGGATTGCACATCTGACATAAGCCACAATGAACAGCTGTCTGTGGTCCTGCGCATAGTTAATTGTGAGCTTCACAAAGGTGTGTCCATCCACGAGCATTTTGTAGGCTTTCTTTTAGCAGAGGACACAACTGGCAAAGGCCTACTTGAACTTTTCCTTGGACATTTGGAATCACTGCTCTTGGATATCTCTGACTGCCGTGGTCAATTGTATGACAATGGTAGTAATATGCAGGGAAAGAAGCAGGGGGTACAAAAGAGGGTCCTTGACCTCAACCCCAAAGCCCTCTGTGTCCCGTGTGGAAGTCATACACTGAACCTGGTCATTGGGGATGCTGCCAAATCCTCCACAACATCCCTTAAATTCTATGGTGTGTTACAGAGACTCTACAATCTTTTTAGTGGCTCTGTTCAATGGTGGGCCATTCTTCCGGCGAATGTGAAGGATTTTACCATCAAGGCCTTGTCAACTACCAGATGGGAATGCCGTGTGGAGGCTGTAAAAGCTGTATGGTATCAGCTTCCAGAAATTTTGAATGCCCTGGAGGCTGTACATGACTTCGCCATAGAAAAGAGGGATTCAGAGTGTGCATTCAGTGCTTCAAGCCTCTGCAAAGAACTGAAGAAATGGCCATTTATGGTAAGTTGTGTGGTGTGGTACAATGTATTGTACGTCATCAACAAAGTCAGTAAGTTACTACAGGGCCCCAAAGTGAGCATTGAGACCATGAAGAGGGAAGTCTCTGCAGTCATAGACTTCCTCAAAGATTTCAGGGTGAATGGATTCAATGCCGCTAAAATAGATGCCAGGGAAATTGCAGAGAAGATTGGGGAGGTGGAGATGATCTGTCCAGACGTTTGGCAGAAAAAAACAAAAAGGCAGTTTGACTATGAGGGCACAGAGGAGACCACTTCAACTGCAGAGGAACGTTTCAGAAGAGAGTTCTTCTTACGCCTAGTTGATACTGCCCTGGTCACGACTAGGGAAAGATTCTCATACATGGAGAACTTTTTTAATTTGTATGGATTTCTCTACTCCACTGAAACAATGAAAAGCACTGTACAGGCAGGCAATCTAGATGAATGCTGCAACAGGTTTGAGAAGGCAATGGAGGATGTGGATGCAGGGGACCTAACAATGGAAATTACAGGTGCTGTTAGGTCTTTTCCCCCACACATCTCATCACCATTGGAAGTTCTTAGCTACATATACAAAGAGAATCTCCTAGATCTTTATCCAAATCTGAGCATAGCCCTGCGGCTCTTGCTCACACTTCCCGTTACAATTGCATCAGGTGAGAGAAGTTTCTCTACACTGAAATGATTGAAAACATATCTGCGCTCATCTATGTCCCAAGAAAGACTGTCATCCCTGGCTGTCATTTCTATTGAACATGAGATAGTGGAAACTATTGATACAGACTCCATAATTATACGATTTGCTGAGGCTAAGGCTCGCAGAGTAAAATTGGTATGAACATGATGGGAAAGACAAAAAAAGGCATGAGGAGGAAGAGAGGGAGGAGGAGAGTAAAGGCCAATTTATGCTGACAACGCAGTCCTCGCAGATGGTGTCGCAGATGGCGTCTGCGTAGCCCCCCCCTTCGCAGACGCTCTGCGCGCACCTCCCAAAAATTGTGACCACTGCAGAAGCCTCTCAGACAGCGTCGCAGACAAGAGGGCTCTGATTGGTCCACTCTACATCCGCTGTACACGCACTTCCGCTTCCCTACTTTCCCGGTTTGGTTTGTTTTCACGACCACCATTTTTAAAAACATGAGCGAAGATGGAGCAGCACGAAGAGCGGTTGATCGAGGAAGTGAGGAAGTATGGACATCTATACGACTCCAGTTCTAGTCATTATAAGTAACCGGAGGATAAACACTCCACTAACCACACCCACCAACTACTCCTAGCGATTTCGCGACTTTGCGCCCCCTTGCGTTGTGGCGGTGGATAACATCGCGCACGCCTATTACTCCCCGCTCAACGATAAATTACAACTGTCTGCGAAAAGCTATCTGCGAAAGCCTTGTCGCAAGAGCATGCAGAGGGACCGAGACAAAAGCAGATGGAATACTCAGCACTCAAACACAGTCATAAAGAAGAACAGGAGAAGAACAGAAAAAGAAGGAGAGAAAGAGAAAGAAAGACAAGGGAGAGAAAGTAAAAACAGGCATGAGGAGGAAAAGAAACAGCAGGATGAGGAAGAGAGATAGGAAGGGACAGAAACGCAAAAGAGAGAAGGTAATCATTTAGGCCTAACAATACAAAATTCATATTATTTCTTAATTCCAATGATTGCTGTTGTTTTTTGTTATCCTCTCAATTCATAATAGAAGATGCCCATCACTAACTTCTGAATAGCTAAAGTAATTGAATCAGCCTTTTATTGACACATACACTCATTTTTTTCATAGACCATATTGTTAGTTGGTGACAATGTTTTTTTATTATTATTATTTTACATTTTCCTACATCTGGCTGTGCATCATGTACGTGTGAAGACCTGTGAGAAGACATCAACAAGTAGGACTCTGTGATGTGGAGAACAATCTCTCTTTTCTCTCACATAGACTCTCTCATTCATTCACTCGCTCACCCTCTTTCTCTCTCACACACACAACACTCTCTCTCACACACTGTCTCATTCTTACGGAAGCGTATTAGGGCCACTTGGAGAAAATATTTTTTTCTAAATTCCGAGATTAAAAGTCGAAATTTCAAGAAAAAACTCGAAATTCCGAGATTAAAAGTCGAAATTTTCGAGAAAAGAAACTCGAAATTCCGAGATTAAAAGTCGAAATTTTCGAGAAAAGAAAGTCGAAATTTTCGAGAAAAGAAAGTCGAAATTTTCGAGAAAAGAAAGTCGAAATTCCGAGATTAAAAGTCGAAATTTTCGAGAAAAGAAACTCGAAATTCCGAGATTAAAAGTCGAAATTTTCGAGAAAAGAAAGTCGAAATTTTCGAGAAAAGAAAGTCGAAATTTTCGAGAAAAGAAAGTCGAAATTCCGAGATTAAAAGTCGAAATTTTCGAGAAAAGAAAGTCGAAATTTTCGAGAAAAGAAAGTCGAAATTTTCGAGAAAAGAAAGTCGAAATTTTCGAGAAAAGAAAGTCGAAGTCACAAATCTACCAGAGAGCAAGTGGAGTCACAGCGCTTTTGAAGGAGACGTGTTTGGTTAGGCTCGTTGCTGAAATGGATGACTTAATTAAATGCTATTTCGAGATTGGCTTGAACAACAAAGAGATCCTTGGAGTCTTGGCTCAGAATCACAATTTTGTGATTTCTATACGGACTTTGAAGAGGCGTTGTCGCCAACTTGGTCTTTTCAGGAGGCGAAATCAGACCGAGATCGACAGTGTGATAGCCTTCGTGCAAGAGGAACTGCGTGGGAATGGCCAGATGCAGGGCTATCGTTGGCTGCATGTTCGAGCACGTCAAAGGGGGTTAGTGGTCTCGCAAGAAAGCATTAGGAAGATCCTCAAGGCACTTGATCCACACGGGGTGGAAATGAGACGGGCACATCGTCTGAGGCGGCGTGAGTATACAGCCCGCGGGCCTAACGCACTTTGGCATGTGGATTCATATGACAAATTGAAGCCATTTGGGATCTGTATCAACGGATGCATTGATGGTTACAGTCGCTATGTGTTGTGGATGGAGGCGTATACTACCAACAATGACCCTAAAGTCATTGCCTACTACTATGTACAGTGCGTTGAGCGTGTGGGGGGCTGTCCAGAGCGGCTGCGAGCAGACAGGGGGACTGAGAACGGCCACGTCGAGGGCATGCAAATCTTCCTAAGAAGAGAGCACACTGATGCATTTGCCGGCGACAAAAGTTTCTTGTATGGCCGCAGCACTGCCAATCAGCGCATTGAATCATGGTGGGGTATCCTTCGCAAGCAGAGCGTGCAGTTTTGGATGAACCTTTTCAAATCATTGCAAGATGCTGGCCACTTTTCCGGTGATTTCCTGGATAAGAGTCTTATGCAATTCTGCTTCCTCGAACTAGTTCAGGTAGGCTACTGTTTGCAACACCCAGCTACAACACACACACACACCAAAGTTCAAATCATTTTCAAAAAGCCATATAGGCCATAAATCCTAGACTAGGCCTACTTCTACTTCTAGGCAGTCATGCTAGCTTCCGATGTTTTAGGAAAACATGTAACAGAATACCACCAGATACTGCAGGGTACAACTAATCAGTAATTTATTAATGCCAGGAATCTGCTATGTTCAATGAAATTGTTGTGGGTGAAGAGCTATTATTATCAGGGTTATGTTCACTACGTTCTTAAAAAAATCAATGTCCCATACACCTTTTCCAAACATACTAATTTAAATATTCACCTTTTTCATTGGCCTACCTACATTCTGCTCCTATATAGGCCTACATTAGCTGCATATAACAATTACCAACCTTAACGTGTCTGTACATACTCTTCACATAGGTATACCTATCTTACTTGCACTACCTGTAAATAATGGCATACTGCATGCAATCTGTACAATTTTATATTTGTTTACCCTGTATTCATGCATGTGTATTGACAAAGTAGAATCTAATCTTAAACCTTTTTTCTAAGAACAATAGTACTGTACTGTATTTCCTTCTGCATTACAGTGTAGTGCTGTAAAAATGAATAGGAAATTATTTAAATGTATATTGACATCATTATAATCGTACTCTAGCAGACCTACTAATTAAGTTAACGAACAGATCCATTGAGTGTTTTACACATGTAATTTTAATTTCAGTTTACTTTTCATTGTCTTGCAGAAAGAGCTGGACGAGGTTGTGCAGACATGGAATGCACATAGAATCAGGCCAGCTCCATCCAGGGGTGACTCTGGGGGTCGTCCAGTCCTATTATACACAGCCCCACAGATTTTTGGTGGGGAGGACAGATTGAGGTTGTTTAATCAAGAAGAGGTTGATCTTTGTAAGGAGGAGTGCACACCCAAGGGTCAATTGCCTTGTGATGAAACAGTGTTTGAGCTGTCGGTTTTGCTTATGCAGGAAAATGGATGGACAACTCCTAAAGATGCGTTTGAAGCTGCTGAATTGTACACACTGTTACGAGAGGAGATAACAAATAATCTGTGAGCATTTCACCTACCCTGCTGTGTCCATTGCCAACATGTCAGCTGCTGAATCCATCTTGTGTGCATCGGCTGCTGTTGTCCATCTCACCTGCATCAGCTCTTGCTGTGCCCATTACCACCGCCTGCCCATCTCCTCTGCCGTCCTTGCTGCTGTGGCCATTATCACCATCTCCTTTACCTCAGTTGCAGTGGCCATCACCACCATCTCGTCTGCTTCTGTGCCCATCTCCTCTGCTTCAACTGCGGTGGCCATCACCACCATGTCCTCTGCTTTTCTGTTGTGTCCATCTCCCGTGCCTTGACTGCTGTGGCAATCTCAACTATCCTCTGTGTTTCTTGCTGCTGTGCATCAGCTCCTGCTGTGCCCATCACCTCCACCACCGCCTCGACTGCTGTGCCCATCTCCACCGCCTCGACTGCTGTGCCCATCTCCACCGCCTCGACTGCTGTGCCCATCTCCTCTGCATCAGCTGCCATGCCTATCTCCTCAGCTGTGCCCATAACCATCATCTGTTGTTTCTCTCCTTTTTGTGCCTTGTGCCCACTGCCACCTCAACTGCAGCATCAGCTCATCACTGCCATCTGCAGTGCCCATCTTCTCTGCCCTCCTTGCAGCTGCCCCCATCTCCCTTGATTTAGGTGCTGTGCCAAACTCCAATACCTCGGCTGCTGTACTCGTCTCGCCAGCATTGGCTTCTTGATGTGACCCTCACCACCATCTGACAGCTGTGATTATTTGCTTGATCTCTGTTAAAGATGGGTGCACTCAACAAAGCTCAGATGAAAACGGCTTTTTAGACCCTTAAACAAGCGCGGAAAAACTCAACGCTTCACCAGCGGCACAACAAAGGTCTCAACTTTCAAACCAAGGCACAGAGAAGTATGTAATTGTAAAAGAGTGTTTGAAGAGGGTTTACCTTACGCCAGTCCAAGTTGCTGCTGCCATTTTCAACTTTCAATCTATAAACTTGTCTGTGCCTCGGTTTGATGGATAAGACCTTTGTTATGCTGTCGCTGAAGTATGGAGTTTTTTTCGAGCTTGTTTACTTTTGAAAACAACCGATATCTTAGATATTTTTGAATGCCCATTCACTTGCAATAACAGTGTTTTCCACTAAAAGCGCGAAATCGGCCAACTTTGGAATGCTGCGGTCTAGCCCAGAATTGCTCCTCAAAATACATACTGACGAGCCATGACCATTTAATGTTCCAATTTTGATTTTAAACTGCAGCATTCCTTTAACGGTCTAAAAAGCCGTTTTCACCTGAACTTTGTTGAGTGCACCCATCTTTAGCAGTTGTGGTGTTTTCGACCAAAACATAAAAAATGCTCAACCATCAGAGGAAGAGCTAATTTTATTGGCAAATACTGACAGGTTTGAAAACCTGAAAACAAAATCTTACTGCCTTTGTAGTACAGTCCATAGTCAGTTGTTGTTTTATTGTCTTTGTATGTTGTGGTATTTGTGTTTGTTAAATCAAAAAATGCAAAATATGTCATCCTGAGTAGTGTAAGTGAAAACCATCTGTAGGCCCTAAATAACCAAACTAAAGCCATAACTAATAAAAGAAAACCTGCATTAAATGAGTAAATATCCATATACTAACCACTGAATTACAATACAGCTACATGTATCACCCAGATGGCACTCTAAGATCATAAATGGCACAGCTGTGACAAAATGAATTAGGCCAGCCCCAAAATACCAGGAACAGCCTAGGTTTGTATTCTTGTTTTCTGGACTTATACAGTCTCATCGACAACATGTCAATACCAAGCTTTATATAATAATAATAATAATAATAATAATAATAATTATTATTATTATTATTATTATTATTATTATTATTATAACAACAATATTATTATTATTATTATTACTGTATTTGTATAGCATAATTCATACAACAATGTAGCCCAACGCTTTAACATAATGACAGCAAAACAGGTTTGGAAGATTTTTAGACATGCCCAGTAGCCAAGTCAAAAATCAAAATGTCAAAATCCTCTGGGGTAAGGAAAAACTCCCTTATAGTTTTGCTGATCTAGAAAGATAAAAAGCTTTCAAAGGTAGTTGAGCTGAAAGTGACAGGTGACCCATTGTACAGATGACCTCCTTATGTTACAGGAATTCACCATTGTTGTGTGTTCAGTGATTGAAAATCATGGTTATGTAGGGGGCATGTGTTTACATGCAAAGTACTTTGTCTTGTTTAAGGATAATTCAATAGTTATCTTCATTCAACTGTAGCCCTATAAGTTATCGTTGTGTTTTAGGTATTTTAAAATACAGAACACAGCATTTTTAATACATGTGTGTGGTTGGGTTTTGTATCTGTTTTGAGTGTTGGGTATTTCATGTTGCATTTGGAAATACATTTTGGTCTTGTGCCCATCCCTAGGAAGTTGTACAGTATTTTATATAATGTACTTGTATATTACAAAGGGATATTGTATATAATGCAACTGTATATAGTGTATATACAAATTCCATCATAGGCCTATTGCATGTTGTCATTTGTATGAAATATAGAATAGCATGTCATTTGTATGAAATATAGAATTGCATGTTGTCATGTATGATATATAGAAATTGTCACATTAAATTGCATGTTTTTAAATGACCTTGTATGCTGTTCATATTTCTTTTTCCTCTGGCTGCGGGCACACCTCTGATATATGGTATCCTCAAAGGTGTTTTGTTGCAGATGCCTGTCATTATTGGTGGTGTTGACAGACAACAGCAGACAGTTAAGGCTAAGAAAAACTAACTCTGCCAAATAACAGGTGTTGATCATATGGCAGTTGTGTAGCCTACTCCATCAACTACCTTGAATGAAGATTATACTTGTGCAGTATGATTACAGAGCCCCCCCTTAAAAAGAGGTGAAGCTATCTGCATTTTTATAACAAAATCCTTAAATGTCTTTGGTGACCTGCATTAGATGTGCCATCAGACATTTACATGTAGTACCATTTTTATGTGACAATATTAAAAGGCCTTCCTTCAAGATAACACATGGTGGCTGTTTATGCTGTTCAGAATTCAAAGTTCACTCACCATTAGTTTAACTCCCCAGATGAGTAAGGAGCCCATAAGCAAGACACTACCCTATACCCTCATAGATGGTGGCTCTCGAACTAACCAAGTTGAATGATTTGTCGTACCTATAGTACTGACAGTGCAAGACACCATGGTTTTTAAAAATAATGAAGTTTTCAGTTCTGTAATCAAATGACACTTTCCCACATCCTCTCAAATGAGCTCATAGAAGAGACTAGAAGGCCCTTAACCTCTGCATTGTGTGTACATACAGCATTCTTTGTATGGTAAACTACTCACCAGCTTTCACTGTTGCCACACCAGAGAATGTTTATAGACAATGACATGACTTTATAAACCTATAAAATGACTTATCACAGAAATAGGTCTTGGATATGTAGATAAAACTAACCCTACCTGGCTTGTATACTCTGTACTTCTGCACATACAGTATTGTATGCTTCTGTTTATGTCCTCGATTGTAAAGCACTTTGGTTAAAAAGTGTCTGCCAAATGCAATGTAATGTAGATGCAACCATGGTAATTCATTATTTGTATGTAAGAAAAATAAGTAATTGATCCCTCCACATCTTTAAAGTTTGAGTGACCATTATACCAATATAATCAAACTCAGTCATCTTGGTCAATGTTGCTGCTCCACATAAGACACCTTGCTGTAATTAGGCTCTGTTTCAACAATCATTAAGATGGAAATGATTGACACAATAATGTTTTTAGCACAGATCTTTAATAAGACATTTAGTGTGCAGGAATGCATATTGAACATTACTTGAACCGTATCATTAAAAAGTCTAACATCCAGAAGTTTGGACCAAAATGGGCACACACACCAGGGTTACCGACCTTCAGGCACCACAAACACACATGCACAATGTTTCATGTGCTCCCTTGTGACACTGACATATTTGTGTACATTCCCTTTCCCATCTTCCCTGATGTTCCCCTACACACATACCACACTTAAGAGAAAATGGGCTTCTGCCGTGAACCAACACATTTCAACTTGAGACAATACTTTTGATTATCTTTTTTAAAAACAGTGTAAACATTTTGGCAGCTTGAAAAACTCATCATAAACAAATGTATAGTGCAACAACAACACAACAGTCAGTCAGTCAGTCAGTCTGGGTACGAGCCCCCTCTCCCCGGCCCCCAACACCCAACCCATCTTATTTCCCCCCAACCCACCTTATTCTCCCCAGGCCACTCTACCGTACCCCTTCTCTACCCCCATCCACATAGAAGACAGTCAGTCAGATAGAGCCCCCCCTTTCACACACTACACTCAAATGAACACACACGTGCGCACGCACACCAATCAGGGTTACCGCCCTTCAGGCACCACAAACACACACATGCACGATGTTCACACATTTCGTGTGCACTCTTGTGACACTGACATATTTGTGTACATTCCCTTTCCCATCTTCCCTGATGTTCCCCCACACACATACCACACTTAACAGAAACTGTACTTCTGCCTTTTAGAAAGATGATTACCGTCACCCCTGACGCGAGCACACACACACACACAGAGAGAGAAAGAGACGATTACTGTTACCCCTGACGCGACCATACACAAAGACACACACGTACTGTACAGAGAGAGAGAGAGAGAAAAATGCACGCATACACATGCACACAAACACAACTGGCCTGAAATTAAACAATGTCCATGATCCAAATGTTATTGTCAAATACACCGTTGAAATCTGAGCGGAAGTCCGGAAAGCTGTCATAGCTGTCAGACAGCTCTAAGACACACCCACAAGTGTGCGCGATAGGCCTCCTTTTAAATTTAGACATGTTGGTAAACATAATTTCAATTCGGTCACAGGTGATAACATCACTTCCTGTGCTGAAGCGCAGAAATTTGCCAAGTTTTGTGTCATCCAATTCCCTGAGGTATCTTTTCAGATGATTCTCCACCTCTCGTTGCTTTGGAGTCATCACCTCAGGAAAGTGGAGGAGTGCTTGGAGTTTCCGAGGGGTTGGTGTCAGTTTGGCAATCATGTTGCGAAGCTCGTCTTGGTTAAGGATGATGTTTTCCTGGATTACTTCCCACCAGCAGTCGATGACATACATGGGCTTTTGCAGAAGCTCCTTGTGTGAAATCTCCAGCAGTGTTTCTTTGAGGGTGTCAGGAGCAACAAGTCGGCGGCACTCATAAGTCTGAAGGACCTCCAGCAACTCATCAAAACTGACTGATGTGAAATCTTCGAGGGCCCTCTGCAGGATGACAGAATCCTGTGCACTCACAAACCGCATAAAAGTTGAGAGTAGGTCACTGCTTAGTTTTCCGTAAACTACTTCCTCTAGTAGAGGAAGTACCAGCTTTATTGGCAGGTAGTCACAGGTTTTATAACCCACCACAAGCACTCTACCAATAGCCTTCCATGTTTCACTGCTGTAATCATGGCGGATGAAAGGAATCTTTACATCTGTTCCTATTGTGCAACGGTCGTAAAACTCCTGCCAGAAAGACGAAAACACATCCCTGAGCACACCTGAGCCAATAGCCTTTTCTTCTGTGTTATCAGGAAGCAATCTCTTGATTGTCAAGGGTTGTGTTAGCACTGCTGGATCCATGAATTCACTGATCATTTCATTAAGACAGTTGCCATGGTGAATAACAATCAGTTTTGGCTTGGACAGCAGCAGCGGATCAGAGGCGGCGAGTTGCAGACCGGAGGCAGCAAGTGGCATGGAGAGCGGCATGGAGGGTAGTGGCGGATCAGAGGCGGCAAGTGGCACGGAGGGCAGGAGTTGTAGTTCATCGTCTCTGAATGCATCTGCAGTTGTGGGCTGCTGTAAAATGGGAAATTCAAACGGCTCAGTGTCATCATTGTCACCATCATATTCTCCACTGGACGGACCCAAAATGATTTCATGGTCAAGATCCAACATGTAAGTGTGTATCAGCTGAGCGTCATTATCATCTGCAATTTCTATTACCGGTTCATCTTCTATCACATCTTCACTGTCCATGGCATAATCAGTTTCAATGTCCTCCTTTGGGAATGTGGCGATGTAGAATCTTAATCTGTTCATGCATAGGGTGTCATAAATTAATCCAACGGTAACGTTTTCATTTACAGGATTGTGTTTGTAATCCCATATTTCAAAGTTAAACTGTTTTTCATGGCCTTTTGTTGACATTCCGTTTGGGAAAAATAATTCTTTACCCTTTTCAAGTATTGTGTTCATCCTGCATTCCACATTCACGTCAACCGTTCTTGTTCCACCTCCCTGTTTGGCTCTCATCTGTTTTATCCCTGCTTGTCCCTTCTCACGGTTTAACCAGCCGATTTCAATTTTGCGGTGACTTTGCCTCCCTCTCCTCCTAGGGTGTGACTGTGAGGATGTACTTTTTGGCACTTCATCCACAGGTTTATTCCCATGCCCTTCTTTCTGCAGCTGCATCTTTGCCCTTAGTTTTTCAAAGAGGCCCATTTTTCTCCTCTGAGCTGATGTTTGATTTTTGCAGAAGTTGGTTACAGCCAACCTATCTCCATATGAGGAGATGTATTTTGCCAGCTCTCTGTCCTCCATGAGAGGGATGACATCTTTGTCAATCTGTTAAATCACATAGTAAGTATGATTAAATTCAAATCATTTCATTACAGTTTTCCTCCATTGGTTTGGCTCATTTCTTTAAACTGAAATGACATTCTTATAACTATAAGATCATTTGGCCAGTCTTACAGTTCTGCACAACATTCCAGATAACAAGCAAAATGTTACGTCTCCCTACTATATGATGACTTGCACTACAAAATCATGCTGACGTGTTGAAGAGAACAACCATTAGACTGACAATTGACTATAGTTCAGATAAACAAGATCTATTCATTTGAAATGTGATGAAAGCAATGAGAAATGCCATTCTCTTGTGAACAATTGCAAGTTGGTTTGGGAAATTGTCCGTGTCGCTTTGAGAATGTCATTTCTGTTTCAAGAAATGAGCCAAACTAATGGAGAAAAACTGTAACATAAATAACCACTAAAACAGTGATAACAATAAATTAGGTATAAGACTATCTGAATTTAATGTATAATGTATGCCCTGGATAATAAACTCATCCAGGGTGAACTATTCAATGTGTGAATTTTAAGAACAACAAGGTGAATACCATTAATGGCAACTTCATAATTGAAGTGAATTAAAGTAGTTAGCACAGCTGCCCACTATTGCTGCATTAGGCCCAGCATTTGTCAATTCTTGTATTGCTGAAAGTGCATAATACGGGAATGAAGAAGTTGTTTACTTCATCTTTGGGCTTTTATAAAGGCATTGTCTTGGATATCTTGCTGAGTTATCTACAGTGTTGTGGTTTTAAGATACCTTTTCCTCCTCCAGACGCTGTATGCTTTCGGTTGGGACACCACGCTGTTCAAGGAAATCAGACAATGTGACGATGGCTTCTGGCAAAGCTGTGAAGTAGATAATATGATCATCAAGCTTAAAAAATACTAAGTCTATGCAGCCTTATAATTAGAACACCAAAAACAGCTCCAATGAAATACACCGGTCTTGAATCATTTCACCAATTTAAATTGAATTTAAAATAATATTAACTGAACTTGTTGCAACGTTGGCACATAGGTACGGCAACACAGGAACATGGTAAATGCAACTGAAATAGATTTGTAGTGCTGTACCGCAGCATTACATAAATAAAAAAAAAATAAAATAAAACAGCAGTTTGTCGTTTCAAATATGTTTAATACTCATCACCACTACGTGGCAGACATGTTCTTTTTCATTCAGTCCCAGTTCAGAGGCAGTTTTCTTCTTTATTGGTTTACATTTGTCAAATCAGAACTGAAATTCTCAAAAGTTCTTGTTCAGTCAACAAACTACAAATGCTGTCGCCATCCATGCAAATGATTGTGTACAATTTTCAGTTTCTTTGTACATTATCAGTTGCTTTTGTCATGTAGGCTAAATCAAAATCCTTTGTTATTGAATCTATGAAATAGTCTCGACCCCCAAAACATTTACACCCTATTCATTACCAAATCAGAGCAGAAAAAAGATGTAATAGTAGCTCATATGGACAGTATCGCGGTGTAAATACATACATAGATAGCCTACATATTATGTATATTTGTGCTATTCATTTCAATGAGACTCTGCTCACAGCACGCTCGACCCCGCGCGGAAAAATAGACTCGGTGTTTGAGTGGTGTTCACAGGACTTGTCGGTGTGAAAGGACTAATCTGTTAGCAAGCATTCCTAAATTTTCAGGACAGAGTACGGACAATTTTGCGTCCGACCCGTACATACGGAGAATGTCAGTGTTGAGCCGTTATGGGGCTTAAGAAAGTAGGCTAGCCCTGAGTGCGCATTTACTGACCACGCCGAAGGCTACGGTAGCAGTGTAGCTGCATTTGGCTTCTTTCTTTGTGAGAATTAGCCTAATTAGCTCGAAATGTTTCCACATGCCACAGTTAGTGTTTCGAGCTGTGTCACTTGACTCGTAGCAATAAATAGGCCATTTAATCTCTTCAAGCAAAGATTTTCTAGGTTCTAACTGACTCGAGCCGACGAATTAGCCTGGCTGACAAACACAGGTGTTGAACTTTACCGCTATCAGACATCATAACTAACACTGAGTGGCAAATATGGCATTCTGTACGTAGCCAGCCATATAAACTTATTAAATAAATTAACTTACTTTGTGCAGCCATGGGTCTGCACCTCTTCCCAGGCATCGTCTTTCGCAGTGCATTCATGACCCACCCCCACGACGTGTCTCCGGGTCTCTACTGATGTGACTCCACTTGCTCTCTGGTAGATTTGTGACTTCGACTTTCTTTTCTCGATAATTTCGACTTTTTTCTCGAAGATTTCGACTTTTAATCTCGAAAATTTCGACTTTTAATCTCGAAAATTTCGACTTTTAATCTTGAAAATTTCGACTTTCTTTTCTCGAAAATTTCGACTTTCTTTCTCGAAAATTTCGACTTTTAATCTCGAAAATTTCGACTTTCTTTCTCGAAAATTTCGACTTTTAATCTCGAAAATTTCGACTTTCTTTTCTCGAAAATTTCGACTTTTAATCTCGGAATTTCGAGTTTTTTCTTGAAATTTCCGACTTTTAATCTCGGAATTTAGAAAAAAAAATTTTCTCCAAGTGGCCCTAATACGCTTCCGTACATTCTCTCTCACTCACTCACTGACACATACATTCACATGGATATGGAGTTGCTTAGAGCCAAATGCCACCTCATCTCTTCTCAGTCCACACTTCTTACCTCCCCTCACTCACTCACTCACTCACGCACCCACCCACTCTCTCTCTCACACAAACACACAAACACTCACACACACTCTCACACACACAAACACTAACTCACTCACTCACACACACTCTCACACACACAAACACTAACTCACTCACTCACTCACTCACACACACTCTCACACACACAAACACTAACTCACTCACTCACACACACACACTCTCACACACACAAACAAACACACACACACACACACACAATCATGTACATAGTTTTATTTATAGAATGTTTGAAATGTTCTGATCTTTAAAAAAAATAAACAGTGCTGGTTTTCCTGGCATTTTGGCAAAGACAGATGTTATCTGAAATCTTATTCTCTGTTGGGTTCCATCATGACTATTAGTTTGTGTAGTGCTACACTTTGTGTGTTCTCTGCTTTCCATCTTCATTTTGGAGTAAAGAAGTGTATGCAGGGTTTAAAGGGGAATGTTCTTTTCTCCTCTCCAACCTTTACTTCCTTATAGATTAGCTTTACCTGCCTATCCACCATGCAGTCGGTACATTGTTTTGTTTTGTTTTTTTTTCGGATCGGATGAGGGGGGCCCCATACATACCTTCGCCTGCACTGTAAAAAATGTTCGTAGAATTAACAGTGAATTTATGTAAAATCATGACATAAAAAAAACTGTAAATACAAAAACAATGAAGCAGTGTGTAATTTACATCAATATACTGTAAAACTCCTAACCAAATACCACTGTTAATTTAACAGTAAGAATATGTTGAATTGATCATATTTTTTTGTAGAATTTACAAATTGTTGTAGTTTAAACACAGACAAACTGTAATACTAAAACAGAATGTGATAGTTAAAATTACATCATTGCCCTGTTAAAAAAATAAAAAAAAGTGTCAGTAGAGGCTCTCCGGCACATTTCGTAAAACTCTAAATCAAATAAAATATCTGGGGGTCGTCATGGCTCAGTCGACTAAGGCGCTATACCATGAATCCGGGGTTGTCGTGGCTCAGTCCACTAAGGTGCCATACCATGGACCCGGGTTCGATTCTGACCCAAGGTCATTTCCCGATCTCTCTCCAGCTCATTTCCTGTCTCTACACTGTCCTATCCAATAAAGGTGAAAAAAACCCCATAAAATCTGTCTAGAAGATCATTGCTTGTAACCATCATTGTTTATTGTACAATGAATATCCGTAAAATTAACAGTTATGTATTGATTATTGTACATTGAATACCTGTAAAATTTACATTTAGTTATCATTAATTGTACATGGAATCCCAGTGAAATGTACAAGTTATTCTGTAATGTGGTTTACATTTCACTGTATTTTTAACAGGATTATTCTGGCAACAACAGCTGCCAGTATTTTTCCATAAAAACAACGGATTTTTTTTTACAGTGTGGGGCCCCCAATTTGCTAAATCCGCCACTGGGACTACCAGCAACGTTTTTACTACGTCGTAAAGTGTAAAGGTTCCCAGAACAGTCAACCTCTCGAGATCAATGCCTTCGTGCCACCTGTAGAATTCTGGGGCGAAAAAACACCGCGAAAAACAGACCAGAAAAAACAGAGATTGGTTTCACCGTCGTTTATTCACAGTTTTTTCACCAAAGATAGAGCGTCCAAAAAAACCTTTTATAACATCCAAAAAACTGTTTATCTCTCTAAAAGGCAGCTGTGTTTGTGTGTTGTGTCTGTCGTGTGTGTGTGTGTGTGTGTGTGTGTGTGTGTGTGTGTGTGTGTGTGTGTGTGTGTGTGCAGTGTTGTATAGTAATGAAGTAAAAATACTTCACTACTGTACTTAAGTACATTTTTGGAGATTTTGCATTTTACTTGAGTTTTCAAGTTTTTGAGAACTTTCACTTTTACTTTAGTATATTTTTTAACTTAATTGCATACTTTTACTCCGATACATTTTCAAAGAGCCGTTTAGTTACTCATTACAAAAAAAGAAAGGAAAAAAAAACGTGTTTTAACCCCACTGACTGCAACGAAGTCAGGAAGTGCCTGGGCTTGTTCACCACTTGCGCATGACAACCAATAGGCTATACCTGTTGGCTTCACGCAGTAAGCAGAAAGCTAGCTTCGCAATCAACAGCCCTGATGGAAGAGGAGACGGAGACAGCAGCTACTTCGGCTACAAATGAAGAGGAACCTGATGATGAGCACCCCTGGCCGTATTTGAACACAATGTTCTCTTACATTGATGTGAAGGATTCGTCCTATCGAATGAAGTGCCTCTTATGCCTTCCAAAAAACGTGGAAATTCTATCTTATAGAAACTCCCCGTCCGATCTAAAGAAACACATCAAGGTAAGTTCTAGGTTTATGAAATTGTTACAGTATATTCCCATTTCAGCAACCATAGTATGAATATTCTAGACACAATTGTGAAACCTTGAGCATTCCTGTACAAACGAACTTTGTTCTTCAGTTCCACGCGGTTTTGGCATTTGTTGGCTGTAGCAGGCTACCTAGCTGCGAGCCTTTTCGGCTCAAGGAAAGGCATAGCTGTAAGTGTAAGGAGGATGAATAGGGAAAACTGGCATACAAGTTCAAAATGGAAAAAAAAAACATTAACAATTGAAATGAGCTTTGTGTGTGCTTCTGCTATCTAAGTAACAAAGCAAGGGTTAGCAAAGCTTGCAATTCTGTCTTGGTGAACTGCTACACTGTCGAACTTCAGTGCTAGCTGGTGCGATGCCCATGGCGACATAACCCACAGTTTAGTTTTGAATATTTGACATTCAAATACATTTAAGCTGTGATGTAAATCACAGATTCTTCAAACAATTTTTACTGTCTTCATAATAATCCAGACTATACTGCAAGACAGTAAAGTAAACAAAATCATACTATGATTTTCTACTATCCTAAATATTACTATATCACAAGTTAAATGCTCTTTTTAAATAAGTTCAATTTTAAATATTCAATTCCAACCAATTCATCATTGGCACTAAATGTAAGCCTATGTTTTATGTGTACAGCATGTTTTATTTAGCAACTTAGACTACGTTCAGACTGCACCCTGAAACGACCCATATCCAATTTTTTTGCCCATATGCGACCTGTATCCAATTTGCTATTGACAATCTGAATGACACAAATCCGATTTTTTCACATGCGACCCAGGCCGCTTGGATATGTGGTCCTAAATCCGATGCATATCCGATATTTTCACATGTGACTGCAGTCTGACCGGACAGGTCGCATTCATGCGACCTACACGTCATCAACAAGAGACAAACGTCACTATTCTGCGTTGGCTAATCCCGCCTCTTTGGTGGAAAACAACAACATTTGTACAGTTTTCAGAATTTAAATTGACTTTTATAGAATTGATCAAGCTAATGGTGGATTTGGTAGGGACCTGGATGTTGATCTGTTAGCCTGATTAAATAAAACAGTTTCTATAACTGATTTATAACTTAAACCATCCTGTATTACAAGATTATAAGATTGTTCTGGAAATTTCCAGTAATTTGACACCTTCGGTCTCATTACTCTGCTGTTAATCAGATTATTGTGTGAGTTCCGCCGCCGCCACAAAAACCACATCGCCAGGTCTCGCCTCATCTCCAGAGCAAACTGCACTGGTGTTTATGCACCTTGAGCCAGCGCTGAGAGGAGTTGCAGAATTCAGCTGGCTATAAACAATCTAAATAAATATTTATAAAAATATAGAAAAAGTTTATTAATATGACAAAATAAATATGTGCAAATTATTAAGCCTGAATTAAGAGTTTGGTAATACAGCGGCCGTATCCCAAATGACTGCCTGCTGAAGCTCGAGTGCACTATATAGAGTTTAAAAATCCATTACTTCCTAGTAACATGTAGTGCACTTATATAGAAATTAGAGAGACATTAGGAGCCAACCCTCGTTACCAGGCTACACGTTTTCATTTCAGTTCAGAAACAAAAACACACACGAGACCTCACACTTTAACACTAACCAGATAATTAAACAAACAAACAAAAAAAAGAAATCATTAAACATGAAGAGTGCGCTTTTTTTTGTTTACGTATTACGTAGATGTGCTTATTACGTGTCAATTTGCGCATGCGGGACACTTTTGGGTCGTTTTCCGTTCATATTGGAGATCGCATACAAGTCTCATATAATTGGTAATGTGAACGGCCTAACAAAAAAAATCGGATTTCACAACAAATTGGATATGGGTCGTTTCAGGTTGCAGTCGGAACGTAGTGTTAAGCAAATTGGTAAATGTGATGCACTGTTTGTAAGTAATGTGTGGGTGAGTTAATTTGTGTTCAGTTTGACTAAATATAGCGTGTGTCCTTTTTTTGTCTGTTTCAGAGAAAGCATCCGCACCATGTTCAAAAATACATCGAGCTGACCACAGCAAAGCGGAAAAGGGTCAGTGGAGCATCCACCACCAGCAAGCAGGCCACATTAACACAGTCCTTGACCATGACACCTCAGAAGAGAATTGACAAGGCCGTCGTTAAATATGTTGTACATGGGCTTCGGCCATTTTCTGTAGTTGAGCAGGAACCTTTCAGATAATTAGTTAAGGACCTTGTCCCTAATGCCAAAATGATGTCCCGGGTGACTCTCACCTGCATGATTGATGATGGCTTCAAACAAATGAAAACGGCTCTGACTGAGGCAATGAAGGGGGTCGACCACATTGCCACTACTACCGACTGTTGGTCTGTCAGAAGGCGAGGCTTCATCGGTGTTACTGCACACTGGATTGACCCTGAGACTCTTCAAAGATGTTCAGCAGCCTTAGCTTGCAGACAGTTGAGGGGTTCACACACATTTGACCTGCTAGCCAATGCTCTGAATGACATACATGCGGAATTTGAGATTCGAGGCAAGATTGTGAGGACGACCACTGATAATGGTTCGAACTTTGTCAAGGCTTTCCGAGTGTTTGGGGAAGATGAGAACAACAATGCGGAGGGAGTTGAGGAAGCTGAAGAGTCTGCACAGTCTGAAGAGGAAGACGATGGTGGAGTGGATGAGGACAAAGATGTACAGTACGTTAATACGGCAGCTCTTCTAAATGAAGATGATGGCTTTGAATTTCAACTACCGAGACACCAACGCTGTGCTTGTCATATCTTAAATCTAATCGCTAGTGAAGATTCCACAAATGCAACCTCCAATGATGCATACAAAAAGCTGCACCATGCAACATTTGGCAAGTGTTACGGCCTATGGAACAAATGTGGAAGATCCACACTTGCAGCTGAGATGATTGAAGATGTCTGTTCCATTCAGCTTCTAAGACCAAATAAAACAAGGTGGAATTCCTTGTCCATGGCCATGGAACGCCTACTCCAGATTAATAAAGGGAAGGGAGAGGGGGCCCTAAGAGCTATTGCCACCGACCTGAAGGTCCCAATGTAAGTAGACCTAAGAATTGTATGTTTTTTTATTAAAGTAAATATGGAATAACAGATACAGATAAACAAAACAGATTTCCAGTGTTTTTTGTTTTTCATCATAGGTGCTATTTTTTTCACATTGTATCAGAACTGTGAAATTTCTATTTAGTGTTCATGTATAATTCTTGGTTCCATCTAACAAATATCTGGGTGTCGTGTGTGTTCTTTTTTTTTTTTTGTCAAATCAGGTTCAACCCAGCGGAACTTGCATTTCTCACTGAATATGCTGCTGTAATGAGCCCTGTCGCCCAAGCAACCAACATACTGCAAGCAGAGACCAACGCAAAAATGGGGTGGCTACTTCCTACAATCCACCTGCTGACGGTCAAACTTGACAAGGTCAAGTTTCAGCTGAAGTACTGCAGGCCACAACATAACATCAGTCTCTCCTCTGTACTGCTCTGGCTTCCAGGGGTCGGGGGCTGGCTGACTTGTGTGGGGGGTTCTGGCCATGGTGGGGCCGTGGTGGGGCCTCTCCCCCGCTGCCTCTGCTGCGGACCCCATCCTCCCCTGGAATGGACTGGGCTGCCTCCACTCTGCGTGTCTCACTTTTTAACGCTCCACATTAGCTGACTCGGAAAGTACATTCCCACTCAATAATACAAACACCTCCAGTAAGTAAGGGCCGAGGTGGGGCGCTCTGTAGAGTGGCCTGTAAAAAGGCCCGAATCAGCTTGCGCCTCACTTCTTTTAATGCATTACATCTTAGAAAAATCACAATCTCAATTTATAGGAAAGGTGGGGGTGGGTCGGGGGGGAGTCTTTAGTAAGGCTCTCTCTCTGCTCTGCCCCCCCTCTTTTTAATGCATTTAGACATTAGATAAAACACATCATAGGGCCAGTGAGGCGCGTGGATTGGGAGGGCCTTGGGCTCCTGTTCTGTTCGGGATGGTGGGGGGTGGGGGTGGTCTGGGGGGCTCTGCGGCGGCCCTTTCCTGTCCTCTCCTCCCACTAGGGTTCGGCTTGTACCTCTGATGCACTGGGGCTTGGAGTGGTCAGAGGAAGTCATCTTACCACCCCCCCTCCATTTTATTTTATTTATTTAATTTTTCTCTTGGGGGTGTGATTGTGTCTGGGGGGGGGTGCATCAGTTTGCCCGAAGTCTGCTTCTCCCTCCCTTGTCTCTTCCTCCCTTCCTCCACTTCCTCCCAGTGGGACTCATCCTAATCCCCCATGCTCCGGACTTTTCTGCTTACATATCATTTACATAATTGCTAAACTGATAATATACCTATGTATTCATGTACACACACACACACACACACACACACACACACTATATACACACACACGCATACACAAATACCCCCCTCACACCCACACTCAAACATCCCCCTCTAACCAGTGGCGGCTGCTGGTTTTTAAAACAGGGGAAGCCCATTTTACGCATTCATTGTAAAACCTGTAGGCCGGATATCAAAGCATAGAAAGGTGTGCCCCATTAGCATAGTGAACTAGACAACCCTACCTAGTGGCAGAAAGTATTTTTGCTTGTACATTTCATGTTATAGTCTGGCTTGCCAGGCTAGTGCCTCATATCCTTAATCTAAAATATCAAACATCCAAAAATCACTGACTATTCAACGAAGAGCCTTGAACATCATACCCTGATATGCAACACAGAGTCTTTAACACAACACCCAGCTGTGCAACACATCCTTGAACATCTTCTGCAACACAGTCTGGAAATCCATAACCAGGTAGGCTATGCAACACACAGAACCTTGAATATTATACCCAGGTATAACCTATAACACCGACCCCACCATTCTCTTAACATTACTGAACAATATACACACTTCAGATTCATGAACATTGATGAACATTATATGATGCACACTATTTATACACAAATTCTGCCCTCCGCTCCTTTTCCAGAAAATGGTCTGTGACCCTGTCATACTAGCTGCTTGTGCTTTCCAGAGACTTCACCAATTTCTGTTAGCAGCTAGCACTGCAGATCCCAATAAGGCTCAAGCTAGCCTACAACCAGATTGAACTACAAATGAAATAAATGAGTGAATTCACGAATGATCAAACTGATAGAATGGATGAAAGTTAACAGAGCACAACAAGTAATATTTACATTTATTTACAGAGTAATGTACAGAGACATCAATGAGAAGAAATGTTTATATGAAAAGAAATTCGGACAGCACTTTGGCACACGACTACACTTTCTCAACATCCGTGTTCCTCGCCGACGTCGAAGTACAGAGCCTGCCCTCCTCATGTCTTTCAAACACTACCTCCAATAATCCTTCATCAGCCCGGCTTCTTGCCCCTCCCACTGTCTCGTTTAGTCCCAGAGAAGCCTGGCTTCCCTGGAAGTGACGATTTTGTCGATTTTAACCAATAACAACTAGCCAAAATTGGCTGTTCAGAGCCGTCTCATAGACTGCAACGGATACCTGGCTGCCAGCCATAGATCCTATTGAAATAAGAAAGGTTACAGCCAGTGTTGCCAGATTGGGCAGTTTTAAGTGGATTTTGGCGGGTTTTGAACATATTTTGGCTGGAAAACGTCAGCAGTATCTGGCAATGCTGGTTACAGCCTGGCAGCAAAGGTGATTCTCATAGCAAACTGAAAGTTCGTCAGACATCACTCAAATAAGTTACAGGATAGTTATGAACGTAAATACAATCTTGGGCATATATTATATTATGCAAGTTATTGTTTTAATGAGAATTCAACATCGTAGATGCCGCAGTTTGGGGAGAGAATTTTAGGGGAAGCTCGGCTTCCCTTGTTGTCTCTGAGAAATCGCCCCTGCACTATAGCATGAACTTAAAAAGTAGATACAGTATGTGACCTCAACATAGCCTAGGTCAGAATCAACCTTACTAACCATTCCCCACAACTGAATAAATAAAGCAAGAAGATGTGTACAAAAGTGAACACTTTAATGGAAGGTGCAACAAGCTGTTCAACACAGCAATATGGCCAAACTGTCAGAACGGTATGTTAAACAGAAACAAAAAAGAGACAAATGATTTGAGAATAGGGCGGCACGGTGGTGTAGTGGTTAGTGCTGTCGCCTCACAGCAAGAAGGTCCGGGTTCAAGCTCTGTGGCCAGCGAGGGTCTTTCTGTGTGGAGTTTGCATGTTCTCCCCGTGTCCGCGTGGGTTTCCTCCGGGTGCTCCGGTTTCCCCCACAGTCCAAAGACATGCAGGTTAGGTTAACTGGTGACTCTAAATTGACCATAGGTGTGAGTGTGAATGGTTGTCTGTGTCTATGTGTCAGCCCTGTGATGACCTGGCAACTTGTCCAGGGTGTACCCCGCCTTTCGCCCGTAGTCAGCTGGGATAGGCTCCAGCTTGCCTGCGACCCTGTAGAACAGGATAAAGTGTCTAGAGATAATGAGAGAGATGAGATTTGAGAATATATACTACGGAAGCCAAGAGAGGCCCTTCATATAATCCTTTTTTTTATTCACCTTGTTATCCCGAGATAACGACATAATTAATTCAGGATCTCGAGAAAACAACACAACTAATTCGAGATCTCAAGAAAACAAAACAATTATTTCATGATCTCGAGTAAACAGCTGAGAAATGGTCCATTCAGGTGCGCCAAGAGACCTGTGATATGCTGACTTTGGGGCTATTTCTCATTCTGTATAGACGCAACTTTGGTCATTAGAATGTCTGGAATAATCGATCACCTAATAAGGCAATATTTTGATCAGGGGTTGACACAGGGAGAGATTGCATTAAGTCTTTTAATAAGGGATAATTTCAAAATTAGTCCATGGCACCTCCGCAGAAGACTGGCCCGGCTTCGTCTCTACCGACGGAGATACAGTGATCTAGCTGAGATCATGAAATAATTGTTTTGTTTTCTCGAGATCTCGGAATAACGGTTTTGTTTTCTCGAGATCTCGAATTAGTTGTGTTGTTTTCTCGAGATCCTGAATTAATTATGTCATTATCTCGGGATAACAAGGTGAATAAAAAAAGATTATATGAAGGGCCTCTCTCGGCTTCCGTAAAATATACACTCAAACAAAACAGCAATAAAGGAGGAGAGGGGCGACATCCCGAGGAAAGCCCCCACAGGAGCGCACAGCATTTGCAACATAGGCTACCCAACTCAGTACAGGAACAAAGCTAAGGCGACTGTCAATCCACCCACCCTAAACAAAATGCATTAGCCTACGTATATTTACAAGAAGAGTGGGCTACGGAGAAGGAACACTTACAGTGTGTGCAGTAGGCTTCGTGCGCATTGTTCTGCACCTCTCGGAGGAAGGGGTAGGTGCCCTGTAAATCTTTGGAAAAGGTACAATTTCTTTTCGGCATAATTGCTGCTGCATTACTGCTGCCAGCTGTTAGACAAAGAACATTCGCGCCAGTTAATGTTTATTTTATTGTTGCATGGCAACACGTTCTGTTGTCTGGAATAATGTGGCTAAATAAACACCCATGCCACAGGGCCAGGGGGCAGTAACCAGGAAAGTTTGCGATTCCTGTCCATTCATCAAAATAGTAAATGCAGACATTTCTCCGCTACTGATTCCCACGCTGCTCAGTCGCAAACGTCACGAGTGGCGAAAACCGGGACATATCCATGTCCCAACAGACTTTTGTCAGGACTCGGGACACACAACCCCAAATCGGGACTGTCCCGGTAAAACCGGGACGTCTGGTCACACTAGTGTAGAGGGGTGGGGGTAGGATGTGTGTGTGTTATGTGTGTGCGTATGTGAATGTGTTGATATCTTGTGCTAAGTCAGCAAATCACATCTTAATTCCATCAATATGTATGTGTGTGAGTGAAACCTTGGATCAATCATAAGCAAAATATCTTGTATATATTTCATATCAACGGATGTTCTTAACAACTCAGCAACTCAGCATTTACGCATGACAAAGCGCGAGATGTTTTTTACGACAATTCTAAACAAAGACACTATGTTTAGTCTAGCAAAGAAGTGTCTTCTCCACTGGAAGAAGGTCACACAGTAACTTTTACAGGAAGTTATACAGGAATAGTTAATAAAGGATCTAAGAAGCTAAATATTAAAATCATAAAGTCTTAACAATCCTAAATTACATTCTGCATTCTAAAACTATAAAACTAACTTAAATCACTTAATGCAGCTTTAAATCTAACATTAAATCTAACATTCAATCATTTCAATTTCAAATTCAACACTGAAGAGACTGGTTAAATCTAACAATCCTAAATCACATTTTGCAGCTATAAAACTAACTTAAATCATGGCTTTAAATCTAACATAAAGTTACGTGGAGAAATTACGTTCCTACCACCTTCCCACTACCTTATGGGCACCTTCCCACTATACTATGGATACTTTCACACTCATATGGGCACATTCTCACCACCTTACATTTTCACATCCTTTCTACTACCTTACAAAACCCGAGTAATATTATGCAGAAAACATGGAAGAAGCAACAATATTTTGCATAGTCGGTGCATTTATTTCAACAACAAAAAAAATAGCTGCATCAGCCAGGTTAGGTTAGAAATGTGAACAATATATATAAAACCGCATGTACTAGTGCAATTGACAAACATAACAGGTCATGTGTTGTAGTTTCACAGGATGAAATAGATTAATATATGCATTACCTGAATCAAATGTAATCATGAATATGCAAAGGAACTTAAAGGTATTATTCTGCACTTTTATGATGGCCGCTGGTCAGATATTACATTACACTAAAATGGCATAAAAACCTACAGAGACTGACTGCAATATTTACACACATGCCAACCATTATTTTTGTTCTGGCTCTAGAAAATATTTAATGGTGAACCAGTATTCAATAATAGAAATTCTAGCAGTGAAAGAGCAAACAGCCGTCTCTGGTTTCTGAATCAGATGAATGGTGGGTTGGTACAGTAGTTGTCTCCTTAGTTGTTGCAGCCACAGCAGCGCGAGCCTGCAAATATAATTATAATCAATGATAAATTGGGAAATCCTTGTTTACCATTATATGGTCAGATTAAGTGATGTATGTACACATGAAAATATTTGCAAGAGGTAAGTACCTACAGATAATTCTGCACAATTTCATCTACACGCATCAGAACCCCTCTCTGATAATCTATAAAAACACATAAAAAGGAAATGGTGAGTATCATGGGCCACATAAAAATGAGTGAGCATTATGCATTTATGAATTAAAGACATACATTTAAAAAAATGGTTAGATTTTATGATATTACTTATGTGTATTATTTTATTAGTACTGGATGTCACTACACAGATATTCAGACTGACAGATCACAAATGTAAATCATTTATTCAAGTAGTGTTTCTCATCTCATCTCATTATCTGTAGCCGCTTTATCCTTCTACAGGGTCGCAGGCAAGCTGGAGCCTATCCCAGCTGACTACGGGCGAAAGGCGGGCTACACCCTGGACAAGTTGCCAGGTCATCACAGGGCTGACACATAGACACAGACAACCATTCACACTCACGGTCAATTTAGAGTCACCAGTTAACCTAACCTGCATGTCTTTGGACTGTGGGGGAAACCGGAGCACCCGGAGGAAACCCACGCGGACACGGGGAGAACATGCAAACTCCGCACAGAAAGGCCCTCGCCGGCCACGGGGCTCGAACCCGGACCTTCTTGCTGTGAGGCGACAGCGCTAACCACTACACCACCGTGCCGCAGTAGTGTTTCTATCTTTTCATAAAATGATCTCCACCATGCGCGCATCATCCCCCACAAACAACATGGCGCCGCGCGGGCTTTCTTGTGATGGAGACTCACACACTAACATTCATTAAAATAAACATTTAACAATAAAATTTGCATATAATATATCATCAGACTTAATCACCTTACTTTCACACAGTGACAACAATAGCAAGGGTAACATTCTTACCTTGAAAGAATCTGTTGATCAAAACTCTCCAATTATAGCCAAACACCTTCCCTTCGCACCAGTAAAAACAACTGGGAGGCCGGAAGTCGCTCCAACGGGTTTTGAAAGACCGACGTGATCCAGAGCCGCAAAGCATGATGGGATAGCAGTCCTTTTCCCGCCAAGTTAACAGGGTGGAGGGGGTCAGGAAGAGGGGCGGGGATTGTATTGTATTGTATTGATAATTTCTACGAAAAGCGTTGGCGAGCGGCCCGAAGGCGCCCTGGGAAATGAAACTGTACATGTTTGTTCAGTAAATTTGACCATATTTTGAATAATTTTGCTTGCTTCAAACTTTCTGTTGTGTTTACTCTTTTATACCCCCCCTTCCGGTCGCTGAAGGGGGGTTAAACCCCTCCCCCAGATCCATCCCTGGGGGTCACAAACAAACAAACAAACATTCTCAATCACACACCACAGGAAGAGAAACAGGCTCAAATCACCGGTCACGGAAATAATTTGTTGGCAATCACGGATCATGTGAAAGTCCTCCCCTTCAGTTAAAGGTTTGCGTGTACCAAACATGATTTTGGATTAAAAAAAAATACCACTAATAATTTTATTAGAGGGTTACAATGCAGATAAACTGATAAGACATGCCTAACTGCAAAATCATGAATCTACAAACTTTTATTTCATTGAAATGGCCTCATTCAGCACTATTTTAAAGTTAAAATACGATCAATTCATCAATAGACCAAGATCACATTGTCAATGTTATTTATAGAGACATACAACAAAATGTACGAAAGCAAATTATTAATACATCGATCATCAAATAGAAAATACACACAACATGTAGACTACGTAGTAGGACATACATCACTGGATGGTCGCCAGATAACATGTCCGTTACATATTACCACTACGTTGTTGTTACATATTACCACTACGTTGTATTAGGACATGCCTACTACGTAACGACGACGTATTTCCCTGACATTACCAAACCACTACCTAACCACTATGTCGTATATACATTGTGTGTTTGCTGGGGAGCCGTCAACCTCGATGAACTGCTTGGTAGAGTTGGGTATGGTGAGAATGGCTGCTGTGGTAAACCTGCGCTTGAGACTGGAAAAGGCTTTATCTGCTTCCTCCACCCACTTGAACTTGGTCAAGGTCAGGGCTGAGAGAGGTCCAGCCACAGTGCTGAAGTCACGGATGAAGCGCCTGTAGAAGTTGGCGAACCCCAGGAAGTGCTGGAGCTCTCGTCTCGAAGATGGGGTGGGCCAGTCAGCAACTGCCTCCAGCTTGAGGGGGTCCATCTGGATCTTAGCTGGAGAGATGAACCACAGGAATGAGACAGAGCCTTGTTGGAACTCGCTCTTCTCTGCCTTAACAAACAGCTTATTCTCCAGTAGGCATTGAAGAACCTACCAGACGTGACCCCAATGTTCTTCCAGGGAGCGAGAGAAAATCAAGATGTCGTCCAGGTAAACAAAGACAAAAGGTGTTAAAGTCTCTCAAGACATCGTTAACTAACGCCTGGAATGCCACGGGCGCATTAGTCAGGGCAAAAAGGACTACGAGGTACTTATAGTGGCCTGTGGTAGTGCGGAAGGCCATCTTCCTCTCATCCCCTTCCCTGATCCTTACTAGGTGATAGGCATTGCACAAGTCCAGTTTAGTGAACACCTTAGCTCCCTGGAGTAGTTCGAAGGCTGTGGTCATGAGCGGTAATGGGTAGCGGTTCTTGATCGTGATGGCATTGAGACCTTGATAGTCAATGCAGGGGCGGAGCAACTTGTCCTTCTCCATGAAGAAGAATCCCACCCCTGCTGGGGAGGAGGAAGGGTGGATGATCCCAGCTGCCAGAGACTCCATGATATATTTCTCCATGTCTTGTCTCTCGGCAGAGGAAAGAGAGTAGAGACATCCCTTGGGTGGCGCTGTCCCAGGCAGGAGGTTGATACCGCAGTCATAGGACCTATGAGGGGGAAGGGACACTGCTCAGCTCTTACTGAAGACAGGCTTGAGGTCCAGATATTCCAGAGGCACATGAGAGAGGTCGGGAAACTTGCTGGCTGAGGGCTGTGGTGGTTTGGCGGGAGGCAGAGCGGAGTTCAGGCAGGAGGCCAGGCAGGAAGGACTCCAGCCTAAGATGGTGTGGTCAGTCCAGTTTAAGTGGGGGTTGTGCTGCATCAACCAGGGTAGTCCAAGAATAACAGGAACATGAGGGTTGTTCATGACATGAAGTTGTATCGTTTCAGAGTGACTGCCTGAAATCCTTAGGGTGAGCGAGGTGGTGAGGTGAGTGATGGTGGTCAAGCCAGTGCCATTGAGTGTCAGGATGGTGAGAGGGACCTCGAGGGCAAGTAACAGGATTCTGAGATCCTTGGCAGTGGTGGAGCAGATCAGGTTCCTGTCCACCCCCGAGTTGATGAGCGCCTGAAGATGGTGATGCCGGTTGTTGAGAGTGATAACGGGGAGCAACGGTTGGTCAGCAGGGGACTGGCTCTGAGCATTGCCCACCAGGGCCCCTCAATTTACTGGTGGGCTTGTCCTTTTAGCGGGCAGGCTCGGCAGATGTGTCCCTGCTGACCGCAGTAGAAGCAAGCCCCCGTGCTCCGTCAGCGCAGTTGTTCTTCTGCTGACACCTGTACCCGATCTACCTGCATGGGTTCGATGGACGAGGTGGGAGGTGGAGAGGGGTTGAAGTTGAGGAGGCTCCTCTCTCTCCTCTGTTGTTGAACCCGCGCATCAATACGATTGGCAAGGTTCATCAGGCTGGAGAGATCCGACGGCAGTTCCCAAGAGACAAGTTCGTCCTTGATGGCATCGGATAAGCCATGTAGGAACGCGTCGACCAGGGCACTCTCATTCCAACCGCATGACACTGCCAACATCCGAAACTCGATGGCATAATCCGAGGTAGATCGGGACCCCTGCCGCAGCTCCATGAGCTCTCTTGCCGCCTCCCGGCCGGACAGAGAGCAGTCAAATGTTCGCCTCATTTCCTCAGAGAATTGCTTGAAGCTGGAACAGGGCGCGTCGGTGTCCCAGACCGCTGTTCCCCATTCCCTGTCCTTGCCAGTGAGGAGTGTGATGGTATAGGCTACCCGGGAGCATTCTGTGGGGAAAGTCAGAGGTTGAAGCTCCAAGATCAGTGAACACTGACAGAAAAGATCTGCAGGTACCTGGCTCCCCACTGTAGGGCTGAGGCGAAGGAAGTCTCGGTTCATGGTGAGCGGTGGTGGCGGGAGGTGAAGGACGCAGCTGGGCAGGGGTAGGCATGGCTTGGGAGTGCTGGAGTTGTGTGGCTAGAAGATTGAGTGAGTTGGACAGGGTGGCCAGGCTTTGGGTGATCTGTTTGAGTTCCTGTTGGTGGGTCCTGAGGAGGGCTCCTTGCTGCTGCATAGCTGTTCTCAAATGATTCAGTTCCGCTGGATCCATGTTGGCCAGAACGTACGGTTAAGGGTGGTGAGAAGGATCCAAAAGCAGAAACACAGACCAGTAACTCCAATAATAAAAAAGATTTAATAGGAAAAATAAACCAAAACTAATCCAAAAAAACTAGGGACAAAAAAAGAGGCAGGCAAGGACAAAAAACACTAACATGAAAAATAGTCCAGACAAAAAACTCGACACAAAAATGTAGTGCAACAAACATGGAAAAAAAGACAAAAATGTAGTGCAAAAAACTGTGACAAGAAACAGGCAAAACAGAGAGCAAAAATCCAAGAAGCGATAACGGTGCAGAGACAAGGTGGAAAAACCAAGGAGACATTCTGGCAAAGTCCCCTTCTGAGAACTGCCCTTTTATGCACATATATATAAAACCTGGCAACTTTTCCATGGTGTACCCCGCCTCTTGCCCATAGTCAGCTGGGATAGGCTCCAGCTTGCCTGCGACCCTGGAGAACAGGATAAGCGGCTACGGATAATGGATGGATAGATAAAATGTGTCTGTGTATACACACACACACACACACACATATTGTGTGTGTTTGTATAAAATTTCTTTTACAAATGGACCTGGTTCTCTTTTCACTACACGATCAGACAGCACAGTAATCTATCTCTCATACTGTCAATAAAATGAATGCAAACTCTTCCTTTTAAGTGTCTTTAAGGTTTTTTTTGTTTAATTTCCTTTTTCCCCCAGATCACAGTGTGGCAGCTGCCATACACACATCTTTACATGCATCTCTAGTTTAACTGTCGACCCTGTAAATAATCTTGAATTCTCTGAATGCATCAAACTTTTTTGGCTGATAGAAACATGTCCTGCTTTTGTACCTTTGACTCCAGCTCAGGGCCCTGTACTACAAACGGAGGTTAACCTACCCAGAAGTAACCCAGGGTTCCCCCGCTAAACCGGGGTTGACAAAACCTGGTTATCTTGTTTGGGGTTAAACGGTACTATGACACCAGTTATGAAGTTGATTTGTTGAACCTGGTTTAACCTAATCAGGGTTAATGCGCGTTCACGTTAAAGGGGAGGTTATCAGCACAAATCACCACTGTTCACAATGGCACGGTCGCCGTACTTCACGGAGGAAGAATGCGCTGTCATAATGCAAAGCTACGAGGAGTTCAAAACAACATTAAGAGCAAAATCTAACACAGCAGCTGCTAATAAGGAGCGGCAAGCATGTTGGCAACGAATTGCTGATCGGGTAAATGCGTAAGTACATTCTCCCTTCTACATGTTCCAGAACAGAAGTATAGAGTGCTCCGAGATGATGCTAAAAATAGTAACCATGCGGTCGGCGCAGCCATCTTGGATGCCACTCGCTCCAGAGCGCTCATAGAGTACACATCATAGAGTACACATTCACCAATTTGTTTCCGCGTTAGAGGGCTTAGAAGCTTGGATTTTTTAAGAATTTAGACATCTGAAGTGATGGAGCACTACTGTGATAGTTTGGATAAGCAGGCATGGGAGCGTTATGCTGAGAAGGTACGTTTCATTGGGAATGTAGATCCATACACTGTTAGTGAGTAGGAATGGAAAGCTGACCCCAGCTTGTTGCCGCATGTGACATACATCGATCTTGTGAACTATCTAGTGTTTCACCCAAGTCCATTTTGTGAACTAAAGGATTTCTAGAACTACAAGAGTATGGAAGCATACGATAGATTTGTGTCCGGTTGGGTCCGCGATGTGTCGGTGTTATAACTATTATAATTATTATCAATTATTTTAGTTAGTGAATAAAATGTAGGCCTAGTATGTAACTTGTACTAACAGCATGTGTACATAAACATTACTAGGCCTAGATCTTAAATGCCATTTGATGCAACAATGCACTGCAGTCGACATAAGCTACCTAATGTGACAAATATATCCATTAATCATTGCTGAAAGTACATAGAAAAGATAATAGTTTGTATCACATTTATTTTAGTAACTATGAAATTCAAGACAATTTAACCTACCTGTCACAAAGTGATCAGAACAAATCCGGATACAGTCAAGTTGTCCTAAATTTGATCAGTTAATGGCAGCCAGCCACTGTCGTCTCCTCCGCTCGCTTTTCTCCTGTGCTGCAATTCCCTGGTTAGTCACGACTTTAGGGAGTCTGTGGAAGCTTTTGCCACCCTTTTCCCCCCGGCTACTACAGCCAACAATGACACACACATTCAGCATTGTCACCCCTTTTTGCTTCGCTGAACAACAACAATGCACTGACACAGCGAGCTTTGACTTCCAATATGGCCGCCTCTGGGTTCGCGCTGACCTCGAAGCACTCTATAGGATGAGAGAAAGCTTCATGATCAATCACAAGTCACAGAAAATGGTCCTTCGACATGGCCCCAGTCATATATAGCTTGTTTAATGTCCGAAAAATCCTGAATAAAATTTGGTATGGTAAATTCATGGGGTAGCCTACTTAAGCTGATATGTGCACAGAGTCACATGAATTAGGATGACTGACTGTTCAGTCCCTTTGACTAAGTTGGTGTATGTCCTGTGAACATTTCAGAGGCAACAGCAGTGCCAAACGCACCTGGCAACAGGTGAAAATGAAATATAAAAACATCATTCATAATGGTGTGTGTGCGCGTGCAAGCAAGCATTCATTTGCCTTTTATTTATTCAAGTTTTATCTGTTTGCCTAATAGTTCAAATTGTTTTGTATACAGTTTATAATGTTGTTGTGTGATATTAATGATAATATTGTGGGAAAACTACTTTGCACGGACGTTCATTTAATTTATTCTATCGTCATTTTGTTTGTTCTATTTTTGTGTATTTTATTTATTTATCTGTTTGTCTAGTTGTATCTATTTTTCTAATAATAATTTTTTTTTGCATTAATAGTTTGTTTTTTCCTATTAAAATAATCTTGTGTTCTTGTTATAACTTTATCTATTTATCTGACTGTTTAGTTGTATCTATTTTTGTTACAATTTCAATATTTTTAATATAGAAAGTTTGTTTTTTTCTATTAAAATGTTCTTGTGTGATAACTAGTTCTTGTGTTATATTTATTGTAGTTGTATCTATTTTGTATCTCAGACTTAAATATTTTTGTAAAACAAGTGTTTTTCTATAAAATATTCTTGCGTTCTTGGTAACTATGTTCTTGAGTGGGTTCTTTTTTTTTTTTTTACAGAAAAGCCGTTCTGCATGGACATTCATTGAAGCCCTCATTGTTTTTTAATGATTATTTATGAGCGTTTAGGGGTTACAATAATGTAAGTCTAGGTTGCTTTATATAAAAGGTATGTCCAGAAATATTGATGTCACTGTCTAAGCAGAGGGATCTGGCTTCTTTAGACACTGTCTTCTTAAAACTGAATAAATATTTAAAAAGAGCCAAATGAGCCAGTCTTTTGAACGGCTCTTTTTAAAGAACGGATCACAAAGATGCGGATCCCATCAAAGAGCCATAAATCCCATCTCTAATCTGCGCTCCGATATCGCACGGGTCATCCAGGTACGCTGGCATTGTCTCTAGAGGAAATGTCAGTGGAGAGGTGGTGTTTAAATAGGGTGTGGTTAATCGGAAACCTCGGGTTAACCAAGAACATAACCTGAGACGAGCAGGTTTGAGATGCAGCGTAAGTTGCCATGGCAGCATACCTCGGTTTGAACATAGCCAACTTTCGTAGTATGGGTTAATCGGGAAGTTACACTGCACGTGATCAAGTTACTCTCGAAGTTACCCTGGTAAGCCAGAAAACCCGCTTCGTAGTACAGGGCCCTGAACTGAACCTCAGGAATGCTTTGGAATGTTTTGTTTGCCTTCTGTAGTGTAAACTACCCATAAACCCATACATCATATTTCACAATAAAGCTGATCAGCAGGCTGGACTCACTGCAGACCTTCATTTCACGGCTGTTTGACTGTGAAGCAAAGAGGACAGTGATGTTAAATATTCAGTTTTCCATCATTGTGTGAACTGATGCTGAGCTGAAACTGGGGGTCTATAAATGAGTCGCCTGAATGAATAACACAGATTTCTTACATAATTCCAACCAACACTGTATAATGCCTAAAAGTCTCAAGGCATGGTTTAGTTTGGTTTAGTTCTTTATGGTCTGAAAATAAATATCAAATGTTGTGATAAAATTAAAGACTAAAGTGCAGGGTCAGAGATGTGTGTTTGGAGATGCTTTTCTGCTCACCACGGTTGTAAAGAGTGATGATTTGAGTTCCTGTGGACTTCCTGGCAGCTCAGGTCATTCTCCTCTGATCTCTCTCATCATTGAGGTGTTTCAGGCTACAGTCACACTACAGCTCGTGATGTTTTGCGATGGGTTTTGGTGGCAATGCATGGTGATGTGTACTTTGTACAGGTGAGCTAAAAGTTGTGGTCACATAGCAAACAAACACTTGATGATGTTCTTTTGAGGAGACCTGGCATTTTTCCTAGGAAGCATGCTTGAGGGTATTGTACATATTGGTGTCTGACAGGAGCATGATCGCTGATGCCTTGCTCAATAGATTAACAGTGTGTAACATCAGCGCCAACCAATCAGCAATGATCACAAATGTGTCATCTAACCATCAGTAAACGTGCAAAATATTCATGAACCCTTCGCCCAACCAATTATGAACCTCAGTGAAGGATCACTGAATGTAAATGCACTTTTCAAGTCTCAGTGAAGATTAGGCTATATCTCACTGCTGTGTGGCCAAGGTGCCTGCAAGCATCAGGAATATGGATTTGAGAAAAATACATCTCAAGAGGCTTAGCGAAGGTTCCCCGAGCATCGGGAAGTTTTCCTAAACCCATCTGCGAGTATTTGCCGCTTAGTTTGCAGACAAAAACATCACCACCAAATTTCAATTCATGCACTGAAACTTTTCATAAAGTTTTTGTCCACTCATGAGGCAGAGACACACCAAAAACAACTCGCAAAGCTCAGAGAACATTCACCATGCATTGCATGATTGGTGGCAATGCTACCAATTTTTCCATCGCCAAGTATTCACAAACTCATCGCGAGCTGTAGTGTGACCAAGGCCTCAGCCTGCAGATCCTCAGCTCACATAATGATGATGTTGTTGTTTTTTTCCTGTGATTGTGTATTTTTTGCTCTCGCTGTTGGTGGCTTAGTTTCTGTTCTCTCAGTGCATTTGTCCATTTTGTCCACCAGATGTTGCTGTAGTGCACAGTTCAGCTACTGAACTCTATGTAAAAATCTGGAGAACTCATAAGCTCATCAGAGTGAAGCCATCTGGCTGCCATCTTACCACTCCCATCGCGGAGCGGAACAAGAAGCTACACAAAACTGGACAAGTTATTTATGTAGTTTGTGGGAAAAATTACAAGAAAAATGCCTGCATGCGCACCAGTGAACTGCACAAACCGTCAAGTCAAAGGTTGTGGACAGACATTTCACCTGTGAATGTTGATAGTATGTGATCATTTTTACGTGTGTGCACAGTGCCATTTACGTGGACCCCCTTGTAGCATTTTATGATGGTTTGCAAGAGCAAAAGAAGAAAAAACAGAAAATCTGTCTCATTGTCTTGTCTGTTTTTGTTGAAAATCTGACATTGATATCTGGGATGAACACTGTGACTGTGTCAGATTTTTGATGGAAATGTCCCAGACTAGATCAAAGCCAAAGTCTAGACCTGTTTGATATTGAATGTGAGAGCTCAAGTTCAACGGCTAAAATTCAGAAACAAAAATGAACTGAGTAAACTAGACAGGGACACTCTAACGAGTGCAAACCCCGCCTTTTCCCTATTAAAATACATTGGGCGAAAATTTCGAAGTTCTGCCATGACCTTGACCTTTGACCTTTGACCTCCAAAATTTAATGGTTTCCTTCCTGGGTGATTGGCAACACATGTACAAAATTTGGTCCAAATCGATCCATTGGTTCTTGAGATATCTTGCAGACACACAGACAGACAGACAGACAGATACACACACACACAGACTGACCCAGGTGAAAATAATACCCCTCCGACTACTGTCGGCGGGGTTAATTAGCCTGAGTGGCCTAAATGAAAGAAGGATCATAGCATGAGGCAGAAATGGCAGTGAGGGATGCAAATAAAAATATATATGTTATTGTTCTAGTTTGGTCAGTAGTTATTTTCATTTACCTAAGGCTAAACACAATTGACAGTGTAGCTCATCTACACATGCCACACCCTCTTGTGCAAACTGACAAAATGGGCATGATTGTCAGTTTTAACTACATGATTTTAGTTTAAATTGAGTGCAAGTATATTGATAAGTACTCTTAAATCAGGGCTGGTCATATTTCCCGGTCAATGGCTTATTTCCTGGACAAAGAAAAACTGAAATAATTTCCATAAAAATAATTACAATAGTAAAACATCTGTTCAAAAAAAAATTATCAGAAACTGAACCGGAAATGGAAAATAAAAACAATAACAATGAAGGTGAGCGCTATAAATATATGTAAGGAATGTGGGTCTCATCTCATCTCATTATCTCTAGCCGCTTTATCCTGTTCTACAGGGTCGCAGGCAAGCTGGAGCCTATCCCAGCTGACTATGGGCGAAAGGCGGTGTACACCCTGGACAAGTCGCCAGGTCATCACAGGGCTGACACATAGACATAGACAACCATTCACACTCACATTCACACCTACGGTCAATTTAGAGTCACCAGTTAATCTAACCTGCATGTCTTTGGACTGTGGGGGAAACCGGAGCACCTGGAGGAAACCCACACGGACACGGGGAGAACATGCAAACTCCACACAGAAAGGCCCTTGCCAGCCACGGAGCTCGAACCCGGACCGTCTTGCTGTGAGGCGACAGCGCTAACCACTACACCACCGTGCCGCCCCAGGAATGTGGGTAAAGTTGAGAAAATAAGAGGAGGTAATGAAAGGAAATAAAAAGTCAAGAGACACTTTTCTTGGAGCAAATTTGGTGGTTTAACACATAAGTCAAATACATGTGATGTGAGTGGTAAGATGGTAGCCAGGTTGTCTGTGAAGATTCTCAATCATCCAGGTCATAGTAAACTGTGGGTGGTAGAAATGGGCAACTGGACTTGCTTGAAGATTCTTGAAAACGTTTCACCTCTCGTCCGAAAGGCTTCCTCAGTTCTGTCTGACTCAGACAGAACTGAGGAAGCCTTTCGGACGAGAGGTGAAACGTTTTCAAGAATCTTCAAGCAAGTTCAGTTGCCCATTTCTACCACCCACGGTAGCCAGATTGCTTCACTCATCTCTACAGTAAGGAATGCCCACCATGGCTGACGTCTGTGTACTCCTCCTGCAACCGTTTTTATTTGTTTGTTTTCCTAGTTGTTTTTACGTGTTTAGACATGCAAATTTCATCTGCACTGATTGCGTACGGGGCGGCACGATGGTGTAGTAGTTAGCGCTGTCGCCTCACAGCAAGAAGGTCCGGGTTCAAGCCCCGCGGCCGGTGAGGGCCTTTCTGTGTGGAGTTTGCATGTTCTCCCCGTGTCCGTGTGGGTTTCCCCCAAAGACATGCAGGTTAGGTTAACTGGTGACTCTAAAGTGAGTGTGAATGGTTGTCTGTGTCTATGTGTCAGCCCTGTGATGACCTGGCGACTTGTCCAGGGTGTACCCTGCCTTTCGCCTGTAGTCAGCTGGGATAGGCTCCAGCTTGCCTGTGACCCTGTAGGACAGGATAAAGCAGCTAGAGGAGATGAGATGAGATGAGATTAAATACGACAGAGAAACATTGCTGGAACTCGGTAAACAACCTCAGGCTATTATCTTTAACTTGGCGGACTTGGACTATTTTATCTGCCGGGATTCTTGCAGGCCAGACCCGCTAGCAGCGGAGTTGAGTGAACAACACAGCTAGAGGAAGGAGCGACCCAGGCAGCAGTGAGACAAGAGAGGCTGGCTAAAGGCTAGGGCTAGCAGACCACCTCACCCCAGCCTTATGCTCACTAACGTCCATTCTCTCGAAAATAAGATTGATGAACTCAGAGCCAGAATTACATCTCAGCGAGAAGTGAGACACTGCTGTGCACTGATTTTCACTGAGACCTGGCTATCGGGCAATATCCAAGAAACAGGCGTCCAGCTACACACTCACTCCATTCATCACCAGAACTATACAGCACACTGCAAAAACTCAAAATCTTGCCAAGTATATTTTTCTAATTTCTAGTCAAAATATCTCATCACAATATAAGACAAAATCACCTAAAGAGTAAGATTTAAGTGAGATAAAGGAGCTTGTTTTTAGACAGTGCATCTTGAATATCTTAAGTGAAACAGTCTTGAAAACATCTTGTTTTGAGTCATATCTCAGATGAAACAAGCTTTTTTGACATGTCATAAGGTTTTTAAGCTGCTGTGTTATTTGTAAAAGATGAATCATCTTGTTTCAAGAAATAGACTTAACTTGAATTGAGACAACAAATCTGCTTTATTGAAAACTGCAGGTCAACATGCCCAACTCACAACAACTCGCAATGCACAGTACAGTGTGGCTATTTTTCTTACAGTTCCATCAAACCATGTCCATGTGATATGTAAGAAAGACAGAGGCAAAAGCTGGAATTATGTTTCCTTCTCTGTTCTGTTGCACTCTGGACATACTGCACCACATTATTCCAAAAGTAATAAGTAAAAATAAATGCTGTCATCAATTACAGTGTTTGTCAGTGCTTAAAAAAAATTCAGCCCAAATACCCACACTCACTACAGACTCAAGAATGATGTTTGATGATGTCTGTGAGATCATACTTCAGTGGAATGCACTTGTTATTGAAGTTTACATCATAGTATGGTGTATAATCAACAAGCTTTTCAGCATCTATGAAAATATTAGCTTGAGCTAGGTCAGGAACTTCTACCTTGTAAGCTAAATAATGATTATTCCACCCAACTGTAGAGAGAGGTTGGCATTCAAAACAATACACTGACGCATTTAAAATATAAATGTTTTTCACAAGTGCAAACTCTGGAGTATCATTGATGACATTAGAAATAACCAAAGATTTTCCACATATATGCTTATTTCCATGTTGCATAATCCACTGTATCGAAACTATATGTTCAACGTGCTCTATTCCTAAGAAGTCTTTAATCTTTCCTTCTACATAGTGAACATTTTTCACCTCAGAGGCTGGGCCCATGTCAACTTTACTTGAACAAATTGGATGTTTCTCGTGCACATTCTGACTACATTCATAAAGTTGGTTGTGCTTCACAAGAGACTTACAGATATTTTTAAAACTACTTTTCAAAGCCCACTGATTAAAAAAGCAATGCTTTGACTCAAAGCGCATACCATACACATATGTCTCACTGTAGGACCAAGTGCCTTAATCTGAGAAGGAAGATGCAGCAAGTAATGCTGTTTAGGTATAATATTTGCATCTGGAAACAGTTGTTTGAAATGTTTTAAATGTTGCTCTATTAAAAGTTTCAGCCTTGAAAGAGTTGAGAGAGCAATAATAGGTGAAAACAGAACTTTGACTATCTCTAACAACTTAAGTAGCATTTGTGTGTAATCATTTTCTCCAATTTTGTCAATGAGAAATGGCAGGATCTTTAACAAAACCAGCATCTGCCCAGCTGACTGTTTCAATTTATTGTCATTTGATGACAGTGTATTGACAGATATGGGGCAAGGCTTATCCCTTGCATCCACAGGAGAATAAGGGAAACAAATAATTGCACTGTTGAATGCGTCTAAGTCCATATGCCCTGAAAGCACAAGATGCTTTAAAACACATTTGATTTCATATGGGGCAACACCTTCAAGAATGACATGCATGATGTCTTGTGGGGTTTGATTGATTATATCAAAGTGAGGAAATTCTGTTAATTTGCTTCTCCTGTTTATGCCATATGTCATTTTTAGATTGTCTTTCAGAAAGTCAGTATTTGCCTTTTCAATGTCATTACATTGCCTGTTATGACTTGCCATTGTCCTTTTAACAAACAAATCTTCATTAAATTGCTCCTGCATGTCTTCAAAGTTGCATTCGTAGTGCCTGCATTTACTGTAGGCAAACCCCACTCCTATCTTAAAACTTCATGCTGAGCTAGAGTGTCTCCGCACACAGACATACTGTAAGTGCCCCATAAATTGTCCTCTCACCATTTGCAGTGACAACCTGGACACCATCATACAGCTCAGTTAAGTCACGGTTAATCCTCTCAAATATCTCATCAATACCACAGTGGGAAAGATCTTTTGATTTTACCATGGCAAGCAGACGAATGGCAGCAAGTCTTGATCTGTATTTAGGGTTGATGTTACCTAAGGTGTAATAAATCAATAACAATTTGTTTTTGTTTGCCCGAGATCCAAGAGGATTGCATAGCTCAATTTCATCTGTATATAAAACCAACTGCAATGCTGTGGGAAATTTCAAAAACAGTGGGTGCGACTTGAAAATGTCTCCATCAATGAAATCATGAAAAAAATCCATCCTTGCATGTCTGTGGCCTCTCATCAATCATTGCAATAATTCTTGGATGTGATAGTAGCTGCTCCAAACTTTTCACCAATGGTATATAATGAAAACAATGGTCCTTAATGGTAAGAACTCTGGAGTCTCCATGTTTCACATAACATACTGTTTGTTTTGCGACAACAATCTCTGGTTCAACTGGTTCTAACAGTTCTTTGATGGTCTTATCCTGCAAATGGGTGGAAGCAATTTGACTGAAAGGGTCAACAAACTGGTTGAATATCCCCATTGCATCATTCTTTAGTTGATCCAGATCCCCAGAGTGTCTCTCAATCATGTCGCTCATTTGCTGTTTTAGGTGCTCCAATACTGCGGCCTGATATTGCTGGGCTCCACTCACCATTTGGTTAACAGCTCTCTGGGGAGTAGAAAACAAACAAACAAACAAACAAACAAACAAACAAACAAACAAAATACTACTGTAACAGTTTGTATGGGTGGGTGGAGCACAGAGGATGGCAGGACAGAGATCAGGTTCGTAACCAGGGATTTTATTGCCACACTTTTCAGTGAACAACTCGTAAACTATACAGACACACACACACAACCAGCGTCTGGTTCGGGGATGAGCTCCTCTGCTCTACGCTCTCCCTCCTTAAGTAGGGCACGGTCACTGGGAAGACACACACAAACACAGGTTAATTGACATCAGGTGTAGTGATTCTGCCACTTACCTTCCCTGACTCCGCCCTCCTGTCACAGACCGGTGCTTGACCACACCCCCGCTGCCACAACTACATTATAAAATTAATATAAAAATGCAGTCAACATGCAAACTCACAGACACTTTTTTTTTCAAAGTAACCCTTCAATTACATATTGTTAGTGACATGCAATGATCAAAATAGGCTATTTCCAGCAAAACCATCATGAAATAATATTGCCTTACACTTGGTCTTAAAATGCGCTTTGAGCAATAGTATCACAAGTGGACAGTGCTAAATAAAAGTGTAAATATTGGGTGTATTATGTTGTCTCTATTCTTAGCTCATGCTCAACAAATATAGTGGATGGGCAGATTTTGTAAGCAAAGTATGTGTCCATTTGCATATATAGCGGGGAAGTGAGATCCGATCACAAGTGGTCACTGAAGAAGCATGTGGAGACACATTCTAATGTCAGGTGTTTCTCTGGCATACCTTTAGCTGTCCACCTGTGATCGGATCAACCAAGATGCCAGGTCTGAACAGTGGCTAAGTCATTCTACAGTTTAATCTTATTGCTTTTAAGCTTGCTACTAAAAATGAAATACAATTAATTGGAAAATCAATGGCATAAATTACCTGTGTCAGTCGGTGGGTTTCTCTGGCTTGAAGAATAAATGCAGTTGCATGTTTAGAAAGGTCAACATTCATGCGACCCTCTCCATCTTCTTGAAATCCACTCTGAAAGAGATTAACAACAAACATATCTATTAAAACAGGGAAAATATTGGCATTTGTAGGTAGCACCACCAGACAATCTGACAACTACCTGCTTTGGCGTGCACAGACTTTTTGAAGGGCAGGGGCGGAAAGAAAAAAAGGGCACATATAGCGCGTCCTCACCACTGTAGAGGGCACTTTAGACACATTTTATATGTTATACAAATGGCACATTATATAGCCTTAAAACAGACTAACTAGACAGACTACTCAGTTTAGTTTGCTGTTAGGATCAGCATCCATGAGAACTGTGTGGATTTCAACATTGGACTGTGAAGAACACACAGTGATATGGATGTATGAAGGAAATAAATCCCTAGGGGGTCTGGGGGGTCTTCCCCCAGAACATTTTCAATTAAGTACCGGTAGATGCCATTTCCTGTATTCTAGTGCATTTTAACACCATATTAGCACCAGAGAATCCAAACTGGTTCTGTGAGATATAGTTCTGGCTCAATATAGATCAACAAAGGGCCCAACATAAAAGTCATTGCAACAGTAATTGCTTCCAGGACTCCCTGGAAGAAGAGGTCTTTGTACCTCAATGGGACCTTCCTGGTTAAATAAAGGTCAAATTAAAAAAAAATAGTATTTCTTGGTCCTAATAGTCTTCTGGAGTTTAATGTATTTTCTTCACCCAAGAGGGCTCTGTGATAAAATCACACAACTCAAAAGAAACAAACTATGATGAACGACGATGACTAGTCTCAAGTCTTTGTGCCCATATGTGGCAAGTGGAACTACAGTAAAATTCTTCGTTTGGCCATCTGTTTGTATATGTCAATGACCTTGTTCTGGTCAATTGGGATGTCTCTTTCAATGAAGAGTAGCATTAGGTCAGAGAGCCTTTTTTCCCCACACCGGTTTCTCAGCACAGTTTTAATGAGTTTCAGTTTTGAGAAGGACCACGCTACTGAAGCTGTTGGCACTGGTATAGTCACATATCTTTTGAGGAGCATGGTCAGACTCAGAAAAACTGATTCAACATCATTTTCTCCAAGGTGCAGCTGTGACATTGTTGGAGGGGAGTGCATATGATGAGTGGAATACCTTGAGCTCAGTGATGAGGTTTTCTTCATCTACATCATAGAACTGGCACATGTTTGACAGATGCAGCAGCTTTGTCATCTAGTTTACCCTTCCAGTGATGTGAGACAGTAAGGCAGTGAAGACCTGATAAGATTGACCCAGTAGGTGTGTCATTCTTTCCCTTGAATCTTCGGTGTAGCTCATGGGACAGCCTGTCAAGGAAGGAAAAGAACACCTTTCCCCAGTAGTGCTCTTCCAAGTCTTGGGCTTGGTAATCCTCTGTTGCTGATTTAGAGCTATACTTGTACTTTTGAGGTACCTTCCTGCATCTGGCTTGTCCAGGTATTTCTTCTGGCACCTCAATGGCTGCTGCCTTGGCTTGTCTTTTTTCTTTTGTAAAAAGGACCTCGAACTCCTCATCTGTCCTCATTGCCTTTACTCTTTGTATGACCCCTTTGACGATGGTGTATGATGCTGATAAGTCAAGGTTCTTTCTCTGAAGCGTAGCAGATGCAATGGCAGTCTCATTAAAGATGGGTGTGGTGATCTCCATGCACAGGATAAATTCAAAATCTATACTGTGCAGGAGCATCCGGGCATCACCTGCTGCAGAGTCTGGTGGATCACTGTCAGCCATGTTCTGAAGAAGCTTCACCACTGCAGAAAGGACCTTCTTCAGGGATCTCAGAGCATCTTCTCTGCATGCCCACCTTGTGTCAGACAGCCTTTTCAGTTCACAGACTCTTTGACCTGGGTACATGGTTTGTTGGAGTGTCACAAATGCAGCATGGCATTTTGGGGATCTGGCTAGGAAAGTGTAGAGACTCTCAACTAGATTGAAAAAACTAACAAAGGACTGACTTGATTTGGCACTCTCCACCAAGACGAGGTTGAGACAGTGGGCATGGCAGTGCACATATAAAGCTTTCTCGTTGTGGCTTTGAATTCGTGACTGCAGGCCACTGTATCCTCCACTCATGTTAGCGGCTCCATCGTAGCCTTGGCCCCTGATGTCTTCCACTTTTAATCCATTCTCCTCAAGGACTGTCATCACAACATCCTCCAATTCTTTTGCTGTCGTTCCACTCACATCACACACCTGTAAAAATCTCTCCTTGATTTCCATTTGATGGACAAAACAAATAACAAAGGACACTTGCTCAACATGAGAAACATCTGTTGTCTCATCCAAGAGAATGGAGAATGTTTTTGACTCATCCATCTCTTTGAGAATTTCTCCTCTAACATAGGTAGCAAGGGCACTGATTATGTCATTCTGTGTCCTGTTGGACAACAGTGATACATGGGCTGTTTTCTGTTTTGAATGGATTTTGTTGATGTGATCAAGATGCATTTTGATGATGGAGTCATATTTTGAAAGTAGCTGTACAAGCTCAAGGAAATTTCCTTTGTTCAGAGATGTATTACTTTTGTTCTGACCCCTGAATGCTCCATTTTGTCGCACAAGATACAGTGTAATGTCTATCAGTCTTCTCATTATCTCCCTGTTTCATTGTCATTCTTCCTCTCTTCTGGCTTGGCCTTCCATGTCTGCCCTTCTGAAAGCTTCTTCCAGTGGTCTCTGCTTAAAGTTGCTCCACCTTACCATGCTTACCATATGTGCTTCTGTTTTTTTATGCTCCTTAATATTTTCTGTGCCTTTTTTCCAATTGTCAACTCCCACCGTTCTCCAAGCTACTTTACTCTCATACTTTTCCTCTTTCATGAAAAGTCGGCAACTAAAACAAAACATGGAATCACTTTCCACAGAATATTCTAGCCAGGGATTGTCTTGATACCACTCCCTGTGGAATGAACGCCCCTCAGTTGTTGGGAAACCTTCAACTGGCTGACAAGGTCCAATGGAGCAACAAAACTCAACAAATCTGTTAGAGTGATCTATGCTGTGCTTTTGAACATGTGCTGGATCAGTGGAATGTTTTAATGAAGATAGGAGGGCATAATTGTTATTTGTTGTTGTATCGTCATCTGTTTTCTCTTGTATGTCTTCAACATCACTTCTCTCCATATCACTGTCGTCAGTCTTCTCTCTATCTTCATCATTTCCCTCTATATCATCCTCATTTCCCTTCTCTCTTTCTTCATCATCACCATTTCCCTCCATATCATCCTCATTTCCCTTCTCTCTGTCTTCATCATCACCATTTCCCTCATATCAATATCTGTCTGTTCTGTGCCTTTAACTTCTTCCTCCCTGATTTCATCATCATTTTCCTCCTGAATATTTTCATCTTCTTTATCCTCTATCTACCTTGTATCCCTCAGCTCTCTGGTATCTCCATCACTACTTTCTGTATTGTCTTTATAAGATAGTGTTAGGATTTTGCTGGGATTCGAACCTGGTTCGCTGGCGTGATAATCCAGCAAACCCCCACTAGGCCACCAGGGGGATGACTCAAATGCAGAGGCGTGAGGTGGAAGTAGAAAAAGTATCAAAAGGTTTATTTACAATATTTACATGCAAAAAAAAAATCCAAAAAGTATAATCCAAAACGCTCAGAAGATATAAGGGAAAAAATAAAAAATCCAAAAGTTCAAAGTCAATACAAAAGCTAATAACCAGAAAAGAAGGGGTAAAATCCAAATGCTCAGAAGATCCAAAAAGTCAAAAACAAAATCCACAAAGTCCAAAAGAAAGCAAAAATACAAAGAACACAAGGACATAGACGAGGAAATCGGAACAGAGGTAACTGGAGCTAAACATAACAGCACAAAGACTCCGTGACAAGAGGACTGAACTCAGGGGTATAAATACACAAACTAAAATAGGACACAGGTGACACTAATGAGGACTAGGCGGGGCACAAGACACATGGAAAACAACAAACATAAAACACAGAAACAGTGGCGGCCTCTAGAGGCCAAAACAAACATGACAAGAAAATGAAATAACAGCGGCCTCTAGAGGCCAAAACAGTCCCAGTCCTAACAGGACACCCCCCCCCCCCAGGAGCGTCTCCTGACGTTCCCAGGGCGATCCGGATGGGCTGAATGGAAGTCCCGACACAGTTCTTTATCTAAGACGTCCCGAGCGGGAACCCAGCAGCGCTCCTCAGGACCATAGCCCTCCCAGTCCACTAGATATTGAAGCCCGCCGCGGACCCGGCGGGAGTCAAGCAGGCGATGCACAGTGAACACAGTCTGACCCTGGAAGATGCGGGGGGGTGGGGGTTTCCTGGGGCAGGGGCATACGTGGACGTCAGTACAGGCCGCAACAGGGAAACATGGAATGTGGGGTTGATCCTCAGAGTCCAGGGCAACTGGAGCCGGTAGGTGACAGGGTTCACCCTGCGCACCACCTTGAAGGGGCCAATGTAGAGAGGAGCAAGCTTGCGGTTCTCCACCCACAGCAGAAGGTCCTTAGTGGACAGCCAAACCCGCTGCCCAGGGCGGAAAGCATGGGCAGGTCTTCTATGGCGGTTGGCCTGAGTCTGGTTGGTTCTGGAGGTCTGGATGAGGGTCTTCCTGACCTTGCTCCAGGTCTTGCGACACCGTCTCACATATTGGTTGACTGAGGGCACCCCCACGTCCTCCTCCTGGTCCGGGAACAGAGGTGGCTGGAACCCGAATTTGCACTGGAATGGCGACAGCTTGGTGGCCGATGACTGCAGGGTGTTGTGGGCGTACTCTGCCCATGGCAGCCAGGTGCTCCACAATGTTGGGTTATCCATAGCCAGGCCTTGCAGGGTGGTTTCCAGGTCCTGGTTGAGCCTCTCCATCTGGCCATTGGACTGTGGGTGAAACCCAGAGGAGAGGCTGGCAGTGGCTCCGATGACCTTGCAGAACCTGTGCCACACTCGGGAGGAGAACTGGGGCCCTCGGTCTGAGACGATGTCCTGTGGGAGACCAAAGACTCGGAAGACATGATTAAAAATAAGTTTGGCTGTTTCAAGAGCAGAAGGGAGTTTGCACAGTGGTATGAAGCGGCAGGCCTTTGAGAATCTGTTGACTATAACCACAATGACAGTGTTACCTTGAGACTCAGGGAGACCCGTGATGAAGTCGACTGCTACGTGGGACCAGGGATGCCGGGGAATAGGCAGAGGATGCAGGAGACCCTGGGGACGCTGTCGCGGGTTCTTGGTTCTGGTGCAGACCTCACAGGACAGGACAAATGACCTTACTTCCTTCTCCATGTTAGGCCACCAGAAGCGTCTTTTCAGGAAGTCCAGGGTCCTCTGAGCTCCCGGGTGGGCGGTGAGGGGGGAAGAGTGACCCCACTGGAGAATCTTGGCCCGGGCTTGATGTGGGACATACAAGAGGCCCGGTGGCCCCGTCCCAGGACCGGGGTCCTGGCGTTGGGCTCATCGGACGGCCTCCTCAATACCCCAGTGGACAGGAGCCACAATCCGGGACACAGGGATAATAGGCCCGACTTCACTCTCCCTGTTAGTGGCAGAGAACAGCCTGGACAGTGTGTCAGGTTTGGTGTTCTTGGAGCCGGGGTGGTACGAGAGGGTGAAGTCAAACCGACTGAAAAACAGGGCCCACCTAGCCTGTCGTGGGTTCAGTCTCTTGGCTTGCTGGAGGTACCCCAGGTTCTTGTGGTCAGTCCAAACCAGGAATGGATGTTGCGCTCCCTCCAGCCAGTGCCTCCACTCCTCAAGGGCCAGTTTGACCGCGAGCAGTTCTCAATCCCCCACATCGTACCGGGACTCCGCAGGACTCAGGCGGTGGGAAAAGTAAGCGCAGGGGTGCAGCTTTCCTTCCGAACGTTGAGAGAGCACCGCGCCAACACCACTGTCCGAGGTGTCCACCTCCACGATGAATGGTTGGGAGGTGTCTGGGAGGACCAGAATGGGTGCCGTGCAGAAGCGGTCCTTGAGGTCTTTGAACGCCTTTTCCGCCTGAGGAGACCAGACATAAGATCCACCTGTCCCTTTGGTGAGGTCCGACATGGGTGCTGCTACAGAACTAAAGTTCCTGATAAACTTGCGGTAGAAGTAAGCAAATCCTAAGAACCGCTGAACCTCTTTGGCGGACTTGGGAGTGGGCCAGTCCCGGACGGCCAGGGTCTTGGCTGGGTCCATTTGGAGTTGGCCTGTCTGTACAATAAAACCCAGAAAGGAGACCTCAGTAACATGAAATTCGCATTTCTGGGCCTTGGCGAACAGATTGTTCTGTAGCAGCCTCTGGAGAACCTGGCGGACATGGTGGTGGTGCTCCTGCAAGGTCTTGGAAAAGATAAGGATGTCGTTGAGGTAGACAAAAACATACAGGTTAATCATGTCCCTCAAGACGTCATTGATTAGGGCCTGAAAAACAGCTGGTGCGTTGGTGAGTCCGAAGGGCATCACCTGGTATTCGTAGTGCCCAGATGGGGTGTTAAAGGCAGTCTTCCACTCGTCTCCCTGTCGGATACGGATGAGGTGGTATGTGTTCCATAGGTCCAACTTGGTGAAGATGGTGGCACCTTGGAGCAGGTCGAATGCTGTGGACATCAGCGGAAGGGGATATCGGTTGCGCACAATGATCTTGTTCAGGCAACCTGTAGTCAATACATGGTCGGAGCCCCTCATCCTTCTTGCTGACAAAGAAGAAGCCGGCACCAGCAGGTGAGGTGGAGGGTCGAATGAACCCAGAGACCAGGGCGTCTTTGAGGTATTCCTCCATGGCCTTGCGTTCTGGCTGAGAGATGGAAAACAGTCTGCCACGAGGAGGGGTAGTCCCAGGGAGCAAGTCGATGGCACAGTCGTAGGCCCGGTGCGGAGGAAGAACGGCGGCCCTGCTCTTGCTGAAGACCTCCTTGAGATCCCAGTACTCTGTGGGAACTTGACATGGGCGTCGCCACCATTGAATGTGAAGGGGACATGTCCCCCTCACATTTCATAATTCTTCGTTTGGACCCCCCCACATTTAACATAAAATATGAGTTCACCCAGCGCCGTTTCTATTGCTTCGTGAAAGAATCCATTCCACTTGATTGATAAGAGAATACACAGACCACTGAAAATCCACTCCGGGTTTTCCGGGCGTTCCCTACAACAGTTCACCGCGTGCGAGTGAAGTGAATCTCAGCGCGAGCAGAGAAATGTTGGTGCAGCTGCTGGAAAGTGGAGGAGGTGACGTCAGCCCCATTGCCACCTCACAATGTCTAGCTTTTGCTAAAACCTTATTCTTTTGTTATGTGCCCTCAAAATTAACCCTAGGACACATTAAATTAATATTCAACTAAACAATGAAATGGGGTATTCTTGGTTGATGATGAATTGTTTGCAGTATTTGCTCCCCCCCAGACACAATGGACATAAGGACATTCTTTACAAAGAAGCGGAAAGTCAGTCAAAATTTCCCCACAGGACAGGGTTTTTTTGTCCCAATGGAAATGTCTAGTCAATGTTAGGAGATGTATCAGCTAGCTTAACCTTAGCTATCATTTAATTCAAACCCAGTAGGCCTGCCTTACTGTAATGCCAAGAATGAGGTCAAGTCTGCTCTGATGAAATTTATTGATTCCCTGTTTGATTTGAAGAACTTGTTTTGTCTGGTCTTTGGCAGTTTTCTGGAAAGTAAGATGGGAAATCAGTGTATGGGGAAGGAATAGTAGAAAGGAAAGTAAGGCAGAGAGATGGATGTTATTCCAGGTGGATTGTGAAGGAAAGGGGGATAAAAGTTATGAAGTGGTAGAAATTGTGGTGGCACCAATATAAGAAGGAGTTATATCTATAAATCTATTTGTTATACTAATCTGTAAATGCTACTGTAGTACCACCATTGCATGTAGGTTGACAAAACTGTTCATTGTGTGAAGTTATCTTTTATGTGTCATTGCTTGACCCAGTGTAATTTTGTTATGAAGACTGCATGATGCCATGTCATTTTTGTTATGAGTATCACTAAATTGGAAAAAAGTAAAATGCACCCACTAAAGTCACTGTTGGTGGTGAACAAAATTGCACCTGTTCATTGTGTGAAGTTATTTTTTATGTGTCACTGTTGCTTGACACAGTGTGATTTTGTGTTATGAAGTTTGCATGATGCCATGTCATGCCTGTTCATTGTGTGAAATTATGAATATTCTTATTTTTAAACATACAGTTGAGTGTCACTATTGCTTGGCCCAGTGGCATGTTGTGTTACATCTAAAACTAAATAGAAAACACAAAATAAAAAGTAAAATGCACCCATAAAGTAATTGTTGGTGATAAATTGTGTCACATTCATCTCATTATCTTAGGCAGAGCGGTGGGTTTAAAAACAGGCTGATGAATATATGGACTAGTTGAATGAGGACTTATTGTTGAGTCTCTAAAATAGTCATTGAATTAAGTGACTTTTGTAGGTAAAATTAGGTGTTTAACAACCTGTTAAAAATACACCAGAATGCAGGAAATGGCATCTAATTAATTAAAAATTTTCTGGCGGAGGAGCCCCCGCCAGTGTGTCCCCCCCACATTAAAAATGCTTCTGACGCCCCTGGAACTTGAGATAACTCGGTGAGATCAGGGGGCTCGGCAGGAGACACAGGAGAGCTAGAGAGCAGACAAGAGGCATGGCATGCAGGGCCCCATTCCACAACCTGGCTTGTTACCCAGTCTATGCGAGGGTTGTGGCGAGTAAGCCAAGGAAGGCCTAGAATAACTGGGAACTCAGGTGAAGGAATCAGGTGCAGGGATATTTCTTCCTTGTGGCCTTGAGACTGGAAGAAGACTGGAGAAGTAACTTGGGTGACTCTTCCATCACCTAACGCTTGGCCATCGAGGCAGACACAGACAGTGGGACTTCAAGAGGTGCAGTTGGGGCATTGATACTTTGGGCAAAGTGAATATCCATAAAGTTCCCAGCCGCCCCTGAGTCTAACAAAGCTTGACAAGAGTGGACAGACTCACCCCAGTTGATGGAGACCGGGATGTAGATTCCATGGCCAGGGAGTCCGGGAGAGAGGGTAGGCCCCGTCACAACCCTCCCTCGGCTGGACGGGGCGGTCCTTTTCCTGAGAGTTCGGGACATGATGCTCGGAAGTGACCAGGCTTGCCACAGTAGATGCAGCACTTGTCCCTCCTTCTGCGCTCCCTCTCAGATGCGGAGAGGCAAGTACGACCCACTTGCATGGGTTCTGGACAGTCACTGGAGGAGGTAGACGGGCTCCAGGTAGAGGCAGGGAGGCTGGGGAGGCTCAGGACTTGGCAGCGTTCTCTCATCCTGTTGTCCAGACGAGTAGAATGTAAGATCAGAGTTTCGAGGTCACTTGGGCATCCAATAGAGGCCAGGCCGTCCTTGATGGGGTCAGACAAACCATGGTGAAAGGCTGAAACCAGGGCAGCCTCATTCCATCCGCTGACTGCTGTGAGCATCCGGAACGATATGGTGTAGTCTGCGACACTTCCTCCTTGCCGGATGGACATGAGCTTTCTGGCTGCGTCGGTACTGATGTCCGCCTGGTCGAAGACTCAAAGCATCTCTTCAGTAAACAGTTCAAAATCAGAACACTCGGGTCCCCGTCTTTGCCAGATAGCTGTTGCCCAAGCTCGTGCCTTACCAGCTAACAAGGTTATCACAAAGGCGATCTTGCGGCGATCCGTAGTGTAGGTGGTAGGCTGGAGCTCAAAGGTGAGTTGGCACTGGGTAAGGAACTCCCGGCACTCACCGTGCTTGCCGGAAGGTGCAGGAAGGCTGGGTTCGCAATGTGGCGGGAGGCACTGGAGCAGGAGCTGGATCAGGAGATGCAGGCAGAGGTGTCAGCTGTGCCAGGGTTTTCCCAATTTGCTGAAGCAGTACCTCATGGCGAGCAAGGGCCTCACGTTGGCTTGTGAGCGTTCGTCCATGAATGTCCATGGTCGCTCCGAAGCATGTCGGAGCTGCCATAATTCCCTGAAGGTTGGCCAGGTAGACAGTTGAAGCAGCCTCTGCTGAGTCAGTCATGACGGAGTCTTTCTGTTAGGGTTTTGCTGGGATTCGAACCTGGTTCGCCAGTGTGATAATCCAGCAAACCCCCACTAGGCCACCAGGGGGATGACTCAAATGCAGAGGCGTGAGGTGGAAGTAGAAAAAGTATCAAAAGGTTTATTTACAATATTTACATGCAAAAAAAAAAATCCAAAAAGTATAATCCATAATGCTCAGAAGATATAAGGGAAAAAATAAAAAATCCAAAAGTTCAAAGTCAATACAAAAGCTAATAACCAGAAAAGAAGGGGTAAAAATCCAAATGCTCAGAAGATCCAAAAAGTCAAAAACAAAATCCACAAAGTCCAAAAGAAAGCAAAAATACAAAGAACACAAGGACATAGATGAGGAAATCGGAACAGAGGTAACTGGAGCTAAATATAACAGCACAAAGACTCCGTGACAAGAGGACTGAACTCAGGGGTATAAATACACAAACTAAAATAGGACACAGGTGACACCAATGAGGACTAGGCGGGGCACAAGACACATGGAAAACAACAAACATAAAACACAGAAACAGTGGCGGCCTCTAGAGGCCAAAACAAACATGACAAGAAAAGGAAATAACAGCGGCCTCTAGAGGCCAAAACAGTCCCAGTCCTAACAGATAGAGCAAATAACAATAGTATTATACTAGCTGAATATAATTATACTGTGTACTGTATTGTATGATGAGTGGCCCAAATGTATTATTAAATAGTAGGCCAATGCCGTACAGCACTACTTAACAATCTTGGCTTGATTGGAGGAGAAAGGTCTATGGTTGGTCAATTCAAATGCTGGTGAATTTAAACCTTGAGAAACATTTTTCTGTACAAATTAAGCATTCTTGATCATGTTAGCATCAAATTCTCTGTGATAATCCAAACTGGCTCTGTGTGATACAATAGTAACAGTGAGGAGTAGCCTATAAGCCTACACATACCTCTATCATGATCTCCTCCTTTGTTTCCTTGGATCCAGTCTTTCAAAGACGAGCTGGCTTTTGCAGCAGTTTCCAGCTGCTTTTTAACAACTTTCTGTTTTCTTTCTTTCCTGGGCATTCTGAATCTGTAATCATAGAATATGCAGGGTTTCCCCCCAAAACTTGTTAGGCCCGGGGACAAGTACGTTGGACCGGTGTAGACAGACTGATAGCAGCATTATAAGATAGGGCCCGATAGTTTCTGTGATGACAGGGTCACGGATGGAATCAAGTAAGTGAGAATTAAAAAAAAAATACAACACAGATTCCACAGGGGGGCCCACATTAAGCCAAATTCCAAAAGCTGACTGGATAATTTAAAATATGGCCACGTAATGCATGTCATTTACTCAACACACATTTTGACAAATCAACAATTCAAGAAGAGTCTTATAGAGAATCAGACAATGTGCATTCTTGAATGCTGTGTTTTCAACAGCAACAAAAGAAATTGAATTAAAATAAAACAATATCAAAGCTTAAAGGAACAGTCCACCATACTTCCATAATGAAATATGCTCTTATCTGAATTGAGACGAGCTGCTCCATACCTATCCGAGCTTTGCGCGACCTCCCAGTCAGTCAGACGCAGTCAGACGCGCTGTCACTCCTGTTAGCAATGTAGCTAGGCTCAGTATGGCCAACGGTATTTTTTGGGGCTGTAGTTAGATGCGACCAAACTCTTCCGCGTTTTTCCTGTTTACATAGGTTTATATGACCAGTGACATGAAACAAGTTCAGTTACACAAATTGAAATGTAGCGATTTTCTATGCTATGGAAAGTCCGCACTATAATGACAGGCGTACTAACACCTTCTGCGCGCTTCGGCAGCGCATTGATATCTGAGCTCTGTATCAATGCGCTGCCGAAGCACACAGAAGGTTTTAGTATGCCTGTCATTATAGTGCGGACTTTCCATAGCATAGAAAATCGCTACATTTCAATCAGTGGCGGCTCCTGAATTTTTTTTCAGGGGGGGCAGTTTTCCTCCGTTATGTCTACACGGACCGTAAATGTCCACAGGACTGAAGTAAATTGACCTAGGCAGCAAATCAATTGGCCGAACTTGTTTTTGCCTGGTAAATTCAGATATCAATATAGACAATATCTCTCCTCTCCACTAGGTGGCAACACTAAACAAGTTAAAGGTGGCAAACTAAGGTAGCCTAGTAAACTAGACCCACCCGCCTAGCGGCCAAAAATATTTTTGCCTACAAGTGGCAAATATTCACATTTAGTCTGGCTTGCCAGGCTAAAACTAAGGAAGATTCATTGTGAAGCCTTCAAAGCAAAACATTTGGCATCACAATCAATTAATATTACATTACTCATTTATTTTCTCATATTATTCCAGTATTCTATAATAAGTAGACACAAATTCTTAATTATAAACACATTCTAATTTCTTCAATTCTAAAGAATGCAATTAAAGTGGCAGGATATAAACCAAAAGTGTTTATTTAAGTTTTGAAAAAGATGAAGAAAAGCATAACCATCAAACAAACATGTGCAGCTTAATTATGTGGTTTTTTTAAATATGGAATTGCACCATTTTAACAACAAATAATTCTAAATAAATTCTGCAGTTTTTTTCCCCAAGAATTCCTCCAGAAAGCCATGCCTTAAAAGCACATTTAAAGTATTACAAGCATGTCAATGAACACAAAAGGCTTTAGTTATTTAGCTATATACACACAAGGTTACACAAGGTTTTGTAGTCAGTGCAACTTGGCTTAACAAGTTGGAAAAAAGGTAAGGTGCTGCTGGCTCCAATGAACACATATACTGTACAATATATAAAAACTGAAAATATGCTTAATTTACACCAAGTCAGAGAGAACTTGAGGCTACTGAAATATTCCAAGCATGCCCATGTTAAACTGCCATTGGTAAAACAAAAACATGGCAATGTTAAACTGCCATTGGTAAAACACACACACACAAAAACAACTTTTGCCTAGTAAATTCAAATATCAGATATCACTGTACCGTCTGCTGTGCTACTTCCAGGGTGGAAGAGAACGCAAGGGTAGCAAAAAAGAGCATTGACTACATCACAGCCAGCTAGCCAAGTTTTCCGGTGGTACCAGTTCTTGTTAAAACCTCTTGAGCAGGTCTTGTCCCCCTTCGTAGACACTTGCTTGATGTTTAAATTCGGTCTAGGAGGTCCTAGCTGTTTGATTGCCGTTTTCTCCTCATTGGTACTACGACTAAAGGGAACTTCTTTCAGAGACGCTATCGTATTGTTGCACTCAACACTCGCCGTCATCTTCTTCATAGAATGTTCACACATTTCCCGCGCAAGTTGCGTTTTCCAGCCCAAAATTATGTTCAAAACCTGCCAAAATGCACTTAAAACCAATCTGGCAACACTTGCGCGGCGCAACAGGCGTATGACGTAAGCACGCTGCTTGTGCGAGCACATAAAACCCAATAGAAAATGCATTGGGAGCATGATTTTCGAAAAAAAACGTACGTACCATTAGTGTCAATGGGAGATTTTGGGGCAAATCTGAACCTGACAGAAATCGCCCCAAAAGGGCGTGGCTACACCAGGCGCGACCTTAGCCTGATTGGACAATATTACTGTTGGTAGTAGGAGTAGATTAAAAAAAAAAAAATCTCCCTCCCTGTTTGGGAGTGTGTCGCCCAAATCGCCCCTATTAACGAGCCGCCAGTGGTTTCAATTTGTGTAACTGAACTTGTTTCATGTCACTGGTCATATAAACCTATGTAAACAGGAAAAACGTGGAAGAGTTTGGTCGCATCTAACTACAGCCCCAAAAAATACCATTGGCCATGCTGAGCCTAGCTACATTGCTAACAGGAGTGACAGCGCGTCTGACTGCGTCTGACTGACTGGGAGGTCGCGCAAAGCTTGGATAGGTACGGAGCAGCTCGTCTCAATTCAGATAAGAGCATATTTCATTATGGAAATACGGTGGACTGTTCCTTTAAGCCATAGCTGTTGAAAAGGTCTGAGACACATTTACTGCTCTGTGGAATAAATTGTGGCTCATTCATGTCTCTAAAATTAGCTAGCCTTCACAAAATTCAGGAAATCTGCTTTGCACAGATGACTTCATTATCTATTTTTATTGCAAAGTGTATCATAATATACACTAAAGCTACATTCACAGTTTATAATGCTCACCCAGCTGTGTTCTACTTAGCTGATCATCACACTGGTCTCTCTCTCCCTCTCAAGGCTCCCAAGGGGGCACTTTAGCACGTGTTTTGGCTCCCGAGAGGGCACTTGAGGGCAGTTTAGTATGCGTTTTGGCTCCCAAGGGGGCACTTGAGGGCAGTTTAGTATGCGTTTTGGCTCCCAAGAGGGCACTTGACGGCAGTTTAGTACACGTTTTGGCTCCCAAGGGGGTACTTGAGGGCACTCTAGCATGCGTTTTGGCTCCCAAAGGGGCACTTTAGCACGTGTTTTGGCTCCCAAGGGGGCACTTTAGCACGTGTTTTGGCTCCTGAGAGGACACTTATGGGCAGTTTAGCACACGTTTTGGCTCCCAAGAGGGCACTTTAGCATGCGTTTTGGCTCCCGAGGGCACTTTCCCTTAGCAAAAAGTAGTATACTTAAAGTTCATTTTATTAAGTATGCTTCAGTATAAGTATAGCAAGTATACTACAGACCATGTACTTTTAGTGTACTAGAAAGTGTACAAATTTAATACTTTTTCAGACTAAATTGGAACATTTGAAGTTTATAAAAGTATACTTTAAAGTTCATTTTAAGTTTGCAAAAGTACACTTTAAAGTATACAACAAGTACACTCATCTATATACTATCAATGTACTTGGTATATCACTCTCGTATACTTAAAGTATACCACAAGTACACTTATTGATATACTGCCATTGTACTAGTTATATACTTCTTTTTTGGGGGGCTTTTTCACCTTTATTGGATAAGACAGTGTAGAGACAGGAAATGAGTTGGAGAGAGAGACGGGGAGGAATCGGGAAATGACCTCGGGTCGGAATTGAACCCGGGTCCCCGGACTGAGCCACGGCGCCCCTTAGTTATATACTTCGAGTCCCTATTTTTAGTTTATTATTGTATACTTTAAGTATACTGTTATAAACGTTGGTTATTTCACTAGTTTACTTGTTATATTTTAAGTTTGCTTGGCATATTACTTGTAGCTTACTATTTATATACTGGAAATATACTCCTTAAAGTATTCTTAAAGTTTACTCATACTGTATGTACACAAGAGTGTGATGCATTTACAAAATCACAAGACAGAATGTTGAAAACAGGTTTGATATATTTTCAAACATTTCAAAAACAAAGACCTATGAAATCAAGTCCTTCCTTACTGGAGAAATTGATCAATAAAGTCAAGTCAAAAGTTTTTCTGTTTTTGTGTATGATTTTAAGGTACATAAAGATAATGCAGTTGAGCACACATACTATATACTGTAAAGTTTAAAACTCCAGCATTATATTATATTAATATATAAATTAAATGTTAAGCATGAGTCAATGACTTGACCTTATTATGCACTTGGAGCAAGATATACTAAGTATTATTACTTTGTGGCAGAAAAACATAAAAAGTATACTAAAGTATAAGTTTTAGTATTAAAGTATAAGTGTAAGTCTTAGTATTAATGTACTTAGTCTTAGACTTTTGTTTATACTTTTCAGTATAAGCCAAGTATACTTCACTATACTATTCTTAAGTATATAAAATATAGTTTATAAAAAGTCAACTTCAAGTATACTTCCTCAGTTTTAGTAAAAAAATAAGTATACTCATAGTACACTTGAATAAACTTCTTTTTGCTAAGGGTTAGCATGTGTTTTTCAACAATTGGGCCACAAGGGGGGGGGGGGGGGGGGGGCGACCCCTCCCCCCCCCGTGCACGCCACTGACTACCTGGGTAAGCTAGCTAGCTTGATTTCTTCCTATAAAAAGGTACAAGATGGGTGTATTTTTACTGATTGGTGTCTTTATTTTGAGTATGTAAAATAACAACATAAACAACAACTAATAAAAACAAAACAAAACAGTACTACAAAAAACAATGACTTTGACAGCATCAGAAAAAATCTGTACTTCATGAGTGTTAAGATTGACACACATACTAAATTGTATCCCTTCACTTGCTCTCTTGCCAATAAATTAACATTACTAAAGGCCTTTGAACAGAACTTGTATTCCAATAAGCTATAAGGAGACAACATCCTGTCACACACTGTCATGAAGACATGTCTCACCTGCCAGTTATAACTTTGTGAATGATAAGCTAATAATACACATATTACAGCCTCTATGCTTGATTCAAACTGTTGAAGGATAACCTGTAATTTTTAATTGTTTAAATGACTAACATTAACATTACTGATTTTTTTCAATGAAGTCTGGTAACTGAATTATATAACTAATAATTAAACTAAACAAATTAAACTAATAATCAAACAAGTGAATTAATTTACCAATTACTGCATATAAAATTAAACAGTTGTCAGAAAAGTAACTTTTGTGTTCTAAATATTTGCTTTAATTCTCTTATTAATGTGCAGATACACTGCTATTATTTTAGTGTACCTAAATTTCTTTTTCTTGACATTACACATTTGAACACATCATGATGACATTTTATTTAACTTTGCCTAATAGTCATTTTACTGAGCCCACCTTGAACACATCATATGTAAACCTCTTTCTGTCAGCTAACTAGCTTCTACCCTGCTGATTTCAACACGTATTTCAACACTGGATTACCATTTTTAATTAATGGGATTTGCTACTAAGTTTGAATGCATTTACCAGTGGATGGATGAGTAAAAAACTGTCTGACTGGACTGCTGCAGCAGCAGGAAGCAGAGAAACAAAGCTGCAGTCCAGTATATCTATATGCACTCCACTACACTTTTCAGCCAAGGTGAGTTTATCATGACTGAGTCTCATATGTTTGCAATTAAATACAGGTTAACTGATGCTCGCTGTAATGTAATGTCTAGTGACATTAGCTCATAAGTTTGTCAACATAAATGTAACCATTAACTAGCCGATTTAAATCTCAGTAGGCTAGTTGCATTTGCGTTACTGGTTCGATTACTCGTTACTGACAAAAGTAGTGGAATTACAGTAACGCATTACTTTCAACACTGCTATTACTTTATCTTAAAATTACAACCTGAGCCTGTCATTGACAAAAACAAACATGTTTAGTGGACGTGCTTGGATCAGGCACAGTTGACTTAAATAAATGTTACGTTAAATTTTAGCTTGTGTAACGACTTACCGCTGGAATGACGATGCTTGAGCCCTCCGCTTCAGCCACAGGGCTTGCATTAGTTTGGCCGTTTGCGGCTGTCCTTTCACCTGCTCCAGGTAAACCATGGCGAGTCGGTCCTTCCTCCGCCGCTTCAACTTGGAGAAGATGATGCGCGTGTGTCTGCTTAACGTGATAGTAGAAGGAGTTATACACCCTGTACTCACTTGGACAGCCATCAATCCCGCACACAACGTGAAAGTCAGGGCTGCGACTGTGCATGGTGTTAATGTGACTCAAAAGTTGTTTCAGAGTCAATGCCACAAATACGTAGCATATGAAGCAATGCCAAATCATGCTGGAAGCAAAGATGAAGCAAAGGCAAGAGGGCGGTAAACTGGTCACAGGTTGGTAGAGCAAGACTGCCGTAAAAACTTGTTACTATGGTTACACCCGCCAGCTAGCTGCTGCAAATGAGAATGTGGGCGTAAACTAACGTTATATGGGACCGACTTGGATTTGAACTTGACATGTTTCATTGCAAGTAAATTAAAACGCTGTATCCAGTGCTCATTCTTTGTAGTTCACATCGCACACCCTTTGAATGTTATCGACGTTTCAATGTGTTTTCAGTGTTTATTGTGTATCGTTGCAGCCGAACAGAGACAGCGAGGCGAGCTAATGTTAGCGGCGCTAACTAGCTAGCTAAGTCAGCTAACAGCATGGAAGAATTGGATGATGTCGCAGTGTCGATTTTAAGGGGTAATGTATACAAATATTATTCTTTATCATATATGAACGTACGAATGCAGAGGCGTGCCAATGAAATTAGTTTACACATAATTGAAGCTAAAAAAAGAAGCTAATTGCTTCCTGGCGCTGCTCCACATGTGACCCGCTACAGCAGCACTGTGGGCCTCAAACTCTTTCTCCCATTTGTCATATCACACTCCTTCTGTTGCCTGTTGTGTGAAGTGTTATGTGTGGTCGGTGAACTGTAGGAACTGAATTGCGCTTTGGGGATAATGTTGTATATTATGTTGTGTTCAGTCCAAAAGCAAAGTGAATTTTTGCCTCCCGTTACTCACGCCATTTTGTTCCCGTTAAATTCATAAACTGTGGAGACTAGTCAACTAATGGCGACAAATGACAATTGTTGGTCACTAGGAAAATTCTTAGTTGGTGGCAGCTCTAGTTATACTAGTAACATCTATATGACATACAACAGCAGCCAATGAGGTATCTACATTTCTATGCTAAGCTGGTTAGCACTAGCTACCTAATTTGAATGAAGTGTCAACTTCTAATAGTCTCATGCAGTTTCATTTCTAGGGCACTGTTTCATCTTGCTATGTTTGTCTTCCAATGTTTTCATAGCTGCAAACGTCACAGAGACAATGATGAGCACCCTGTCTCGTGAAGACTTGCGGGATCTTTTCCCAGGCCCAAAGAACTTTTTACGGAGAAAAGCGGTCTGGCGTGCCTGTCATTGTGCGTCGGAGGAGGTCAGTTTCTCAGTTAAGTGGCCTAAACTAACCACCTATTTAAGTTGGCAGCAGCACATTGAGCTAACAGCACAGTGTTTTTGGAACAGGCATGGTAGTCTACATGTGTGTTCAATTCAGTTTAGATTAATTGATAGGTGTTCAGTTAGTTGATCTAAGCGATTTCACCTCTAAAATGGAACATTGCTTATTTACTGTATACGCGTGCAAAGCTGTCAGTGCTACATTGCATTTTGTGTTGTCACAAAAAAAATGTTGCTTTTTGCAGTAGTTCATTATCTTTTATTTTACAGGAGTCTGGCCAAGAACACTCAATTATCGGGCAGTTCCTCCTTTGATGCGTCACCCATGTGACAGACATCCACTCCTGTGAACGCAAGTCCTGCAAAGTACACAACCCCTGAAAAGGTTGTGAAGTTATCCTTTCCAGAATACGTATTGCACACCGACACAGAACTTGAGCAAGTCCGACAACAGTACTTTGAGTTGTCGAAGAGAGGTGAACAGCGCAACTGCCAGATGTCAAAGGAGCTCAGATGCCGGCTCATTCGAAACGCCATGACCAGTATGATTGCAATCCTGAGGGCAAAGGGGGATGGAGAATCACACAGATACCCATCAAAGCCAGAAATTACAGCAATGGCAAAGAGAATAGTACTGTACTACCCCATGCTGCAGGACCAAGGCCTCCATACATGGGTAAGTGAAATGCATCCAGTTGATGACTGTGTTTCATGTTGGACATTTTTAGTAGCGATTTGAAAAATTGATTAAATGTCTTGTGCAGGTCACTGTGTACACACAGCTATACTAAAGATTGCAAAATGTGAGATCCCCCCGAAAAAGAACTCCAGATGGGAGACATTCAAAGAGGTGAGCTGTATGATTATTTTCATCAAAGATTCATCTGTTAATCATTTTCAAGATTAATTGATCAGTTGTCTGGTCAATATAAAGTCCAAGGTGATGTCCTCAAAAGTCTTCTTTGGTCCACAACCTAAAGATATTAATTTCACTGTCATAGAGGACTAAAGAAGCTAGAAAATATTCACATTTGAGAAGCTGAAATCATATTTGGACATTCCAAAAAAACAAAGAAAAATGACTCAAAATGATCAATCATGTCAATGTCCTGGGTGATCTGTCTCTAGTGTTTCCTCACTTCCCATTTTTAATGAGTGCTCTTATTTTAGTGATTGACTACAAAGTAATTGCTTTGGATGTGTGTGTGGGGGGGGATATTGCTTTTTATTACGAAGCACTTTGTGTTACATTTTGTTTGTATGAAAAGTGCGATACAAATAAAGTCAGATGGATTGATTGATTTAGTAGTTGACAACTAATTGATTAACTGACTAATCTTTGCAGCTCTACAAAGAGGCGCTGTCTTGAGCAGCCAACAGACACAGATGAAATCGATTCAAGTGACTCAACAATCATTCTGGATCGGTCCACAGAAGGAAGTACAGGGTTCGTACGGGTGCTTGAAATCCTTGAAAATGCTTGGATTTCAATGTCCTGATTTCAAGGTTTGAAAAACGCTTGAATTTTGGGTCAAGTGCTTGTAAATGCTTGAAATTGTTAGCATATTTCTCGGAAGTCTGACTCAATAGACCACCATTAAATGGAAAGAAATAAAATAAAAGAAATAAAAGAAGTCGGATTAAAATCACGCCTACACAGCTCACTCTGGGCTTCACGTGAACTTTTGTTTGTGATCTGTCACCGTATTGATAGTTGTCATGTTATGCATAGACTGTGTCACGTCGCCCCCAAGAGGACAGTTGACCAACATGCCGGGAGGTTGTCGTTTCAACGAACGTTGGCTGGTAAATGAAAAGTATAAACTCTGGATAAAACGTGGACCAAATCCACGCGTAGCCTGCTGCAAAGTATGCAAAAAAGACATCCAGATTTTCGCAATGGGAGAGTCAGCGCTCTCTAGTCACATGAAAGGTAAGTCACAGAGATGATTACCCCTACACCATGATTTGTTTGCTAAGCGTTAGCTACATGTTACACCTAAACATAGAAGCACTAAATGTGATATTAGTGCTAGGATTACATGTCAGTTTTGGACAGTTGTTATCGGCAATGTAAAGAACAATGCCAGCGTTTCTCAATGGTAAATTAATGTAATTAAGAACTTCCCGCAACTGAAAATTTAAGCACAGCTGACGTTAGCACATAACATAGCTAACACAGTGCTAATACAGTGTGTGTTATAGCCCAGTTGCAAGGTTGTGACTGACTAAAAAAAAATTGACGTTTATATTTTCATGTGTTTTGTAGTCGGATTTTGTTTTAGCTGGTAATAGGTGGATGTGTTTGATTAAAAGTATTACCCTTCATAATGTATGTTTTTAGACAATTTACTGCCTATAGCCAACTGCTCTCCACTCTAGAAGGCAATGTTTAGGCTGTTTGATTTGGCATGATGTGATCATTGACTGCATATATGAGGGAGCTGCATCTTCTTACTTTAAATATTATTAAGAATACCAATTTTAATGGAGGAGAGGTTACAAAGAAATGAAATGCATTTTCCCCAGAAGAACATTAGATGGATGCACCCATATTTTAAAATGATATGCATGCCTGCAGCAGTGTTTGGCACACCCCGTGGTAATTGTCATGCATCTCTTATTGTCTTATTGCTGTAAAGAGATAAAATGTTTTAGAAGTCATAGTTAAGGGTGATTTTACTTTTAACAGTGTGGGCCCTAGTTGATATAAGATCTTTTTAGCATCTTACTGATACTTGAGAGTAAACAGTTTGAAATATAATTTCCTTGTTTTTGATGTTAGGAAAAAAGCATCAAGATCTGCTTAGAGCACTTCAAGGTCCAGGTCCTACAGTGGGGGATTTTTTCCATCTGACAACCCATGCATCAGACTCCATGGCTACATCCACACCAGCAACCAGGATTGTGGAGAGTGCAGTGGGAACAGGCAGTGGAGTAACAGCATCCCTAGCTTCCTCTATTCCAGATAAGACAACCAACAAGCCCTCAAGCACTTTAACATCATTTGTTAGCTCTAATCCAACACTTAAAGCAGAAATATGCTGGGCAATAAAGGTAGTAACTAGTCATTATTCCTACAAATCATGTGAAAATGCAGGGGACATTTTCCGAACCATGTTTCCTGATAGTGACATTGCCAAGCAGTTTTCCTGTGGAGAGAGAAAAGTGGCATACTGTACCTCACCACATTTGGGATTGCTCCTCATTTCTCTTCCTTAATGAAGTCCATAGCCAAGAAAGAATCTGGTTATGTTATTCTGTTTGATGAAAGTCTTAATAAGGAAATGAAGAAATACCAGCTTGACATGCATGTCAGATTCTGGAACAATAACCAAGTACAGTCAAGATACCTGACATCATTTTTCATGGGTCATCACAATGCAGAGCAAATTCATGAGAAGATTGAAAAAGTGTGTTCAGAGATCGGCTTTCAGAACCTCATTCAGCTGTCGATGGATGGTCCAAATGTAAATTGGAAGACCTTCACTTTAGCCCAGCAGAACATTGAAAAACAAACAGGGAGGAAAATGCTAAATGTTGGAAGTTGTGGTTTGCACACATTACATAATGCTTTCAGAACAGGATGTGCCCCCACCGACTGGGACCTATGAAATGCCTTGTCAAGCCTGAAATGGCTCTTCAAAGATGTTCCAGCGTGTCGGGAGGACTTCACAGAAGTCACAGGTTCAACGTCCTTTCCTCTGGACTTCTGCAGTCACCGATGGCTAGAAAATATGGAGGTGGCTGAGCGTGCCCTTGAGATTTTGCCCTCATTGAAAACATACATCAGCGTTGCCAAAACAAAACAAATTACAGAGCCATGCACAAAATCCTTTAAGAAAGCTGAGGCCATTGTACATGATGACCTCTTCCCAGCCAAACTCAGCTTCTTTCTAATGGTTGCAAGGGAAGTCACGCCATTTTTGAAGCTGTACCAAACTGACAAACCCATGCTGCCGTTTATGTGCAGTGATCTCACATCTATACTTAAGAGTCTTTTGGAGAAGTTTGTCAAGCCCAGTGTGATGGTGACTGCAACTAACACACTAAAGCTTCTCAAAGTTGATTATGAAGCACAAGACAACCACGTGGATATCAACAAAGTGAAAGTTGGCTTCGCTACAGAACGAGCCTTGGAGGAACATGTGAAGAACTCGGGGGCTGAGAGGCTGAGGCTCGAGTTTAGGCAAAACTGTAAGCTTTTTTTAGTGAAGATGGTGTCCAAGCTTTTTGAAAAGGTGCCAGTGAAATACACATTGGTGAGAAGCCTATCTGTCCTGGATCCAAGGGTGCTCCTCAACAACAAAGAGCTGAGTTCCCAAAAACTCACTAATGTTCTCCGACTCCTTGTGGAAAATGGCCGGCTTGAGGAAAAATGCTGTGATGATGTTCTTAGGGAATTTGGTCAGTTTTTTGACAAAAGCCTGATGTTTTCATCAGATTCATTCTGGAAATTCAGTCCAAAGAGTGAAAGGTTGGACGAGTTTTACCATGAACTCTTGGCCAATAAAGCAGAGTTTAGCCAGCTATGGGAGACAGTAAGACTCTCCATAGTCCTCTCGCATGGTCAAGCTTCTGTTGAGAGGGGCTTTTCCGTTAACCAGGAGGTGAGGGTAGAAAACCTCAAAGAACATTCACTGGTTGCTCAACGGATCATCCATGACCATGTGCGCGTTATTGGAGGGCTGCACAACATATGCTACACAAAGGAATTGTTCCTGTCCACGTCTGCTGCTAGACAGAGGTACCATATATACCTTGATGATGAAAGGCGTAAAAAACAAGATGAACAAAAAGAACAGAAAAGAAAAGCACTGATGGATGAGATATCAGAGATGAAAGTGAAAAAGAAGAGGATGGAAGAGGATGTGAGGGTCCTTGTGAAATCTGCTGATAGCAATGCAGAAAAAGCTGAAGCTAAGGGCAAACTCTACCTCATTTCAAAGTCAAACGGACTTAGGAGGGCAGCAAAAGAAAAAGAGAGGAATCTTCAGAGTTTGGAGAAAAAGTTGACAGAAGATGAAGGAACTGAATGACACACTTTAAAGGGTCCTAAACAATTTGGCCTTTGGTCTTACCTTGAAGTTTTAACTTGCCTGCATACCTCAGCTAAAGCAAATGGTTTTGACTTTTTGTTGACATTTACCTATTAGGCTAGGTAACCTAAAGTTACCTATTTCTCTTCTTGGCTAATTGTGTTAAAAAAAGCTCCATAGTCATTATCAAAGCCACAGTTATAACCTTAGTTTTCAAGCAAGTTCTGCTTACTTAAAAGTGACTGACATTGTCAATGTGACAATCTTCCCCTTTAATTTGTTATCCTGTTAATTTGGGAAAGTTTTGTTAATAAATAAACACATGAAATGGCCATTTTGAGGGTGCATGAATTTGTATCGCATTATGCAATTTACAACTTCTTAAAGGAGAAATATGGTCTAAATCAGTCCATAGCTCTGCTGTTCGAGGTCACAAAGAGATGTCAATAAGAAAAAGAATGAGTAAAATTTTCTACAACATACACCAAATACAGAATCAGTAGCCAACTAATGAAATGGGGCACAGTAGCTCATTTTCTATGCCCCATTCAGTTAATGTTAGCTGCCGGTTCGATATTCGGCCTGTATCAGATTTTCTAGTTCTTTTTCCCACAGGCAGAACTCAGTGACCTCAGACAAACAAAGGGCTATGGATTGAATCACACGAGATTTCTCCTTTAATGGTACTGGAAAAACTGGAAAATTGACCTTGAAAGTCCCTAAAAAGTGCTTGAATTTGATTGTAAAAAATGTGTACGAACCCTGCCAACCCCGGGCCTGGCTCCAGGGTGGGGCCCCGGCTGCGCCATACCGGGTGACATCACGGTCCTTGATCTATTATCCATAAGGATTTTGGTGGACTGCTCTTGGTCTGGCCTGTCACCTAGGACCTGTCTGCCTTGGGAGACCCTAACAGGGGCGTAATGCCCCTGACAACATAGCTCCTAGGATCATTCAAGCACACAAACCCCTCCACCACAATAAGGTGGCAGTTCTAGGAGGGGAAAATGTATAGTGTGTGTGGGAAATAAGATGTTGAAACTTATTTTTTTACCTCCACTCAGTAAAAATTGAGCTCTTTTTTCACTCTAAGTAAGAGTTATGAACTTTAGGAAAGAATAATGCCAGACAATAAGATTACCAGTGTCACTGGTGGTAATAGCCGAAAGCATACAGGCACGACCTACAAACAAGCAGAAGACCAGATACCTGAATCAGACATGAGTGAACCTGAATTTGAGTCCACCTTACAGATAATATTGTCTGAACTGAAATCTCAGCGTACTGAGATAGTAGGTTGACTGGATGGCATAGATACGTGCCTAGGAGATGTGACCATGCAAGTAGCAGGAATTAAGATCGCATTGGATACCATCAATCAAACACTTGAGGAACAAAAGCAATGCATGGATGCAGTTGAACAGAGGGTTTCAACCGCTGAAGACACGCAGAAAACCATTACAGCGGTATTGACTAAAGTAGAAGGAAGGATACACAAGCTGGAAACCAAAGTGGATGCGTTGGTGAATATAGATAGGATGAAGAGCCTGGTGTTGCTGGGCCTCCCAGAAAATGTTGAATGTGAACTAGCTCTCACCGACTACATCCAAGAGAAGTTACCCAGCTGGCTCAAATTTCCAATGGATAAACCATTTGAACTGGATCAAGCCATGCGCTCGGGTCGAACCCCACCTGAGCCAGGTAGACCGCCTAGACCAGTCTTGATTCATCTCTTAAGGCTCAGAGACGGACATAGGATACTACAAGTGGCTAAGAAAACATTAATGCGAGAAGATGGAACTAAACTTACCATTCGTAGGGATCTGCCGGGCGAGGTGCGGCAGAAACGCAGGGAGTTCGACAGGGTTATTAGGGTGCTGATCCAGAAAGGAATGTTCAGAGGGTTTGTATACCCACATCGGCTGCGTGTTTTGCACAAGAGTGACATCACTCTTTTTAATGACCCGAAGGAAGCAGAAGCGTTCATCGAGCGTCTCGGACTGTAAAGACGCATGTCAGTTTTGCATTTAAGAGGGGGGTAAGACGTTGTTAAATTCCCTCCTTATGAACATCGTGGAGTAGAGTAGTACATTTACCAAAGATTAGGGTAAACGTTGATTGTTTAGTGTATATTCTTTGGTTTCTGTTGGTTAATAGATTGAACTAAATGATTATTCCATGATGAACAATGGGGAGGTGAGAGGTTAAAATGAGTTTGAGGGTTGGAGCTCCGGGCACCATGCTATAAAGACTCTAGCAATCCCATAATCTATCACAACATGTGTGACAAATTATATGTATGTATACGTGGGGATGTGAATGTGTGTGTTATGAATGTATTTGTTGTGTGTTTTATATGTTTAATGGTTCACAAATTTGAAGATAGAATAAATATTTTGATTTATAATGATTTCAATTAAACTACCATGAAAAGGGTTTAAATTAGGCCATATAATCATCTGCAGCCTGAGACATAAAGTCACGGAAGTATCAGAAATATTATCTTTTGGAATAAATTTATTAGCATTGTCAGAAACTCATTTAGATGATATAGCTATTTAATGACGAGGTATTGGCTATACAGGGGTACAATATTTTTAGAAGGGATAGAAATTCACAAGGGGGGGGGGTAGCAGTATATGTTCAGAATCAAATTCCAACAAAAATAAGATATGATTTAATGGTTGTGGATATTGAAGTGATATGGTTGCAAATTAATTTACCTTATTTAAAACCTCTGCTAGTCGGATGTGTCTATAGGCCGCCGAATGCAAAGTTGGAGTATTTGGATCAGCTTTGTGACATGCTAGACAAAGTATGCAATCTTGGTAATGAAGTTTATTGTTTAGGAGATTTTAATATTGATTGGAGTTCATCTAACTGTCCATTAAAAGAGAAGCTTCAATCAGTAACAAATGCATGTAATTTAATCCAAATGGTGGAAAGGCCAACGAGAATATAAGGAAAGATGGTCATAAAAGTGAAACTTGTATTGATCATATTTTCACTAATTTAATTTGTTTATGTTCTAAAGCAGTTTCAGTAAAAGTGGGGTGTTCTGACCATAATATAATTGTAATTGTTAGAGATGCAAAGGGGGCGGCACGGTGGTGTAGTGGTTAGCGCTGTCACCTCACAGCAAGAAGGTCCAGGTTCGAGCCCTGTGGCCAGCGAGGGTCTTTCTGTGCGGAGTTTGCATGTTGTCCGTGTGGGTTTCCTCTGAGTGCTCCAGTTTCCCCCCCACAGTCCAAAGACATGCAGGTTAGGTTAACTGGTGACTCTAAATTGACCGTAGGTGTGAATGTGTGTGTGAATGGTTGTCTGTGTCCATGTGTCAGCCCTGTAATGACCTGGCAAATTGTCCAGGGTGTACCCTGCCTTTTGCCCGTAGTCAGCTGGGATAGGCTCCAGCTTGCCTGCGACCCTGTAGAACAGGATAAAGCGGCGAGAGATAATGAGATGAGATGAGATAAGATGTGAGAAATGATAAAAAGATGTGGTCTGTTGTAAATGAAATGATGGGAAGACAGCCAAAATCCTGCCCTTCCCATTTGTAAGTGGATGGAAAATGGTTGACTAAACTAGTTCATATTGCTAGTTATTTTAATGATTATTTCTCTTCAAAGATAAATAATTTGAGGAGTAATATGCAACAGACAGGTATTGATTCTTCTATAACAAGAATTAAAGAGTTAGTGATGAATAATAAGAACTGTGAATTTAAAATAGCAAAGGTTTCTGTTAAGGATGTTGAGTGTTTAATTAAAAAATGTAAGGAACCACAGGAGGAAAGTAGCCAGTCTCAGTACCTTCTACTGGCACATCTTCCTGCAACCCTCTGAGGAACTTGTAGGAATTCTACCGACTCAAGTTACTGGAATACGAGTAACCCATTCAACTACAAGTGGTTACCCATACCTTGTCAATGTGCCAAATTCCAACACTCAGCTTCATTTATCTTCATATGCACCAAGGACAAGCAGGCTGTAGAACTCACTGCCAGCCTCGGTTTTCCCTGTCATTGCAAATGTGAACACTTTTAAAACTGCAGTTAACAGATTCCTCTTAAACTCTTCTTAATGTTACTTTGTTGTATCTACATGTATATCTACTGTTTTAGAGGTAATTAAATGCGGATGACAATGTTCAATGTAACTTCAAGGCAAGATTGTGATGTGACGCATTCTTTTTTTGTTTTTGCTATTATGTTTTGTATTATTTGATTTAATGTATGAGCCACTGTTCATCTTTAATGATGGCAACACCAGGCTCTTGTTGAACCTGATTAAAAAAAAAAGGTCACCAGGGGTGGATAACTTGGATGTTAAATTTCTCAGTTTAGCTGCCAGTGATTTCAGTTCCTGTCTGTCATATTGTCAAGCTGAGTATTGAAAAATGTATTTGTCCTAAGGCATGGAAGATAGCAAAAATTATTCCACTTAAAAAAAATCCATCTGGTCCTTTTTTGGGCACAAACAGTCATCCTATAAGTTTGTTACCAGTATTAGGAAAGGTGATGGAGAGAATTATTTTTGAACAAATACAAAGATATTTTGATGTATATAATTTAAACACAGACTATCAACATGCCTATAGGCCCGTCCATAGTACATGTACGGCTTTAACACAAATGATTGATGACTGGCAATGTAATATGGATGATGGAAAATTGGTGGGTGCTGTTTTACTGGATTTCAGTGCAGCGTTTGATATTATTGATCATTTTTTGTTATTGGATAAACTTAAACATTATGGTTTCACTCCTTCTGCATTAAAATGGATGGAGAGTTACTTAAGAGATAGAGGGCAGATTGTTTACTTTAATGGTAGTTTTTCTAAAGTTAGTCCTGTTGACTGTGGAGTACCACAGGGGAACTGTTTAGGGCCTTTATTGTTTTCGATTTTCATTAATGATCTCCCCTTGGTGCTGAGTAAAGCTCAAATTTCTATGTATGCGGATGATTCAACAATATATGCAGCGGCAGAATCAGCTGATATTGTTAATGATATGTTACAGAAAGAACTACAATTAGTGGCAGAGTGGGTAACCAGTAATCAACTTGTGCTTAATATGACCAAAACAAAGGCAATATTAATAGGATCAAGGTATCAATTGAAAGCTGAACCAAAATTGAATTTACAGGTAAATGATATTTCTGTTGAACAAGTACAAGAGACTAAACTTCTGGGCATTATTATTAATCATACTTTATCATGGTCTAACCATATTGATAAAATTGTAAGGAAAATGGGAAGGGGAGTGTCAGTTGTAAGAAGAATTTCAAAAGGTATGCCACCAGAAGTTATCAAACAGGTTCTAAATGCTTTATTGATGTCACAGTTAGATTATCGCTTTATAATATGGTCTAGTGCTTCTATGAAAGATATGAGAAAACTGCAAGTTGTTCAAAATAAAGCAGCACGTTGTGCATTACATTGTTCTTACAGAACCAACGTGAAGGACATGCATAATCGATTGAGATGGTTAACTGTAAGACAGAGGTCTTATTATGTTCTGTTAATCTTTTTGAGAAACATTATGTTAACAAAGTCCCCAAGAATAGTGTATAAAAGGTTACTGCCTAATTTTGTTCAACATGAATATCAAACTCGATATGCAACTGATGGAAGGTTTATATTGCCGGGAGCCAATACATGTAGTATTCACAAGACGGTCATATATAGAACGATGGAGAGGTGGAACTCATTACCAGTGTATATTGTGCATGAGAATACTAGGGAAAGATTTAAGATGTTGATAAAACAATACCTTGTAGGATTTCATGAATTATGATTTTGTTGTGGGAAGTCCAAAATGTTACTGAGTATGATAAAAATAGACTGTATTGTTTTATTGAGTTTGTATTATGATTTATGTTTTTGGAAGTGAGGAGTGGGAGTGGGGGGTGTCTAGGGGTGCGGGTGTCGGGCGCGTGTTCACCGGTGCCACTCTACAAGGGACCCTCCGCTGCTGGGGGGGGGGCACATGCTGGGGGCTGGGTGTCTGCATCCTCGGGTCACTCTCAGACTTACTTCTTTCTTTTGGTGTTGTTGTTTATGTTTTTTATTATTTGAATTGGAGATAAGATAATATGGAAAGTGGTGAGAAACCCGTGGTAATGTATATTAGAAATGAACGTATTTATGAATTTTATTGTATTTGATTCAAATATGTGAACTATTATGTGTTTGGTTGTAGTGTATTGTATGTTGTAATGTATTGTATGTATATGTATGATTTGCTTGTTTGATGTTGTGATGCGAGATGATTGAACACCAGGAAGAATAGCCTTGTTTATAACAAGTGCTATTGGTGATTCCGAATAAAAATGAAATGAAATTCTTACTCATCAGGTGACAATGGGCATACCTAACAACCTGTGTTCTCTCTCTCTCTCTCTCTCTCTCTCTCTCTCTCCCACCACTCTGTTTGTCCCTCTGAGTTACATGTCAATCCTGAGATTGAGATGCTGACCTCTTCTGCTCCTCTGACTTGCCTGATCCATCCTAATACCTTACGTCTGGCTGGAGTCTCATCTCATCACTCCTGTGGAGGACGGCCCCATACAAACAGTCAAAAGTCACACTTGGAAGACGGCTCTGGACACTTACAGTAATGCTTTTATGGCTGAGGACTATAGTTAACTTGCTAACTTTAGGACTGCAGTTGTCATGAACAGTTTTGCACTCAAGTTTCCATCAATGAACAGTTTATAACTTCAACAAAACAGACTTCATGTTAAAACTATAATGATTCCCCTGTTTTCACAGTTATCCTTTGTGACTATATAGGACACAGTTATAGAAGCAAGTTATTTATAATCATGTTATCTGTTATCACCCAGATGAGGATGGGTTCCCTTTTGGGTCTGGTTCCTCGCGATGTTTCTTCCTCATGTCATCTGAGGGAGTTTTTCCTTGCCACCGTTGCCACAGGCTTGCTCATTGGGGATAGATTAGGGATAAAATTAGCTCATGTTTAAAGTCTTTAAATTTCTGTAATTGCTTTGTGACAATGTCTATTGTTTTAAATAGACGATAAAAATAAACTTGACTTGACTATAACACCAGAGTTCTCAGGAGGGCCCTTAACATTATCAAGGACACTACCCATCCACAACACGAACTGTTCATGCTGCTGCCTAGGCTGAAATTTTCCTCAATAAATAAATGATCAAGTATAATATTTTTGTCTCATTTGTTTAACTGGGTTCTCTTTATCTACTTTTAGGGCTTGTGTGAAAATCTGATGATGTCTTAGGTCATATTTATGTAGAAATATGGAAAATTCTAAAGGGTTCACAAACTTTCAAGCACCTGGTATTGTTAACATGCATGTTCACAAGCCAAAATGAGGAGATGCTGCAGCAGGCTTACTGCGTGTACACACGTGTCGACTGTCCGGCTACTGCTCGTATTCATTAATAGGGAATCCCTGTATTTACTGTACCGTGTATGTACATGGTACAGTATATGTGCCATTTGGGGTGAGCCTCACTTTAATTTTTATGACAGCAGCTGGATAGGTCTGTGAGAGATGTTGATTTTTGCAATGGCTCTGAAGAAAATCTGCTTGAAACCCCTTGATTCTTGGGAACTAAGACTTATTATAGGACTTGTTCACATGCAACTCACACAATCATTGTATTGTTATCTCAGTCTCAGGAGCTCAGACTGCAGTTACTAACTCTGTATTATAGACATGCAACTCTTGCAGTCTTTGTTTATAGTTATCTCGGTATTAAAGATCATAGGCAACGGTTTTCAATTTATGCACATTTGAAACTTTATATGTTAAAAAACCCTCTGTAATTTTTTTTCTGGTCCCAAGAAGTATTGTTAATAAGTAATAACTTAAAATAAATTAATGCAGATCACGGCGAATTTCTGTTCAGTGATTTTTGTGACCACTCGGCATGTGACGTCATTCAAGACAAACAAACCGCTTGAGGTGAGTCCACTTCCGTTTACTTGCATTGCCGTTTGGCTTGAGTGCAGACGTGCGTTCGGGAATTTCCAAAGAAAAACCATGCCTTATTGTTGTGCAGTGAACTGTAACAACAGGACCGGTTCAGGAAGAAGTTTTTACCTTCTTCCGAGAGAGGCGGAGAGAGTGGATTGGCTTTTTCTGGAAGAGGAGAAGAAGCGGAGCAAGAGGGTTGGCTTTTTCTGAAAAAGGAGAAGAGGCAGAGTGAGTGGGTTGGGTTTTTCCAAAAGAGGAGAAGAGGCGGAGTGAGCGGGTTGACTTTTTCCAAAAAAGGAGAAGAGGTGGAGCAAGAGGGTTGGCTTTTTCTGAAAAAGGAGAAGAGGCGGAGCGAGTGGGTTGGCTTTTTCCAAAAGAGGAGATGAGGTAGAGAGAGTGGATTGTGCGTGTGAAGCCAGAGGGTTGTTTTTTTCCGGAAGAGGAGACGAGCCGGAGAGAGTGGATTGTGCACGTGAAGCTACTGTAGAGGGTTGGCTTTTTCCGAAAGAGGAGACGAGGCAGAGAGAGTGGATTGTGTGCGCGAAGCCAGAGGGTTGGCTTTTTCCGGAAGTGGAGATGAGGTGGAGAGAGTGGATTGTGAGCGTGAAACAAAATCAAGCAGTCAAAGAAGAAACGGACCAGCAATGCTCAAACAAAAAGCAGAAGATTGGAGGTAAACATTTTTACCTTTGCTTGCAATTGACAAGTCAAGAATCCTGAGGGATCCTGTACAATCATTATGGAAATGAGACAAAGAGATATTTCCTCACTTAAAGTAGGCTATAAATAGTATAATGCTGCAGATGGCAGGCTAATGTGGCCTACCGGTGCACTGTCAAGTAATCGTTACCTATATCCACTAGGGAGGGTGGTTTAATTATTCTTCAAAAGGGCTCTTATTTAGTATTACGAAGAAAGTAGGAATTTATCATAATTACCAGGATAAATCATTTGGGCGCGAGTCTTATTGAGGTCCGGGGTCACCGCGATCAGAGTCGGCCGAGTCGCTGTCCAATTCCGAGGCCCCGTGCGGTCTCAGGTCCTTCCACAACATTTCCATTGGATTAAGGTCAGGACTTTGACTTGGCCATTCCAAAACATTCACTTTATTCTTCTTTAACCATTTAACACCCACTAGGGAGGGTGGTTTAATTATTCTTCAAAAGGGCTCTTATTTAGTATTATGAAGAAAGTAGGAATTTATCATAATTACCAGGATAAATCATTTGGGCGCGAGTCTTATTGAGGTCCGGGGTCACCGCGATCAGAGTCGGCTGAGTCGCTGTCCGATTCCAAGGCCCCGTGCGGCCTCAGGTCCTTCCACAACATTTCCATTGGATTAAGGTCAGGACTTTGACTTGGCCATTCCAAAACATTCACTTTATTCTTCTTTAACCATTCTTTGGTAGAACGACATGTGTGCTTAGGGTCTTTGTCTCGCTGGATGACCCACCTTCTCTTGAAATTCAGTTCGTGGACAGATGTCCTGACATTTTCCTTTAGAATTCGCTGGTATAATTCAGAATTCATTGCTCCATCAATGATGGCAAGCCGTCCTGGCCCAGATGCAGCAAAACAGGCCCAAAACACGATACTACCACCACCATGTTTCACAGATGGGATAAGGTTGTTATGCTGGAATGCAGTGTTTTCCTTTCTCCAAACTTAACGCTTCTCATTTAAACCAAATTGTTCTATTTTGGCCTCAGCCGTCCACAAAACATTTTTCCAATAGCCTTCTGGCTTGTCCATGTGATCTTTAGCAAACTGCAGACAAGCAGCAAGTTTTTTGGAGAGCAGTGGCTTTCTCCTTGCAACCCTGTCATGCACACCATTATTGTTCAGTGTTCTCCTGATGGTGGATTCATGAACATTAACATTAGCCAATGTGAGAGAGGCCTTCAGTTGCTTAGAAGTTACCCTGGGGTCCTTTGTGACCTCGCCAACTATTACACGCCTTGCTCTTGGAGTGATCTTTGTTGGTTGACCACTCCTGGGGAGGGTAACAATGGTCTTGAATTTCCTCCATTTGTACACAATCTGTCTGACTGTGGATTGGTGGAGTCCAAACTCTTTAGAGATGGCTTTGTAACCTTTTCCAGCCTGATGAGCATCAAGAACACTTTTTCTGAGGTCCTCAGAAATCTCCTTTGTTCATGCCATGATACACTTGCACAAACATGTGTTGTGAAGATCAGACTTTGATAGATCCCTGTTCTTTAAATAAAACAGGGTGCCCTCTCACACCTGATTTGTCATCCAATTGATTGAAAACACCGGACTCTAATTTCACCTTCAAATTAACTGCTAATCCTAGAGGTTCACATACTTTTGCCACTCACAGATATGTAATATTGGATCATTTTCCTCAATAAATAAATGACCAAGTATAATATTTTTGTCTTATTTGTTTAACTGGGTTCTCTTTATCTACTTTTAGGACTTGTGTGAAAATCTGATGATGTTTTGGGTCATATTTATGCAGAAATATAGAAAATTCTAAAGGGTTCACAAACTTTCAAGCACCACTGTACTTCAAAATCGCTATCACTTTCAGACATTTTACACAACCTCTCACGACCAAAGTCCGTACACGTGTGCTCAGTTCGCAAGTAAACACAGAACTGCTCCCAGTCTGTTTGCCTTGAATGACGTCATGATGACTGTCCTCTGGTGGTGAAAGTGCACATAAGTGAGATGTAAACAAAGTTTTGGAAATTGGGCAAAACAGTATATTTTAACCGTTTTATTCAATTTTAGGGTGCAAATTAGACACTAGGAAGATTGAATTTGCTTTTTGGGTCGTTCTTCTCGACAATAAAGTTGATATTCTACGTTTCACCTCCGACCATTGCCTATGAACTTTAAGCTCTATCTTAAGTGGCCACTGACATTACCTCAGTTTACCTGGGTATATTCACTGTCTTATAGGTACATTGAATGTCCTGAGCAGGGCTCAGATTGCAGTTGTTAAAATAGTAATAATTTATTGATATAAGGTGTTTTGTGTTCAGTGTACAGCACTGTAGCGTGTCATGTGGTAATGCATGAGGAGACAATGTACAACCCCGATTCCAAAGAAGTTGGGACAAAGTACAAATTGTAAATAAAAACGGAATGCAATAATTTACAAATCTCAAAAACTGATATTGTATTCACAATAGAACATAGACAACATATCAAATGTCGAAAGTGAGACATTTTGAAATTTCATGACAGCAACACATCTCAAAAAAGTTGGGACAGGGGCAATAAGAGGCTGGAAAAGTTAAAGGTTCAAAAAAGGAACAGCTGGAGGACCAAATTGCAACTCATTAGGTCAATTGGCAATAGGTCATTAACATGACTGGGTATAAAAAGAGCATCTTGGAGTGGCAGCAGCTCTCAGAAGTAAAGATGGGAAGAGGATCACCAATCCCCCTAATTCTGCACTGACAAATAGTGGAGCAATATCAGAAAGGAGTTCGACAGTGTAAAATTGCAGAGTTTGAACATATCATCATCTACAGTGCATAATATCATCAAAAGATTCAGAGAATCTGGAAGAATCTCTGTGCGTAAGGGTCAAGGCCAGAAAACCAAACTGGGTGCCCGTGATCTTCGGGCCCTTAGACGGCACTGCATCACATACAGGCATGCTTCTGTATTGGAAATCACAAAATGGGCTCAGGAATATTTCCAGAGAACATTATCTGTGAACACAATTCACCGTGCCATCCGCTGTTGCCAGCTAAAACTCTATAGTTCAAAGAAGAAACCGTATCTAAACATGATCCAGAAGCGCAGACGTCTTCTCTGGGCCAAGGCTCATTTAAAATGGACTGTGGCAAAGTGAAAAACTGTTCTGTGGTCAGACGAATCAAAATTTGAAGTTCTTTATGGAAATCAGGGATACCGTGTCATTCGGACTAAAGAGGAGAAGGACAACCCAAGTTGTTATCAGCGCTCAGTTCAGAAGCCTGCATTTCTGATGGTATGGGGCTACATTAGTGCGTGTGGCATGGGCAGATCTGGAAAGACACCATCAATGCTGAAAGGTATATCCAGGTTCTAGAGCAACATATGCTCCCATCCAGACGACGTCTTTTTCAGGGAAGACCTTGCATTTTCCAACATGACAATGCCAAACCACAGACTGCATCAATTACAGCATCATGGCTGCGTAGAAGAAGGGTCCGGGTACTGAACTGGCCAGCCTGCAGTCCAGATCTTTCACCCATAGAAAACATTTGGCGCATCATAAAACGGAAGATACGACAAAAAGACCTAAGACAGTTGAGCAACTAGAATCCTACATTAGACAAGAATGGGTTAACATTCCTATCCCTAAACTTGAGCAACTTGTCTTCTCAGTCCCCAGACGTTTACAGACTGTTGTAAAGAGAAAAGGGGATGTCTCACAGTGGCAAACATGGCCTTGTCCCAACTTTTTTGAGATGTGTTGTCATGAAATTTAAAATCATCTAATTTTTCTCTTTAAATGATACATTTTCTCAGTTTAAACATTTGATATGTCATCTATGTTCTATTCTGAATAAAATATGGAATTTTGAAACTTCCACATCATTGCATTCCGTTTTTATTTACAATTTGTACTTTGTCCCAACTTTTTTGGAATCGGGGTTGTAACTTTCATAAATATTACCATATATCAGTTATAATTAGGTTCTATGCATATACCTGCAACTCTGACAATATCATTTTCAGTGCCTAATAAAAACGTTTTGAAAGTTCCTACTTTTAAAACATATTTTTGATATGGTAATTTTCTTTAAGAGATTTCATTTACAACATATCTCTGACAGCTCAAAATGGATCTCCGGGCATTTAAAAACTACAAAGCTTATGGGAGCCTCTGGTGGCCCCCAGACCCCCAGCCTTATTGGGTTGACGCCGTTCCCTTCCATTTTCCTGGATCTGCCTAACCTTAATCACTTGCAGAATCAGCCTGCAGCGCACGCAGTGAGGAAAATCTCACTTTTTATGCAAGTAATGATCAAAATACATGAAAAACAGAAATGTCCCCCTTTTTTATTACAAAGATGAAAACATTAGATGGTTTAATGACGTTTTCACTGTCAAACCGAAAATGTCCCCGGTTTTCTTCTCAGAAATCTGGTTACCTTAGGTTATGTTGCTAGAGGACTCACAGAAGAAGAATTTCATTGTATCGTGTGACACTGTCTCGAGTACATATGACAATAAAGTTGAATTGAATTGAATTATATTGAGATGGGCTATGAGCTCTCCAGATTTTTACATAGAGCACAGTGGATTCAGCCCACAGCGTTAGAAGTTGAATCTGTCAGGAAATTTCTGTAGCAGGAGTGAATGGTCCATGATTTCCTTTTAAACTCAGTGAACATGACCGTGTTTAATGGCAGCATGTAAATATTTTACTGGAGATGTGATGAGTGGCATTTCATTTTCCGCTTTCATTCTGCTTGCACTTTGATCAATGACAAATAAAATATTAAAATATTGTACATATTTTTTTTGGCATCCTGTTTATTATGCATTTTTGAAAAATAATAATCCATCCATTATCTGTAGCCTCTTATTCTGTTCTACAGGGTCGCAAGCAAGCTGACTAGGCAACCTTTCCCAGCTGACTATGGGCAAGAGGCAGGGTACACCCTGGACAAGTCGTGAGGTCATCGCAAGGCTGAGAAAAAAAATTAATAATAATAATATAGTGTATATTACTTATTACTAAGGGCGGCACGGTGGTGTAAGTGGTTAGCACTGTCGCCTCACAGCAAGAAGGTTCTGGGTTTGAGCCCAGCGGCCGGTGGGGGCCTTTCTGAGCACAGTTTGTATGTTCTCCCGGTGTCTGCATGGGTTTCCTCCGGGTGCTCCGGTTTCCCCCACTGTTCAAAGACATACGGTTAGGTTAATATGGGACGGCCTTGGGCTGAGGTGCCCTTGAGCGAGGCACCTAACTCCCTGGGCACTGTTAGCGTGGCTGCCCACTGCTCTGGGTATGTGTGTGTGCTCATTGCTCACGTGTGTGTGCATGTGTGTGTTCACTGCTTCAGATGGGTTAAAGGCAGAGAGGAATTTCACAAGTGTGTGATGAATAAAGATGTGCTTTCTTTCTTTCTTTCTTTCTTTCTTTCTTTCTTTCTTTCTTTCTTTTCTTTAGTTATATAGTTTATAAATTTTATAATGTTGATAGATTATTAGCATACGTTTATCCACATCTCCAATGGAAACCAGCGTCAGCTGTGTGGATCTTGTGTTTAATAAGCTATCAATAATAATAATAAGGGCGGCATGGTGGTGTAGTGGTTAGCACTGTCGCCTCACAGCAAGAAGGTCCGGGTTCGAGCCCCGTGGCCGGTGAGGGCCTTTCTGTGTGGAATTTGCATGTTCTCCCTGTATCTGTGTGGGTTTCCCCCATAGTCCAAAGACATTTTTCTTTTATTGAATTGCAACAGTACAATACAATGGACAGCCCAGGCAGCGATGCTGATTTCGGGTGCCATAAACATACATCGGGTTAAGTGTGAACTGTTGCCTGTCTTCGTGTGTGCCAGCCATGCGACGACCTGGCGACCCGCCCAGGGTGCACCCCATACCCTTGTACAGGGTAAGCAGCTACGGATAGAGTCCATCCATCCATCCATCCATATATATATATATATATATATATATATATATATAAAATCCATCCATCATCCGTAGCCACCTATCCTGTCCAACAGGGTCGCAGGCAAGCTGGAGCCTATCCCAGCTGACTATGGGCACACCCTGGACAAGTCGCCAGGCCACCGCAGGGCCAACACACAGACACAGACAACCATTCACACCCACGGCCAACCCAGAGCCACCAATCAGCCCAACCCGCATGCCCCTGGACCGCGGGGGAAACCGGAGCACCCAGAGGAAACCCACAGGGAGAACACGGAAACTCCACACAGAAAGGCCCCCACCGGCCACCAGGCCCGAACCCAGGACCCTCCTGCTGCGAGGCTATGGCACCAACCACTTCACCACCATGCCACCCGCCCGCTCTCTCTCTATATATCTCATCTCATTATCTCTAGCCGCTTTATCCTTCTACAGGGTCGCAGGCAAGCTGGAGCCTATCCCAGCTGACTACGGGCGAAAGGCAGGGTACACCCTGGACAAGTCACCAGGTCATCACAGGGCCGACACATAGACACAGACAACCATTCACACTCACATTCACACCTACAGTCAATTTAGAGTCACCAGTTAACCTAACCTGCATGTCTTTGGACTGTGGGGGAACCCAGAGCACCCGGAGGAAACCCACGCAGACATGGGGAGAACATGCAAACTCCGCACAGAAAGGCCCTCGCCGGCCACGGGGCTCGAACCCGGACCTTCTTGCTGTGAGGTGACAGCCCCAACCACTACACCACCGTGCCGCCCGCTCTCTCTCTCTCTCTCTCTATATATATATATATAAAATGTGAATGTTAAATATAATAGAATTGATAGCTCATACAGCGCCAGTCTCAAAGCTCTAGCAATGAATGATTGCTGATGGCTCTTCATTCTTGAAAGCGGTGCTTGGTTACTTTCCCTGTTCCTTCAGCTGTAGTTGTGTACAGTTTCAGATTGTTGAAATAAAGAGTTACTCTCCATTACACTTTAGTTTGTGTCTTTTTCTTGAACAAGTGGTTCCAGGGTGTCCTTTGGAAGTCCAGGGGTCCTCAGACAGCGGTCTTGCACTCTTTTCTTTAAAATGACATGCAGGTTAGGTTAACTGGTGACTCTAAATTGACCGTAGGTGTGAATGTGAGTGTGAATGGTTGTCTGTGTCTATGTGTCAGCCCTATGATGACCTGGCGACTTGTCCAAGGTGTACCTCGCCTTTTGCCCATAGTCAGCTGGGATAGGCTCCAGCTTGCCTGCGACCCTGTAGAACAGGATAAAGTGGCTAGAGATAATGAGATGAGACACACTACCATTCAAAAGTTTGGGGCCACCCAGACAATTTTGTGTTTTCCATGAAAAATCACACTTTTATTTATCACCATAAGTTGTAAAATGAATAGAAAATATAGTCAAGACATTTTTCTGGCCATTTTGAGCATTTAATCGACCCCACAAATGTGATGCTCCAGAAACTTAATCTGCTGAAAGGAAGGTCAAGTCAAGTCAAGTTTATTTGTATAGCACTTTTAACAATAAACATTGTCGCAAAGCAATTTTACAGAATTTGAACGACTTAAAACATGAGCTCATTTTATCCCTAATCTATCCCCAATGAGCAAGCCTGTGGCGACGGTGGCAAGGAAAAACTCCCTCAGACAACATGAGGAAGAAACCTCGAGAGGAACCAGACTCAAAAGGGAACCCATCCTCATTTGGGCAACAACAGACAGCATGACTATAACATTAACAGTTTTAACATGAGGACAGTTTCGTTGATGTTATAACTCTTCATTGATGGAAACTTGAGTGCAAAACTGTTCATGATAACTGCAGTCCTAAAGTTAGCAAGTCAACTGTAGTCCTCAGCCATAAAAGCATTACTGTAAGAGTCCAGAGCATCCTCCAGGTATAACCCTCAACTGTCCTCATGGGGCCATCCTTCACAGGAGCGATGCAATAAAACTCCGACCAGACACAGGGCACCAGGATGGATCAAGCAGGTCCGAGAGGCAGAAGAGGCCAGCATCTCAATCCCAGGACCAACATGTAACTCAGAGGGACAGATTGGGGGGGGGGGAAGAGAGAGAGAAAGAAAACACATGTTGTTAGGTATGCCCTAAAAATGACAAGTATTAAATCTGTGTGGTAGGCTCGCAGAGACGAGAGTCTTGACATCAGGCATGACACACAACAATGGCATGTTAATATGGTTAAAAAATATCATGACCTGCTCTGGCTGGATGCTTGATTGGGTGATGGGAGCACACTCCTCAGCAATGATGAGATGCAGATGGGACCCTTAGGGCTGGCCAAGACAATTCAGTTACATTTCACCGGATCTGGGACATGCGACAGAATGTCTGATGGCCGATTCCCTGCAGGCTATGATAGCCAGTCGAGGTCTCACCCTCTCCACCAAAAGATTTCCTGTTGACTCTATGTAACTCAGAGGTAGCCTGGGCCCGCCCATCCTAAGTGTGACGCAACACGAGGGCCTGTTGCGAGCTTAGTCTGGCAAGGCAAGCTATCTCCAGCTCTACGAAGCTCCCGAAAAATCGGGATCCAATCAACTTTGAGCATCTCCAACGGCCCTGGGTAGAGGCGTGTTCAAGGCAGTGACGTAGTAGAACTGCGACCGGAAGCCATAGATTGTTTACAGAATCTATGCCGGAAGCGCTTCATTCACTAGAAACATTACGAACATGGAGCAGCGGCAAGCCTTTGACACAGCGGTAGATGCTGTATTGAATGCATTCAACGGGAAGTTCTCATTGAAAACGGAGCAAAGAGCAGCCCTGGAGGTATTTATCTTCTTCCTGTTACTCAAGCAGTTTCCGTCGCGTCACATACGTCAGAGGAAAGAGTGATGTGATTGGTTTAAGCTTCGTCACAGCCTTTTCTGCCTTCGACCAGTAGCAAACTGAGGCATTTCAGGGAGACAGGTCAACCACGCCTTTGGGAAACGGTTGGGCTTAATATCTTTGTCAGACCAAATGCTCGCAGAGCTTTGAAGTTGCGTTAGCCAGACTAACTCAGAGGGACAGATTTGGGGGGGGGAGGGAAAGAAAACGCAGGTTGTTAGGTACGCCCAATGTCACCTGAATAAGTAGGAGCAGTATACATATTTCACCGAGTACAAGCAGGGACTCCGGCAACTAACTATGACAGCATAACTAAAAGGAGAGAGCCAGAAGGTAACACAGGCATGAGGGAGCCCCGGGACATAAAGCAGCCAGCCACTACACCGTCAACAAACTCGAGTGAGCAAGCGAGTGGGGACTGACAACATCCATACATCCCAGTTAAGGTCAGTTTTATAGCTTCTCTAAAGAGCTAAATTGTTTTCAGCTGTGCTAACATGATTGTACAAGGGTTTTCTAATCATCCATTAGCCTTCTGAGGCAATGAGCAAACACATTGTACTATTAGAACACTGGAGTGATAGTTGCTGGAAATGGGCCTCTATACACCTATGTAGATATTGCACCAAAAACCAGACATTTGCAGCTAGAATAGTCATTTACCACATTAGCAATGTATACAGTGTATTTCTGATTAGTTTAAAGTGATCTTCATTGAAAAGAACAGTGCTTTTCTTTCAAAAATAAGGACATTTCAAAGTGACCCCAAACTTTTGAACGGTCGTGTAATAATAATGAAGTCATTCTTCTGCATCAGGTCGTTGCCTTTGTCCTTAAGACGTCAGCAGCTGGCTATGGTGTACTGGACGAACTTACAGGGTCATAAAGAGGCTCACCCTACCAAGTACATTTTAAATCAATGTTGGGAACATGGTAAGGCAGATTTTAATAGTTTTGGGTGGGTCGGGAATGGTCAGGCTGAGGAACTTGGCCTAACTGAGTTGACCCACAGTTCTGTGATACCTCTACCGGTTATTCCACCTTGGCTGTTTATTATGCCTATGGTGGATCTTGACTTAGTTAAAACGCGTAAGGATGCTGGCGAGGACAGTGATGTGAATTATTTGATTAATGTGCACATACAAAACAAATATCCTGAAGGGGTTCAGATTTTTACAGATGGCTCTAAAGACCCTGAAACAGGGAAGACTGCGGCTGCAGTCTTTATCCCAAAATATAACAAAGAAATATCAAAAAGGGTGTCTGACCACCTAGCAGTTTACTCAGTAGAATTATTTGCAATCTGTCTTGCACTGGAATGGATTGAAGAGGTTAAAACTAGATATAATGTTATATGTTCTGACTCTATGTCAGCATTGACCAGTATTCTACATGGCAAGTCAGTGTGTAGACCTGACCTACTGTACGATGTCCTTCAAAGTCTCTTCAGACTGCATCAGCAAGATATTCTGGTTAATTTCTTATGGGTTCCATCTCACTCAGGTATTGAAGGGAATGAGGTTGCAGACCAGCTTGCCAAAAATGCTTTAAAATTTGAGGCACAGTTTAATATCCCACTGAGTAGAGCAGAAGTTAAGACCATCATAGTCACTAAAATGCTAGGACTATGGCAGGGGCAGTGGGACAGGGAGAGTAAGGGCAGCTTTCTGCGCACTGTACAAAAAAAGGTTCCCACTAGAAGACAGGATACTTGGAGTCAGAAAGAAGAGCAAGTTATAACAAGACTTAGGATAGGACACACTAGACTAAATCATAACCTCTACATCATTGGCAAGCATGCCACAGGTCACTGTGTTAACTGCAGCGAAATGGAGACTGTTAGACATGTTGTGTTAGAATGCCAAGCATACAGTAGACAGAGAAGCGTTCTACTAGAAGAGGTTCGAGAACTAGGGGAGACCAGTCTCACTCTTGAGAGATTATTTGCCTTTTCAGTACCGTCAGCTTGGAGATTTGTTCTTATGTTCCTGAAGAATATTGGCATTTTTGACAGGATTTAGTTAATTTTTTTTTTGTCACTCCTCCATTGAAGCTCCATACCTCATTGTAATGTCGCAATAATACAGTTGGTGGCGGTAATGCACCATAGTGGATGCCAACCGCCAATAAATCGGAAAGAAGAAGAAGAAGCAGAGGATGCATCAGGTCGTAGATCAGGACTTTTATTTTGGATGATGGCGAGACATCCGGCAGGAAGTGTTTGTAATTTGTACCGCTCTATGTACGCCTCGCAAGTCTCCTGCCTTCTCACTACGATTGGTTGGAGGTAAAGATTTACAATCAAGTGACCAATCAAAAGGAGGTATACCCGTAGGAAGGGCGGGAGCTAAAAACGTTTTCCGGAAGCTCATTTGAAAATTCCGAGAAGTGTTTTAGTTTCTTTTGTCAGTGTTTCCTGGATGTTTTGATGTTAGAAAGCAGTTCCGTGGTAGTTGTTAGAGATGAGGTGTGGCTTTGGACTTCTGAGAGATAATTTAACTTGGTGTATGGAAATCGTCAATTGATTGTATTCGGAAGTTGAAGTTAGAAGTCACGCTAACTTTTTTTTTTTTATCTCTTGATCAAAACGGGAAGCGGTGAACATCTGCTTAGCTTCAGAGCTAAAGCTAATAACGTTGCTAGTATGGCGGCGTTGTTCTCCTGGAGGCATATTGTGGTTTAGAAACAGTGGAATGAAGGGCGTTACACGTGTAAAGCCTTTAGCAGTGATGTGAAAGGGAGAGAGGGACGGGACGTGTCTTTCTGACTCTGTTGCTATGGATCATGTTTACACCCTGCTCATGATGCTCACTGTTTCCTGCTCAGGTCTGGAACACACCTTTTCTCTTCTGTATTTAATATTGAACACACTCAGTGTAACTTTACAGGCTGATTGATCTGAATTAATAAGCCTAACTTCTTTTTTTTTTTAATTCAGAAAAGGTCAGTTTACAAAAAATTCAGCTTCACTTGTTATCCTTACAAAACAGAAAAACCTTTTCCATTTTTGCATATGCACATGAACTCAAAAGCCTTACATCTTTCTGATCCTGTGAGCTATAATTCACAGGCCTAGAAATTCATATTTTTTTTTCACCAGCCAGCCGGACTAGTCACCTTCCAAAGTAACTCGCCAAACAGAAAATCAACTAGCCAAAATTTGTTCATGTGTGAATTTTACTTCTGTCAAAAATAACACAAAAGAGAGTAGTTACCATTGTTCACGACTAATGTGCATTTATTTCAAGACCCCAGTATTTTGATACTGTTGTTAAATACATAAATGAGAACAACACAGAGCACCATAATATAATATCAACAAATAATATATTGGAAAACTTGGCAACTTGGTGTATGAGTATTGAAAACAAATATACTTACGATCATGACTATAGCACCCAAAATATGTCCAACATGCTTTCTGTATTTAACCATTTATGAGAGAGAAAGCATTAGGAGCTTCATATTGACTAGGAATCAACTTGAAAAAAATTAATTATTCCATAAAAATCATATCGCAGCCAAGGCCTACCCTGCTCCCACGTTTGCTTAGCCTATAAGTCCTTTGTCGTTTCTCCTTCTCGTATGCTTTATCGGTGGCCTTTTTCTCCTCTTCAGACCGAGGTCGCTTTGTCCCCGTCTCTGGCAGTTTCTGTACACCTTTCAGAAAATTCCACATCACAGTGTAGCTTTGGCAGATGTAGATGTAAACAACAACAAAACACACGTGTTGTTTAAATGGGCAATAATGTGGCCTATTGAATTTGATAACATGATGTGGCAGTAGGGGTGTGGCCAAGCGTCAGTCTGTGAATGGAGGGTGGAGTCAGGGAAGGTAAGTGGTGGAATCATTGCACCTGATGGGGATTAACCTGTGTTTGCGTGTCTTCCCCAGTGACCGTGCCCTTTAAAAGGAGAGGAGAGCAGAGAAAGGGAGCTCTCTCTCCCCAACCAGAACACGTGTGTGTGTGTGTGTGTGTGTGCGCGCGCGCGGCTGGGAAATGATTAAAAGGCTGAAAAGCTAGCAATAAATAGTTCATTGAGAACTGTTCTGGCCTGCCGTGCTTCTGTGCTCCACCCACCTGGTCCAATACCACACGTGATTACCGCGATATTCAACGAGATGCGTTACATGCATGCACAGTAGTGAAAAACTGACACCCTGACTCGTACACGACATGATTTGAAATTCTTCGGTATTTTCCGTCCTGCCGATAAACACATCGATTAACACAGACACGACACACGCTTAATATGTGGCGGCTTTAGTTGACAGTGTGTCTGAGTCTTCGCTTCATAATTTTTTTTTTTTTCAACTTGCCAGCTGGGCTGGCTAGTGACAGGAATTACCCGCCAAATGACAAATTAAGTCGCCTCGGGCGACCGGACCACCGCGAATTTCGAGCCCTGATTCAGACCACGAGAGGAAATTCAAAAAGGAAGATAAAAAATAGAATATGTACCCAAGTACCTCCTTAAATCTGTCTTAAAGTACCTCTGCTAGAAGCTCTTACATATGTGAGAAAGACAAAGCTATGTTCATATTATGTCCTCCTGTCATGAATAACACAATCACAATAAACACTAGAACCAAGGGAGCTTATATTGCTATTATTCGCATCAGCACAAGGGAATTTGTACTAAGTAACAGTAACAATACAAAGTCTGCTCTCATCGGGATGATGAATTCAATCTATTTATTCCAAATTTGTTAGAATTTGTCCTTTTGAATCCGTAGAGAATAGGTCAATTTCTCCATTTTAAATATTTCCATAATTCTTCCATACCAATCATCCAATGTAGGTGGTACTGGATTTGGCCACCTTCTCGTGATCGTTTTTTTTTTTTAAACTTGCCGCTAGAAGGGCGTGCAGCAGCTTTATGTCCTCCCTCTGTTTCAGAACTAACACATGTCCCAGGTAAAGATTCTTCCAGTCCATTGGTATCTGAGCTTCAAATACCGAGCACAGTGCTTTCTGAATACCATTCCAATACAAGTTCAGTTTGGGGCAGTCCCAGAATATGTGATAATAATTTGCTACCATTGAACCACATTGTCTCCAACACATCAAGTTCGTATTTCTGTATTTCTCCTGATGTGGAGTTTTAAAAAACCTTATTATATTCTTCCAACAATGTTCTCTCCACTCCAAGGAGTTAGTCGATGCCAATTGAAAACTGCATATTTCCCCCCAAACCTCCTCTGAGATCCCTATTCCTGCTTCTTTTCCCCATTTTTCTTTCACATACAAAGTGTTTTCACTTTTAGCATGTAAAAGAGCATTATACAATCTAGAAATGGACTTGCTAGGTAACGTAATAGAGGCTGACTTCAGGATTTTATAAAACTCAGACTCCACCGTGGAGAAGTCTGTAAGTTTGCACTTCTTGTTAAAGTAATCTCTTACTTGAAGATATCTAAAAAAAATAATTTTGTTCTAAGCCATGTTTTCCCTGCAGAGACTCAAAACTTGATAGTGCATTTTTTTATATGTAAATGAGATGTATGTTGTAAGTCCTTTCTTAGTCCAAGATTCAAATTTCTTATCGCCCCTGTTAGGGAAAAATTCTGTCGTAGGCACACCATCTGAAAATTCTTAGCATAATATGAAGTCCACATAACCACCTTATACCATATTTTTAATGTGCAATTTATCCATGGATTTTTTTTTTTTATCTCTTCCACTCGTGTTACTAGTCCACCATCTGCGATTACCGCCTGTAAAAGCAGATTAGCAGTCATCCCGAATTCCAATTCCTTCCATCTAGATTTATACTCCCTATTGCACCAATATAACAGAGTTAACTGTGAGGCATAAAAATAGTTTCTTAAACAGGGCAATGCCATACCTCCTCTTTCTTTTCCCAATTGCAGGACACTGAATCGGATTCTTGGTCTCTTTCCCTGCCAGATAAACCGTGAAATCCATTTATCCCATTCCCTAAATTGATTATCATTTACCTCTACTGGGAGTGTTTGAAAAATGTGTAATAGTCGAGGGAAGATGCTCACCTTGACAGCGCTTATTCTGGCGTTCAGGCCTAAGATAAGATTAGATTCCATCTGTGCAGGTCCGATTTTATCTTTAGAGATAATTGCCCATAATTTGCTTGTGTTAGTTGTGAGAGATCTTTAGTCAGAGTTATTCCTAAATATTTTAAAGCTTCTGCTTCCCACTTAAGATTATATTTGTCCTGCAGGTTCTTTGGGGCCATAAAGTTCAGAGTCATGACCTGTGTTTTTGGCATCCCTGGTGCAAATTCTACACAGGATCCTGTAGGATCCTGGTAGGATCTTATTTAGGAATGGGATCCTGAATAGGATCCTACATAGGAACAGGATCCTATTTAAGATCCTGAATAGGATCCTATGTAGAAATAGGATCCTGCACAGGATTACATTCCTATTTAAGATCCTAAGTAGAAATAGGATCCTATATAAGATCCTGTGCAGGATCCTAGAAGGAGCCAAAATCTTGGCAGTGATAGGATCTTGAACAGGATCCTGTATAAGATCTTGAAAAAGTATCAGGATCCTGTAAAAGATCCTAAGTAGGATCCTGAGTAAGATCCTAGCTCATATGCTTCAGGATCCTAAGTAGGATCTTGTAGGATCTTAAACAAGATCTTGAGTAGGATCCCGAATGAGATCCTAACTCAAATGCTTCAGGATCCTGAGTAGGATCTTGTAGGATCTTAAACAAGATCTTGAACAGGATCCTGTACAAGATCCTGTAGGATATTGTAGGATCCTTCACAAAATCCTGTAGGATCTTACCAGGATCCTAACCAGGATCTTGTACAAGATCCTGGTTAGGATCCTAAAGGATCTTGTCCAAGATCCTACAGGATTCCTACAAGGATCCTACAAGATCCTTTAGGATTGTATTTCAGATCCTGTACAAGATCCTGGTTAGGATCCTGGTAAGATCCTGCTAGGATCCTGGTAGGATCCTGGCCAGGATTTGCACCAGGGATGCTGAGCTTGTAGACCAGGGGTGCCCAACCTTTTTTTGCTTGAGGGCCCCATAAAGAAAAATATGAGCTGCCAAGGGCCGATAGAAATTAAAGATGTCTTTTAGACTAGTTACAATGTTTTTTTAGACCGTGCAAAACATTGTATTTTTGTTGAAATAGTAGCCTACTTGATATGATGTGAATTATAGGCACATAATAAACGCATAATGATGTCTGAGTACTTTATTAAATTTACAGTACACACCTTTACTTATCCTTGGTTTCATTCAAATAAACATTTGAAAATCTCAGAATGTAACCTGAAATATGTAGAATGCAACAGACTATGAACATAAATGTCTGAGTGAACAACACAGAGGGTTAAGGCAGTTTCAACACTTCTGAGAGAAAGTGGCTGTGTAAGCTAATGTAGTTTGGTATAAAATGCGAATGGCTTACATAAGAACATAGCCTAACTAGAAAAGCACTCAGAGTGCAGACCTCCGCCAAGAATCCTTTAAAAAAAATCCAGAAGGTGATCCGGATCACCGCCAAAATTTAATGGATTGTTACTTGTGCCCAGTCACACCTCTGGGAAAAATTTCAGAGCAATCCGTTCATTACTTTTTCCATAATGTTGCTAACAAACAAACCAACCAACGCTACCAAAAACATAACCTCCTTGGTGGAGGTAATAAAACAACCTACTTTGGTATGAAATGAATTTCAATTAGCCTAATAACTGACAATGTAACAAAGGTCTGCAAATGAATAAATATCACATTCACATGTAGCCCAAAAGGAGAAAAGGAAAAAGGCAGTACAGGCAGTCACATCAAGAAAATATGCCTGTGTATAGGCCTAATCTTAGTGCTTTGTTAAGTAGCCTAACTGAAAATGGGTCACGATCAGTGACAAAGGTGCAACAAGACTGATGAAAACATTTGCAGGTAAAAAAAAAAAAAATTGCAATGTCATTCAGTGGGAGCAGTGATGCTGAGTCTTGGACTGAAGAATAGCTGGCAGGTCAGGAGTAAGCCTTCATGTTGCGATGTGAAAAATGTCGCAGAGATGTCTGTCGGTCAGCCTCGTTCTTAGTCGGCTTTTGTTCAGAGTCATAAGAGAAAATGTCTGCTCGCATATGTACGTAGACCCAAACAGACTAATCATTCTTGTGGCATGGCGTTTCATGAGAGGAAACCTGGTCTTATCCAAACTCTGATAAAGCTCTGGTAGGGGGAGAAGCTGATGCTGACTTTTTAGTGAATCGTCGCACTGGATCTCAATAACTTCCATCTGCATATGCTCATCAACATCTGTCACGTCAACCGAGAATGGTGTTGTGAATAGTTTCATGTCTTTCTCAATGACCGAAAAATCCTGAACGCGCTTGCGAAATTCTGCCAGAAGAGATGTGATCACTGATGCATCAGGGCTCGACATTAGCACTTGCCCGATGGCCCGGCGGTGTTTTTTACGTCTTTCGGGCCAGTTCGGGCCACTAAATTTGTCCAAACAGTGGCCCGGGCGGGCCAGTACATTTTCGATACAAATTAACAAATTTTATTACTCATATTTTACCCAGAATTGTGAAGAAATTGTTCGTAAAATGCACCTTTTCGATACGAGGTCCGTCATCTTTGTTTTCATCACGCTCCGCTCCGCAGCAGGAGTGTGTCGTCTTCGTGCATCTTCGGAGATGTTCGGCACTGTTCGGAAGCGTCATTTTGGCGGGAAAATAGCATCTTGTAGACGAAGACGGTTGCAGCAAGGCGACCATCAGAACGGTGAAATTCAAATAGAAATATGTTCAAACTCCATGCTCCCCAACCTGGCCAAAGGCCAGGTAAACAGTTTAAATACGATCATGCATAAATTAACTATCAGCTGTTAACGAACGGCTTCATTTTGAACTCGGCAGCCAATCAGAGCGCGTGACGTCACGCTCGGTTTACAACTCGCCAAATCGTAAAACATTTCAACACGCGCTTTAGCTTCAGATGGTGTAAAATCGTTCAGACTTTGTATATTAATATCAAAATTTCAGGATACACTGCCAAGAAATATGGCTACACGTGTATCAACTTTTAGTGATTTAAAGAATGAAGTATAAATGTTGGTTGCTATGACTGAAATAGAAGAACAGATAAAATAATGTGGTAAATTAGATCTGATCCCATATATTATATTATTCAAATATCCAAAGATGATGAAATCTATCAAAATAGCCAAACTAGGTCTACATTAGTTCATTACAACAAATAACTATTCTGACCCTCTCTGGTACAACCAGACCATGCTAAACCCAGTATACTAGGGCTGCACAATTAATCGAATTTAATCGAAAATTGCGATTTTGACTGCCACGATTAAATTAAATGAAAATCGCGATTTATTTCCATTTAAAATGCGAGCTCTGCTGTATATCTGATCAAGCACTTTTTGACCAATACTCCGCCAAACCATTAGGGGGCGAACCGACGCATGTAAGGTTTCATTACTCCGCCTAAATAAGCAAGCAAGCCAAGTGCAGTGTTGCCAGATTGGGCAGTTTTAAGTGCATTTTGGCGGGTTTTGAACATATTTTGGGCTGGAAAACGTCAGCAGCATCTGGCAACACTGGCCAAGTGCACAGAGCTTCAGTGCAGCGGTATCTTCTTCAAGGGGTGATAGCGTGAGAGTAGGTAACAGATTGAGGTGAGAGAGAAAAGCTAACTATGTCGGAACAACGGACTATTTAGCACTGGAGGCAATGTTGTGACCTGCCTTTGCTCATGTTTAAAGCCAGAGCATGTTGATAGGCTGGTCTTTCTAGCTAAAAACTTGTAGGCCTCAGTATAATGCTATGTAATTGTTGCATGGTCCTTCATCCTTTGGTAATTTCTTGGATAAATTTCATTTATTTGTCATTTGGAAATCAGAATTTCTCTTTTAAATTTCATTCTGCACTGAAAGCTGTTCATATTGTTTGTTTGAATATAATGAAATAAAATTTGTGATTTCCCTAACATCAAGAATAATCGTGATTAATGATCGCGATTACAATTTTGATCAAGATAATCGTGATTATCATTTTTTCCATAATCGTGCAGCCCTACAGTATACCCCCAGTTGCTAGGGTATCTGCTGTTGCTATGGCAATGGTTTATGCAAATGAGCTGAATTTGCAAAAACGTACTACTAGTTCCCCCAAGGACATATCCTGAAAATTTGGTGTTTATATCTTGTCTTATTAAAAAAACACATTTCACCCCTTTTTGGCTCACCTGAGCATACCTGTTAATTAGCTAATTAACAGGTAATTAGGGTTATAAATCACCCCCGAGCAGGTAAGGCTTTGCAAAAATCTCACTCGATTATTCCCCAAAGTCCACCCTTTCGGGAAATGTATGGTTTGTCAGTGATTCTCATGATATTTTATTAATTAAGAAATAAAACTTCTTCATGGGCAATAAAAATGCCCATTTAAATCCAGCATGATAAGGGTTAGTATGCCACCCTCACCTTTCATCCAGCCTTGGGACTGGCCTGTGTGTGTCTTGTGGCTATTATATAAAGGTGTATTTAAAAAGTTCATTGTACTTCTATTTCTATAAGAATATCTACAGTGGTGAGAATTCAATATCTACAATGTTGAGAATATATGAGCCAAAGTTGAAACCATGACAAACAAGGAAAATATGTCTACATCACACAGGGTGGGTTACAGGCAAAGCTTATTCTATAAACAAGTTAGTGGCATGGTGAGGCAAAACTTGGCTTATTCTAAAACTTATACAAACAATTGTTAATGTAAAACAGTAATCAACAGCGTGTGTTAAACGAACAGAGAACAAAGGAAATTTTTAAATGTAACTAAGAAATTGATAGAACAAGAAATGCAAACAATAAAATATCAATGTGAACAAAGAAAGATATAATAATGTTAGCAAAATATGAATAATCTTATTTTCATTAATTTCACCTTAAAATGCACGAATATGAATTGAAAAATCAGAATTTTCCAGGGGAGGGCCCCCAGACCCCCCTCTTTCTGCAAGCACCTATGGTGCTTGCAGCAGCTGCCTGCGGCAGCTGTGGTTTGGGTACCGCGCGCATTCGGGCCACCACATTTTCCATTTGGGCCAGTAACTTTTCAATTCCACTGGCCCAATGGGCCACCAGTGGTAAATGCTTAATGTCTAGACCTGTACATATTTATTTTTTTGGGCAGAGATGTTGGCATTCGGAAAAGCTGTCTTTAGCTCCAACATTGTGGGGAAGTGAACTACATTGAAGTCGCGTAGTTGCGCCTCTAAAAGTTTGAGCTTGACACAGAGCGCTTTCAGGTGTGCGTACAGGTGAGAGACAAGTTGATCTTTGCATTGAAGGCGCTTGTTCAGTGCGTTAAGATGGCTGGTCAGATCTACCAAAAAAGCCAGGTCTGCCAACCATAGGGGATCATCCAGTTCGTGAAGAGGCTTGCCTTTCTCTTTCAAAAACTGGTCAATTTCTGATCTCAGTGAGTAAAACCTGTGCAGAACGGTGCCGCAACTGAGCCAGCGCACATCTGAGTGGTAGATGACATCTCCAAATTCGGCTTCAACTTCAGACAAAAAAGTTTGGAACTGTGATTGAGCGCCTTTGCACGAATGAGATTGATTGATTGTTTTAACCACCATGTCCATCACATCATTCACCTGAACAGTCTTAGCACAGAGTGCTTCCTGCTGGATAATGCAGTGCATTTTTACAGCCTCACCTCCCCTTTTGCGAACTTTTCTGCACACCATAGAAGCCATCCCATTACATTTGCCAGTCATTGCTGGAGCCCCATCTGTGGTAACTCCACACAGCTTGTCCCAGGGCAGGTTAATGTCATTAATCGCAGCCTATACAGCCTCAAAAATGTCCATACCCGTTGTGGTACCTTTTAGACTCCTAAGATCAAGTAACTCCTCGGTAATGCCAAAGTTAATGTCGATGCCTCGTAAAAAAATCAGCAGCTGCGCTGTGTCTGTAGCATCGGTACTCTCATCACACACAATAGAGTAAAACTCAAATGCTCTTGCCTTGTCTGATACTTGCTGATTCAAGTTAGCTGAGAGGTCTTCGATTCGTCTGGCAACTGTTTGTCTGGACAAACTCACATTTCTGAAGTCCTGAATCTTCTCTGGACACATTATCCCGGCAACTTTAGTGAGGCAGTGTTTAACAAATTCACCGTCCGAGAAAGGTTTTCCATGCTCAGCGATCAGTTGAGATACCTCATAGCTAGCTCTGGTGCTGTTTTCTTGAAGTTTGTTGGCATGAAAAAAATGCTGCTGTTGTGCTAACAGGCTAGCTGTCATCTGTTTGACTTTTCTCTCCCTCTCCAGGCCAGTGTATGAAGTGTATGACTGATGTTTAGTTTCATAGTGTCTTCAAACATTATAGTCTTTCATCACTGCTACAGACTCCTTCCAAATCAAACAAACACATTTTCCCATCTAGTCTGAAATTTTCTACACTCATTCTCCATTTTTCGTCTTTTCACTTCCATCTTTTGTCAGTTACTGTGAGAGTGCATGTAATCGCTCATCTGAGTGCTTTGCTCGTCTCCAAGGCAACAACCAATAAAGTAAACAACAGTAACGTGAGCGAACGTGAGCAACTCAACCAAAGAGTCTAGAGCTGAGCCAAATCTTGCTCAAAATTGCAGCGCCACCCAGTGTTGAAACTAAAGTGCAATGTACTCAGACTGACATTACAACGGGCCAAATTACAGTTTGATTTTTATAATTCATGTTGGGCCGCAGTTTGGCCACCCCTATTGTAGCCTGCCAATCTACCATATTCAACCAGCAATGTCATCAATCCCACAAATGAGTCTTCTGGCTCAATAAACCTAATTCTAACTCACTTTTATGAAGTAGACTTAATCTAGTGCACTTTCTTGAGCAATAATATAACACACTACAATCCCCCTTTTCCTTTCTGTTTCCAGTGTTGTGTGGAGACATCCCTGCACCGGTGAACCTCAGGATGGAGTCCCAGCACTTCATTTATCTGCTGATGTGGCAAGACGGGCCAGGGTCTCCTGCAGGACTGCATTACAGAGTCGACTTCCGCACCATCGCGTATGGACCTTACTGATGTTTACAGATACTAATTCATCAGAGAGACAGTCAGAGATGTTTTAGTCCATCAGAGAGACCGGTCCAGTCCATCCACACAGACGCTTTAGTCCATCAGAGAGACCGGTCTGGTTCGTCCAGACAGAGTAGTAGAGTAAACTTTATTGTCCCCTAAGGGAAATTTTGTCTTGGGCATAGTGCTACATTTCATTGCTTCACAAAACAAAATAAAAACACCATCACAGGAAACATCATTACAAAAACAGTTCTGTCACATAAAACAAACATGGACTACATTTGACAATGGCAGTACAAAGACATTAGGCAAATTAAAATGAAGAAAAAGTGCTAGTGCTGAAGTGCCTGTGTGTTCATTGCACGCTGCCCTACCGCACTAGTTTTTAACATTGTTCAACAGCTTAATAGAGGCTGGAACAAATGATAACTTGAGGTGGTTTGTCTTGCACTTTGGCATTTGGTATCTTCTTCCTGATGAGAGAAGTTCATATTCAGAGGACAGTGGATGAGTGGAGTCTGAAGAGATTTTTGTTGCTTGTTTCATGACTGACTGGTTGTACAAATTCTCTATTACCCCTTTTCCACCAAATCAGTTCCAGGGCTGGTTCGGGGCTGGTGTTGGTTCACAACTCGTTCAACTTGCGAGCCAGCTGAGAACCAGTTTGCTTTTCCATAGCTCGCGGTGCTAAGGGAAGCCACGTCATTTACGTCGCTGTATACGTCATTTACGTCGCTGTATACGTCATTACGTCGCTGTATACATCAGTTACATCGCTACGTTTGCATAAACCTTGGCGCGAATATCAAAGCAAAAACAACACGGAAGAAGCAGCAGCAACAACAATAATAATAATAATAATAATAATGGATGACTTCGCGATTGTACAGCTGCTGCTTCTCGTCGCTTAAAAATGGCGATCTTTCGCGGTCTTATTGTTGTTGGTCTTAACAACTCCGCCCCCCCCAAGCGGTTCTTTCCTCTGGCCCAGCAGAGAGTTAGTGCTAGCCTGGAACCGGTTTTTCTGGCCCCAGAGCCAGTTCTTTGTCAGTGGAAACAGAAAACCCGGTTCCAAACTAAGCACTGGCCCCGAACCAGCCCTGGAACTGCTTTGGTGGAAAAGGGGCATAGGGATTCATTTTTGGGGCTTTTCCACTACCAACGCGGCTGAGTTGGGCTGAGCCGTGCGGTGCTGAGTTGGGCTGAGTCGAGCTGAGTGGGGCTGTTGGGGTTGCATTTCGACTACAACCACGCTGAACCGTGCTGGCTGGAAGTGGGTGGACACATTGGGTGGAGTTAGCGAAAGTGGGTGGACGTCACTTGATGTCGTTAGGTGGCGCAAACAGTGACCGTGACCTTTTAAGCGGTAGTCTCACGACCCGGATAGTAAACAATAAACATGGAGGACATGGAGTCGTTACTGTTGCTGGTCTTGGTGCTGTGGCTTGTTGTCACCGACAACGCCAACAGATACTCGCAAGAGCGTATAGATGAGGCAAGGCGCATAATTTGTCGTAATTATTCTTCTTCCGGGTTTACGGTGTTTATAGATGGTGGTTCCCAGCGTGCTCGCGGGGCGTGTGTGGGCATGTGAGGGCACTCCTCCTCACCAATCGGTGCACAGGGGAGTGTCTCCTCACGCCCCTAGCCCCACTCGGCCAAACGGCTCACTTCAGCCTCATTCCAAAACCGTGCGAGTTTTGGGTGCTGAGTAAGGCTGAAGTGAGCTCAGTCGTGCTGCTCTGAGGTAGTCGAAACGCGAGCCGTGTTGGGCTGAAGTGAGCTGAAAAAGGGTAGTGGAAAAGGCCCATTTGTTTCATACCAATTATCTTCATTGCTGTTTTGTGCATGCTAGCCAGCCTGTTTTTCAGTTGTACTGTTGGGTTACCAAGCCAGGCTGTGATTCCATATCTGATGAGGCTCTCTAAGATAGCTTTATAAAAAAATTAGCATGATCTGGTTGCTAACACCATGCAGCCTCAGGTGTCTCAAAAAATACAATCTCTGCTGCAGTTTGTTGCACAAATTGTCAATATGTGATTTCCAGCAGAGAAGGTTATCGATATGGATCCCTAGGTATTTGCATGTGGCCACTTGATTGATAGTCTGGTCTTTAATGACCACTGGCTCATGTGTCGTCACTTGCCTTGGGTCAAGAATCATCTGTTGTGTTTTTGCCACGTTTAAAATCGGATGGTTTTTGTCACACCACTTAATGAAGGTGTTGGATCTCATTGTGGTATACAAAAGAATCCATGTCCTTATGCAGAAGACTCACAATTGCTGTATCATCTGCAAATTTAAAAATAAAATTGGGATGTACTTTCCTGCAGTTGTTGGTGTGCAGTGTAAAAAGTATTGGTGAAAGCACACAGCCTTGTGGGACTCCTGCATTAGTGTTTGATGTCTGACAGTGTCTGATTAGCTAAAAAAGAATAAAACCATTTACCAAGGTAGTGTTGACATTCATGTCCCTCAGCTTCTCTAAAAGCAGGTGGGGTTGCACAGTATTCAATGCTGAACTAAAATCAAATGAATAAAATCAGAACATAAGCTTTTGTCTCTTCCAGGTGCTTAGAAATAAAGTGCAACATAGCATCCTCTGTACTGTGTTCATGGTTGGAGGCAAACTGACATGCATGTAACACAGGCTGTACTTCTATTTTGAGCAGCGAGACACATTTTTCAAAACCTTTCATGATTATCGAGGTCAAAGCTACGGGGCCAAAGTCATTATTCTCTGTAGCGCAAGGCTTTTTGGGCACTGGTGTTATTATTGACCTCTTCCACAGAGCTGGGACAGTATGGGTATCTAACGACTGCTGGAATATAGGACCCCATGCTGGTGTCCGTTCCTCTGCACAGCTTTTGAGCAGAAAAGCCGGCAGTCCGTCTGGGCCTGTGGATTTATCAGTTCACACAGTACTAAAGAGCCGCTGAACATTAAGTGGATCCACTTCCAGCCAGCAGGTGGTATCAGTTTCTGGTAGAGACTGCATCACACTGTCACACTCGTAAGAAAAATTCTCCAAGTCGAATCTCAAATAGAAATCATAAAGCTCATTTAGTTTTTGCTGTTCATCCAAAGTGGTAATTTGTTTTTTTGCAGGGTTCATATTAGTTACTGATTTCATTGTATCCCAGAGTCTTTTAGTATTTGAAGTTAAGAGGCTCTGTTCCATTGTTTGTGTTCTCTTGCTTTAGTTAGGAGTTGCTTCAGTTCTTTTTGAACTTCTATCAGACTTGCTCTGTCTTTACGCTTTAGTCCATCAGAAAGACGGGTCCGGTCCGTCCAGACAGACGCTGTGGTCTATCCGAGAGACGGGTCCGGTCCGTCCAGACAGACGCTGTGGTCCATCCGAGAGACGGGTCCGGTCCGTCCGGACAGACGCTGTGGTCCATCCGAGAGACGGGCCCAGTCCGTGTCTCGGACAGACAATTTAGTTTATCAGAGATGCTTAAGGCCATGAGACACTTTATTCTGTTTAACTTGCTGGTTCTGGTTTGTGTGAATTTGCAGTGAGGACTGGATGGTGGTGCACAGTTGTGTGGAAGTGCGTTCCCCATTGCGCTGTAACCTCACAGACGTTTTCTCTGATCTGCATAAGACCTACTACGTCAATGTTACAGCCGTCTTGGGGAACAAGACATCCACACCAACTACCTACTTTCCGATTAATCCAGAAAGTGACAGTAAGTATCATCTTCACAAACTTCATTTAGAGTTAACGACTCGTTTATGGCAACATGTTGACTTTTACAAATGTTTATGTAGACAGAGGTTTCCAGTTTGAGTGATAAAACTCTCACACCTGAGCAAGAGTAAAGCGATCACAGGAGCCGTGAATTTCTAGTGGGTTGTGTTTTCTACCACCTTGGACGTTTGCGTACCGCAGTCTTATGATTATGCTTCATTCACAACATGGTGTTCAAGCCGTCAAAAGTGCAGGAGTAGAGAAAAGACATGAGCTCTTAGTGCCTGAGCACTGAGCCCCTAAATCAATTTATAAATAATTTTGGACACCATCACAGCTCACATACAAGTCTGATGTAGGTGTTTGAGATGATACAATGAAACAATGAAAATATAAAACATTTACGTTACCCAATACAGGTTACAAAAAGTGTACACACAAGCTTTACAATATAGCACACAATGCGAGGGGCTGTTATTTTTAACAGCCCCTCGCATTGTGTGCTATATTGTAAAGCTTGTGTGTACACTTTTTGTAACCTGTATTGGGTAACGTAAATGTTTTATATTTTCATTGTATCATAGAAGGAACGAACTTTTATTTATATTAGACGTTTTGTGTTTCATAGCGATCCCAGAGCCTCCGTCACTGCGGGTTTCACCATGTAATGATTCCCTCTGTGTGTATCTTCAGTCTCCGTCTAAGAGACTTGACACAATTTATAAGAAGTTCCACTATACACTGAAAGTGACCAACGAAAAAGGAGATCAGGTAAGGAGTGTTATTTCTTATCTTATATTTGCATGATTTTTTTTTTTCCCTCTCCAGTTAGAGAATAAGCTGGGGAGTGTGTGGAATATAGTACTGCCTTTTGTTGTGTCAGGATTTACAGACGTCAGACTGTCACTGCAGACACAGCATGTTTTACACTAACAGGAAGGTGTATAATAAACCATCATTCACATTGTAATAATTACTTCTGCAGTGTTGGTGTATTTTTATAATTGTTAACACAATGCATTATAAGTAGTGCTGATTCGTAATGTACTGTTATTATAAGACATTACACGTTGTGTTAAATTATTTATGAGCATGCACTAAATTCTTCACATGCGTTATATATAGGATATTACACAGTTGCGCGAAGATATGAAGTTTATCTTCGAGTGGTGAACATATTCATGAGTAAGCGAATGAATTATGTATTTTTCAACACGAGAGGATAAACTTCATATCTTTGCGCCACCGTATAATGTTCTTTATATTATATGGACACGTCCACAAAAAAAATGCAAATTAATCAAAAGGATTTTAATATTGAGCCATTTTGACAACGTGCATTGTCATTTTTCAAAAAAATTGCTACTGTCATTTCGCTGGTTTGTTTCCATTTTTCATCTTTAAGCATTAAAATTTGTTGAATTTTTTTCAGACTGGTTCAAAAGCTCAAAAGTTTGAAAATGACATAACTGAAATATCCAAGGAAGCATTAAATAAATGTTTAAAGCTATTCTATATCTCAGCAAGACTGCACTTTCTACAAAAAAAAAACACAAGTCTATTCATGCAGCCATTGATAGGTTTTTAAAAAGCCTAAATTATTTTGTTGGATGTTTTATATAAACTTTTTTTTATTTATAAGGTTTGCAAAAAATAAAACTGCTCTCTTTCTCAAAATCCAGTGAATATGGATAGAATAAAAGTTATTCTACTCAGTCTCACTGTACATGGCTTATAGCCAACTTAGTGCTACGCACCTCGTTATCAACTCATGTGTGACTTGGTTTCGTGGAATAACTGTTAATTATACTGTCGTAGTGATAAGTTGCTCTACTTTGCAATTTGTTTTAAATGTGAAAGGAAAATGACCGCACTACAGCTGAGAAACTCATGGTAAAAAGGTGGGTAAGCTACATTCTCGTCTAACACATTTTTATCGTGTTTGTTTGTTTGTGTGTGTGTAGTTCTTGAAGGACACCCAAGGGTTGGACACTGTATATCTAAATGTGGTGCCGGGACTAGAGTACTGTGTGTCTGTTAACAAGATCGGTAAACATTCCATGGATGCAGTCCTCGTGTGTGCTTCTAAACCTGCAGCAGTGAGCAACACAGGTAATGTTTGAGTGCATCGCAGTATATAAAAATATAAACCACCTAACAATACACATTAAAAGTCATAGGCAAGGGTCGGAGGTGGAACGTAGAATGTCAACTTTTATTTTCTAGAAGAACGACCTAAAAAGTGAATTCAATCTTTCTGGTGTCTAATTTGCACCCTAAAATTTTTAATAAAACGGTTAAAATGTACTGGTTTGTGAACTGAGCACGCGTGTACGGACTTTGGTCGTGAGAGGTTGTGTAAAATGTCTGATAGCGATTTTGAAGTAGGAACTCTGCAAATTGAATATCGAGAGGTGAAACCATATATGTATAAACCCATGGCCGTTGCGAAGCAGTCCGTGAACGTGGCTCACTGGTTTGACCGTGCGGCCTCGGAATCGGACAGCGACTCAGCCGACTCTGATCACGGTGACCCCGGACCTCAACAAGACTCGCGCCCAAACGATTTATCCTGGTAGTTATGATAAATTCCTACTTTCGTCGTAATACTAAAGAGCCCTTTTGAAAAATAATTAAACCGCCCTCCCTAGTGGATATAGGTAACGATTACTTGACAGTGTGCCGGTAGGCCACATTAGCCTGCCATCTGCAGCATTATACTATATTTTCCGCTTGGCCTACTCTAAGCGAGGAAATATCCCTTTGTCTCATTTCCACAATGATTGTACAGGATCCCTCAGGATTCTTGACTTGTCAATTGCAAGCAAAGGTAAAAATGTTTACCTCCAATCTTCTCCTTTTTGCTTGAGCGTTGCTGCTCTGTTTCTTCTTTGACTGCTTGATTTTGTTTCACGCTCACAATCCACTCTCTCCGCATCGTCTCCTCTTTCGGAAAAAGCCAGCCCTCTGGCTTCACGCGCACAATCCACTCTCTCCGCCTCTTCTCCTCTTTTGGAAAAAGCCAACCCGCTTGCTCCGCCTCTTCTCCTCTTCCGGAAAAAGCCAACCCACTTGCTTCGCCGCTTCATCTCTCTCAGAATAAGGTAAAAACTTCTTCCTGAACCGGTCCTGTTACAGTTCACTGCACAACAATAAGGCATGGTTTTTCTTTGGAAATTCCCGAACGCACATCTGCACTCAAGCCGAATGACAATGGAAGTGGACTCAACTCAAGCGGTTTGTTTGTCTTGAATGACGTCACGCGCCGAGTGGTCATGAAAATCGCCGAACAGAAATTCACCGTGATCTGCATTAACTTATTTTAATTATTACTTATTAACAATACTTCTTGGGACCAGAAGAAAATTACAGAGGGTTTTTTAACATATAAAGTTTCAAATGTGCATAAATTGAAAACCGTTGTCTATGAGCTTTAAATGTGTTTGCATTTTTGAAAGCAAAAGGCAGTGTCAAATTAGCAATAATAAAGGTGTGTGTGCATGCGTGCGCGCTCTGTGTGTACGTCAAATCACCTATTGGATTTGGGACACTGACATCCTGAACTCTGCATGCACAGGTCACGCGCCTGCACACACAGGGAGCATGTGCGCGCTCTGGACACCGTACAGTGGTGCTTGAAAGCTTGTGAAACCTTTTAGAATTTTCTATATTTTTGCCTATGACCTAAAACATCAGATTTTCGCACAAGTCCTAAAAGTAGATAGAGAACCCAGTTAAACAAATGAGACAAAATATTATACTTGGTCATTTATTTATTGAGGAAAATGATCCAATATTACATATCTGAGTGGCAAAAGTATGTGAACCTCTAGGATTAGCAGTTAATTTGAAGGTGAAATTAGAGTCCGGTGTTTGTCATCCCATTGATTGAAATCAGGTGTGAGTGGGCACCCTGTTTTATTTAAAGAACAGGGATCTATCAAAGTCAGATCTTCACAACACGTTTGTGGAAGTGCATCATGGCACGAACAAAGGAGATTTCTGAGGACCTCAGAAAAAGCATTGTTGATGCTCATCAGGCTGGAAAAGGGTACAAAACCATCTCTAAAGAGTTTGGACTCCACCAATCCACAGTCAGACAGATTGTGTAGAAATGGAGGAAATTCAAGAGCATCGTTACCCTCCCCAGGAGTGGTCGACCAACAAAGATCACTCCAAGAGCAAGGCGTGTAATAGTCGGCGAGGTCACAAAGGACCCCAGGGTAACTTCTAAGCAACTGAAGGCCTCTCTCACATTGGCTAATGTTAATGTTCATGAGTCCACCATCAGGAGAACACTGGACAACAATGGTGTGCATGGCAGGGTTGCAAGGAGAAAGCCACTGCTCTCCAAAAAGAACATTGCTGCTCGTCTGCAGTTTGCTAAAGATCATGTGGAGAAGCCAGAAGGCTATTGGAAAAATGTTTTGTGGATGGATGAGACCAAAATAGAACTTTTTGGTTTAAATGAGAAGCGTTATGTTTGGAGAAAGGAAAACACTGCATTCCAGCATAAGAACCTTATCCCATCTGTGAAACATGGTGGTGGTAGTATCATGGTTTGGGCCTATTTTGCTGCATCTGGGCCAGGACAGCTTGCCATCATTGATGGAACAATGAATTCTGAATTATACCAGTGAATTCTAAAGGAAAATGTCAGGACATCTGTCCATGAACTGAATCTCAAGAGAAGGTGGGTCATGCAGCAAGACAACGACCCTAAGCACACAAGTCGTTCTTCCAAAGAATGGTTAAAGAAGAATAAAGTTAATGTTTTGGAATGGCCAAGTCAAAGTCCTGACCTTAATCCAATCGAAATGTTGTGGAAGGACCTGAAGCGAGGAGTTCATGTGAGGAAACCCACCACCATCCCAGAGTTGAAGCTGTTCTGTATGGAGGAATGGGCTAAAATTCCTCCAAGCTGGTGTGCAGGACTGATCAACAGTTATCGGAAACGTTTAGTTGCAGTTATTGCTGCACAAGGGGGTCACACCAAATACTGAAGGCAAAGGTTCACATACTTTTGCCACTTATAGATACGTAATATTGGATCATTTTCCTCAATAAATAAATGACCAAGTATAATAATTTTGTCTCATTTGTTTAACTGTGTTCTCTTTATCTACTTTTAGGACTTGTGTGCAAATCTGATGATGTTTTAGGTCATATTTATGCAGAAATTATAGAAAATTCTAAAGGGTTCACAAATTTTCAAGCACCACTGTATATCTAAATGTGGTGCCGGGACTAGAGTATTGTGTGTCTGTGAACAACCTCGATAATCGTTCCACAAATGCGCCCGTGCGCGCGCACGCGAGCCCGCACTCCGTACACTGTATATCTAAACGTGGTGCCGGGACTACAGTACTGTGTGTCTGTGAACAACATCGATAATGGTTCCATGAATGCATCCGGGGGCACAGAGTGCAACGCAGTCTTTAAAAAAAACAAAACACAAAACTTTATGTTGATTATCTGTTAATTATTTTCACATTAAGTTAAGTAATGGTATGCATAACTATTGTCTTTGTACCATATTTAGGTACGGCTACAATAGGATCAAAATTTATTCTACGAACGTCAAATTTACTTGCTAAATTTGTTCTTTCATAGGAAAAATCCTTCTTTGTTAGTGTGTAAGGATCTATCCTATAGAGGATGTGCAGTCACGTGACCCACACGTGTGTACTCCGCCATATTGGACGGCATCAGGATTGTTTACCTTGCGCGAGCGTAATGGATCCAGGGAGTAATCCCCAAGAAAATTCGGAAAATACCCCATCTACATCGCGCGATAACTTTTCTAAGTTTGTTCAGCATCTTGAAGATGACGTGAGGCAGCGTTACGTGGAAAAGTGTTCCAGGTTGGGGATTGCAGATCCGTACAACTTGCCGCAATCCTTGTTCAGGGAAATTCGGAGCTGCGGTGCCGGCGATTTGCCCGATCTGGCCTACCACGACATTTACAAATTTCTTGTTAATCGTGTTACACTGGCAAAGCCCTCAAAGATTACAAGAGCCTGGAAGCTTATAAATATTTTGTTGTGGGATGGGTATCCCAGCTATACCTCTGGAAGGTTCCGAAGAAGAATGTCTACTTGATAACCTCACGGGTAAGTGGCATTAAGACGTTTATCATAAAGAGACTATGCAGGACGTTTTATCGTAAGAATGTTCGAAATCTAAACTCAGTTCCAGATAATGACAGGGTTGTAAATATGTATGTTTTTGTCTGAAAAACAGTAAATCAGAAAGCTGTGCACTAGGGCTGAACGATTTTAAGAAAAAATTGAATTGCGAATTTTTTTTTTTTTCCCTCCTGGCGGATATTGCGATTTTGATTTCAGCCACGTTTTTTTTTTTCTTTAAATCGAGTTTCAGTGCAAATTAATTAATACAATGAATTCCATAAAGCTAATGCAAGAATGAAAACTGAGGTCAACAGTTTTCAAATGTAGGCCTGTTTATTAACATTGAGTGCCTGAGGAACAAGTTATAATAACTTAAAATAGAGAGCCATCTTTCTTGAGTAAACTTTTGCTTCTTTTACTTTTCCCATCTACAACATATCAGACATAAAAAAGGTTGATCAATGGCTCAGCAGCATCAAAATATTGCACTTTTGTAAAAGAATGTACATAAGCATTATAAATTATAACTAGAGCCAACAATTCCTCTGTGGGAAATTGTGAGAGTGATGCAGTGCACGCAGCAGTCGCTATTGCAGGAGCTACACTGTACTGTGTGAATGTGTGATTTGCCATGAGCCTACAAGCCTGTGTCTCTCTGAGAGGGAGCAGACCCTCCTTCGTGTGTGTGTTTATGTGAGAGCGAGCAGCCCCTCCCCCACCCGCGCGCTGCGCGCAGACACACAAATAAGCTGTGACACAGAGTGGTAGCTGACAGAGTGTTTTTACACCATATTGGGGCAATATGTAGAGCATACATGTGTGAAATTATTGATGAAACAAAACATGGGTCAGTTTAGGAGCACTGAGAAAAACCGCAGCTTTGACGATCCCAAAATCATGTTGTCTGAGATCGCGATTTTCGGTCGAAAACGATAGATCGTTCAGCCCTACTGCATACGTTTGCGCGGAAGCTGCGCAAATGTGCGCAGCTTTCTGATTTACTGTTTTCTTCTCATACTTCCTATTTCATGGACTGTAACGGCATTTGCTTATTTAGTAATTTTAATACAGAATTTACTTTGATGAAATTATTCAGACACTCCAACGCCCCCCCTAAAAAAAAAATCGGATCTGCACGATTCAGCCGTGAAAAAGGCGGCATCCGCCGTTTGCATCCCTGTTTAAACTTATAGGTTAACCGGCTAATGAGGCTCGGTGGTCGGTCAAGATTTTTTTTTAGTTTACGCCATCCCTACTATGGATTGGCTTTTCAAAGGCATATACGAGCCAAAAAGATAAAACATTGTCATAGACTAGGCCAGGGTAGTAGGGCTAGGCATAGCCATTTTAAACGTTAGAGACTGTCTAGTTTCTAAGTATGCAGTTATCATTCAATCCGAAAATCAACTTAACAGATGTACTAGGAGTATTGAATTAGAAGATTACACCTACCTGATATGAAGTGTTCACTACAAATTTGGCTGGTAGAACTGGGTTACCAGTTTTTTCTTCGCACAGCGGACACCCATTTTGCACGTCTCTCCTCGTCTGCGGGGAATCTATAAAATGACAGGCCCTCCTTTTGGACCTGTCTATTGGTACAACCAAATGCTGAACACATGCATGAAAATCCCTCACCTTTCGGCGAAATTCGCCGTTTTGAAACCAAAATGGGTGACCTACGTGAATCGTGTAGATGCAATGAGAAAAAAAATGGGGGGGGTTGTTTGATATTGACCCAAAGGGCAAGGAGGTCGCTTCGTACCCATAGACAGTTTGTGCTGGTTTGCGCCTCCTCCTCCTGCTTTGATATTGACGCCATAGCGACGAGTACATCTCACTGCGAAGGGCAAGCAGCATCATTTCGTGCCTCTTCTCCTGCTGGCCAGAGCGTGCACACATCAGTCGGAGTGCAGACCAGACCGCTGGAAGCTGGATTGAGTCATCGGACTGAATTTCCTACTTTTTTCAAGCTTTCCTGATTTGCCATCAAAACAAACAAAACTTCCGGCTTGATTACGTCAGCATTTGAAAGAGGGCGCACGCGTCTTTTGACAATCCCTGTGTCCGAAATTGCTCACTACTCACTATAGAGGGATTTCACTGACGTCACCCGAAACCGGAAGTAAACAGACCCTGCGCCATTTTGGAAGACCAACAAACTCGTGATTAGGGGGAAATAACGGCAGCGGTATGTGAACCCACGAGAATAAAATGCAGTGGCAAACGACTTAAACAAATCTGAGCTGTTTTATTTATGATTTATTGGCCCAACAGTAGACGTGAAAGAAACCTGTGTGAGACTTGGCAAAAAACTGTGGATATAATGGATAAGTCTGTGCATGATCTGTGGACACTGAGGTAAGCAAATGCAAGAAATTCAGATTTAAAACATGCTAAATTGGCCCCAAGTTGATAACTGTATGAGGAGCAAGCCTCCCAGACTTCTACAATTTAATAATAATAATAATAATTTAGGATGGTTTGGGGCTTGCTCTCCCTCCTATTATATAAATAAAGCATAGTTGTTGTGTAAGCATATATCATAAATACATGTGTATAATTTGGATAAATTAACCTAAATTATGGATACCTTAATAGTAACAAAAAGTATTAATTTTTCAACTGAAAAGATATATTATTAAAAGATAATTATCAACAAGATTACCTTGGCCATAACTATGTGTAGGTTATTCTTAATAACAGCTGTAGTATCACGAACCAAGCCACTAACAACATAATTGTAAGCCTGTAAGCCTTCAAGTCATCAGCAGTGTAGGCACTGGGTGTAAACAAAAATAATTTACAATGTCTGGGTAGCAAACAGATGGCAGAATTGGTGTCAGGTCCTCCTTATGTTTCCATTCTCCCTTGCCCCGAGTCTTATCATATGGGTCAAACCCATCAATCACAGCCAGTTTCTCCACATACCGTGCCCTTTCTGCAGCTGGTAATGTACTCGCATAACCAGAATTATCATCCATCGTGTCACTTTACTCTCGCTCATACTTTGTTTTATATTGTGAATGCATGTACTTGGTCTTCCAATATGGCGCCTAACAAAATCTCGCGGCGCGGTGACGTCATGCGGTAGCCCTCTATAGGGCACTGTATAGTGGAGACGCCATTTTGTAGTGCTGTCCGTGCTGAAAGAAATCAAATTAAAAGTCTCAAATTTGATTTAATAAAAGACAGCAGCAAAGAAGAAAGTATTCAGCCTTGATTTAAAAAGAACTGAAAGCTGCAGGTACTTCCATATCTTGGCAGGCTGAGTGGTATGCTGGGGCACCTCTTGCCAGCAGACCAGGATATCCAGAGGGAACTTGTGTGGTTGTGTTGACCTGACCATCCCCAGCTTCAAGGAGGGAGAGAGCATCATGGAGTGGTGGGGTCATGTCTTCGACAAACCAGACAAGTGCCCCTCCCTGGGTGCACTGGTTAAGTGTTGCCTCTCCATCTTTCATGGACCTAGAGTTGAGTCCTCATTTAGTCTGATGAATGATGTAATTGATCAAAGGAGTGGCAACATGAATGTAGAAACATTTAATGCAATACAGACGGTCAAGTACACGCTGATGTCCAGGGGGAAGACAACTATGCAGCTCTTTAGAAGGGAGGACGTGAAGTTTGGGGAAGTGGACAGAACATTGTGCAAGAACATTAACTCTGCAGCAGCCACATACAAACACCAGTAGAGGGTGAACAAGGAGGAAAAGCAGCAGAGCAAGTATGGCTCTCAAGCAACTTGCAGTGCTCAGCAGGCCAAGAAACCGACTGCTGAAGGAGAGAAGCGGGCAAGGCTGAAACATGTGGCAACTCGGCGAAAGCGGGCCATGGAGACACTGGTGGGCCAGGCAAATAAAAGGAAAAAATGATCACTATTCCTTGTGTGTTCCACTTTCTTCGTTCTATTATTCGCATTTTTTTTCCAGGGCATAATTTCACTATAACTGCATGTATTTGTACAGTATGTCCTTGTGCAAATGTCAATACAGTATACATAGTAAGGAGGCTATAATATTTATTCTGGGGGAGGACCTCCCAAACAAAATAAAACAACACCAGAGGCCACGTCACCACTCGCGCACCTTTTTCACCCCTGACCCGTTTTCATGCCTGTGAACAAGATATAACCATTCTCGAAAAATCTACTCCCACACACTTGATAATTAGAACGGGTTCGTCTAAGTTCTATGCGTGGCCTTGCCGTCCAAGATGGCAGATAAACAAATATCACGTAACCTCGTGACGTCACGTGCATGCTCTCTATTGAGTGGTTTCTATATCCACTTCTTTTGAGCGTACTTCTTGGTTTAAATAACTTGCTTGTTTGCTGTACACAAACATGGCAATAAGTTCGTGTGTTAATGGACCAGACTCCACTTTTGGATCATTAATCCCTTTTGACTGAGAATGCCCTGCATGCATGGTTTTATGTTGGCTTCTGGCACATCCATATAGTTTTAAATACAATACCTACAATTAAAAACAGTTTGTTTTTATTGCATTTATTTAATTCCTGGGCTCCCAACTGTAACAGGGAGTGGTGTTGCATCCCATTTAATACACTTTACAATAGATTATTAGATTGTAATAGAATAGATGAGCCAAAATAATTGGGGATCTTTTGTAATGCGCCCTGACTCATTACAAGTATGAATAGGTGGGCCTCAGAGCAGAAAAGGTTGAGAACACGCGGGTGTGTGTGTGTGTGTGTGTGTGTGTGTGTGTGTATAAAATTTAGTATCTGAGCAGCATATTGCATAAAAGAGCACTTCAGATTAATAAAGAAAACATCATGAAGGCTACTGGGTTTTGCTGCAAAAAGAAGCAAGTGTGACAGTGTCCAGAAGAACTGTGGCTGGTTCTGCAAGATGCTCAGTAAAACCTACAGCTCATTTCCTTATAAAACTGTGCTAGTTGTGCCAGAGACTACTATGCTTTTTATTTTTTTTTTTAAGCAAAGGGTCTGATTTGCTGTCCACACTCTATATATGTAAATTATTGTACATGAGTCATAACCAAGAGAACAAATAGTTGTAAATGTGTAATTTCAGAAAATACATTTATTGAGACGAAAGACTTTTTACAAATATGATAGTGTACATCGGGCAATGCTGGACCAGTGATTAGACTTGATATCTGACTGACAAATCAACATGGGGGATTTTTTTTTTATTTATTTATTTAAATCTTGCATGGTCACTATTATAGTAAACCATGTCTATGAGAGCAAATATATTGTTCTCCTCTTCTTAAATACTTGAATATATCAAACATAATGCACTATAAGATGAATACTTGTGTTGCTTTTGTTATTATAATTCATAAGTTTTGCCAACAGTTGCACTTTTTCTCATTTTTCAATTTCTCTGTTTTAGATGCAGTGATCTCAGTGGTTCTCAGTCTGCTGGGGCTGGTGCTTGGGCTGATTTTTGTTCTGCTGTTTTTTAAAAGGCTCATAAGCTTGAAAACCCATCAGCCATTAGTTCTGGTGAGAGACACTTTCTGTTTGTTTGATTTAAAATCCATATTTATTTGTTGTTCACAAGCTAGTTGATGTTAATCAACTGCATCAGAATGCTAATGTAATTTGGTCAGCATGTTCATGCTAATGTGCCACGTGATGGATAAAATCAAGCAGCTCCAATATAAATTTTAACGGGGCTCGTTATAAAGAAAAGATTGACACTCCACTGTTATGAATTGCAGCAGTGATGATTGGGAATATCGTAAAACTGTAATCAATGCTGTCTTGAATCGTATCAATTCTTTAAATGATTGCAGAAGAAAACTACAAAAGCACTCAGAGCGCAGACCTCCGTCAAGAATCCTTTTAAAAAAATCCGGGATCCAGAAGGTGATCTGGATCACCGCCAAAATTTAATGGATTGTTACTTGTGCCCAGTCACACCTCCTGGAAAAAATTTCAGAGCAATCCGTTCATAACTTTTTCCGTAATGTTGCTAACAGACAAACCAACGCTACCGAAAACATAACCTCCTTGGCGGAGGTAATGAGAGAGAAAGAGGGTTTTTTTTTTGTTTTGTTTTTTTTTAAATTGCAGTGTGCAACAGATTTAGACCAGCATCAGTGACATTAACAAGAAGATGTCTGTGAAGATTCTCAGTTATCCAGGTCATAGTAAACTGTGGGTGGTAAAAGAGAGCAACTGGACTTGCTTGAAGATTCTTGAAGATGTTTCACCTCTCATCCGAAAGGCTTCTTCAGTTCTGTCTGACTAAGGCCCTGTCCACACGGCAACGGATTCAGGTGACTCCGATACAATTGCTTATCGTTTAGGCCTGGCGTCCACACGGCACCGGCGTTTTGGGTGCCCAAAACGCAATCTTTTTGAGAACGGGTTCCAGAGTGGAAAGATCTGGCAACGTTGCCGTTGTGAAGTCGTCTGGATGAGTAGAACGGATTTGTTTACGATGATGTCAGAACCACATGACTGTGAGTGCTTCACGCCGGGTAGAAGTGTAACAAACTCGATGCGAGTTGTCAACAAATCCTATAACTTGGTTCATGAAACGCGCTTACAAAATATTTTCACTGTGAATATTTATTGTGTAATGGTGCAAAGTGAGAGAGAGAGAGAGACTCTGCCCTTAGGGCAGAGTCAATCCCGCCAGCAAAAATAGGGAAAAAAAGGAGCGATCTCACCTCTTCAGATGTTGATTTAAGTCCTACAATACATTCCTCAAAAAGGGCGTAGAAGAGCAAATTAATCCATCAACGTGTAGCATTCAATTTATTCCGGACCATTAAAGACGCCACCTTCCGCGTAGAATCGTACGTCGTCCTCGCCGCCATATTGGATAGGTCAAAGCGGAAAATAAAGATTCATGTGCTGCGTTTAACTGTACCAACAGGTTTACCGTCCAAACGAGATCACATGGGATTACCTTTCACAGGTGAGAAACAACAAATTAATCCATCAACGTGTAGCATTCAATTTATTCCAGACCATTAAAGACGCCGCCTTCCGCGTAGAATCATATGTCATCCTCGCCGCCATATTGGATAGGTCAAAGCGGAGAATAAAGATTAGCTGCGTTTAACTGTACCAACAGGTTTGCCGTCCAAATGAGATCACATGGGATTACCTTTCACAGGTGAGACTGGAAAAATACTTTTCATTGTATTTGGTCATTGTAATGTAATTTTACGAACAGATTTTCCTGACTTTGTGGCTAATATGAAGTCTCGCGCATAATAGTTTATGCGCATGCGTCCTTACTACTTCTATTGTTCTGGTGTCTCCGAAGGGACCGTCTTACAGCGCCCCTAGAGGTGTGGCATGTGTATTGCATCGTTTTCAGCAAGCGTTGCCTTGCCATATGGACCTGATATTTTACTGATCGTTGCCCATTTGGACGCGATATATTTTTAAATAACATCTCCTTGCCGTTGTCGTGTGGATGTAGCCTAATAGGGAGTGTCAGGTATTTATCCTCTCGTGGATGAAAAGTAATCCTAAGGTGTCGTTAAGTCATCCTGTTGCTGTGGGTCACTGGGGGCTGGGTGTGAACGGCCTAGAGAGTCGTTGGGGTGATCAAAGGATCGTTCGTTCGCTCTGTCCTCCTGTGAGTCACTCAGGCTACGTTTACATTACGTCGAATCAGCGGATCATCAGATTAACGTTCTTAAAACGATTCGCGTTTACACTAAAACCGTTAGCCGTGCACACAGCAACACCAATACACGGATACGCTCGGCTCCGCAGGCATCCTGCGCTCCAAATCACTCCACCCTGAACAGCGAGTGCCCTCTGGAGGGTGCGCACTCCGGCCCTGCGCAGCTCACACAGCGCGCGAGTGAAGTGCACAAGCCACGATTCGGGACTGAGCCGCTGTGTGTGTGATCCCAGCGCATATCACTTACTACTTGCAAGTGGAAGGATGGCAAGCCTAAAGACAATCATAACTACACAATGGGCAGTATTTGCATCAGTATTTGCAGTATTTTCATACTTTTATACTCTTTAATGAAAGGTGATACAAGGCGGAAGTCCGCGCCGTTTTTCAGCAGTCGCGTCACATGACCAACGCCAGCGAATCAGGAAGGTGGATGTCACAGTGACATTGTCCAATGAGGACGCCAGCTAGAGCTCAGCACAGCGTATTCGCGTATCTCAATGTTTACACAGCACCGGACCAGATACGATCTAGATTGAATACGTGGACGCTGGCGGATTCCCGTTTCCCGGCTTTTCCAGGTGGTTTAATGTAAACGGACAGTGCATCCGCGAAGAAAACGAGATAGATACGGTCTAGTGTAAACGTAGCCTCAGTCTGTTTACATGCACATAGAGAAAATCGAAGTTCTAAATGCCATGGAAACACCTTAGCTCGGCTGAAATCGAACCGAACTGGATTTCTCATAATCGAGCTACGCAATCTAGATTATGCGATTGTAGCTGAGCTACTTGGTGCATGTAAACCCTATCAAGCTACGTAGTCGAGCTACTTACTTCAGCACTGCCCCTTCCGGAAGTGACGAGTGACGAGACCACAAGCGGGAAACACAACAGCCTCGGTCGGCATGACACTTCACCTTAGCCGCCACTTTATTAGGAGCACTTGTGTCTGGGCGTGTACGCACCCATTTCCAATTAGTTGGTAAGTTATTAGCATGTTAGCAGGCTAACAGTTAATATGTTCACCATTACAGATCAACTTGAACTTGGTGGCCATTTTATTAGGAACACTTCTGTTCGTACATACAAACACTCTTCTTGTGAACACGGAACTTATAACTGTTTATACTCTTGAATAGCTCTTCATGACGACAACCGGAAGTGTACCAACACAATGGGGCGTGTAGCGCCACCTGTGGCTCGGGTACACAATGTACCTCACACAATAGCTCGATTTCCTTGTGTGCATGTAGGATTGGATTTCTCTGGCACCCCTGCTGGGACCCTTAGCTCGATTACCGACAGTAGCTCGATTTGGATGTGCATGTAAACGCACTGACTGAAAACAGCTGGGTTTTGGTGTGCATTCAGTTGTCTGGGAAGTGTGCCACGGACTGCATTGTAGGTGGTTGATAAATGATGTCTTAGACCACCACCTCTGTTCAGCGATGGCCGTTCCAGGTTGACAAAAATGGCTGCTTTAACTCCTCGCTCATACCAGCGATCCTCTCTGGCTAGAATGCGTACGTTACAGTCCTGAAATGAGTGTCCTTTGTTGTTGAGATGAAGGTAGACAGCAGAGTCTTGGCCTGAGGAACTGGCTCTCCTGTGTTGAGCCATGCACCTGTGAAGCGGTTGTTTTGTTTCCCCAATATACGAGTCCGTGCATTCCTCACTGCACTGAATTGCATATACTACGTTGTCCTGTTTATGTCTGGCTATTCTGTCCTTGGGGTGGAGCACTTTCTGCTTCAGGGTGTTACTGGGTCTGAAATGTACCAGAATGTTGTGTTTGTAGAAGATCCTCCTGAGTTTCTCAGATAGAACGCATTCTAGCCAGAGAGGATCGTTGGTATGAGCGAGGAGTTAAAGAAGCCATTTTTTTCAACCTGGAATGGCCATCACTGAACAGAGGTGGTGGTTTAAGACCTCATTTTTCATTCTCCTCTCATTCATCTCATTATCTCTAGCCGCTTTATCCTGTTCTACAGGGTCGCAGGCAAGCTGGAGCCTATCCCAGCTGACTACGGGCGAAAGGCGGGGTACACCCTGGACAAGTTGCCAGGTCATCACAGGGCTAACACATAGACACAGACAACCATTCACATTGGCACACTTCCCAGACAACTGTTTTCAGTGACTACGTTTACATGCACGTCCAAATCGAGCTGCTGTCGGTAATCGAGCAAAGGGTCCCAGCAGGGGTGCCAGAGAAATCCAATCCTACATGCACAAGTGAAATCGGGCTATTGTGCAAGGTGCATTGTGTACCCGAGCCACACGTGGCGCTACACGCCCCATCGTGTTGGTACACTTCCAGTTGTCGTCATGAAGAAGAGCTATAGTGTTGACAGATACTGCTGACGTTTTCCAGCCCAAAACATGTTCAAATCCGCCAAAATGCACTTAAAACCCCCAATCTGGCAACACTAGCAGTTCCGTGTTCAAGCTGTTAGGCTTGCTCTAACAGACTATGGCTACAAACTGTCCGGCGCAGACCACTGTTTTGTAAGACAACTTATTTTGCACAATAATAATTTTCTAAAGTCAATTTTTGCTTACAAAATTTTTTTTTTTTTTGCTTACAATTTAACTTATGTCTTAATAAACACACACAAAGTTCAATTGTTTTGTTTTTATTGACATTCTTCAGATGTTGGGGAGATATATATATATATACACACACACAAATACAATGACTTGTTTATATACACAATTCACAGCTATGCAACAGCTGTACAGATGTATTTGGTGATACAGTAAGTGAGCTAAATTTTAACAGTGCAAACAATGCCACAAAAAGAAAAGATTCATGCCGTTGTCATGATTCGTTGTCATGCCGACCGAGGCTGTTGTGTTTCCCGCTTGTGGTCTCGTCACTCGTCACTTCCGGAAGTAGCTCGACAACTAGCTCGATAGGGTATACATGCACAAAATAGCTCGGCAGAAATCGCATAAACTAGGTCGTGTAGCTCGATTCCGAGAAATCAAGTTCGGTTCAATTTCAGCCGAATTAAGGTGTATACATGGCATTTTGAACTTCGATTTCAGTCGAGCAACGGCAGAAATTTGATTCTCTCTATGTGCATGTAAACGTAGTGAGTGACTCACAGGAGGACGGAGCGAACCAATGATCCTTTGATCACCCCAACGACTCTCTAGGCCGTTACACCCAGCCCCCAGTGACCCACACCAACAGGATGACTTAACGACACCTTAGGATTGCTTTTCATCCATGAGAGGATAAATACCTGATACTCCCTATTAAGCTGTGTTCACATATACACCGGTACGATAGTGGTATAACTATCAATACAAAGTATACCGGTACAGTTTAGTGCATCTGTCCACACTAGCGAGAAATGTTTGCGGTTTTCTTTTACGGTAGTTGAAATGCGCGTGTGCGAAATGTTTCCGTGGTTACCGAGTAACTTCCTTCCGAGAATATGGCGGATGAAACAACGTGTGTGTGCTTTTTGTTGTCAGTGTACAGTCTCTGTATTTCTGGTGGTCATTTATTCAGTCGAATCGTATAAAACGCGTGAGGCAGTTGAGAAAGAAACAAACTGTTCCTGGCATCGCTCGTCTCCCCAAAGCTCCAACAAACACAACTTCGTCTTTGCTCCATGTAGCTCCATGGTCGTTTTGAGCCATTTTGATGTTTTATTTACAGCTGGAAAGCACGTGTGTATTGTATTGTATGCATAACCCGGAAGAAGTAGGAATTGTTCATTGCGCATGCGCATTATATTTGTATCAATACAGAACCGCTTCATCTGTCCACACTACAGCGAAGCGCTACAGTACCGATACTGTACCGGTACAAAACATACATTTGTGGGTTTCATACCGATACAGTTATACCGCTACAGTACCGGTATAGTTGCTAGTGTGGACAGGTGTTGCGGTATGAAAGTACTATCGTATCGGTACAAAATCCCTAGTGTGGACAGGGTATTAGTCAGACAGAACTGAAGAAGCCTTTCGGATGCGAGGTGAAACGTCAAGAATCTTCAAGCAAGTCCAGTTGCTCTTTTTTTTTTTTTTTTTTTTTAACCACCCACATTAGCAAGAAGGCAGAGTTTAGAGTTTCTGCAAACGGAAAGGATTACCATTTGGCTCAATTATAGAAATATGTTAAATATACCAAAGTTCTTTATTTGGCATATAAGGAACAGAGTGATGGAACAGGACTTGTCTCATTTATTAAAATACATCTATATGATAATGGACAAGGGCTTGATATTAAAGGTAGTCCGACTGTCCGGGATGACCAAACGATTGGTCCGGACAAGTCAAATCCGCATCTGCCTGTCCGACAGGATGAGTTGAATATTTGTTGAAAATCGCCATTTTTATAGAACTTATTCAAGAGCGACCTCAATAAAGTTCCAACGAAACTAATTCAATCCCCTCAGTGATCCAGCAGTATCACTGAAATTGGAGAAATGATCAAGTACCTCAGTAAAATAAATATCTGTGGTGAATATTCCTTTCATTCGGACATTAATTGTAATTTTTCTTTTGTATGGTTCACATCATTAACCATCACAAATGTCATAAAATATTTCAGGGGAATTTTATGACCGTGCCGAACTCACTCACGGTTTGCTTGCGTTCACAACGTGATTGTCACCCTGATCATGTCCAACTTGTTTTGTTTTGCTTTTATTTCTTTAAGTTACTTTATATTTCAAGTTTTACTGGATTAATGAAAATGTAACTTCATTTCCTCCAGAAGCTTTGAATTTGGGTGAGTCTGACTCTTAAAACTGCAGATCATGTTATGGGTTATAACACCTGCACCATAATGGGACATTTGGATAGTTTCTGTTTATTGTTTCAGTTAAAATTTTATTTAAAAATTATAAATCATTGAAGCATATTATTTATCAAAAAGCAGGTATAGTTATAAACGTATTTTTTTTTAAAGTAATATTCCTTCATTGAACTAGTAAATACATGGGAATAAAAAGGTTATGGTCAGGACAAGTGAAAAATCTTGCTGCTTGTTTGACTGGATGAGTGGATAAAAACTTGTGTAGCCCTGTTGAATAAGAGCTAGCAGTTTAGCAGCCTTCAGAGTTTGAAATAACTCTTTGTAGTTGATATTTATAGCTTGCATATTTAAAGTAATGCTGTAGTAAACATTTTGAGAATGGCACCTTGTGTTTTTTTTAATAAATATAGTTATTTCAAAATGTACTAAATGCACTTCTAGTTTACTGCTGGCTCATTTTTCGCAGCTACAGAGGAAATGGTGAACTCCACATCACTAACATTTGATATAAGAGCAATTCCAGCGTTATGGACGTGACACTTGAACTCAAAATGGCAACAAATGACCCAGTGCATGTTTTATTGTCTCCCAGTATTTAAACAGGTGTTGCATATTTTAAGGCTGTACCATACTGGAGAAGTGATAGAACAAGAACAATTCCCATAGTACATCTAGGGCATGCCAGAAAATGCCAATAAAAGATGCGTTATGGATGTGACAGAAAAAGTATCACTTTTCTTGGGTGACTGTACATTTTTATCAAACTCTGTGAAATCGTAAACCTAATGTCGAAATGGAGATATCCGTTTGATAGAGGGGTCCAAGGTGAATATTAAAAAAATCTTTGTTTAAAATATTTTGTATTTCATGCAGAGTTTCGGAAGGAAAAGTCAGCGTTATGGATGTGACGAAATTCCGTTATGGATGTGACGCGTCTGAAATAGACATGGCATATGTTTAGAAAATCAGCAATTTAACCACCATAACCCTTTGAAAAACACTCTAAATATCAGCTAAAACTATCAAAGTTCTTAAATAATATTTAGGATGGCTATTGTTTTGTGGATTTTAGCATACATTTCTGTGGCTTGTGGCAATAATATAGAATTGTACATGATCAAAGTTGATTTTAGCTTGGGGTTTACATTATAAGAAAGAAAGACTGACAGTGACATATTAGGTTGGTTACAAATTGGTTCAACTTATTCACATCTGTAAAATACAGGCCTAGGTGATATCTCTGGGAGTGGTTTTGATGTATTACATGTTGCTTTATTTTTGCATGGTGAGGTTGACATTTACATGGAATTGCCCATGACCAGACTGATCAACACGTTGTAGCATGTTGCAGTTGTGGTTACAAAGCCACAATGTTGTTCCCTTTCAGAATTACTCATTGTGTGTGTGGCACTGTCAGGCTACCAGGTTGTTTATGTATTCTAAAGGTATAACAATCCACAAAACTCCTGTATTATACAACATGGTGGTGTCTTGATGTCATACGTTTTTTGATACAAGCAAAATAAGCATTGTTTGTTTGAATATGTGCCTTAGGATTTTCATTTAAAACATTCAACATTTAGGCTTGTGCAGTATAACAGTATCATTGTCCCTACATGATATGTTGCTATGATATTCAGTGACATTTCTCACTGATTGCATTACTTGACTTGCTAACCTTTTATGCGTTGTTTGTAGGAGCTCCTCAGACATCGCAGTACACTTATTACTTTATTGCTTTTTTTTTAATGCTAAATTTAACTCGGGTGCATCTTGTTAATTCTCAATAATTAAAATGAGCAATTCACCAACGAACGTGTGAATCAGGAATGATCTGCCCAGGTGTTTTGAACTCCCTGGTATTTTAAGACACTTCCTGAACACCACGACTCTCATTTGTTCCCATCTCAAGCCATTATGCTCGCATGGGCTCCTTCACTTTCTGTTAACGTAAATGGAGGTTTCAATTTCATTAAAGTGAAAAATCTTTCAGACTTTCGTATGTTTGACTTTACAAACATTAGACAGTTATACAGCACGAGTCAAAAGTTTGGACACACCTTCTAATTCAGTGTATTTTCTTTATTTTTATTAATTAAAAGCCACTCCATGTCTTAAAGTAATGATGAATGCCATTTCTCTTGACTTAGTTGAGTGGTTCCTGACGTAATATGGATTACTACAGTTGTGGAATAGGGCTATTTACTCATCTCATCTCATTATCTGTAGCCGCTTTATCCTGTTCTACAGGGTCGCAGGCAAGCTGGAGCCTATCCCAGCTGACTACGGGCGAAAGGTGGGGTACACCCTGGACAAGTCGCCAGGTCATCACAGGGCTGACACATAGACACGGGCAACCATTCACACTCACATTCACACCTACGGTCAATTTAGAACCACCAATTAGCCTAACCTGCATGTCTTTGGACTGTGGGGGAAACCGGAGCACCCGGAGGAACCCCACGCGGACACGGGGAGAACATGCAAACTCCGCACAGAAAGGCCCTCGCCGGCCACGGGGCTCAAACCCGGACCTTCTTGCTGTGAGGCAACACCGCTAACCACTACACCACCGTGCCGTCCGCTATTTACTCTGTTTTTATAATTTACTATTTACTGTTTTGTTCTCAAATGCATTAAGAAGGCAAGAAATCCATCCACTAATTAACTTTTGATGAGGCACACCTGTTAATTCAAAAGCATTCCAGGTGACTAGCTCATGAAGCTAGTTAAAATAATGCCAGTCTTGTGCAAAGTGTCAAGGTAAACTGTGGCTACTTTGAAGACTCTAAAATATCAAACATTGGGGTTTTTAACACACGCGTTTACCACGTAATTCCGTATGTTATTTCATAGTTTTGATGTCTTCAGTATTGTTCTACAATATAGAATATAGTCAAAATACAGAAAAACCTATGAATTTGTAGAGTAGGGGTGTACAAACTTTTGACTGGTACTGTACATGTGCACCAATCAGCCATAATGTTAAAACCACTGACAGGTGAAGGGAATAACATTGATTATTAGGGTGCATCAGTTGCCCCCTAAAAATGAAAAGTTCCTTCGATCATGATGCATTTTTGTTTTTATGTTCCTTTTGGTAAGAAAACACACTGGGTGAAATATTTTGACAAAATTCAAAAGTTTAATGGTGGCACCAGGAGCTCAAAGTTATGGAAAAAGCTGCTATTTTATGACTTTTATGACAAAATTTCGATCACTTTTCATGAAACATTATGGCACCTTTATAGAGTATACCAAATATCTTAGATACTGTAGACAGTATGTCTAGAATGTCTAAAAATATTTGGAGGTTTATTTTAGGGTGTCACTAGCATTATCAATGTTATAACCCTAGCATATGCTAGCCCCTATTAAAGTTATAATGATGCTGGATTACCTGTTTAAGACAACTGAAGATACAAGTGAAAATGTTAAGAAGCAAATTCTCAATGTCTATTTCCTATGTGGCTGTCTCAGATTTGGAACCATTACTCTGTCTTTTGCTACAACTTGCACAATGTTCTGGAATCTTTCTTCTGTTGTGGCAGAACCAACTTTCTCAGGGCTAGTTTAACCCCACGTTCTACCACATAATTTGTCACAATGAAGTTTGTGAGTGTTGCCTTTATCCTCTGGTAAGATACCAAGCCATCCCATTGTGACACTGGTGTTGAGAGCAGATGATCATCAAATATATCAAAAGCTGCAAAGAACAGCCACGAGTCTTCACCTATGAAGTTTTCCAGTTTGACGGCCACAGCTTCCTCTGGTTGACTTGGAAAGCATGGTTTGCCGTAGTCTGTTCTTGTCCTGTTCCTGGGGATAGCAGCCTTTGGGAAGCTCAGCAATCTATCCACCATAGCCTGCTTGGTGGATGTCTGCACTCTCTCACTGAACAGAGCAAGTGGTACAAGCTCTGCTGTCAAATACCACAGGTGGTTTGAGAAGGTCTTAATTGCAATTTGAGCTACCTCTCTATCGACTTCTTTGTACAAGTAGAGATCTTTGAGTAGTTGCAGGTCATTTTGTGGTGCAGGTGAACCACCATTTCGCTTAGACGAAACAAACAAACTTCACCAATCTTTGAATGCGAGGGAGTTGTCTGCCACGCTTGTCCAAGACAGTACCAGCAGGTAATGCAGCAATCACATCAGAGAGTAGAGATATTTTCAAAAGGTAGATACATTTTGCCATCCACCTGGCATGATGGACTGCTCCACATGTGAGAAATGTTGTGAAAGTGAAGCTGTCATCTCTCAAATACAACCTCACAAGGTCCAGAAATTCCTTGTAGTCATCTCTTGGTAGAAGATCATGATCCAGGACCTCTTTTGACACTTCCAAGAAAGTTACGAAGATTATGCAAAACTTGTGGGAGTTCTGTTACATCACTGACTGACTTCAAAAGTTATCTGCATGGGATCTGCATGTGGTAAGGTGTTAAAAGCCTCTCTCAAACGAAGAAAGACTTTGATTTCAGGAGCTTGGCTAGTCTCCTCCACTTCTTTGAAGATATGTGAGATAATCAGTTCACCAATGTGATGGCGACACATCGTCCAGAGAAGATACTTCTTCACTTTCTGTTGTAGTGTGATGCAGGCAGCAGTAACCTGACCTGTGTTGGAAGCAGTGGTGTCACACATCATGGCAGTAATGCTAGCAAGACAGTTCCAACTGAAAAGGAGATTGTAAACTTCTCCAGTCAAGGTACCCGTCTTCTTTCCACCAACAGCTTTGAGTACGATTGGTATTCCCAACAATTTGAAATCGCCTCCTCCAGAAACAATGACAGGCAGACGATCATCCATTTTATACTTGGACTTCAAGGCTTCTATCATTTTTCCATCCCAATGTACTGCAGTAAAGTCAGGTACAACCCATTGCTCCTTTATTGACTGTGAATTCTGGCTGTGAGCTTATGTGCATGATCTATCTGCAGTGCTGTAAGAAGAAGATTATCTTTGAAGGATCTCCTCCAGTTTTCTCAATTAATTTTCTGGTCAAAGAAGCAGTGTTTGTGGGCGTCATACCCAACCATTCAGTGTTGTTGGATCTCAGTGTCTTGAAGAATGTCATGAGGCACATATGTTGCAGTCCCTGTTTTTACAACTCTTCTGTGTTTCCTCTTTGGGGTTATTTCAAATAACTCCTCCTCTTCATCTTCACTGCTGTCACTGACATTAGAACATTGTCCTGAGTCTGTTTCTTTGAATTGAATTGTTCTTCTTGAGCTTTCTTTTTTTTTTTTCATTGCTCGTCACACTTTTCTCCAATCTTTGCTTTTTCCTTTCTTCTTTCCTCTTCTGAATTAAATCCAGTCCAGCAATAGTTGCAAGTCTGTCTGTCATCATTGATTGCAGGAAAAGCTTATCTTCCTCATTTTCAATTTGTTGAAAGGCATCTTTAGGCCAGAGAACACAAGTTTTGTCCAACAAGTCATTGTATTCTTTTTCCTTTTCGACAGTTCTCTTGTTTTTTGCAGTTTTTCGGAATTTCTTGTCATTCTCAAAGAATTTCACAAGCTTGTTGCATGTGCTTTTCTCCAGATCTTTCGGACTTGACTTTCCAGGCTGTAGTGGAACTCCTGCCCTTTTATATATATTTTCAATTTGGGGGAAGAGAACTGTTGCACTCTCATAAACAGACCTATTCCTTTTCCCACATGTTTCTGTTGAGAGATATTTTAATGCTCTTATGATCATCCTCAGGGTTGGAAGCTTTGATGTAGGAAGAACTAAGTCATCTTTAGTAGCAGCTGGTCCAAGCCCATACAGCAAAGATGATGCCCGAGTTTTACGAGCAGCCATACTTACGTACAGTGGTGTCAACCTAATACAAGACTTCTACCATAGAACATGTATGAAGCTTCTAAGTTGAAGAACTTTACTTCTAATGGATCATGCAAAAAGTTTGTTCAAATAAACTAGACTGAAAAGTATATGATATTGATGGATTATGAGATCTACATTTTTATTACATATTCTAAATATATTATCAAGCACACTTGGAGTTTTAGCTGTTCATTGAATCATTGTTCAACTACTTTTAAACAATACAAATGTATTATGAATCACACTAATGCTTCTCAATCCCTTGCAAAGGTTCTTAACATGATCTCTGGGTCACAAGAAATCAGTAAATGGAGTCCAGCATTGTGATTCAAACCTTACGTGAAAACATATCTCATCTCATTATCTCGAGCCGCTTTATCCTTCTACAGGGTCGCAGGCAAGCTGGAGCCTATCCCAGCTGACTACGGGCGAAAGGCGGGGTACACCCTGGACAAGTCGCCAGGTCATCACAGGGCTGACACATACACAGACAACCATTCACACCTACGGTCAATTTAGAGTCACCAGTTAACCTAACCTGCATGTCTTTGGACTGTGGGGGAAACCGGAGCACCCGGAGGAAACCCACGCGGACACGGGGAGAACATGCAAACTCCACACAGAAAGGCCCTCGCCGGCCCCGGGACTCGAACCCAGGACCTTCTTGCTGTGAGGCGACAGCGCTAACCACTACACCACCGTGCCGCCCCACGTGAAAACATATAAGCGTTTTTTTTGGCAAAAAATGAACCTCATGGTGCCACCATTAGACTTTTGAATATGGTCAAAAAATTTTACAGGATGTCTTTATTGGTGAAAAGGAACACCCAAACAAAAATGCATCAGATTTTATGAAAGTGAGGGCAACTGATGCACCCTATTGATTATCCCATTACAATGGCACCTGTCGAGGGATGGGATATAGTATTAGCCAGCAAGAGAACAGTCAGCTCTTGAAGTTGATGCGTTGGAAGCAGGAAAAATGGGCAAGTGTAAGGATCTGAGTGACTTTGACAAGGGCTAAATTGTGATGGCCAGATCATTGGGTCTGAGCATCTCCAAAATGGCACATCTTGTGGGGTGTTTCTGGTATGTAGTGGTTAAAACCTACCAAAAGTGGGACAAGGAAGCACAGACTGCTGAAAAAGTTAATGCTGGCTAAAACACAAAGGTGTCCGCATTAACTTTTTCAGTACTTTATGCTACAGTAGCTCTTCTGTGAGATTTGGATCCAGGGTTTCCTGCAGAAATTCAGTTAGTCAAGGTGGTGACCAGGGGGGAGGGGGTGTCCTGTTTGGGCAACATTTGGCAAGAAATCTGGATCACAGGGCCAACAACTTCTTTAAGGGCAACAGCCTTTTATTTACGGACCTCTTTTATAAATTAACAAGACAGTTAAAGTGCAATAACAAAGTGCAATAACACAAAGATAACAACATACAAAGTGCAGCTAGACTGCATTTTCGCAGAGAAAATGCAGTGTGCTTGCTGAGCTGTAGCAGAACAGCCATCATGCTAGCATGTTAAAAGCTAGCATGCCAGCATGTTAACAACTAGCATGCTAACAGTTAGCATACTAACATATTAAAAGCTAGCATGTTAACATGTTAATGCTAACATGCTAATAGATAACATGCTAACAGCTAGCATTCTAACATGTTAATGATTAACATGCTATTTGTTAAAATTCTAACACTTTAAGGCTAATATGCTGACAGCTATCATAACAGCTAACATGCTAATGGCTAGTATGTTAACTTTTAGCATGCTAACATGCTCAGGTGAACTTGCTAACAGCAACCATGCGAACTCTGCATGCTACTATGCTAATCCTAACATGTTAACAGCTCTCATGATAACATGCTAATGGTGAACATGCTAACAACTCGTGAGCTAACAGCAGGCATGATATCATAATGGGTAACATGCTAGCAGCTAGCATGATAACACATGAATGCTAATTGCTACCGTGTTCGTGCGTGTAAGTATTCCTAATAAAGTGGCCATTGAGTTGAAGTTGATTTGCTGTCAAAGTCTCAAATGAGCAGATACTTGCCAAATGCATCATCACCTATGGGGGAAGGGAGGAATGACTCAGTCAAGCTTCCACTGATTAGCGGCAAAATAGAGAAAAAATGGACAGATGAAAAGCAAGATAAAGATGAGTGCGGGTCAGAACCGATATCGTGTGTGATGGTGATTTGGCCTGAGGTGCCGTATGAAGTTTGGTGGATGTGTGGTGAAGTGTTACTGAGCAAAACTCCATTCATTTGAATGGGGCCAAAAATCAATGGAAGCCTATGGAGGTAAAAAGAGATGCATGAAAACCAAGGAAAGATGAGTGCAGGTCTCAGATGAGGGGCTGGATCTGTGCAGGGACTTGGCCTGAGGCATCAAGTGAAGTTTCTTGAAGTTTGGTCACTTGGTTAAAAAAATTGGAGAGTGAAAGTTTTTCTCCTGAAACACCATTCATTTTCAATGGGACCAAAAATCAATGCAAGCCTATGGAGGAAAAAGGGATGAGCAAAAAGAAAGGAAAAATATGAGTGCGGGTCAGAACCGATTGCATGTATGTGTCGGGGGAGTTGGCCTGAAGTATCACATGAGGTTTGGTGCATCTGCGATGGAGCGTGTCCGACTAGGACGATTCGATTCATGAGCCCTATTCGTTCTCTATGGGGGAAAAAAACAAGAAAAATGACAAGAACAAGAGAACAGGCGCGTTGATCCAAAAGCTGTATACAAGCACACTACACCACTTCGGGCCAGACGTCTCAGAGTTGGAACGGTGTCTCTATCTCAAACGCCCTAGGAGGAGTAGTGGATCCAAAAAACGTGTCGGAATAAGGCAGAATAAGTGAACTTAAGAAGAACAATCACTAATAACAAAATAACAATCACACAACATGTGCAAGTATTCTAGTGTGATACAACTTCACATAGTTGTCTGTAAACTCTGAAGGGGCACTGTTGAGTCTTGTCTGTGATTGGGGTGGAGGTAGGTGTTTACAGGATCATAAGGGAAACAACGTCTTATTTACTCTTTATAAATAAATAAAGCAGTAACTAAGTGCAAGGTACAGCATACAATTGCACAACGTGCAAAAACACTTCTAGATAGTTGTCAGACTAGATGCAAGTTCAGATAGAAATGCTTCACTGGTGGACACAGCTAAAGAAAAAAAATGTTTATTTAAACGCAATTATCAAATCAACCAATATCCTTGAACATCTCAAAAACACTTGTGCTGGATTGGGCAGCAATGGCAAGGGATGAGCTATGGTTGTTTGAGCTCATGTGTTGGTCCAGTGCATCACGCCTATAATTTGTGAAGGGGACCTCAATGAAGGGCCTTTCTGAGGCACCACATGTTGCTCTTTGGCGATGAGTCCTGCATACTCTGCAAAACATCCCTAGGCAGGACAGTCAACTCATTATTTAACATATTCTTTACATGTCAAATGCTTGACTGAAAATGAATGCTACACTCCCCGTGTTCTGTCTGATATAGCCAACCAGAATATTTCGGGTCCACAGCCCACTCTGGGTTCCACCTACTACCGCGATGTTTAGAGGACTGGGGCTGTGGAGGAGGAGGCGGCGCAGATGGTGAAGTCGTCCGGCTTCTCTGAACAAAGTATCCTGATATTTTTGACTGCTTTTCCCCATCCATTACTGTACACTAGAGAAAACCACATGCAATTGTCAAACATGGCAGAAAGCCATGCATAAACACAGCGGTAGCCTTGATAAGATACTAAACGAAGGAATTGCAGAGCCTATCTAACAGAATGCATGGGCAAGCAGTTGATAGGACACTCTAAATATGTTTAGTTTAGATGAATAATTATCTTACCTCCACATGTCCTTCCCACGACGACAGGTTGTATGATGTCCAGTTGCCGGATAATTAGCCTCTTCTCGTTAAAAAAAATAATGTTGGTGTAGCAGCAGGTGATAGATGGCGCACTCATTTAAAAAGCAGATGCCATTATTCGGCCTCATCGCGATGCGGCCATGTTTTAATTGTCTATGCATGCGTGAATGCGGCAGACCCCCCCCCCCCCCCCCCCCCCCCCCCCGGGGGGGGGGACGTAGTCAAGGCGGGGGGCAGTTGTTGTCAAGGCGGCCGCCCTAACTATAAAGCGCTGCGGGAAACCCTGGGATCGTATGGGCTAGCTTTCATGCCCCATGCAAATCGCTGAGCCTTCGACACCCATGACCCTGTCGCCGGTTCACCGGTTGTCCTTCCTTGGACCACTTTTGGTAGGTTTTAACCACTGCATACCGGGAACATCCCACAAGATGTGACATTTTGGAAATGCTCAGACCCAGTCATCTAGCCATCTTAATTTGATCCTTGTCAAAGTCGCTCAGATCCTTACGCTTGCCTATTTTTCCTGCTTCCAGCACATCAAGAACTGACTGTTCTCTTGCTGCTTAATATATCCCACCCTTTGATGGGTGCCATTGGAATGAGAAAATCAATGTTCTTCACTTCACCTATCCGTTATCATAATGTTATGGCTAATCGGTGTGTGTGTGTATATAAAAAAAAAACATCAGTTTATTATATTTATTAGGAATGTTGCTGCCCAAAATGATCAAAAGTATTCAGTTTCTTGGCAAAAGAGGAAAAAAAAACCCAAAGATTTTGGCCCACAAAAATTAAATAGGTTGGTAATGAAGTGACAAAGTACTAAATACTTATTAGAAAGTGATTAAATATGCTGTGATTATTATTATTATTATTTTTAAACTGTGCGCTTCTGCTCAGCACAGCAGCAGCATTAGAGAAAATGTCAGTCATGTGAACATTAGACAGATTTCTAAAAGGGTTATATCGAAATATGATCATTTAACTGTGTACTGTGCATTAATGTTGAATTGCTTAAAAATCCTAGTCTGGTTAACACCAGACCATATCACAAGTGAAATATGGTCTGGAATCCGCCTATTGAATTTCTCGTAGGGGAGGTGTGGTTTACGATTGTCAACGGCCGTTTATTGGACGTTGCGAATGTATATCATTTGGCGTATGGCCAATCATGGCAGTTGTACCCGGTGACGTAGTTAGAACGACGAAGAAGAGAAGGAAAGAGAAGGCAAAACAAAAATAGGAAAACAATGGCACTGAACGATTACTGCCGTTTTAAAACAAACTTTCGCTCTAAACTATTCAGAACAGTGTCTAAAGCTTGATCGAAAGTTTGGTTCGTATCGCTCGCCGCCATGTTAAATGTGATCCGTAAACAGTCACAAATAAACTACAAGCTTCCGTTTGTCGAGTAGTATGCGTCACCGTCTTTCCACCCCTCCCCACTCTCTGATTGGCTCCCTAACTCAGGCGAGCCTTTAGACCATAGTTTCCATGCTGTCTTTTCAGATCGGAATGATTGTGCAAAGCAGCATGGGATTTCCCAGGCTATAAAAATCCATCATCCAGATGAGTTTTCATGATAGTGCAGTTAGGAACTGTAACAATGTTGTTGTTTTAATATTATTATGCCCTGCCCTGCATTGCTTAAAATAGTGGAAATTTTCATTTTCCTGTCTTGTGGTTCTGTGGAAAAAACAGCTTGGATGCTTTTTAAATCCCCGTTGCATCTTCTGTTTCAAGATAATCAGGAAGCTCCTTCTTACCTGCTTAAATCTTTTTAGCTAAATAAACAAAATGTTGTGTTGTATCAAAAAAGCCAAAACACAAACAAATCATTAAATTGCACTAATTTACATAAATACTAAAGTGTGCTCCTACTTCTCTTCCCAGAGTTCCTTTAATGCCCCGTATAAAATGCAGCTGCTTCTTTTGCCCACTGTGGAGTCTATAAATTGCATTTCCCTGGAGCCTAATGCATATGATGAGCTGATCAATGATGAGGTGGACCAAGAGAAAGAGGATGAAAAGGTGGTATATGAGGGACTAGGGGGTTGTGAAGAAGTTGTGTGTTGTGAAGAAATCTCAGAAGATGCAAGGTCTTCTCTTCCAGTTTCCCCAGAGATTCATCATGAGCAAACCAACAATTCAGTCATTGAAACATACACACATTTCCCTGGAACCTTTTTGAAACAGCAGGTGTTAACAACAACTCCTCAAAGTACCAGTCAGAGCCTCAGAACACACCTCTTATCCCCAAAAACACCAGTCCAAGAGATCAGAAAGAACAATTTGGCCTCGCACTGGCCTAAGAGAGGAGATGAACTTGGACAGCAGGAGGAGGGCAGTGACAATGTGAATTTCTTCTCCTTGACTCTGGGAAGGCACCATTCAGAAGAACAAGAAGAGACTGAGAAAGAAGAGCAGGTGGGGAATGTGAAAAAAGTGAAAACTGAGGTGCCTTTATTTGTGTTGGAGTCACCAAAAGCTGCCATGGACATTCAGCCCACGTATTCTGAGAACACAAACACACACATTTCATACTCTGAGGAGGATACGGAGGAAGAGGAAGCTTTTTCTGGATATATGATGCGGCGTTAGAAGCCGGGTTTCCTATAAAACTGAATTTTTCTTTTTTTTTTCCATCCATTATGCAAATGAGCAGCACAGCCTTGTGCCTCATTTTTTAATTATTATTTTTAATATAAACACAATATGCTGTACCACTTTTATCTCAGTGATGTGGAGGGTTTTTTTTTTATTTTATATTTTTTTTTATATTACAAATTTGCCAAAAGCCACAATGTATTCCAGACAACTAGTTACTAGAATCTTATCAAAGGATGAGATGTTGCTGCTTGATGTAAACATCCTTTGAACCATGAGTATTAAGAGTACATACAGTATATGCACTTAATTGGAGACCAAACGTTATTGTTGATTAATTCATTCATCTTCAGTAAGTGCCTTATCCTGGTTGTGGTCATGGTGGATTTGGAGCTGATCTTGGGAATCCTGGTGTGAGGTAGGAATGCACAATTCACAACACCTAGAGTTTCTGTAATGTAATGGACATGGTTTTTCTGAGAATGCAGAAGAAACTGAAGCAGACACTAGAACAGAATAACAAACTCCACACAGACCATACACCAAGCTCAGGATCAAACTGTGGACCCTGGAGTTACTTGATACTAATACAGTATCAAGTAACTCCAGAATGCTGCAGAATGCCGTTATTTTTAAAATGAAATGTTGCCATTTAAAAAATAAAATAAAATTGACAGTGTTCCTCATTTCAATGACAATAACACATTTAAATTACAAAGAGATTTTGACTTTGAAACAATGACATGATGCTGCCTTTACCATTAATTGTATCAGTTCAAAACGGACACAATTTATCACCCCTAATTAAACTGTGAAAGTCCTTTGCTGTTTGATATACAGTGGATTCAGAAAGTATTCAGCCACTTTTGGTTTTTGCAAACTTTATTGTATTACAGATTTAATTTAAAATGAATTGAGTTTGCCTTTTTGGCAATCAATCTACACACTGTAACAAATAAAAAGGTACAAACATGATTTTAGTAGTTTTTGCAAATGTATTAAAAATCAACAGCTGAAATTGCTTGATCAAAAATAACAGAACTCAGAGTTCCACCTTCCCACTTCCAAGTGAAGTCAAATGCAGCATAAATGTATACTTAGACACTTCAGCCTCTGGGAGGCTTTAATGTGTTTAAATACTTCATTGGTCCATAAAATACATCTCAGATCATCGACGTTGCATGAACTGGTCACTAAAGTCTTTCATATTTACTGCATGAAATGGTATTTTTTGCTGCATTTATTCCAGTCCTGTAATACGTGTAAGGTCTTTTTGTGAGGTAGGAATACATTTTTAATACATTTGCAAATCATTATATATATATATATATATATATATATATATATATATATATATATATATATATATATATATAAATTTTTTTTTTTTCCTTTTCCCCTCCTCCCCACTGATTGTGCTGCCTGGATCATGGTCGGTATTAACTATAACGTTAGCTGTAACTCAGTGTTAAACCGAGTGGCTGTTGGTTTCATTTCTTGCTATGGTTTTCATTTCTTCAGAAGCAGGATGATATTACTAGCTCCTGTAAACTGGGTCAGGATCTTGACTGGTTTATAAGTCAAAGTACAAAGGTTATTTCACCTAGACGAGTTAAAGTTAAGAGTGCTAACTTTGGAACATTTTGATGTATTTCAAATTGGTCTGTTTGCCAACATGTGTTTTTATATGCTTTTTAAGAACATGTTTATCATTGTCTCTGTAAGTGAAAATGTATATAAATATACAATACCAGTTAACAGTTTAGACACACCACCTCATTCATAGGTTTTTCTGTATTTTTATTATTTTCTACATTGTAGAGCAATACTGTGAAGACATCAAAACTATGAAATATCATGACACAGATATGGAATTATATGACAAATTTAAAAAAAAGTTTCATAATTTAAATTCTTCAAAGTAGCCATTTACTTTAACACTTTGTACACTATTGGCATTATCTTTTAACCAGCTTCATGAGGTAGTCACCTGGAATCCTTTTCAATTAATAGGTATGCCTCGTCAAAAGTTAGTGGATGAGTTTTTTGCCTTCTTAATGCATTTGAGATCAAATAATTTTAAAAAACCACAGTAAATAGCCCTATTCCACAACTGTAGTCCGTATTATGTCAGAAATTGCTCAACTAAGTAAAGAGAAAAAACATGCATCATTACTTTAAGACATGGAGTGTCTTTTGTAATTAATAAAAAATAATCAATCACTGAATTAGAAGCAGTGTCCAAACTTTTGTCTGGTACTATATGTATATATGAGGTTTTTCCCCAAGTGTATGTACTGTATTTCCATAGTAAATGGCTATATTTAGTCTTTGTAACAGAGGTATATTAAGTGTCTGTTGCTTTAAATTGAAACTCATTACAGTTTTATTCTAGTTGTAAATGATAGATGAACTGTGGGTCCAAGGAGACTGCTTTTTGACCATCAGACAACAGGTTCTTGAACCAGTTCTGTTCAGGATTTTTTGAACTTTAGTGCCAGTTAGCAAACCATCCCATGTTTCCACCAGTTTTGAGTTTAACCCTTGCCACTGATGTGTCGTGAACGGAGGGTGTTGCATAATGAACAATGGAAATAAACAGTAGTAGTAAGATGATGGGTCGCGTTGATTGACCGTGACCCACAAGCATGGGCCAACTATTAATGATAAGATATAGAAATTCTCTAAACTAACAATATGCCCACTGATGCCATCATGGTTCTCACACACACACAAAAAAAAGCTATCTTCAACTTTTCAAGTTCCAAACCCATGTTTTTTTTTTTTTGGTCGAAATGCTCCAAGTAGTACAAAATTTGGTGCATGAACCAAAAGGGAACCCATGCACTGTTGTTGGATAAGTGGTAGAAGAGAAGGTTTGTTTTAAATATATTAAAGTAATAGGGAACTAAAGGGCTCACTGGGATGAAAGCAGCAGAAATGGTACTGAAACAGTCTTCATGCTGTTGAAATCCTAAAGACAAACTGAAATCAAAACTGACATCTCAATCAAAGAACAAACCTCGCCCGGTAGCACTCATGATGAATATGAAGGAAGATATCGGGGGGGAAATAGGTACCCTATGGGTACATGTGGCTACTGCTTATAAATAAAATTGTTTTCTGATACCATGTCCATACAGTAAATATAGCATATATATATTTATTTCACGGCTCGAAATTCATGGTGGTCCGGTCGCCCGAGGCAACTTAATTTGTCATTTGGCGGGTAATTCCTGTCACTAGCCAGCCCGGCTGGCTAGTTGAAAATAAAAATATATATATGAAGCGAAGATTCAGACACACCGTCAACTAAAGCCACCACATATTAAGCGTGTGCCGTGTCTGTGTTAATCGATGTGTTTATCGGCAGGACGGAAAATACCGAAGAATTCCGAATCATATCGTGTACGAGTCAGGCTGTTGGTTTTTTCACTACTGCGCATGCATATAACGCATCTCGTTGAATATCGCGGTAATCACGTTATCAAATTCAATAGATGTGGCCACATTATCGCCCATTTAAACACGTGTGTTTTGTTGTTGTTTACATCTACATCTGCCAAAGCTACGTTGCGATGTGGAATTTTCTGAAAGGTGTACAGAAACCGCCAGAGGTGGGGACAAAGCGACCTCAGCCTGAAGAGGAGAAAAAGGCCGCCGATAAAGCATACAAGAAGGAGAAACAACAAAGGACTTGTAAGCAAACATGGGAGCAGGGTAGGCCTTGGCTGCGATACGATTTTTATGGAACAATTAATTTTTTTCAAGTTGATTCCTAGTCAATATGAAGCTCCTAATGCTTTCTCTCTCAAACATTGTTAAATACACAAAGCATGTTGGACATATTTTGGGTGCTATAGTCATGATAGTAAGTATATTTGTTTTCAATACTCATACACCAAGTTGCCAAGTTTTCCAATATATTATTTGTTATTATATTATGGTGCTCTGTATTTAACAACAGTATCAAAATACTCGGGTCTTAAAATAAATGCACGTTGGTCATGAACAATGGTAACTACTCTCTCTTGTGTTATTTTTGACAGAAGTAAAATTCATACATGAACAAATTTTGGCTAGTTGATTTTCTGTTTGGCTAGTTACTTTGGAAGGTAACTAGTCCGGCTGGCTGGTGAAAAAATATATGAATTTCTAGGCCTGTATTTACTCTATAAAGCAGTAGCCACAAAAATGAAGCATAATTCAAAAAAAATAATTTTAAAAATCACACAAGTAAAATATACCAAGTGTCTGTATTTTATATTATTCTACTCTGACCTCTTGCAGTTTTCAAAACTGAAACCTCCGAACCGAGGTTGACATACACACGCTGTCACCATGACCGAAACTCTTATTTCCCAGAAATAGCCTGGCTCTAGAGCTCAGTGGAACGCACTTTCCCTCTATAAAAAGCATAAACATGTCTGAAAGTGGTTTCTTTAGTCTAGTCCATTTATTTCAAATGGTGAACTGAATTGTATACACTCGGACATTTTAATTGGAGCACGTGTATGCACAGTGCGTGACTGTTACACTCTTACAGCACGATGATGTAGTGGCTAGCGCCTCTATATGAGGCAGTAGCCACAACAAAAATGATTTTGACCTTTTTAATAACCTTGACCGGATGACCCCCAAAATGTTGGAAGTTCTATTTGAGACCCATGCCCATCTATACTGAAAGTTTCGTGAAGATTGGTCCAACCGTTTTCCCGTAATATTGTTAACAAAAAAACAAAGCAACCTGACCGAAAACAATACCTTGCCCCCTGGTGGACTCCATCCCGGGCGAGGCAGAAATGCTTTCAAGACAGAAGTGATCACATTTGGACTGACTGCTGGATCTGACTTTCTTTTTGTCCCGCATTTGCTTTTTCACATTTGCAGTGGATAAAACTGAAGTTTCACTCAGCAATCATGATGTTGAAGAAAAACATGTTCGAATTTCCGTTTCATGTCTAAGCTTTGCTCAGCATCTAGTGCTACATTACATAGTGTATTGTATTTGAGTCATGAATCAGTTTACTGAAAAAACAATTCATGTGCATGTACAAAATTTAGATTCGTAGATCTTTTATTGTGTAGTAACACTTTTTTTTTTCTCTTCCATATTCAATACGAACTCAATTTCTAATTCTAAGAGCATGTGGCAAATCTGCTGGAGTGACCAATTGTTGAAAGTTCCCTAGAAACTTTTTTTTCTTTTTTTTTTTGCTAATAAATATTTATTAGACTTTACAAGTAAATGTCTGTAGGATAATGATTGGAGCAGTTAAAGTTGAGAGTTTTCATCATTAATGTCTAGATTTACAGTATGTGTGTACAGTTGTTAGTGTACTGCGAATATAAATTTTAATGTAAATATCTATATAATGCCATAATTTTCATTCTTGCAAAAACACAATGGCTTAGAATGTCGTCTTTTATCTTTGTATGTATTTAAAAAAAAAAAGCACTTTCAGATAAACCAAAAGTTAAGAAATGGGATGAATCATGTAAATGAAACAGGCAAAGCAGAAAAGAGAAATAATATCAGTGAAACTACTGTAGTGCTAACTTTATATACACACACACACACACACACACACACACTTGTGCTCTCTGTGCACAAGGAGGGACTTGTGGGGAAATGGAAACTTATTGTTCTCCATCACCAAAACAAACCCATCCTCTGATGTATAACACAAGTTCACATAGTTCACATGTTAAATAGTAACAGACACCCACACTGCGGTCACTGAGGATGAATCTCTCACGACAGCAGAGGATACGGAGAGTGTGGACATTTTTTTTTGTTTTAATACAGGAAGGTATGGGAATGTTTTTTTTTATCTCTATTTTAAATGGGAGTTTTACAGATTAATTAACAAATATTTTGGTTTCCTGTATCTAGGTTTACATTTTTTTTTTTGCATTAAACACCAGCACTGACAGAGCAGTGTAATAATTATTTTATTACAGAATGTTTATTGTATAAACCTTTTATTGTGCTCAGAAGACAAGATAATTTTGTTTTGTGTGACCATCAAGACACATGACACAACTGAAAATTGTTCATATTTTCAGTGTTGCATAAGATTCAGATCTCTGTCTCACAGTATACTCACTTTTTTAATTTTTTTTAACAATCTTATATTTGCTGAAAATACAACCCTGAAGACTTCACAGAAACATGCAGATCACTTCTTCATATGGTTTATTGTTCTATTAAAACCTACATGCATGCTACATTAGATTTAATCTGACAATCAGCTCCTGAATGAGTAATGAGTATTCATATGAGCACACACAACATGACTGTGCCTTTATAGCCCCTCAAACAAAAATCTGATGTTCAGTGAGAATTTGCCAATGATGTACTCAAAAAAAAGATATAAGTATATCTATAGTGACAGCTAAAAGCTGCCAAATCTCCTCTTTTCTGTGTGGTAAGAACAATGTGGACATATCCGATCAGGAGATGACTGACAGTGGTGTCTCTACAGCAATGTAAACAATGTGTAAAGTGCTAGTTCTAGAAAAGTACAGTATGTGGGACTGACAGTGTGGAGCTCACAGCACTTTTTAACATGCAACTCATGTTGCATGATATGCTGGTGTGTTTTGTACATATTTCAATGTTTGATGAAGATCGATGCTCATGGAAAGGCAAAGTTTTAAAAAGCTAAGAAGTAGGGTCTGTATCACATCCAGTTTATTCAAATGGATTAAAATATTCTCCAGTGTGTTCTCCTTTAACTGCTAACTAACACTGAGTTTAACTCAAGATCAAATTAACTTCTGAACATTTTCCATTTCTAACATTGTGAGATTTTAATATAGAAACATAAACATTGTCAGAAAAGACAGCATTATAAAAATGTGTGAGACAAGAATACAGCTTACCCACCTTTTTACCATGAGTTTCTCAGCTGTAGTGCGGTCATTTTCCTTTCACATTTAAAACAAATTGCAAAGTAGAGCAACTTATCGCTACTACAGTATAATTAACAGTTATTCCATGAAATCGGGTTGTGCATGAGCTGATAGCTGATGGGCCTGTAGCACCGAGTTGGCTATAAGCCATATACAATGAGATTGAGTGGAATAACTGTTTTATTCTATCCACATTCCCTGGATTTTGAGAAACCGAGCAATTTTATTTTTTGTAAAATTGATAAATAAGTTTATACAAAACATCAAACAAAATAATTTCTGCTTAGAATGTAAACAACCTGGTGAAATGACAGGAGCAATTTGTGAAAAATGCTATAATAATAATTCATGAAAAATAAAAAGATACATTCTTACCATGAAATACTTTTATTCCATATTTTGTTGCTTTTTTATTTATTTTTTGGGGGGGTTGTTTTCAAGTAGAGCTTTCATTTCCTCCTCGGTTGGTTCAGCAACATGGTCTGCTGTTTTCTTCTTTAGGATTTTTTGGCAGTTGGCAAGCCTTAGCCTGAGGCAGATAATTGTTTTAGTATAAATGCACAGGTGATTATTAAAAAAAAAAAATCATATTTAAAAAAAACATTTCAAACTTCAAAAGTGGCATGCAAATATAACAGCAGCATGGCACAGACTTGTCACCTACCTGTGCCAAGTCTCATAAAATACTTTGTTTTGAAATTGATAAATCACAATTCCACCTTACCTTTGAATATTAGACCAAACTTCATAGAATCTTTAGTGTTTTTAGGAACAGCATTCTCTTTCATCATTTGTAATTCTTCCTCACTTACGGTGACAAAGGCAAGGCAAGTTTATTTATATAGCACATTTCATACACAATGGCAGTTCAATGTGCTTTACAGAAGTAAAAACAAAAACAGTAAACAATAGAGAAATAAAATTACATAAAATAATTTTATTTTTATTCTAAAACAATTAATTAAAAGAATTAAAAGAAAATAATAAGAATTAAACAATAGTAGAAATAAAATAATACAATGAAGTAGTAGTTCAAATAGGAGGAGAAAAAAGAAACCAGCAGAATAGAATAAAGAATAAAATAGAATAAAGTTAAAGTAAATTTAAAACATGCAGAGAGGTAATTGGGCCCTGTACCATTTAGAGATTTGTATACCAGCAGCAATACTTTAAAGTCAATTCTGTAGCTTACTGGAAGCCAGTGAAGGGACCTTATGGCCCTTTTCCACTACCCTTTTTCAACTCGCTTCAGCTCACTTCAGCCCGACACAGCTCGCGTTTCGACTACCAAAAAACAGCACGACTCAGCTCGCTTCAGCCCTGCTTAGCCCCTAAAACTCGCACCGTTTTGGAGTGGGGCTGAAGCGAGCCAAAGCGAGCCGAGTGAGGCTGGGGGCGTGAGCAGACACTCCCCTGTGCACTGATTGGTGGGGAGGAGTGTCCTCACATGCCCACACATGCCCCGCGAGCACGCTGGGATCTGTAAACACCGCAAACCCGGAAGAAGAAGAATTACGAATTATGAGAATTTCTGAAGCCTTATGCGCCTCGCCTCATCTATACGCTCTTGCCAGTATCTGCTGGCGTTGTCGGTGACAACAAGCCACAGCACCAAGACCAGCAACACTAACGACTCCATGTCCATGTTTATTGTTTACTATTCGGGTCGTGAGACTACCACTTAAAAGCTCACTGATGACACTGTTTGCGCTGCTTAACGACATCACGTGACGTCCACCCACTTTCGCTAACTCCACCCAATGTATCCACCCACTTCCAGCCAGCACGGTTCAGCGCGGTTGTAGTCGAAATGCAACTCCAACAGCCCCGCTCAGCTCGACTCAGCACGGCACGGCTCAGCCCGACTCAGCTGCGTTTGTAGTGGAAAAGCGGCATTAGAATTGGAGTAATGTGCTCTGTTCTTTTTGTTCGTGTGAGAACCCTGGCCGCTGCATTTTGAACCAGCTGAAGTTGTTTGATGGTCTTTTTTGGCAGGCCTGTGAAAAGGCCATTGCAGTAATCAACCCTACTAGAGATGAAGGCATGTATTAGTTTTTCCAGATCATTTTTTGACACAAGTCCTCTTAGTTTGGAAATGTTTTTTAGGTGATAAAATGCCATTTTAGTGATTGCTTTCATGTGACTGTCAAAGTTTAGCTCGCAGTCAATGAAAACACCAAGATTTTTAACCATTTCTTTAGTTTTAATCCCTTTTGTGTCAAGAATAGTGGTAATCCTGAGTCTTTCATCTTTTTTTCCCAAATAGAATTACTTCTGTTTTATCTGTGTTCAGCTGAAGAAAATTTTGTGACATCCAGCTATTGATTTGATCGATACACTGGTAGAGACATTCAAGGGGGGCATAATCATTAGGTGATAGAGCAAAATAAATTTGGGTGTCATCTGCATAGCAGTGATACAAAATTGAATTTTTATTGATAATTTGCCCAAGTGGGAGCATATAAAGGTTGAAAAGTAATGGTCCAAGAATCGACCCCTGGGGGACACCACAGGTCAAGGACATTGACGTTGAGGAACAATTTCCCAGGGTGATAAAGAAGCTTCTATCTTTTAAGTATGAATTTAACCAATTGATAACTTTACCAGTCAATCCAACCCAGTGTTCAAGTCGATATAGCAGTATGTTGTGATCAACAGTATCAAAAGCTGCACTGAGGTCCAGTAATACCAGGACCGATGTTTTGCCTGCATCAGTATTAAGACGTATGTCATTTATAACTTTTAATCAGCGCTGTTTCAGTGCTATGATTGGCACGAAATCCTGACTGAAAATTATCAAAACGGCTGTTTGATATCAAGAAGGCAGTTAATTGATTGAAGACAATTTTTTCAAGGATTTTCCCGATGAATGGTAAATTTGATATTGGCCTGTAGTTATTTAATACTGAAGAATCCAGATTATTTTTTTAAGAAGGTGCTTTACAACGGCTTTTTTTTAGGGACACAGGAACAACGCCAGTCTCCAGGGATGTATTTATAATTTGAAGCACATCTGTAATTATAAGATGAACAGACTTAAAAAAGTTGGTGGGCAGAATGTCCAATTCAGATGTTGAGGAACTGAGATTTTGTACAGTTTTTTCAAGAGTCTCATAATCAATTAAACAAAATTCTGACATTGTGTTGAAGTTATCTATCTGTGTCATTGGTGATTGCAGTTTTTCAATTTTTTGCAACTGAGATATATTATGAGGAATATTCTGCCGTATTTTATCAATTTTACCTTTGAAAAAGCATGCAAACTCATTGCATTTATTAACTGAGAGAAGTTCAGGTGCTAATTGTGGTGGGGGATTAGTTAGCTTCTCTACTGTTGAAAATAGCACACGGGCATTGTTCATATTCCTGCTGATGATGTTGGAGAAGAAAGACTGTCTTGCTTTATGAATTTCATAATTATAATTACAAAGCATCTCTTTATGGATTTGATAATGGATGTGAAGTTTAGATTTGCGCCATTTTCTTTCAGTTTTTCTACATTCTCTCTTTAGCAGTTTAACAGCCGGGTACTGCTTCCATGGTGCTTTCTGCTTATCATTGACTCTTTTGATTTTGAATGGAGCAATATCATCCATAATTTGGGTCATATTTAAATTAAAAAATTCCAGTAAATCATCTACAGAGTCTGACATTTTGGTTGAGTTCTGAGAGAGAGCTTGCTCAAAGAGAGCACATGTGTTGTCTTTTATGACTCTCCTACCTATAGTCGTTGAGCTGTTCTGAATGTGAGGAGACATAGAAACATCAAAGAAAACACAGAAATGATCGGATAAGGCCAGGTCAACAACAGTATTAGAAACAGTAAGACCCTTTGTGATGACGAGGTCAAGAGTATGACCACGAGAGTGGGTCGGCCCCTGTACATGTTGTACTAGGTTGAAGTTGTCAATAATTGCAAGTAGTTCTTTGGCATAAATGTTATCAGTATTATCTACATGCAAGTTAAAATCCCCAGATATAATAAGACAATCAAACTCTAAGCAAATGACTCTTCAAGAAAGACTTTGGCTGAATGTCTCGGAGGCCTTTAAATAGTTAATAATAATGTTAGGAGAGCATGTAACAAGTGCACATAAGTGTTCAAAGGACATAAAATCACCAAGTGAGGATTGTTTACATTGAAAAGAGACTTTGAATATATTTGCGATCCCTCCACCTTTCCCTTGTCGGGTAACATTCAAAAAATTAAAATTTGGGGGAGCTGCTTCAATAAGGGTGGTAGCAGTATTTGCTTGATCCAGCCAGGTTTCAGTTAGAAGCAAAAAATCAAGATTGTGTTTGCAAATAAGATCATTAATTAAAAATGATTTGTTTAAAAGTGATCTAACATTCAGAAGAGCTAGCTTTACAGAAAGTCTAGAAGTAATATCTGCTTGTGCACTCTGATGCTGTTTTAAAACAGGAAGGAGATTAGATTGGTTCACCCCCAGGGTTAAATGTGCTCTATGTTTTCTGTTTCTTATCAACACAGGAATAGAGAGTGGCATAGGCACATTGGGTCCCAGCTGGTTTTCAACACTAGACCCATTTGCAGGGACCCAGAGTACATCAAACAAGACTTTCTAAATGTTCCATTTGGTTTGAGGGTGAAAGGATTGGAGATGACCTGTATCTTTTGGATGGTGAAAAAGATTTGTAGCCAGCTGAAAGTCCTGGGTGAACACAATTTTGATGAACTGGGTACACTGCTTGTCATGACAGATTTGGGCTGGAAAAAGAGAGTGTAGCCATTGGGAGCAATTTTTTCATGCTATTTGGGAAATCCATCCGAGGGGAAGTGGAGTCATCTGTCTTTGAATGTTGGGAGTCTTGCAGGTCAGATGTCTGTGTGTCCTTGATGACGACTTGCAAAGATGATTGTTTAGGTTTTGTAACTATGTCAGTCTGCGACATCTTATCAACTCTTTTCCTCAATGCTGGCTGAGAAAAGATTGCAAGTCTGTAATGGTCTACTAAGACTTTGGCTCCAATCAAGCTGAGTTCAGTGCTATTTGGCTTGTAAAATTCTCTGCGATTCCAGAAAAGGTTAAAATTGTCTATGAAGTTCATACCAAATGAAAAACAAGTTTTTCCAAGCCACGTGTTAAGACTGAAGAGTCGAGAAAAAGCAAAACTTCCTCTCGCTGGGAGTGGGCCACTGATAAAAGATTGATTTCCAGTCTTATAGAGCTCAGAAAAAAGTTTTCTGAAATCATCTTGGACAAACAGCTGTTCTCTGAAAACATCATTTGCTCCCACATGCACAACAATACGTTTAATAGTTTTATGCTCAGACATGAGTTTCAAAATGCTGTCTTTGGTGTCAGAGATGGATGCATTTGGAAGACAACAAATAATCATCCCATAACCTTTTAATTGTCTTACAGTGGAATCACCAAGAACAAGGGTTGTGGGATCAGGTGGTGTTACGAGCTGCTTTTTGCCTCTTCTCACAGCTCTTCGATCTTGGTGCGATCTCTTTTTACTATGTGTTTGTCCGCTTGAAAAATCCTCTTCCACATCCCTGAGGCATTCAAATTTGTTCTGAAGCCTTATGGGCTGTGGATTTTCCATAGGATTGTAGATCCTATTGTAATTTGTAGAACGAGCTGGTGTTGAAGTAATTACTCTTCTGTTTTTATTTTTGGGCTTACCACCCATCATTTGCCAGTTTTCTGTACTCACATTTTGCCCAGCTTGATTGATGAATTCTTCCACTTGATCTGCAATGTCCTCGGTCTGTCAGAGTGCAATCTCTGCATTCTCAGCCACTGTTTCTGTACTCCTTTCCTGAGATATCGCTTTTAATTCGTCCGTCTTTGGCAGAGCATCAATCTTTGATTCCAGAATAGAAATCCTCTGTTCTAGTTCCATGCATTTTCTGCAGGATTTTTTGCTCCCTGGCATTTTGAATTAAAAACTAACATCTTATAAAGATGAAAAAAAAAGTGGAAATTAAATTGAAATTAAATTAAAAGCTTATAAAGATGAAAAATAAAATGAGAAAAAAGAAAAAAATAGTGGAAATTCAATGAGAAAGTAAAGTATAGAAATAAAGATCAAGAAAGCAGGAGCAAAGCAAAGAAGTGTCCTACTCGCTTGAGTAGGAGGAGCAGAAAAAAAAAGTGATTGGCCACCATTTTGCCGAGTTGCTTGAGGTGATTATCAAGAAATAGTCCGAATTTCTCAACCAGTCAGTGGGCACGATTTTTCTATAATCACCTGCATATTTATACTAATAGTGAATATAAAATTCTAACTAGATGGTAAAAATCTGGAATATATACTGTTTTGTTCAGGCACAAAGAGGCAAGTGAGCAGGAAAGAAGTCTTTTTAGTTTCTGTGGTTGAAGTCAAAGGGGTAATGATGCCATCCAGTGATGCATTCTGATTGATACTTTGGTAGAACGGACATCACATCGACCAAATAAAATATTGCCTAACTCTAATTGGCATGAAGAAAATGTCTGGGAAAAGAAATGTCAAAATCACTGAAAACACCAAACCCAATATTGGACCTCATTTATCAAGCAGGATACACACAGATTTATTCATAAATCATTCATATGAGAATTTACACATGACATTTGAGGGGAAAAAAAAAGTTCATATCCTACTGATGCTCCTGAGGGTGTGAAAATATACAGTGGTGCTTGAAAGTTTGTGAACCCTTTAGAATTTTCTATATTTCTGCATAAATATGACCTAAAACATCAGATTTTCACACAAGTCCTAAAAGTAGATAAAGAGAACCCAGTTGAACAAATGAGACAAAAATATTATACTTGGTTATTTATTTAAGAAGAAGAAACCTTTTTTGTCACATGCACACTTCAAGCACAGTGAAATTCATCCTCTGCATTTAACCCATCTGAAGCAGTGAACACACACACCCAGAGCAGTGGGCAGCCACACTACTATTGAGGAAAATGATCCAAAATTACATATCTGTGAGTGGCAAAAGTATGTGAACCTTTGCTTTCAGTATCTGGTGTGACCCCCTTGTGCAGCAATAACTGCAACTAAACATTTCCGGTAACTGTTGATCAGTCCTGCACACTGGCTTGGAGGAATTTTAGCCCATTCCTCCGTACAGAACAGCTTCAACTCTGGGATGTTCGTGGATTTCCTCACATGAACTGCTCGTTTCAGGTCCTTCCATAACATTTCGATTGGATTAAGGTCAGGACTTTGACTTGGCCATTCCAAAACATTAACTTTATTCTTATTTAACCATTCTTTTGGTAGAACGACTTGTGTGCTTAGGGTTGTTGTCTTGCTGCATGACCCAACTTCTCTCGAGATTCAGTTCATGGACAGATGTCCTGACATTTTCCTTTAGAATTCATTCTTCCATCAATGATGGCAAGCTGTCCTGGCCCAGATGCAGCAAAACAGGCCCAAACCATGATACTACCACCACCATGTTTCACAGATGGGATAAGGTTCATGCTGGAATGCAGGGTTTTCCTTTCTCCAAATATAACACTTCTCATTTAAACCAAAAATTTCTATTTTGGTCTCATCCGTCCACAAAACATTTTTCCAGTAGCCTTCTGGCTTGTCCATGTGATCTTCAGCAAACTGCAGATGAGCAGCAATGTTCTTTTTGGAGAGCAATGGCTTTCTCCTTGCAACCCTCCCATGCACACCATTGTTGTTCAGTGTTCTCCTGATGGTGGACTCATGAACATTTAACATTAGCCAATGTGAGACAGGCCTTCAGTTGCTTAGAAGTTACCCTGGGGTCTTTTGTGATCTTGCCAACTATTACATGCCTTGCTCTTGGAGTGATCCTTGTTGGTTGACCACTCCTGGGGAGGGTAACAGTGGTCTTGAATTTCCTCTAATTGTACACAATCTGTCTGACTGTGGATTGGTGGAGTTCAAACTCTTTAGAGATGGTTTTGTAACCTTTTCCAGCCTGATGAACATCAACGATGCTTTTGTTCATGCCATGATACACTTCCACAAACGTGTTGTGAAGATCAGCCTTTGATAGATCCCTGTTCTTTAAATAAAACAGGGTCCCCACTCACACCTGATTGTCATCCTATTGATTGAAAACACCTGACTCTAATTTCACCTTCAAATTAACTGCTAATCCTAAAGGTTCACATACTTTTGCAACTCACAGATATGTAATATTGGATCATTTTCTTCAAAAAATAAATGACCAAGTATAATATTTTTGTCTCATTTGTTTAACTGGGTTCTCTTTATCTACTTTTAAGACTTGTGTGAAAATCTGATGATGTTTTAGGTCATATTTATGCAGAAATATAGAAAATTCTAAACGGTTCACAAACTTTCAAGCACCACTGTACGCATAAGTAAACTAACTACAGGTGTCTCAAAAATCTCCATACATGGGGAAATGAACATGATCTTTGTTCTGTAGCCATGAGAATGACACGTTTCAATACATTCTTCTTTTGTCAAAGGCATTTTTAAAAGCTGTCTAAAATAATAAGTATCATAATAATAATTAAGTGTGAAAAAGTTTGGACGACATTTTGCTAAGAAGTGTTAATTTCTCTTATATACAGTATGTATGGAGAATTTTGGGATATCCAAAATTCATGTAAATCTCAACTTGATCGACTTCTAATCATATTTTATTGGAATTAAAGAATATAAAAAATAAAGTGAGCCAACACAAACCCATAAATTAAGACTGCTGATAATTATTATTCATTATATCAAAAGAAATATCACATAAACTGGCAATTTAGTTGTCTTATTATTATTAGTAGTAGTAGTAGTAGTAGTAGTAGTAGTATAAATAAGCTAGAACTGTGCGTAAACTTACTATAGAATATCCCCCACTTGCAACAAAATTTGTCAACTGGAACTGTGTGTGAACTTAAAAAAAACAATACCCCTGCAACACCGTGATTCAAATTCCTACTAGTCATTCATCTCAATAATATATGGGGTCTAAAGCCATTTGGTACATTTTCATGGAGTGGAACAGCAAAGTCCAGAAAGGACACATTAAGAAACAAAGCAAACACAGTGTGTCTTCTTGAAGACTGAAAAGGCCATTTCAAAGTGATTTATAAATCCTGTGCTCCATCATCTCCCTTTTTGAAACCAAAATTGGTTGATTAAAGATTTTTGAAAACAATACATATTAATATTCTTCTTAATTTTTTTGAAAACCATTCAATAAGAAATGCTCACATCTGTTGTGTATTTTATGGATAAGAATCTATAAATCAACTGATGTGGCCAATAATATATATAATATTACTTATATGCACTCACTATTTTAAAAACTCAACATAATTTACTGCAAAAACTTGAATGGTATGGCTGCAGACAAAAGTTGGTGATGACTGTAGTACATGGGTATTGTTGACAGAATGACATCTTCGAAATGAATGTTTGTGTAGAAGTGGTCGATAAGACTTCCTCTTCTATGTGTGGGGAAACTTGCACAACTGGCGAAATCCGTAATGTTTGCACAGATCCAAGAGTTTCTTTGTATTACTGTTTTGAGTGAAAATGTCAACTCTGAAATCTCCCATAACTACAGCTTTAACAGTATCTGGAATCTGGGATAAAAGTCTCTCTGTTCCATAAAAAAAAATCCTAAACACTGGTTTTTGGATGATCGTATAGTGTGAGAACCACAAAACGCACTGCTCTATCCTCAACTGGTGGCACAATAATCATCTGATAATCAATCGGCACGTCTCTCACATTCATTTGCTTCACTAAATATATGTCCTGATGAATATATAGAAGCAATCCACCATTTCTTTGTTTTCTTTGGCAGCCTACAGTCCTCAGTGTAAATGAGTGCACCCCCTTTGAAAAGTAACATTTTAAACAATATCTCAATGAACACAATTTCCAAAATGTTGAAAAGGCAAAGTTTAATATAACATCTGTTTAACTTATAACGTGAAAGTAAGGTTAATAATATAAACTTAGATTACACATTTTTCAGTTTTACTCTAATTAGGGTGGTGCAAAAATGAGTACACCCCACAACAAAAACTACTCCATCTAGTACTTTTGTATGGCCTCCATGATTTTTAATGACAGCACCAAGTCTTCTAGGCATGGAATGAACAAGTTGGCAACATTTTGCAACATCAGTCTTTTTCCATTCTTCAACAATTACCTCTTTTAGTGACTGGATGCTGGATGGAGAGTGATGCTCAACTTGTCTCTTCAGAATTCCCCGAAGAAAATAATTTCTTTGCACCACAAAGGTGAAGGTTACAAGAAGATCAGCAAAGCTTTACTTATCAGTCAGAATACTGTAGCAAAAGTGGTACAAAAATTTAAGAAAGATGGAACTGCAACCATCTCACAGAGACGTCCAGGTCGTCCATGGAAGTTAACACCTCGACAGGAGCGTCTTCTGATGAGAAGGGCTGAAGAAAATCGGCATGCAAGTTCACTGCAGTTATCTAAAGAAATAGAAAGCCAAACTGGGGTGACTATTTCCTGTGACACAATACGGCGTACACTGCAGAGGAATGGCATGCATGGATGCTGTCCACGAAAGAAGCCTCTCCTACAGCCCAGGCACAAAAAAGCCTGCCTAGAGTTTGCCAGGGCCCATGCTGACAAAGATGAAGACTACTGGGACTCATGGGTCACTGGGGGCTGAATGTGAATGGCCTTGAGAGTCGTTAGGGTGATCAATGGATTGCCCGTTAAGGTGATCAATGGAATGCTGATTCTCTCTGTCCTCCTGTGAGCCACTGAAAACAGCTGGGTTTTGGTGTGCATTCAGTTGTCTGGGAAGTGTGCCAAGGACTGCATTGTAGGTGGCTGATAAATTATGTCTTAGACCCCCACCTCTGTTCAGTGATGGCCGTTCCAGGTTGACAAAAATGGCTTCTTTAACTCCTCGCTCATACCAACGATCCTCTCTGGCTAAAATGCGTACGTTGGAATCCTGAAATGAGTGTCCTTTGTTGTTAAGATGAAGGTAGACAGCAGAGTCCTGGCCTGAGGAACTGGCTCTCCTGTGTTGAGCCATGCGCCTGTGAAGCGGTTGCTTGGTTTCACCAATATACGAGTCCGTGCATTGCTCACTGCACTGAATTGCATACACCACGTTGTCCTGTTTGTGTCTGGGTATTCTGTCCTTAGGGTGGACCAATTTCTGCTTCAGGGTGTTACTGGGTCTGAAACGTACCGGAATGTTGTGTTTGTAGAAAATCCTCCTGAGTTTCTCAGATAGACCAGAAATGTAGGGAATGACAATGTTCTTGCGTTTGTTCCTGTTATCCTCCTTGTCCATTATGTTCCTTTTCCTGCTCTTGAAGAAAGACCAGTTGGGATACCCACAGTTCTGAAGTGCTTTCCTGATGTGATTCTGCTCCTTCTCTTTTCCCTCTACCGTTGTAGGGATGTTCTGAGCCCTGTGTTGCAAGGTCCTAATGACCCCCAATTTGTGTTCCAGTGGGTGGTGAGAATCGAAGAGTAGGTACTGGTCTGTGTGTGTGGGTTTCCGGTAGACCTCGATGCTAAGGCTTCTGTCTTGTCTAATGTGTACATCACAATCCAAGAAGGCTAGATTATTCCCACTTACGTCCTCCCGAGTGAAATTGATGTTGATATCCACTGCATTGATGTGTTTAGAGAAGGCTTCCACTTCATGGGCTTTGATTTTAACCCAGGTGTCATCCACGTATCTGAACCAGTGGCTGGGAGCATCTCCTGAAAAAGTGGTCAAAGCTTTATGTTCCACTTCCTCCATGTAAAGATTGGCCACAATAGGGGACACCGGTGAGCCCATGGCACATCCATGCTTCTGTCTGTAGAAACTTTCATTAAACTGGAAATAAGTGGTAGTCAGGCAGAGGTCAAGCAGGGTGCAAATCTGGTCCGTGGTGAGGTTCGTTCTATCCAGTAAGGTGTTGTCTTGAAGGAGTCGTTTTCTAACAGCTTCAACTGCTTCTGTGGTGGGAATGCAGGTGAAAAGAGAAGTGACATCATAAGAAACCATGGTTTCATCTAAGTCTAGTTTGAGGTCTGCAACTTTAGTAGCAAAATCTTGGGAGTTTTTGACGAAAACTGTTGAACAGAGATTCACAGGAGAGCCAGTTCCTCAGGCCAGGACTCTGCTGTCTACCTTCATCTTAACAACAAAGGACACTCATTTCAGGATTCCAACGTACGCATTTTAGCCAGAGAGGATCGTTGGTATGAGCGAGGAGTTAAAGAAGCCATTTTTGTCAACCTGGAACGGCCATCACTGAACAGAGGTGGGGGTCTAAGACATAATTTATCAGCCAGAACAGAGCCGTCAAAAACTCCCAAGATTTTGCTACTAAAGTTGCAGACCTCAAACTAGACTTAGATGAAACCATGGTTTCTTATGATGTCACTTCTCTTTTCACCTGCATTCCCACCACAGAAGCAGTTGAAGCTGTTAGAAAACGACTCCTTCAAGACAACACCTTACTGGATAGAACGAACCTCACCACGGACCAGATTTGCACCCTGCTTGACCTCTGCCTGACTACCACTTATTTCCAGTTTAATGAAAGTTTCTACAGACAGAAGCATGGATGTGCCATGGGCTCACCGGTGTCCCCTATTGTGGCCAATCTTTACATGGAGGAAGTGGAACATAAAGCTTTGACCACTTTTTCAGGAGATGCTCCCAGCCACTGGTTCAGATACGTGGATGACACCTGGGTTAAAATCAAAGCCCATGAAGTGGAAGCCTTCTCTAAACACATCAATGCAGTGGATATCAACATCAATTTCACTCGGGAGGACGTAAGTGGGAATAATCTAGCCTTCTTGGATTGTGATGTACACATTAGACAAGACAGAAGCCTTAGCATCGAGGTCTACCGGAAACCCACACACACAGACCAGTACCTACTCTTCGATTCTCACCACCCACTGGAACACAAATTGGGGGTCATTAGGACCTTGCAACACAGGGCTCAGAACATCCCTACAACGGTAGAGGGAAAAGAGAAGGAGCAGAATCACATCAGGAAAGCACTTCAGAACTGTGGGTATCCCAACTGGTCTTTCTTCAAGAGCAGGAAAAGGAACATAATGGACAAGGAGGATAACAGGAACAAACGCAAGAACATTGTCATTCCCTACATTTCTGGTCTATCTGAGAAACTCAGGAGGATTTTCTACAAACACAACATTCCGGTACGTTTCAGACCCAGTAACACCCTGAAGCAGAAATTGGTCCACCCTAAGGACAGAATACCCAGACACAAACAGGACAACGTGGTGTATGCAATTCAGTGCAGTGAGCAATGCACGGACTCGTATATTGGTGAAACCAAGCAACCGCTTCACAGGCGCATGGCTCAACACAGGAGAGCCAGTTCCTCAGGCCAGGACTCTGCTGTCTACCTTCATCTTAACAACAAAGGACACTCATTTCAGGATTCCAACGTACGCATTTTAGCCAGAGAGGATCGTTGGTATGAGCGAGGAGTTAAAGAAGCCATTTTTGTCAACCTGGAACGGCCATCACTGAACAGAGGTGGGGGTCTAAGACATAATTTATCAGCCACCTACAATGCAGTCCTTGGCACACTTCCCAGACAACTGAATGCACACCAAAACCCAGCTGTTTTCAGTGGCTCACAGGAGGACAGAGAGAATCAGCATTCCATTGATCACCTTAACGGGCAATCCATTGATCACCCTAACGACTCTCAAGGCCATTCACATTCAGCCCCCAGTGACCCACGCCAACAGGATGACTCAACGACACCTTAGATGAGCTTTTCATCCATGAGAGGATAAATACCTGATACTCCCTACCAGTCAGACAGAACTGAAGAAGCCTTTCGGATGAGAGGTGAAACGTCTTCAAGAATTTTCAAGCAAGTCCAGTTGCTCTCTTTTACCACCCATAGTTACTATGACCTGGATGACTGAGAATATTCACAGACACTACTGGGACTCTATACTCTGGAGTGATGAGACCAAGATAAATGTTTTTGGAACTGATGGCTTCAAAACTGTATGGCGTCGCAAAGGTGAGGAATACAAAGAAAAATGCATGGTGCCTACAGTGAAACATGGTGGTGGCAGTGTCCTTATGTGGGGCTGCATGAGTGCTGCTAGTGTCAGGGAGCTGCATTTCATTGATGGCATCATGAATTCACAGATGTATTGCTCTGTACTGAAAGAGAAGATGCTACCATCACTCCGTGCCCTTGGTCGTCGTGCACTTTTCCAACATGACAATGATCCTAAACACACATCTAAGGCTACTGTTGGATTTCTGAAGAAGAACAGGGTGAAAGTGATTCAGTGGCCAAGTATGTCTCCTGATCTGAACCCAATCGAACACCTATGAAGAATTCTGAAGAGACAAGTTGAGCATCACTCTCCATCCAGCATCCAGTCACTAAAAGAGGTAATTGTTGAAGAATGGAAAAAGACTGATGTTGCAAAATGTTGCCAACTTGTTCATTCCATGCCTAGAAGACTTGGTGCTGTTATTAAAAGTCATAGAGGCCATACAAAGTACTAGATGGAGTAGTTTTTGTTGTGGGGTGTACTCATTTTTGCACCACCCTAATTTGAGTAAAACTGAAAAATGTGTAATCTAAGTTTATATTATTAACCTTACTTTCACGTTATAAGTTAAACAGATGTTATATTAACCTTTGTCTTTTCAACATTTTGGAAATTGTTTGTGTTCATTGAGATATTGTTTAAAATGTTACTTTTCAAAGGGGGTGTACTCCTTTACACTGAGCACTGTACATCAAGATGCAAGCTGTTAAAATTTTGTATTTCCGGTTGGATGTCAGAAGGAATTAGCCAGGTCTCTGCTAAACTGGTGATATGGCTCTGCTGGACAATTTCGTCTTTCATCAGAGAACAAAAATGAGGAATGAGTCAATTGATATTCACGAAATTCACTTTCAAATATCCAGTAGCTGACTTCTCTAATGACAGTGGAACAGATGGTGAGAATTTAGCATCTTTTTTCATCCTTTGTATTTTTGACAGGGATTTTTTTATTTACTTTCAAGTATTTTTAAGACCTTGGTTTGGGATTATTTTGCTTCATGCACATCTTCTGGTGGTATACTGCAACTGTGTAAAGTTTCATCAAAATCCATCAAACCGTTTAGGAGGAGTTGTGCTTACAAGACACATAGACAGATGGACGGACGGAAAGGGTGATTCCTATATACCCCCGGGGTGTATAATTATGAAATCAATTGAGTCAAAATAATTTCCACTTCTACCTTTCAGACTTTACCCTGAACAATCGGTTCATGCTCCCAGACGTCCTTTTATGGAGTTTTGTGGGTGTCACTAAATGCAAATGAGCTGTGTCAGGGATGTGCTTCAACATGTACACGAGTACAATTCAGCACAGAAGCTATAGATAGCAGTAGCTACATAATTCTGGAAATTAGTTTAAAGTTTCTCTTTCTATACATATTGGTAAGTCCATATTCAGGCTGTTTCCTTTGTGTGTGTGTGTGTGTGTGTGTGTGTGTGTGTGTGTGTGTGTGTGTGTGTGTGTACTCCATTTTACTTTGTTTATCTCCCTCCCCATTTACTTACTTACTATTTCCCCCAGTGCACTGTTCACTCCCGTCTCCCCAAAATGTAACCATCGTCTCCTTTAATCTGGAGCACAAGCTCACGTGGACGCCAGGTCCTGGCACAGCAGCCTCCACATACTTCAGAGTGCAGAGCTGTAGTCAGAAGTAAGTTATTGCTCCTGTTATGCCAGATCATCTCTCTAGATTTTATAGCAATAAAGTTGGAACATTTGATTTTGGAGCACTGATCATATACTCAAGTACAAGTTTACTATTTCTACATGTTTGTTAATACAGCCATTTAATTGAGGTTATTAGAGCTGATCATGATTATGTATTTAATTCCACAGTCTTTATTGTATTGCTATACATCTATGCTGATGTTCAAGAAGAACATCAACAAACATTAATTTCATCATCTGTTTCATGTTACAGTACTTTGTTTTACTTATTTGTCATGTTTTCCACATGTAGATAAAATGCTTTTTTTTGCGTATTTGTCACACTTGTTTCCGATCTTCAAACAGCGTTTGATATAAGACATAGATAACCTATGTAAATGATCATTTCATTTATTGGAAGGAAAAGCATTATCCAACACCAACTGCCCCTGTGTAAAAACGTAATTACCCCTTAGTTACTTGGTCAACCAGTTAACCAAATTTAATTGGTAGTTTGGTTCAGTTAGATAAGACACACCCAGGCTGATTACTGCCAGCCACACTGAATATAAACATCACTTAAATAGAACCGTTCCACAATGTGATGTAGGCTAAAAGTTCTCAACCAGTTGCATACTATGCCACAATCAAAAGAATTTTCAGAGGAGATGAAAGAAGAAAATTACTGAAATATTTCAGTTTGGAAAAGGTTACAAAGCCATTTCTAATACTTTGGGACTCCGGTGAACCACAGTTACTCCTTTGCTATTAACAGGGAATGGGTTCTTGAAGTGGTTCCTTTCAGGATTCTTTGAACTTTGGTGCCAGCTAGCAAATGAGCCCATGTTTCTACCAGTTTTGAGTGGAACCATTGTAATCAAGGATGCATCATGAATGGAGGCTGGTATACAATGTACAATGGATGTAAAAAGTCGTAGCAAGATGGCAGATCACATTGATTACCTGCGAGTTTTTGTTCTGGTATTGCAGATATTTATTTTCATCCAAGAAACAAGCTTGGACCAACTATGAATTATAAGATGTTGAAACTGAAAACTAATGACACACCCAGTGATGTCATCATGGTTTGCACTGGGGCGGGGGGAAAAAGAAGCTATTTTTTAGTTCCAACTGGGAACCAACTTTTCAGGTTCTGAATCAATTTATTTTTGGTCGAAATACTCCAAACGGTTAAAAATTCAGTGCACAAACCAGAACGGAACGCATTCCCTGTTGGTGGAAAAAGGGTCAGTGAGAGCCATTACCTAGAACTTGGAAAACTTGGAACAGTGTTTAATCTTCCCAGAAGTGCCTGACCCACCAAAATTCTTTCAGGAGCACTTCGAAGACTCGTCCAGTAAATCAGTAAAGAACCAAGATGAACATCTAAAGTCCTGCAGGCCTTGCTTGCCTCAAATAAGGTCAGTATTCATGATTCCACTGTTGGAAAGAGACTGGGCGAAAACTGTATCCATGGAAGAGTTGCAAGGTGAAGACCACTGCTCACTTAAACAAATATAAAAGCTCAATTGACATTGGGTCAAAAGAGACATTACATGCCATTACATCTGGCATAAAACTAAAAAGCATTCTAAAATCAAAATATCATACCAGCAATCAAATCTGGTGGCAGTAGTGTGGTGGGGGGATGACTTGCTGCTTCATGGCCTGGACAACCTGCCAGGAATTCTGCTCTCTACCTGAAAATCCTGAAGGAGAATGTCTGGTAATTAGTCCATAATCTGAACCTCAAGTGCAATTGAGTTATGCACCAAGACAAAGCTCCAAAGTACAAGAGCAAGTCCACTTCTGAATGGCTCAAAAGATTGATATCCAATTAGCCAATCAGGTGATAGCAGCACAGTGTATAAAATCCTGCAGATACAGGACAAGAGCTTCAGTTAATGTTCACATCAAACATCAGAATGGGGGAAAGTCTGATCTCTGTGACTTTAACCGTGGCATATTTGTTGGTGACAGATGGACTGGTTTGAGTATTTCAGAAACTGCTGATCTCCTGGGATTTTCACACACACACAACAGTCTCTAGAGTTAACACAGAATGGTGCAAAAAAACAAAACAAAAAACGGTGCATAAAGTCAATATAGATACATACAAAAAATAAAGACAATCACTAATCCCAGGTTTCATGATTTGTGACAGGCCTGGTTCTGTGTGGCTTATGTCTAAAAGTGACTTTTATACAATTCAATAAACAAACTCTGACAGCTCTCCTATATGCCCGCTTAAGGAGGAAGCTCTGGATTTCAGTGAAGAACTGTTCTAACCTACAGATTGGCGAGTCATGTGATTTGACCAAATCTTTTAAGGAAATGTTCGGTCTTTATCAAGCCCGAATGCAAGCATTCAATCAGGACCAGGAATCCAACTGGACCACATCGGAATTCTTTACTCCCCTGCTGGACAGTAAGAAAAATCTTTCTTTTCTCTTTCACTTTCTGCTCACAAACACTTAACCCCAAATTCACAGGAGTCTTCCCACTAGTCTGCCTCATCACTGTTTTTCCCACCAGCCCAAGTAGTGGACATTCCCACAGTGGAGACTAGTGAATTTAGATGTTGAGTAGTCTGGACATATTTGCGAGGTGCTTGTCACAACTGTCCGTTCTGTCCACACAGCACATATTACATATTACCACCACGCACACTACCAACACCAGAGCAGTCTTTTTTTTTTTTTTTTTTCAAGAAATTTAAAGCCTAAATGTACAACTTTTGTAAATGAAATGCTAGAGTTCAGGTCCAGCTGAATTTGAGCCAGCTTTAATTTACAACACAGCTCAATAACATTTTAATGAGGGAGTGTGGTAGTGAATAAATCATGCAAAACATTAACAAAATGCAAATATTTTTCTATGAACCTACAAGTTTATGTAGATTATGATTGTTACATAATGGTAACAGTATATACAGTGCCTTGAAAAAGTATTCATACCCCTTGAACTTTTTCACATTTTTCCACCTTACAACCACGAACTTAAAAGTTTTTTATTGAGATTTTAAGTGATAGACCAACACAGAGTAGCACATAATTGTGAAGTGAAACGAAAATGATAAATGGTCTTCAAAATTTTAAACAAATAAAAATCTGAAAAATGTGATGTGCATTAGTATTCAGCCCCCCTGCGTCAATACTTTGTAGAGCCACCTTTTGCTGCAATTACAGCTGCAAGTCTTTTGTGGTATGTCTCTACCAGCTTTGCACATCTAGACACTGAAATTTTTACCCATTCTTCTTTGCAAAATAGCTCAAGCTCAGCCAGATTGGATGGAGAGCGTCTGTGAACAGCAATTTTCAAGTCTTGCCACAGATGCTCAATGGGATTTAGGTCTGGACTTTGACTGGGCCATTCTAACACATGAACATTCTTTGATCTAAACCATTCCATTGTAGTTCTGGCTGTATGTTTAGGGTCATTGTCTTGCTGGAAGGTGAATCTCCTTCCCAGTCTCAAGTCTTTTGCAGCCTCCAACAGGTTTTCTTCCAGGATTGCCCTGTATTTAGCTCCATCCATCTTCCCATCAACTCTGACCAGCTTCCCTGTCCCTGCTGAAGAAAAGCATCCCCATAGCATGATGCTGCCACCACCATGTTTCACAGTAGGGATGGTGTGTGCAGGGTGATGAGCACTGTTAGTTTTCCGCCACACATAGCGCTTTGCATTTAGGGCAAAAAGTTCAACTTTGGTCTCATCTGACCAAAGCACCTTCTTCCACGTTTGCTTGTGTCCCCTACATGGCTTCTGGCAAACTGCAAACAGGACTTCTTATGCCTGTCTTTCAACAATGGCTTTCTTCTTGCCACTCTTCCAAAAAGGCCAGATTTGTGGAGTGTACGACTTATAGTTGTCTGTGCACAGATTCTCCCACCTGAGCTGTGGATTTCTGCAGCTCCTCCAGAGTGATCATGGGCCTCTTGGCTGCTTCTCTGACCAGTGCTCTCCTTGCTCACTCTGTCATTTTAGGTGGACGGCCATGTCTTGGTAGGTTTGCAGTTGTGCCATACTTTTTCCATTTTTGAATGATGGATTGAACAGTGCTTCTTGAGATGTTCAGAGCTTGGGATATTTTTTTACAACCTAACCCTGCTTTAAACTTCTCCAGAACTTTATCCCTGACCTGTCTGGTGAGTTCTTTGGTCTTCATGATGCTGTTTGTTCTTCAGTGTTCTCTAACAAACCACTGAGGCCTTCACAGAACAAGTGTATTTATGCTGAGAGTAAATTACACACAGTAGGACTCTATTAACTAATTAGATGACTTCTGAAGGCAATTGATTGCACTGGATTGTATTTAGAGGTATCAGAGTACAGGGGGCTGAATACTAATGCACACCACATTTTTCAGATTTTTATTTGTTTAAAATTTTGAAGACCATTTATCATTTTCGTTTCACTTCACAATTATGTGCTACTCTGTGTTGGTCTATCACATAAAATCTCAATAAAAAACGTTTAAGTTCATGGTTGTAAGGTGGAAAAATGTGAAAAAGTTCAAGGGGTATGAATACTTTTTCAAGGCACTGTAGAATGAGTGATTGTGTGATTTGAGTGGATTTGTATGGAGTTTACAATCAACTCACTATACTCACTGGTGTGAGTGAAAGACTCTAAACACAGACTAATTTCCTCCACCTGATTTCTGACCTTTGACCTTTACAGCAACTCTGGGTCCTCCACTTGTATCTCTAACCGGCTGTGGAAACTGCCTCCTCCTGAAACTCAGTCCACCCATCAGTATGGAGCAAAACCATTACCTACATGCATACTTTTATCAAGAGTACACTGTCAATGTGTCCAGGACTAGAGACAAAGCACAGGTGAGACTGGCATGTTATCCCAAATCAGCTTCATCATCACTAATGCATAAGAATTCACACATGACAAATAATTACAGTAAATAAGAACTGGAGCAAGCTATGCCATTGTTAGTAAGGAGGTGAAGCCAGTTGTGTCACTTCCTGTTGTCTGTTTACTGCACTGGGTATTGCACTCTTCATGACACCCATTTAGATTGAAGCATTAAAGGCAACAGCAGAAACAAAAAACACAGTTAAATAAATTATTTTAAAGATAATTGATTGTACATATTTGTCTTGATGATGTTTTTAGTCATTTTCTAAAAGGACAAAAATGTGAAAATGAAATATAATACATCACGATTTTAAAATTATGTAGATGTTCACAAGTGGGATTGGAGTCATAGCTTTGGGATTCCTTCAGCCTTGTCATGAGATTAAAGTTGAACATTACTTGTCATGTAATGGAGGCAGCAACTGTCACATTCCTAATATCAAGCCACTCCTCAAACAGAGACAATGTCAGAAGAGTCTTACCTGGGCTAAGGAGAGAAAACTGGACTGTTGCTCAATGGTCCAAAGTCCTATTTTCAGATGAAAGCAATTTTTGCATTTAATTTTGAAATTACCATCCTACAGTCTACAGGAAGAGTGGAAAGGCACAGAATCCAAGGTGTTTGAAGTCCAGTGTGAAGTTT